>NC_052147.1:91013043-91613043 GCF_902713615.1 Scyliorhinus canicula
CTTTGTTCTCCACATCCAAATTATTGACACAGAGTGTGACTAGCCAGGGTCTAAGTACTGCTCCCTGCGGTACCCCACTAGTCACAGCCTGCCAATCTGAGAATGACGCATTTATCCTGTTCTGTTTCCTGTCCATTAATAAATCCTCAATCCATGCCAGTATATTACCCCCAATTCCATGTGCTCTCATTTTTCTTACTAACCTCTTGCTTACTGACCTTATTAAAAACCTTCTGAAAATCCAAATACATCACATCCATAGGTTCTCCCTTGTCTATACTACTAGTAAAATCCTCAAAAATCTCGAACAGGTTCCCGGAGCAGGTTCCCTAGTATCCTTAGGCGTGTCATAATATTTCCTTTGCAGCTGGAGAATGAGGGCTGAGCGCTGATTTGTGATGGATTCTTTTCACAGGCACTTTCAGTTGAGGAATAGTCACTTTTACACAAGGCCCTTCCACCCCCCCCCCCCCCCCTTAATCGGAGGACATTGCTGCCTGATGCCCCTTGTAGCTCCTGAGCCCCTTTTTCTGCATTCTCCAGGGATAGGGTTATCTCAATGGATTTTTACAAATCCAGATTGGGTTCTACTAATTTTTTTTTGAGTTGTCACATTGTTTATTCCACACACCAATCTATCTCGCAGCATTTCAGTCCCGGATGGGCCGAATTCACAATGTTCTGTCAGTTTCTGCACACTGGCCACAAATTCAGTGGTAGGTACCCCCGGGGGTCTCCCTGCCGTGTTAAAGTGGTATCCCTGGAGGATGATAGAGGGCTTTCAGTCTCAGCTGGTCAAAGATTTTTGAGTCTGGGCATTGGGTAGGTCAGGCTTTTTATCACACTGAGTGCTGTGGCCCCGCATGCAGTTAACAGAATCACTTTCTGCTTCTCATCTACTATAATGTTATTAGCCCGGAAGAAGTAACGTATGTGCTCCGCGTATTGGGCCCAGTCTTCCTCATTAACATTCAAGTTTATTGGAGAGGGCCACTTTTTTTTTCTTACCAGAGAAGTCGCTCATTGTCGACTCAGAAGGTTGCTCGGAATTGGAGTTCTTTTTACTCCTCGTCGCCAATTTAATACCTTCGCCACGGCCAGTCTTACAACACTAAATGCCTTTATTGCAGTAACGATAAAGGTCATTGTTGTGGCTTACAAACCACACGTCCAAGTTCGGGGAACTACGGAGATGCGGCTTTTAAGCTCTCGCCATACATTTCCTATTGGGTGAGCTGCCGCTTGCTTAATAGACGAATTTATACTCCACGGGGAGGGTTATTGATGATCCCCCATGTCCTTCGACACCATAACAATGTAAACAGTGTGAGACAGCAATAAACAACACCATCAACACTTTGTAATCGGTTGATGCAGCAGCAGAACACATTGTTCATGTTGATGCTGCTTCACTCCAGTGAACCCAAAGTCTGGGCACCAGGTACCGGTCTGGGCACCAGCTACCGGTCTGGGCACCAGGTACCGGTCTGGGCACCAGCTACCGGTCTGGGCACCAGCTACCGGTCTGGGCACCAGCTACCGGTCTGGGCACCAGCTACCGGTCTGGGCACCAGCTACCGGTCTGGGCACCAGGTACCGGTCTGGGCACCAGGTACCGGTCTGGGCACCAGCTACCGGTCTGGGCACCAGGTACCGGTCTGGGCACCAGCTACCGGTCTGGGCACCAGGTACCGGTCTGGGCACCAGCTACCGGTCTGGGCACCAGCTACCGGTCTGGGCACCAGCTACCGGTCTGGGCACCAGCTACCGGTCTGGGCGCCAGGTACCGGTCTGGGCACCAGGTACCGGTCTGGGCACCAGGTACCGGTCTGGGCTCCAGGTACCGGTCTGGGCACCAGGTACCGGTCTGGGCACCAGGTACCGGTCTGGGCACCAGGTACCGGTCTGGGCACCAGCTCCTGGTCTGGGCGCCAGCTCCTGGTCTGGGCGCCAGCTCCTGGTCTGGGCGCCAGCTACCGGTCTGGGCACCAGCTCCTGGTCTGGGCACCAGGTACCGGTCTGGGCGCCAGCTCCTGGTCTGGGCACCAGGTACCGGTCTGGGCACCAGGTACCGGTCTGGGCGCCAGGTACCGGTCTGGGCGCCAGGTACCGGTCTGGGCGCCAGGTACCGGTCTGGGCACCAGGTACCGGTCTGGGCACCAGGTACCGGTCTGGGCACCAGGTACCGGTCTGGGCACCATGTACCGGTCTGGGCACCAGGTACCGGTCTGGGCACCATGTACCGGTCTGGGCACCATGTACCGGTCTGGGCACCATGTACCGGTCTGGGCGCCAGCTACCGGTCTGGGCACCAGCTACCGGTCTGGGCGCCAGGTACCGGTCTGGGCGCCATGTACCGGTCTGGGCGCCAGGTACCGGTCTGGGCGCCAGCTCCTGGTTTGGGCGCCAGCTCCTGGTTTGGGCGCCAGGTACCGGTCTGGGCGCCAGGTACCGGTCTGGGCACCATGTACCGGTCTGGGCACCAGCTCCTGGTTTGGGCGCCAGCTCCTGGTTTGGGCGCCAGCTACCGGTCTGGGCACCAGGTACCGGTCTGGGCGCCAGGTACCGGTCTGGGCACCAGGTACCGGTCTGGGCACCAGGTACCGGTCTGGGCGCCAGCTCCTGGTCTGGGCACCAGGTACCGGTCTGGGCGCCAGGTACCGGTCTGGGCACCAGGTACCGGTCTGGGCGCCAGGTACCGGTCTGGGCACCAGGTACCGGTCTGGGCACCAGGTACCGGTCTGGGCACCAGGTACCGGTCTGGGCGCCAGCTCCTGGTCTGGGCACCAGGTACCGGTCTGGGCGCCAGGTACCGGTCTGGGCACCAGGTACCGGTCTGGGCGCCAGGTACCGGTCTGGGCACCAGGTACCGGTCTGGGCGCCAGCTCCTGGTTTGGGCGCCAGGTACCGGTCTGGGCGCCAGCTCCTGGTTTGGGCGCCAGGTACTGGTCTGGGCGCCAGCTCCTGGTTTGGGCGCCAGCTCCTGGTTTGGGTGCCAGCTACCGGTCTGGGCACCAGGTACCGGTCTGGGCGCCAGCTCCTGGTTTGGGCGCCAGGTACTGGTCTGGGCGCCAGCTCCTGGTTTGGGCGCCAGGTACTGGTCTGGGCACCCTGATGTGAGAAATCCCATTCCTATCAAATTTATTGCATTTTCCTGCTTCCTTTACACAGGGCTTGGGTGAATGAGATGGACACACTGCTAGACTCAGAGGAGCAGGCCAGGGTGCAGGGAACGGACCAGCTTTGTAAACGTAACGACGAATACAAACAAGAAATTGACAAGCAAAGAGCTAAATACGAAGAGCTGAAAAATACAGGAATCGAGCTGAGAGAGAACTCAACGATCATGTCTAAAGAGGTAAAGGGATCTGAAGAATCAGTATTTCATTACCCACACACTGAAGATCCAGTAATCCATTACCCACACACTGAGGATCCAGTAATCCATTACCCACACACTGAGGATCAAGTAATCCATTACCCACACACTGAGGATCCAGTAATCCATTACCCACACTGAGGATCCAGTCCTCCATTCCCCACACTGAGGATCCAGTAATCCATTACCCACACACTGAGGATCCAGTAATCCATTACCCACACAGAGGATCCAGTCATCCATTACCCACACACTGAGGATCCAGTCCTCCATTACCCACACACTGAGGATCCAGTAATCCATTACCCACACACTGAGGATCCAGTAATCCATTACCCACACACTGAGGATCCAGTAATCCATTACCCACATACTGAGGATCCAGTAATCCATTACCCACACTGAGGATCCAGTAATCCATTGCCCACATACTGAGAATCCAGTAATATATTACCCACACTGAGGATCCAGTAATCCATTACCCACATACTGAGGATCCAGTAATCCATTACCCACATACTGAGGATCCAGTAATCTATTACCCACAGACCGAGGATCCTGTAATCCATTACCCACATACTGAGGATCCAGTAATCCATTACCCACATACTGAGGATCCAGTAATCCATTCCCCACACACTGAGGATCCAGTAATCCATAACCCACACATTGAGGATCCAGTAATCCATTCACCACACACTGATGATCCAGTAATCCATTACCCACACTGAGGATCCAGTAATCCATTACCCACACTGAGGATCCAGTCCTCCAATACCCACACACCGAGGATCCTGTAATCCATTACCCACACTGAGGATAGAGTAATCCATTACCCACATACTGAGGATCCAGTCCTCCATTACCCACACGCTGAGGATCCAGTAATCCATTACCCACACCGAGGACCAGTAATCCATTACCCACACTGAGGATCCAGTAATCCATTACCCACATACTGAGGATCCAGTAATCCATTACCCACATACTGAGGATCCAGTAATCTATTACCCACACTGAGGATCCAGTAATCCATTACCCACATACTGAGGATCCAGTAATCCATTACCCACACACTGAGGATCCAGTAATCCATTACCCACACTGAGGATCCAGTCCTCCATTCCCCACACTGAGGATCCAGTAATCCATTACCCACACACTGAGGATCCAGTAATCCATTACCCACACAGAGGATCCAGTCATCCATTACCCACACACTGAGGATCCAGTCCTCCATTACCCACACACTGAGGATCCAGTAATCCATTACCCACACACTGAGGATCCAGTAATCCATTACCCACACACTGAGGATCCAGTAATCCATTACCCACATACTGAGGATCCAGTAATCCATTACCCACACTGAGGATCCAGTAATCCATTACCCACATACTGAGGATCCAGTAATATATTACCCACACTGAGGATCCAGTAATCCATTACCCACATACTGAGGATCCAGTAATCCATTACCCACATACTGAGGATCCAGTAATCTATTACCCACAGACCGAGGATCCTGTAATCCATTACCCACATACTGAGGATCCAGTAATCCATTACCCACATACTGAGGATCCAGTAATCCATTCCCCACACACTGAGGATCCAGTAATCCATAACCCACACACTGAGGATCCAGTAATCTATTCACCACACACTGATGATCCAGTAATCCATTACCCACACTGAGGATCCAGTAATCCATTACCCACACTGAGGATCCAGTCCTCCAATACCCACACACCGAGGATCCTGTAATCCATTACCCACACTGAGGATCCAGTAATCCATTACCCACATACTGAGGATCCAGTCCTCCATTACCCACACGCTGAGGATCCAGTAATCCATTACCCACACCGAGGACCAGTAATCCATTACCCACACTGAGGATCCAGTAATCCATTACCCACATACTGAGGATCCAGTAATCCATTACCCACATACTGAGGATCCAGTAATCTATTACCCACACTGAGGATCCAGTAATCCATTACCCACATACTGAGGATCCAGTAATCCATTCCCCACACACTGAGGATCCAGTCCCCCGATACCCACACACTGAGGATCCAGTCCTCCATTACACACACTGAGGATCCAGTAATCCATTACCCACATACTGAGGATCCAGTCCTCCATTACACACACTGAGGATCCAGTAATCCATTCCCCACACGCTGAGGATCCAGTAATCCATTCCCCACACGCTGAGGATCCAGTAATCCATTACCCACATACTGAGGATCCAGTAATCCATTACCCACACTGAGGATTCAGTCCTCCATTACACACACTGAGGATCCAGTCCTCCATTACCCACACTGAGGATCCAGTAATCCATTACCCACACACTGAGGATCCAGTAATCCATGACCCGCACACTGAGGATCCAGTAATCCATTACCCACACACTGAGGATCCAGTCCTCCATCACCCATGCACTGAGGATCCAGTAATCCATTACCCACACACTGATGATCCAGTCCTCCATCACCCATACACTGAGGATCCAGTAATCCATTACCCACACTGATGATCCAGTAATCCATTACCCACACTGAGGATCCAGTCCTCCATTACACACACTGAGGATCCATTAATCCATTCCCCACACACTGAGGATCCAGTCCTCCATTACACACACTGAGGATCCAGTAATCCAATACCCACACACTGAGGATCCAGTCCTCCATTACACACACTGAGGATCCATTAATCCATTACCCACACTGAGGATCCAGTCCTCCATTCCCCACACTGAGGATCCAGTAATCCATTACCCACACACTGAGGATCCAGTAATCCATTACCCACACAGAGGATCCAGTCATCCATTACCCACACACTGAGGATCCAGTCCTCCATTACCCACACACTGAGGATCCAGTAATCCATTACCCACACAGAGGATCCAGTCATCCATTACCCACACACTGCGGATCCAGTAATCCATTACCCACACTGAGGATCCAGTAATCCATTACCCACACACTGAGGATCCAGTAATCCATTACCCACACACTGAGGATCCAGTAATCCATTACCCACATACTGAGGATCCAGTAATCCATTACCCACACTGAGGATCCAGTAATCCATTACCCACATACTGAGGATCCAGTAATCTATTACCCACACTGAGGATCCAGTAATCCATTACCCACATACTGAGGATCCAGTAATCCATTACCCACATACTGAGGATCCAGTAATCTATTACCCACACTGAGGATCCAGTAATCCATTACCCACAGACCGAGGATCCTGTAATCCATTACCCACATACTGAGGATCCAGTAATCCATTACCCACACACTGAGGATCCAGTAATCCATTCCCCACACACTGAGGATCCAGTAATCCATAACCCACACACTGAGGATCCAGTAATACATTCACCACACACTGATGATCCAGTAATCCATTACCCACACTGAGGATCCAGTAATCCATTACCCACACTGAGGATCCAGTCCTCCATTACCCACACACCGAGGATCCTGTAATCCATTACCCACACTGAGGATCCAGTAATCCATTACCCACATACTGAGGATCCAGTCCTCCGTTACCCACACACGGAGGATCCAGTAATCCATTACCCACACTGAGGACCAGTAATCCATTACCCACACTGAGGATCCAGTAATCCATTACCCACATACTGAGGATCCAGTAATCCATTACCCACATACTGAGGATCCAGTAATCTATTACCCACACTGAGGATCCAGTAATCCATTACCCACATACTGAGGATCTAGTAATCCATTCCCCACACACTGAGGATCCAGTCCCCCGGTACCCACACACTGAAGATCCAGTCCTCCATTACACACACTGAGGATCCAGTAATCCATTCCCCACACTGAGGATCCAGTAATCCATTACCCACACACTGATGATCCAGTCCTCCATCACCCATACACTGAGGATCCAGTAATCCATTACCCACACACTGATGATCCAGTCCTCCATCACCCATACACTGAGGATCCAGTAATCCATTACCCACACTGATGATCCAGTAATCCATTACCCACACTGAGGATCCAGTCATCCATTACCCACACTGAGGATCCAGTAATCCATTACCCACACACTGAGGATCCAGTAATCCATGACCCACACACTGAGGATCCAGTAATCCATTACCCACACACTGAGGATCCAGTCCTCCATTCCCCACACACTGAGGATCCAGTAATCCATTACCCACACACTGATGATCCAGTCCTCCATCACCCATGCACTGAGGATCCAGTAATCCATTACCCACACACTGATGATCCAGTCCTCCATCACCCATACACTGAGGATCCATTAATCCATTCCCCACACACTGAGGATCCAGTAATCCATTACCCACACACTGAGGATCCAGTAATCCATTACCCACACACTGAGGATCCAGTCCTCCATTACACACACTGAGGATCCAGTAATCCATTACCCACACACTGAGGATCCAGTCCTCCATTACACACACTGAGGATCCAGTAATCCATTCCCCACACACTGAGGATCCAGTAATCCATTCCCCATACACTGAGGATCCAGTAATCCATTACCCACACTGAGGATCCAGTCCTCCATTCCCCACACACTAAGGATCCAGTAATCCATTCCCCATACACTGAGGATCCAGTAATCCATTACCCACACTGAGGATCCAGTCCTCCATTCCCCACACACTAAGGATCCAGTAATCCATTACCCACACACTGAGGATCCAGTAATCCATTACCCACACTGAGGATCCAGTCCTCCATTCCCCACACACTAAGGATCCAGTAATCCATTACCCACACACTGAGGATCCAATAATCCATTACTCACACGCTGAGGATCCAGTAATCCATTACCCACACACTAAGGATCCAGTAATCCATTACCTACACCGATGATCCAGCAATCCATTACCCACATACTGAGGATCCAGTAATCCATTCCCCACACATTGAGGATCCAGTCCTCCATTACCCACACACTGAGGATCCAGTAATCCATTGCCCACGGACTGAGGATCCAGTAATCCATTACCCACACACTGAGGATCTAGTCCTCCATTACACACACTGAGCATCCAGTAATCTATTACCCACATACTGAGGATCCAGTCCTCCATTACACACACTGAGGATCCAGTAATCCATTCCCCACACACTGAGGATCCAGTAATCCATTACCAACACACTGAGGATCCAGTAATCCATTACCCACATACTGAGGATCCAGTAATCCATTACCCACACTGAGGATCCAGTAATCCATTACCCACACTGAGGATCCAGTAATCCATTACCCACACTGAGGATTCAGTCCTCCATTACACACACTGAGGATCCAGTCCTCCATTACCCACACTGAGGATCCAGTAATCCATTACCCACACACTGAGGATCCAGTAATCCATGACCCACACACTGAGGATCCAGTAATCCATTACCCACACACTGAGGATCCAGTCCTCCATTCCCCACACACTGAGGATCCAGTAATCCATTACCCACACACTGATGATCCATTCCTCCATCACCCATGCACTGAGGATCCAGTAATCCATTACCCACACACTGATGATCCAGTCCTCCATCACCCATACACTGAGGATCCAGTAATCCATTACCCACACTGATGATCCAGTAATCCATTACCCACACTGAGGATCCAGTCCTCCATTACACACACTGAGGATCCATTAATCCAATACCCACACACTGAGGATCCAGTCCTCCATTACACACACTGAGGATCCATTAATCCATTACCCACACTGAGGATCCAGTCCTCCATTCCCCACACTGAGGATCCAGTAATCCATTACCCACACACTGAGGATCCAGTAATCCATTACCCACACAGAGGATCCAGTCATCCATTACCCACACACTGAGGATCCAGTCCTCCATTACCCACACACTGAGGATCCAGTAATCCATTACCCACACACTGAGGATCCAGTAATCCATTACCCACACACTGAGGATCCAGTAATCCATTACCCACACACTGAGGATCCAGTAATCCATTACCCACATACTGAGGATCCAGTAATCCATTACCCACACTGAGGATCCAGTAATCCATTACCCACATACTGAGGATCCAGTAATCTATTACCCACACTGAGGATCCAGTAATCCATTACCCACATACTGAGGATCCAGTAATCCATTACCCACACTGATGATCCAGTAATCCATTACCCACACTGAGGATCCAGTAATCCATTACCCACACTGAGGATCCAGTAATCCATTACCCACATACTGAGGATCCAGTAATCCATTACCCACATACTGAGGATCCAGTAATCTATTACCCACACTGAGGATCCAGTAATCCATTACCCACATACTGAGGATCCAGTAATCCATTACCCACACACTGAGGATCCAGTAATCCATTACCCACACTGAGGATCCAGTCCTCCATTCCCCACACTGAGGATCCAGTAATCCATTACCCACACACTGAGGATCCAGTAATCCATTACCCACACAGAGGATCCAGTCATCCATTACCCACACACTGAGGATCCAGTCCTCCATTACCCACACACTGAGGATCCAGTAATCCATTACCCACACACTGAGGATCCAGTAATCCATTACCCACACACTGAGGATCCAGTAATCCATTACCCACATACTGAGGATCCAGTAATCCATTACCCACACTGAGGATCCAGTAATCCATTACCCACATACTGAGGATCCAGTAATCTATTACCCACACTGAGGATCCAGTAATCCATTACCCACATACTGAGGATCCAGTAATCCATTACCCACATACTGAGGATCCAGTAATCTATTACCCACAGACCGAGGATCCTGTAATCCATTACCCACATACTGAGGATCCAGTAATCCATTACCCACATACTGAGGATCCAGTAATCCATTCCCCACACACTGAGGATCCAGTAATCCATAACCCACACACTGAGGATCCAGTAATCCATTCACCACACACTGATGATCCAGTAATCCATTACCCACACTGAGGATCCAGTAATCCATTACCCACACTGAGGATCCAGTCCTCCAATACCCACACACTGAGGATCCTGTAATCCATTACCCACACTGAGGATCCAGTAATCCATTACCCACATACTGAGGATCCAGTCCTCCATTACCCACACGCTGAGGATCCAGTAATCCATTACCCACACCGAGGACCAGTAATCCATTACCCACACTGAGGATCCAGTAATCCATTACCCACATACTGAGGATCCAGTAATCCATTACCCACATACTGAGGATCCAGTAATCTATTACCCACACTGAGGATCCAGTAATCCATTACCCACATACTGAGGATCCAGTAATCCATTCCCCACACACTGAGGATCCAGTCCCCCGATACCCACACACTGAGGATCCAGTCCTCCATTACACACACTGAGGATCCAGTAATCCATTACCCACATACTGAGGATCCAGTCCTCCATTACACACACTGAGGATCCAGTAATCCATTCCCCACACGCTGAGGATCCAGTAATCCATTCCCCACACGCTGAGGATCCAGTAATCCATTACCCACATACTGAGGATCCAGTAATCCATTACCCACACTGAGGATCCAGTAATCCATTACCCACACTGAGGATCCAGTAATCCATTACCCACACTGAGGATTCAGTCCTCCATTACACACACTGAGGATCCAGTCCTCCATTACCCACACTGAGGATCCAGTAATCCATTACCCACACACTGAGGATCCAGTAATCCATGACCCACACACTGAGGATCCAGTAATCCATTACCCACACACTGAGGATCCAGTAATCCATTACCCACACTGAGGATCCAGTAATCCATTACCCACACTGAGGATCCAGTAATCCATTACCCACACTGAGGATTCAGTCCTCCATTACACACACTGAGGATCCAGTCCTCCATTACCCACACTGAGGATCCAGTAATCCATTACCCACACACTGAGGATCCAGTAATCCATGACCCGCACACTGAGGATCCAGTAATCCATTACCCACACACTAAGGATCCAGTCCTCCATCACCCATGCACTGAGGATCCAGTAATCCATTACCCACACTGATGATCCAGTAATCCATTACCCACACTGAGGATCCAGTCCTCCATTACACACACTGAGGATCCATTAATCCATTCCCCACACACTGAGGATCCAGTCCTCCATTACACACACTGAGGATCCAGTAATCCAATACCCACACACTGAGGATCCAGTCCTCCATTACACACACTGAGGATCCATTAATCCATTACCCACACTGAGGATCCAGTCCTCCATTCCCCACACTGAGGATCCAGTAATCCATTACCCACACACTGAGGATCCAGTAATCCATTACCCACACAGAGGATCCAGTCATCCATTCCACACACACTGAGGATCCAGTCCCCCGATACCCACACACTGAGGATCCAGTCCTCCATTACACACACTGAGGATCCAGTAATCCATTACCCACATACTGAGGATCCAGTCCTCCATTACACACACTGAGGATCCAGTAATCCATTCCCCACACGCTGAGGATCCAGTAATCCATTCCCCACACGCTGAGGATCCAGTAATCCATTACCCACATACTGAGGATCCAGTAATCCATTACCCACACTGAGGATCCAGTAATCCATTACCCACACTGAGGATCCAGTAATCCATTACCCACACTGAGGATTCAGTCCTCCATTACACACACTGAGGATCCAGTCCTCCATTACCCACACTGAGGATCCAGTAATCCATTACCCACACACTGAGGATCCAGTAATCCATGACCCACACACTGAGGATCCAGTAATCCATTACCCACACACTGAGGATCCAGTAATCCATTACCCACACTGAGGATCCAGTAATCCATTACCCACACTGAGGATCCAGTAATCCATTACCCACACTGAGGATTCAGTCCTCCATTACACACACTGAGGATCCAGTCCTCCATTACCCACACTGAGGATCCAGTAATCCATTACCCACACACTGAGGATCCAGTAATCCATGACCCGCACACTGAGGATCCAGTAATCCATTACCCACACACTGAGGATCCAGTCCTCCATCACCCATGCACTGAGGATCCAGTAATCCATTACCCACACACTGATGATCCAGTCCTCCATCACCCATACACTGAGGATCCAGTAATCCATTACCCACACTGATGATCCAGTAATCCATTACCCACACTGAGGATCCAGTCCTCCATTACACACACTGAGGATCCATTAATCCATTCCCCACACACTGAGGATCCAGTCCTCCATTACACACACTGAGGATCCAGTAATCCATTACCCACACACTGAGGATCCAGTCCTCCATTACACACACTGAGGATCCATTAATCCATTACCCACACTGAGGATCCAGTCCTCCATTCCCCACACTGAGGATCCAGTAATCCATTACCCACACACTGAGGATCCAGTAATCCATTACCCACACAGAGGATCCAGTCATCCATTACCCACACACTGAGGATCCAGTCCTCCATTACCCACACACTGAGGATCCAGTAATCCATTACCCACACAGAGGATCCAGTCATCCATTACCCACACACTGCGGATCCAGTAATCCATTACCCACACTGAGGATCCAGTAATCCATTACCCACACACTGAGGATCCAGTAATCCATTACCCACACGCTGAGGATCCAGTAATCCATTACCCACATACTGAGGATCCAGTAATCCATTACCCACACTGAGGATCCAGTAATCCATTACCCACATACTGAGGATCCAGTAATCTATTACCCACACTGAGGATCCAGTAATCCATTACCCACATACTGAGGATCCAGTAATCCATTACCCACACTGAGGATCCAGTAATCCATTACCCACACTGAGGATCCAGTAATCCATTACCCACACTGAGGATTCAGTCCTCCATTACACACACTGAGGATCCAGTCCTCCATTACCCACACTGAGGATCCAGTAATCCATTACCCACACACTGAGGATCCAGTAATCCATGACCCACACACTGAGGATCCAGTAATCCATTACCCACACACTGAGGATCCAGTAATCCATTACCCACACTGAGGATCCAGTAATCCATTACCCACACTGAGGATCCAGTAATCCATTACCCACACTGAGGATTCAGTCCTCCATTACACACACTGAGGATCCAGTCCTCCATTACCCACACTGAGGATCCAGTAATCCATTACCCACACACTGAGGATCCAGTAATCCATGACCCGCACACTGAGGATCCAGTAATCCATTACCCACACACTGAGGATCCAGTCCTCCATCACCCATGCACTGAGGATCCAGTAATCCATTACCCACACACTGATGATCCAGTCCTCCATCACCCATACACTGAGGATCCAGTAATCCATTACCCACACTGATGATCC
Source organism: Scyliorhinus canicula (assembly GCF_902713615.1). Classification (NCBI taxonomy): domain Eukaryota; kingdom Metazoa; phylum Chordata; class Chondrichthyes; order Carcharhiniformes; family Scyliorhinidae; genus Scyliorhinus; species Scyliorhinus canicula. Next base: position 91,026,842 of record NC_052147.1, read on the forward strand.
AGTAATCCATTACCCACACTGAGGATCCAGTCCTCCATTACACACACTGAGGATCCATTAATCCATTCCCCACACACTGAGGATCCAGTCCTCCATTACACACACTGAGGATCCAGTAATCCAATACCCACACACTGAGGATCCAGTCCTCCATTACACACACTGAGGATCCATTAATCCATTACCCACACTGAGGATCCAGTCCTCCATTCCCCACACTGAGGATCCAGTAATCCATTACCCACACACTGAGGATCCAGTAATCCATTACCCACACAGAGGATCCAGTCATCCATTACCCACACACTGAGGATCCAGTCCTCCATTACCCACACACTGAGGATCCAGTAATCCATTACCCACACAGAGGATCCAGTCATCCATTACCCACACACTGCGGATCCAGTAATCCATTACCCACACTGAGGATCCAGTAATCCATTACCCACACACTGAGGATCCAGTAATCCATTACCCACACGCTGAGGATCCAGTAATCCATTACCCACATACTGAGGATCCAGTAATCCATTACCCACACTGAGGATCCAGTAATCCATTACCCACATACTGAGGATCCAGTAATCTATTACCCACACTGAGGATCCAGTAATCCATTACCCACATACTGAGGATCCAGTAATCCATTACCCACATACTGAGGATCCAGTAATCTATTACCCACACTGAGGATCCAGTAATCCATTACCCACAGACCGAGGATCCTGTAATCCATTACCCACATACTGAGGATCCAGTAATCCATTACCCACACACTGAGGATCCAGTAATCCATTCCCCACACACTGAGGATCCAGTAATCCATAACCCACACACTGAGGATCCAGTAATACATTCACCACACACTGATGATCCAGTAATCCATTACCCACACTGAGGATCCAGTAATCCATTACCCACACTGAGGATCCAGTCCTCCATTACCCACACACCGAGGATCCTGTAATCCATTACCCACACTGAGGATCCAGTAATCCATTACCCACATACTGAGGATCCAGTCCTCCGTTACCCACACACGGAGGATCCAGTAATCCATTACCCACACTGAGGACCAGTAATCCATTACCCACACTGAGGATCCAGTAATCCATTACCCACATACTGAGGATCCAGTAATCCATTACCCACATACTGAGGATCCAGTAATCTATTACCCACACTGAGGATCCAGTAATCCATTACCCACATACTGAGGATCTAGTAATCCATTCCCCACACACTGAGGATCCAGTCCCCCGGTACCCACACACTGAAGATCCAGTCCTCCATTACACACACTGAGGATCCAGTAATCCATTACCCACATACTGAGGATCCAGTCCTCCATTATACACACTGAGGATCCAGTAATCCATTCCCCACACTGAGGATCCAGTAATCCATTACCCACACACTGAGGATCCAGTCCTCCATTCCCCACACACTGAGGATCAAGTAATCCATTACCCACACACTGATGATCCAGTCCTCCATCACCCATGCACTGAGGATCCAGTAATCCATTACCCACACACTGATGATCCAGTCCTCCATCACCCATACACTGAGGATCCAGTAATCCATTACCCACACTGATGATCCAGTAATCCATTACCCACACTGAGGATCCAGTAATCCATTACCCACACTGAGGATCCAGTAATCCATTACCCACACACTGAGGATCCAGTAATCCATGACCCACACACTGAGGATCCAGTAATCCATTACCCACACACTGAGGATCCAGTCCTCCATTCCCCACACACTGAGGATCCAGTAATCCATTACCCACACACTGATGATCCAGTCCTCCATCACCCATGCACTGAGGATCCAGTAATCCATTACCCACACACTGATGATCCAGTCCTCCATCACCCATACACTGAGGATCCATTAATCAATTCCCCACACACTGAGGATCCAGTCCTCCATTACACACACTGAGGATCCAGTAATCCAATACCCACACACTGAGGATCCAGTCCTCCATTACACACACTGAGGATCCATTAATCCATTACCCACACACTGAGGATCCAGTCCTCCATTACACACACTGAGGATCCAGTAATCCATTACCCACACACTGAGGATCCAGTCCTCCATTACACACACTGAGGATCCAGTAATCCATTCCCCACACACTGAGGATCCAGTAATCCATTCCCCATACACTGAGGATCCAGTAATCCATTACCCACACTGAGGATCCAGTCCTCCATTCCCCACACACTAAGGATCCAGTAATCCATTCCCCATACACTGAGGATCCAGTAATCCATTACCCACACTGAGGATCCAGTCCTCCATTCCCCACACACTAAGGATCCAGTAATCCATTACCCACACACTGAGGATCCAGTAATCCATTACCCACACTGAGGATCAAGTCCTCCATTCCCCACACACTAAGGATCCAGTAATCCATTACCCACACACTGAGGATCCAATAATCCATTACTCACACGCTGAGGATCCAGTAATCCATTACCCACACACTAAGGATCCAGTAATCCATTACCTACACCGATGATCCAGCAATCCATTACCCACATACTGAGGATCCAGTAATCCATTCCCCACACATTGAGGATCCAGTCCTCCATTACCCACACACTGAGGATCCAGTAATCCATTGCCCACGGACTGAGGATCCAGTAATCCATTACCCACACACTGAGGATCTAGTCCTCCATTACACACACTGAGCATCCAGTAATCTATTACCCACATACTGAGGATCCAGTCCTCCATTACACACACTGAGGATCCAGTAATCCATTCCCCACACGCTGAGGATCCAGTAATCCATTACCAACACACTGAGGATCCAGTAATCCATTACCCACATACTGAGGATCCAGTAATCCATTACCCACACTGAGGATCCAGTAATCCATTACCCACACTGAGGATCCAGTAATCCATTACCCACACTGAGGATTCAGTCCTCCATTACACACACTGAGGATCCAGTCCTCCATTACCCACACTGAGGATCCAGTAATCCATTACCCACACACTGAGGATCCAGTAATCCATGACCCACACACTGAGGATCCAGTAATCCATTACCCACACACTGAGGATCCAGTCCTCCATTCCCCACACACTGAGGATCCAGTAATCCATTACCCACACACTGATGATCCATTCCTCCATCACCCATGCACTGAGGATCCAGTAATCCATTACCCACACACTGATGATCCAGTCCTCCATCACCCATACACTGAGGATCCAGTAATCCATTACCCACACTGATGATCCAGTAATCCATTACCCACACTGAGGATCCAGTCCTCCATTACACACACTGAGGATCCATTAATCCATTCCCCACACACTGAGGATCCAGTCCTCCATTACACACACTGAGGATCCAGTAATCCAATACCCACACACTGAGGATCCAGTCCTCCATTACACACACTGAGGATCCATTAATCCATTACCCACACTGAGGATCCAGTCCTCCATTCCCCACACTGAGGATCCAGTAATCCATTACCCACACACTGAGGATCCAGTAATCCATTACCCACACAGAGGATCCAGTCATCCATTACCCACACACTGAGGATCCAGTCCTCCATTACCCACACACTGAGGATCCAGTAATCCATTACCCACACACTGAGGATCCAGTAATCCATTACCCACACACTGAGGATCCAGTAATCCATTACCCACACACTGAGGATCCAGTAATCCATTACCCACATACTGAGGATCCAGTAATCCATTACCCACACTGAGGATCCAGTAATCCATTACCCACATACTGAGGATCCAGTAATCTATTACCCACACTGAGGATCCAGTAATCCATTACCCACATACTGAGGATCCAGTAATCCATTACCCACACTGATGATCCAGTAATCCATTACCCACACTGAGGATCCAGTAATCCATTACCCACACTGAGGATCCAGTAATCCATTACCCACATACTGAGGATCCAGTAATCCATTACCCACATACTGAGGATCCAGTAATCTATTACCCACACTGAGGATCCAGTAATCCATTACCCACATACTGAGGATCCAGTAATCCATTACCCACACACTGAGGATCCAGTAATCCATTACCCACACTGAGGATCCAGTCCTCCATTCCCCACACTGAGGATCCAGTAATCCATTACCCACACACTGAGGATCCAGTAATCCATTACCCACACAGAGGATCCAGTCATCCATTACCCACACACTGAGGATCCAGTCCTCCATTACCCACACACTGAGGATCCAGTAATCCATTACCCACACACTGAGGATCCAGTAATCCATTACCCACACTGAGGATCCAGTAATCCATTACCCACATACTGAGGATCCAGTAATATATTCCCCACACTGAGGATCCAGTAATCCATTACCCACATACTGAGGATCCAGTAATCCATTACCCACATACTGAGGATCCAGTAATCTATTACCCACAGACCGAGGATCCTGTAATCCATTACCCACATACTGAGGATCCAGTAATCCATTACCCACATACTGAGGATCCAGTAATCCATTCCCCACACACTGAGGATCCAGTAATCCATAACCCACACACTGAGGATCCAGTAATCCATTCACCACACACTGATGATCCAGTAATCCATTACCCACACTGAGGATCCAGTAATCCATTACCCACACTGAGGATCCAGTCCTCCAATACCCACACACCGAGGATCCTGTAATCCATTACCCACACTGAGGATCCAGTAATCCATTACCCACATACTGAGGATCCAGTCCTCCATTACCCACACGCTGAGGATCCAGTAATCCATTACCCACACCGAGGACCAGTAATCCATTACCCACACTGAGGATCCAGTAATCCATTACCCACATACTGAGGATCCAGTAATCCATTACCCACATACTGAGGATCCAGTAATCTATTACCCACACTGAGGATCCAGTAATCCATTACCCACATACTGAGGATCCAGTAATCCATTCCCCACACACTGAGGATCCAGTCCCCCGATACCCACACACTGAGGATCCAGTCCTCCATTACACACACTGAGGATCCAGTAATCCATTACCCACATACTGAGGATCCAGTCCTCCATTACACACACTGAGGATCCAGTAATCCATTCCCCACACGCTGAGGATCCAGTAATCCATTCCCCACACGCTGAGGATCCAGTAATCCATTACCCACATACTGAGGATCCAGTAATCCATTACCCACACTGAGGATCCAGTAATCCATTACCCACACTGAGGATCCAGTAATCCATTACCCACACTGAGGATTCAGTCCTCCATTACACACACTGAGGATCCAGTCCTCCATTACCCACACTGAGGATCCAGTAATCCATTACCCACACACTGAGGATCCAGTAATCCATGACCCACACACTGAGGATCCAGTAATCCATTACCCACACACTGAGGATCCAGTAATCCATTACCCACACTGAGGATCCAGTAATCCATACCCACACTGAGGATCCAGTAATCCATTACCCACACTGAGGATTCAGTCCTCCATTACACACACTGAGGATCCAGTCCTCCATTACCCACACTGAGGATCCAGTAATCCATTACCCACACACTGAGGATCCAGTAATCCATGACCCGCACACTGAGGATCCAGTAATCCATTACCCACACACTGAGGATCCAGTCCTCCATCACACATGCACTGAGGATCCAGTAATCCATTACCCACACACTGATGATCCAGTCCTCCATCACCCATACACTGAGGATCCAGTAATCCATTACCCACACTGATGATCCAGTAATCCATTACCCACACTGAGGATCCAGTCCTCCATTACACACACTGAGGATCCATTAATCCATTCCCCACACACTGAGGATCCAGTCCTCCATTACACACACTGAGGATCCAGTAATCCAATACCCACACACTGAGGATCCAGTCCTCCATTACACACACTGAGGATCCATTAATCCATTACCCACACTGAGGATCCAGTCCTCCATTCCCCACACTGAGGATCCAGTAATCCATTACCCACACACTGAGGATCCAGTAATCCATTACCCACACAGAGGATCCAGTCATCCATTACCCACACACTGAGGATCCAGTCCTCCATTACCCACACACTGAGGATCCAGTAATCCATTACCCACACAGAGGATTCAGTCATCCATTACCCACACACTGCGGATCCAGTAATCCATTACCCACACACTGAGGATCCAGTAATCCATTACCCACACACTGAGGATCCAGTAATCCATTACCCACACTGAGGATCCAGTAATCCATTACCCACATACTGAGGATCCAGTAATCTATTACCCACACTGAGGATCCAGTAATCCATTACCCACATACTGAGGATCCAGTAATCCATTACCCACATACTGAGGATCCAGTAATCTATTACCCACACTGAGGATCCAGTAATCCATTACCCACAGACCGAGGATCCTGTAATCCATTACCCACATACTGAGGATCCAGTAATCCATTACCCACACACTGAGGATCCAGTAATCCATTCCCCACACACTGAGGATCCAGTAATCCATAACCCACACACTGAGGATCCAGTAATACATTCACCACACATTGATGATCCAGTAATCCATTACCCACACTGAGGATCCAGTAATCCATTACCCACACTGAGGATCCAGTCCTCCATTACCCACACACCGAGGATCCTGTAATCCATTACCCACACTGAGTATCCAGTAATCCATTACCCACATACTGAGGATCCAGTCCTCCGTTACCCACACACTGAGGATCCAGTAATCCATTACCCACACTGAGGACCAGTAATCCATTACCCACACTGAGGATCCAGTAATCCATTACCCACATACTGAGGATCCAGTAATCCATTACCCACATACTGAGGATCCAGTAATCTATTACCCACACTGAGGATCCAGTAATCCATTACCCACATACTGAGGATCTAGTAATCCATTCCCCACACACTGAGGATCCAGTCCCCCGGTACCCACACACTGAAGATCCAGTCCTCCATTACACACACTGAGGATCCAGTAATCCATTACCCACATACTGAGGATCCAGTCCTCCATTATACACACTGAGGATCCAGTAATCCATTCCCCACACTGAGGATCCAGTAATCCATTACCCACACACTGAGGATCCAGTCCTCCATTCCCCACACACTGAGGATCAAGTAATCCATTACCCACACACTGATGATCCAGTCCTCCATCACCCATGCACTGAGGATCCAGTAATCCATTACCCACACACTGATGATCCAGTCCTCCATCACCCATACACTGAGGATCCAGTAATCCATTACCCACACTGATGATCCAGTAATCCATTACCCACACTGAGGATCCAGTAATCCATTACCCACACTGAGGATCCAGTAATCCATTACCCACACACTGAGGATCCAGTAATCCATGACCCACACACTGAGGATCCAGTAATCCATTACCCACACACTGAGGATCCAGTCCTCCATTCCCCACACACTGAGGATCCAGTAATCCATTACCCACACACTGATGATCCAGTCCTCCATCACCCATGCACTGAGGATCCAGTAATCCATTACCCACACACTGAGGATCCAGTCCTCCATCACCCATGCACTGAGGATCCAGTAATCCATTACCCACACACTGATGATCCAGTCCTCCATCACCCATGCACTGAGGATCCAGTAATCCATTACCCACACACTGATGATCCAGTCCTCCATCACCCATACACTGAGGATCCATTAATCAATTCCCCACACACTGAGGATCCAGTCCTCCATTACACACACTGAGGATCCAGTAATCCAATACCCACACACTGAGGATCCAGTCCTCCATTACACACACTGAGGATCCATTAATCCATTACCCACACACTGAGGATCCAGTAATCCATTACCCACACACTGAGGATCCAGTAATCCATTACCCACACACTGAGGATCCAGTCCTCCATTACACACACCGAGGATCCAGTAATCCATTCCCCACACACTGAGGATCCAGTAATCCATTCCCCATACACTGAGGATCCAGTAATCCATTACCCACACTGAGGATCCAGTCCTCCATTCCCCACACACTAAGGATCCAGTAATCCATTACCCACACACTGAGGATCCAATAATCCATTACTCACACGCTGAGGATCCAGTAATCCATTACCCACACACTAAGGATCCAGTAATCCATTACCTACACCGATGATCCAGCAATCCATTACCCACATACTGAGGATCCAGTAATCCATTCCCCACACATTGAGGATCCAGTCCTCCATTACCCACACACTGAGGATCCAGTAATCCATTGCCCACAGACTGAGGATCCAGTAATCCATTACCCACACACTGAGGATCTAGTCCTCCATTACACACACTGAGCATCCAGTAATCTATTACCCACATACTGAGGATCCAGTCCTCCATTACACACACTGAGGATCCAGTAATCCATTCCCCACACGCTGAGGATCCAGTAATCCATTACCAACACACTGAGGATCCAGTAATCAATTACCCACATACTGAGGATCCAGTAATCCATTACCCACACTGAGGATCCAGTAATCCATTACCCACACTGAGGATCCAGTAATCCATTACCCACACTGAGGATTCAGTCCTCCATTACACACACTGAGGATCCAGTCCTCCATTACCCACACTGAGGATCCAGTAATCCATTACCCACACACTGAGGATCCAGTAATCCATGACCCACACACTGAGGATCCAGTAATCCATTACCCACACACTGAGGATCCAGTCCTCCATTCCCCACACACTGAGGATCCAGTAATCCATTACCCACACACTGATGATCCAGTCCTCCAACACCCATGCACTGAGGATCCAGTAATCCATTACCCACACACTGATGATCCAGTCCTCCATCACCCATAGACTGAGGATCCAGTAATCCATTACCCACACTGATGATCCAGTAATCCATTACCCACACACTGAGGATCCAGTAATCCATGACCCACACACTGAGGATCCAGTAATCCATTACCCACACACTGAGGATCCAGTCCTCCATTCCCCACACACTGAGGATCCAGTAATCCATTACCCACACACTGTTGATCCAGTCCTCCATCACCCATGCACTGAGGATCCAGTAATCCATTACCCACACACTGATGATCCAGTCCTCCATCACCCATACACTGAGGATCCATTAATCCATTCCCCACACACTGAGGATCCAGTCCTCCATTACACACACTGAGGATCCAGTAATCCAATACCCACACACTGAGGATCCAGTCCTCCATTACACACACACTGAGGAACCAATAATCCATTCCCCACACACTGAGGATCCAGTCCTCCATTACACACACTGAGGATCCAGTAATCCATTACCCACACACTGAGGATCCAGTAATCCATTACCCACACACTGAGGATCCAGTAATCCATTACCCACACACTGAGGATCCAGTCCTCCATTACACACACTGAGGATCCAGTAATCCATTACCCACACACTGAGGATCCAGTCCTCCATTACACACACTGAGGATCCAGTAATCCATTCCCCACACACTGAGGATCCAGTAATCCATTCCCCACACACTGAGGATCCAGTAATCCATTCCCCATACACTGAGGATCCAGTAATCCATTACCCACACTGAGGATCCAGTCCTCCATTCCCCACACACTAAGGATCCAGTAATCCATTACCCACACACTGAGGATCCAGTAATCCATTACCCACACACTGAGGATCCAGTAATCCATTACCCACACTGAGGATCCAGTCCTCCATTCCACACACACTAAGGATCCAGTAATCCATTACCCACACACTGAGGATCCAGTAATCCATTACTCACACGCTGAGGATCCAGTAATCCATTACCCACACACTAAGGATCCAGTAATCCATTACCTACACCGATGATCCAGCAATCCATTACCCACACACTGAGGATCCAGTAATCCATTCCCCACACATTGAGGATCCAGTCCTCCATTACCCACACACTGAGGATCCAGTAATCCATTACCCACAGACTGAGGATCCAGTAATCCATTACCCACACACTGAGGATCTAGTCCTCCATTACACACACTGAGGATCCAGTAATCCATTACCCACATACTGAGGATCCAGTCCTCCATTACACACACTGAGGATCCAGTAATCCTTTCCCCACACGCTGAGGATCCAGTAATCCATTACCAACACACTGAGGATCCAGTAATCCATTACCCACATACTGACGATCCAGTAATCCATTACCCACACTGAGGATCCAGTAATCCATTACCCACACTGAGGATCCAGTAATCCATTACCCACACTGAGGATTCAGTCCTCCATTACACACACTGAGGATCCAGTCCTCCATTACCCACACTGAGGATCCAGTAATCCATTACCCACACACTGAGGATCCAGTAATCCATGACCCACACACTGAGGATCCAGTAATCCATTACCCACACACTGAGGATCCAGTCCTCCATTCCCCACACACTGAGGATCCAGTAATCCATTACCCACACACTGATGATCCATTCCTCCATCACCCATGCACTGAGGATCCAGTAATCCATTACCCACACACTGATGATCCAGTCCTCCATCACCCATACACTGAGGATCCAGTAATCCATTACCCACACTGATGATCCAGTAATCCATTACCCACACTGAGGATCCAGTCCTCCATTACACACACTGAGGATCCAGTAATCCAATACCCACACACTGAGGATCCAGTCCTCCATTACACACACTGAGGATCCATTAATCCAATACCCACACTGAGGATCCAGTCCTCCATTCCCCACACTGAGGATCCAGTAATCCATTACCCACACACTGAGGATCCAGTAATCCATTACCCACACAGAGGATCCAGTCATCTATTACCCACACACTGAGGATCCAGTCCTCCATTACCCACACACTGAGGATCCAGTAATCCATTACCCACACAGAGGATCCAGTCATCCATTACCCACACACTGCGGATCCAGTAATCCATTACCCACACACTGAGGATCCAGTAATCCATTACCCACACACTGAGGATCCAGTAATCCATTACCCACACACTGAGGATCCAGTAATCCATTACCCACATACTGAGGATCCAGTAATCCATTACCCACACTGAGGATCCAGTAATCCATTACCCACATACTGAGGATCCAGTAATCTATTACCCACACTGAGGATCCAGTAATCCATTACCCACATACTGAGGATCCAGTAATCCATTACCCACATACTGAGGATCCAGTAATCTATTACCCACACTGAGGATCCAGTGATCCATTACCCACAGACCGAGGATCCTGTAATCCATTACCCACATACTGAGGATCCAGTAATCCATTACCCACACACTGAGGATCCAGTAATCCATTCCCCACACACTGAGGATCCAGTAATCCATAACCCACACACTGAGGATCCAGTAATCCATTCACCACACACTGATGATCCAGTAATCCATTACCCACACTGAGGATCCAGTAATCCATTACCCACACTGAGGATCCAGTCCTCCATTACCCACACTGAGGATCCAGTAATCCATTACCCACACTGAGGATCCAGTAATCCATTCCCCACACGCTGAGGATCCAGTAATCCATGACCCACACACTGAGGATCCAGTAATCCATTACCTACATACTGAGGATCCAGTAATCCATTACCCACACTGAGGATCCAGTCCTCCATTCCCCACACACTGAGGATCCAGTAATCCATTACCCATGCACTGAGGATCCAGTAATCCATTACCCACACACTGATGATCCAGTCCTCCATCACCCATACACTGAGGATCCATTAATCCATTCCCCACACACTGAGGATCCAGTCCTCCATTACACACACTGAGGATCCAGTAATCCAATACCCCCACACTGAGGATCCAGTCCTCCATTACACACACTGAGGATCCATTAATCCATTACCCACACACTGAGGATCCAGTCCTCCATTACCCACACACTGAGGATCCAATAATCCATTCCCCACACACTGAGGATCCAGTCCTCCATTACACACACTGAGGATCCAGTAATCCATTACCCACACTGAGGATCCAGTAATCCATTACCCACACTGAGGATCCAGTAATCCATTACCCACACTGAGGATCCAGTAATCCATTACCCACCCACTGAGGATCCAGTAATCCATGACCCACACACTGAGGATCCAGTAATCCATTACCCACACACTGAGGATCCAGTCCTCCATTACACACACTGAGGATCCAGTAATCCATTCCCCACACACTGAGGGTCCAGTAATCCATTCCCCATACACTGAGGATCCAGTAATCCATTACCCACACTGAGGATCCAGTCCTCCATTCCCCACACACTAAGGATCCAGTAATCCATTACCCACACACTGGGGATCCAGTAATCCATTACCCACACACTGAGGATCCAGTAATCCATTACCCACACTGAGGATCCAGTCCTCCATTCCCCACACACTAAGGATCCAGTAATCCATTACCCACACACTGAGGATCCAGTAATCCATTACTCACACGCTGAGGATCCAGTAATCCATTACCCACACACTAAGGATCCAGTAATCCATTACCTACACCGATGATCCAGCAATCCATTACCCACACACTGAGGATCCAGTAATCCATTCCCCACACATTGAGGATCCAGTCCTCCATTACCCACACACTGAGGATCCAGTAATCCATTACCCACAGACTGAGGATCCAGTAATCCATTACCCACACACTGATGATCTAGTCCTCCATTACCCACACACTGAGGATCCAGTAATCCATTACACACACTGAGGATCCAGTAATCCATTCCCCACACACTGAGGATCCAGTAATCCATTCCCCATACACTGAGGATCCAGTAATCCATTACCCACACTGAGGATCCAGTAATCCATTACCCACACACTGAGGATCCAGTAATCCATTCCCCATACACTGAGGATCCAGTAATCAATTACCCACACTGAGGATCCAGTAATCCATTACCCACACTGATGATCCAGTAATCCATTACCCACACTGAGGATCCAGTAATCCATTACCCACACTGAGGATCCAGTAATCCATTACCCACACTGAGGATCCAGTAATCCATTACCCACACTGAGAATCCAGTAATCCACTACCCACACACTGAGGATCCAATAATCCATTACCCACATGCTGAGGATCCAGTAATCCATTACCCACACTGAGGATCCAGTAATCCATTACCCACACACTGAGGATCCAGTCCTCCATTCTCCACACACTGAGGATCCAGTAATCCATTACCCACACACTGAGGATCCAGTAATCCATTACCCACACATTGATGATCCAGTGATCCATTACCCACACTGAGGATCCAGTAATACATTACCCACACTGAGGATCCAGTAATCCATTACCCACACATTGATGATCCAGTAATCCATTACCCACACACTGAGGATCCAGTAATCCATTACCCACACTGAGGATCCAGTAATCCATTACCCACACTGAGGATCCAGTAATCCATTACTCACACTGAGGATCCAGTAATCAATTACCCACACACTGAGGATCCAGTAATCCATTACCCACATACTGAGGATCCAGTCCTCCATTACCCACACACTGAGGATCCAGTAATCCATTACCCACACATTGATGATCCAGTAATCCATTACCCACACTGAGGATCCAGTCCTCCATTACCCACACACTGAGGATCCAGTAATCCATTACCCATACTGAGGATCCAGTCCTCCATTACCCACAGCCAGTTCCTCTGCTTCCTGTGCTCACTGACTTGTATGTTTTTCCGTGAACAGGTTGACGAGAAGTTGAATGAACTGTCAGAGCAGATGGAAGAACTGGTGAAAAAGTGGGAGAAGCAGGAAGAACTTTATGAGAAGGAGCTCTGGAAACAGGCACAGCTCAGAGACCTTGAACTGATGGCTGCCTGGTTGAGCTCCAGAGAAGGGCTTGTAACAAGCAACATTTTGGGGGTAAGACTGAGTTCCGGGCCCAGCATTCCTGGCTCTTGCTCATTCCCTGGAAGATGGCAGGAGACAGCAAGCAGGTTACCTGAGGGGTTTGAAATGAGGGGTGAAAACCTTGGACTCCAGGAACCAACTGGCCATTCTTTTAGTTGACACTGAATTCAACTTATGTTCTATCAGACCTGTGAAATTGAACAGAGTGGGCCAATGTCTGAACCCATGTGTCAACCATGAATTCACAAAGGATGATACCAGAACTGAATGGTTACAACCATCAGGAAAGATCAAACAGTCTGGGGAATTTTTCTCTATCAAAGAGAAAGATGAGGGCATGCCTAATAAAGATCTTTATTTCGGAGATATACAAGGAGTTGATGGAATGGGAAGGGGTCCCTATTGGAGAGGCGAGGAGGAGTTGAGAGGGGAGTTGGAAGTCGGACTATGGGAAAAGGCCTTGAGGAGAGTTAATTCATCCTCGTCATGTGCCAGGTTTAGACTGATCCAGTACAAGGTGGTCCATAGGGCTCACATGACTGTGGCCCGGATGAGTAGGTTTTTTGAGGAAGTTGAGGACAGATGCGGGCGGTGTGGGGGGGGGAGTAACCTGGCGAACCACGTACACATGTTCTGGGCATGTCTGAAGTTGAGGGGATTCTGGCAGGGATTTGTGGACATCATGTCAGAGGTCCTGGAAGGGAGGGTGACTCCGAGTCCAGAAATGGCAATATTTGGAGTGTCGGAAGATCTGGAAGCCCAGGGGGGGAGAAAGGCTGACGTTTTGGCCTTTGCTTCCCTGGTGGCCCAGAGATGGATTTTGCTGGGATAGAGGGACTCTGAGCTTCCAAAGTCAGGAGTGTGGGTCAGTGACATGGCAGCGTTTCTCAGGCTGGAAAAGATTACGTTTGCCTTGAGAGGTTCAATGCAGGGGTTTGCTCGGAGGTGGCAGCCGTTCATCGACTTTTTTAAGGAAAACTGAACATCAGCAGTAAGGGAAGGGGGGGAGAAAAATGAGAGGGATGGCAGTGTAAAATAAGAGAAGGGGATCTAATATATGGGTAGTTAGGAGCTAGGGCGGGGGGGTAGTTGGTGAGGTTATTGTAATATTGTCGCGCGTGTCAGGCCGCAAGGCTGTTTAGAATGTTAATTTGTGAAACCGTGAAAATTACAAATGCTCCAATAAAATGTTTTCTAAAATAAAAAATAAAGATCTTTAAAATTATGAAGGTAGGCAGGTCGATGTAGATAAAAAGATGGATTTGGCCAATGTTGCAGCCCTCCGAGCTCAGAATTATCCAGTGTATCGTGAACTCAGAATTACCCGGTGTATTGTAAAGTCAGAATTACCCAGTGTATCATAAAGTCAGAATTACCCAGTGTATCGTAAAGTCAGAATTACCCGGTGTATCGTAAAGTCAGAATTACCCGGTGTATCGTAAAGTCAGAATTACCCAGTGTATTGTAAAGTCAGAATTACCCAGTGTATCATAAAGTCAGAATTACCCAGTGTATCGTAAAGTCAGAATTACCCAGTGTATCGTAAAGTCAGAATGACCCGGTGTATCGTAAAGTCAGAATTACCCAGTGTATCGTAAAGTCAGAATTACCCAGTGTATCATAAAGTCAGAATTACCCAGTGTATCGTAAAGTCAGAATTACCCAGTGTATCGTAAAGTCAGAATTACCCAGTGTATCGTAAAGTCAGAATTACCCAGTGTATCGTAAAGTCAGAATTACCCAGTGTATCGTAAAGTCAGAATTACCCAGTGTATCGTAAAGTCAGAATTACCCGGTGTATCGTAAAGTCAGAATTACCCAGTGTATTGTAAAGTCAGAATTACCCGGTGTATCGTAAAGTCAGAATTACCCGGTGTATCGTAAAGTCAGAATTACCCGGTGTATCGTAAAGTCAGAATTACCCGGTGTATCGTAAAGTCAGAATTACCCGGTGTATCGTAAAGTCAGAATTACCTGGTGTATCGTAAAGTCAGAATTACCCGGTGTATCGTAAAGTCAGAATTACCCAGTGTATCGTAAAGTCAGAATTACCCAGTGTATTGTAAAGTCAGAAATACCCAGTGTATTGTAAACTCAGTATTACCCGGTGTATTGTAAACTCAGATTTACCCAGCGTATCATAAACTCAGATTTACCCAGTGTATCGTAAACTTAGATTTTCCCAGTGTATTATAAACTCAACATTACCCGATGTATTGTAACCTCAGAAATACCTGGTGTATTGTAAACAGAGAATTACCTGGTGGATCGTAAACTCCGAATTACCCGGTACATTATAAACTCAGAATTACCCGGTGTATTGTAAACTCAGTATTACCCGGTATATCGTAAGCTCAACATTATCCGGTATATTGTAAACTCAGAAGTGTCTGGTATATTGTCAACTCAGAATTACCCTCACTTTATTTTCTCCCTCTCAGGACTCTGTCAGTGAAGTGGAAGATTTAATCAAGAATCACGAGGACTTTGAGAAGATGCTAGAAGCTCAGGATGAGAAGATTGGCCAACTGGAAAATGTGATAAAGGTCTGACATGCAGCATTGCTTCAACCCAAACCTCTACCTCCCCTTCGTAATGATGAGAATGATGACAGGGATCTGTTATTAACAATATGCTGAATGTACAGGGGCATCAGGAGCTATTATTACTCTCCTTGTGTGTAATTTCAGACAGTTGTTTTGACTGTAACAGATGAGGTTGTGTAATTTCAGACTGTTCTTTGACTGATTTCAGGGGGAAGGATTCATGACACAGTTGAACCCGAAGGAAAAAGAACGCAAAGTGGCTCGGGTTCCCTCCTTAAAAAGAAAAGCATTCGACAAAAAGCCAGCACCTTTGAAGATGCTTGGAAGGATCAATTCCGACATTGAGAGGCTACCAAAGTCCTGGTCCAAAGAGGTAGTCGTTAGCCCTGCCCCGAGGAGCCCCTCAACTTCTGACCTATTCTTCTCTCCAGTCCGAAGGTCTGCGAGCCCCCAAAGGGATGCAGATGCTGCCGCTGGCCTTAAACATGATGAAGAGGACCAGAGACGATCACTCGTCCAATCACCTTTGACATCAAAATCTTTCACCCTTCACAATTATGAAGTAAGAAGTCCAGAAAGGAGGCCTTCAAATCCAATCCGGTCCAAACCTTCAGTCCCACCCAGACCCCTCTCCAGGCTTTCTTCAAGTGACGATTACTCCGTGAAGGTACAAGATTTAACCTCACCTGCTAGAGAGAGCATCAGCAGAGAGACACCCACTAAATCACAATCTGTGCCCCAAAGTCCTCCACTCAACCCTTCTTTAACCCACTCTGAAACCAGTCGGGATTCTTCCCTGGGTGATCCCCCTACAGCTCAGCCAGAACAAACCACAACTTTGGTTGAAACCTGCTCAGTAGCGTCCAGCCCAATGGTGAAGCTGGGATCCAATGCATCTAGGATTGCCGATTCTCTAACACTCATTGGGCTTCAGGTCAGCCCTCAGCAATCAAATTCTACAGGCGCAGCAAAGAGTGAAAAGGTAGGAACACCGTTCGCTACAGCATTCCCAAATTTCTCGAATATTGTAAATAGATTTGACAATTGGTGTTAAGTTTCTTAATTCCTCTCCATTTCTCTGTACTCTAAATTTATTTTTTACAAACTCCGGTTTAGCCTAGTTGGCTGGACAGCTGGTTTGTGATGCAGAACAAGGCCAAGAGGGTGGGTTTAATACTGGCTGAGGTTATTCATGAAGGCCCACCTTCTCAACCTTGCCCCTCACTTGAGGTGTGGCGATCCTCAGGTTAAATCACCACCAGTCAGCTCTCCCTCTCAAAGGGGAAAGCAGCCAATGGTCATCTGGGACTATGGGGGCTTTACTTTACTTTCTTCTTCTTTTTCTAAATAATTTTAGAGTACTCAATTAATTTTTTCCAATTAAGGCGCATTTTAGCATGGCTGATCCACGTAGCCTGCACATCTTTGGGTTGTGGGGGCGAAACCCATGCAAGCACGGGGAGAAGGTGCAAACTCCACACGGACAGTGACCCAGAGCCGGGATCGAACCTGGGACCTTGCCGGCGTGAGGCAGCAGTGCTAACCACTGCGCCACTGTGCTGCTCTTGCCTTCACCATCAGTCTCCCGTGTAAAAGTAAAGTAAAGAGCCCACGAGATCCAAGGAAATTTGGCAAATTGGATCCAGAATTGTCTGAGTTGCGGGCAGCGGGGGGGTGATGGTCGAGGGGTACTTTTTCTCACTGGAAGCTTGTGTCCAGTGGGGTCCTGCAGGGATCAATTTTGGGCCCTTGCTGTTTGTGGTTTATATAAATGATTTAGACATGAAGGAGGGTTGATCAGTAGGTTCGTGGGTGTAACAAAAATTGGTGGCGTGGTAAATAATGAGGATAACCTTAGATTACAGGAGGATAGAGATGTGGTGCTCAGATGAGCTAATCAGTTGTAAATTGAATTCGATCCGGATAAGTGTGAGGTGATGCACTTGGGTAGGTGTGTATGTACACTGGTCCCTTAAGGTAGCAGAGCAGGTGGGCTGGGTGGATCAGAAAGCATATGGTTTACTTGCCTTTATTAGCTGAGGAATAGAGTTTAAGAGCAGAGAGGTTATGCTGGAACTGTATAAAACGCTGGTTAGGGCACAGCTAGAGAATTGAGTGCTGTTGCTGTTCTGGAATCCACATTATAGGAGGGATGTAATCACACTTGAAAAGGTGCAGAGGAGATTTACCAGGAGGTTGCCTGGGCTAGAGAATTTTAACTATGAAGAGAGATTGGATAGACTGGGGTTGTTTTCCTTGGAGCAGAGGAGACTGAGTGGGGACATGATTGAGATGTATAAAATTATGAGGGGTATGCATAAAGTAGACAGGAAGTAACTTTTCCCCTTGATGGAGGGATCAATGACCAGGGGGCATAGATTTAAGGTAAGGGGCAGGAGGTTTAGAGGGAATGTGAGGAAAAACATTTTCATCGCCAGGGTAGTGGGAATCTGGAACTCCCTGCCTAAAAGATTGGAGGAGGCAGAGACCCTCATAACATTTAAGAAGTATTTAGATGTGCAGTCGTGAAAGGTGCTCTATAAATGGAAATTCTTTCTTTCTTTCTCAGGTCACTCCACAATATCAGACTATGGAGGGCACACTCGACCGAAAGCACAGACTACACTCCGGAGGGACTAAGGTAGAAACTAATGGAAAAGAGGGAGGGTAAAGAGGGAGATCTACTTTCTATAGTACCACTTGGACTCACGGTCAAGTAATACACTGCCAGCTGCACAGTTACGCTCCCTGTCCAACAACCCCAAAGCGCTGTGACACATTTCACATCCCTCGACAGCTCTCCGGAGCTGGAAGTGTTGGGTTCATACTTGGCAATTTGGGCTGAGGACATGTGCCTTTTTGGAGCTGTGCTGATTCCCAGCCCAGCATGTTGGTCACTTGCAAACAGTAATCGGAGGACACATGCAGTCATCGGTCTGAGCAACACTTGAATTGAGAAAGGGGAATGAGAAGTGTCCACAATGTCTGTCGCTGGTTTGTTTATTTTGAGACTGCCAGTCTTGTACAATTGTTATAGTGCCCTGGTAGCTCCTTGTTTAAACTGCAGCTGATAGGAAGCCTGCTGTAGCCTTTTCCCTTCAGTAATCCTGCAATTGGCGTGTGGAGAGAAGATGGTGGATAATGATGGCTGGGCTGGAAGGTGATTGATTGTTGAGTGGAAATGGGGATTTGTGCAGCCAACACCTAAAAGCAGACCAAATGGTCATTATCTCATTGTTGTTTGTTGGATGTTGCTGTCCACAGATTTACTACTGCACATTTATACATAACACTTCAAAAGTGCTTAACTGGTTGAGCAGTTTTTTAGAACACCCTGTGATACTGTTCAGATGCAAATTTATTCTTTTTACTCTTAACTTTAATTTCATATTTAGGCCGACTCCAAAGCCTGGGCCACCTATTTTGTGATTCTGGAAGGACAAACTCTCTGTTTCTACAAGAGCAAGAGTGAGACTTTCACAGTAAGTTGTCATCTCCTGGCACCCGCGACAGAGAATCAAGGGCTTTCTAAGAGAGTAGATTTTGCCCAGTTCAAAACTGATTTCATTATCTGTGTTAATTCAACCTCGGAACAAAGGTACTCACCCGTTAGCCCAGCAGATAGAGGGGATGATAGTTGGTCTCATCAAACTGAGAGAGGATGATGCTGAGTATCATGTGAGAGTACCTTTAAGAAATGGGGGTTTATAAAATAGCTGTAGTGGGTGTACCTTTAAGAAATGGGTGTTTATCAGTGATGTCAGTGTGGGTGGAGCTAGGCAGTCTGTCTGCTTTTACTTTCACTTTGGGCTCACAGCTACAGGGTGTGTTTAGGTTTTTTTTATATTAGGAGAAGCTGCAGTCACAGCAAGATGTGTATGAATCTCTGCAAGCTTATGAAGATTCATTTGGTAATTTCAAAGTGGTAACTGTTCTCAGTAATGAAGTTAAACCTGATGTCTTCCTGTAAAAAGGGTTTTTTGTCTTAAGGATGTTGCAAGGAAAGATTAAGAGTTACTTAGAGAGTACTGTATTCTTTGGGGGATGTATTGGTGTTGATAGTTGTTAAGATGTTTACTGTGGGTTTATAAAGTGTTAACTGGTTTCATAAATAAACATTGTTTTAATTTAAAAGTACTGTAGATTTCTGTTGCATCACACCTATAAAGTAGGCCCTTGTGCTCCCCATAACCACAATCTATTAAAAGTTGGGGGTCAGGTGAACTCCATGCTACACTTTGGGATTCTCTAAACCCTGGCCCATAACATGAGGATCAATCACTTTCAGATCAAGTGAAGCTCCCCGAACACTGTCCCATTGAACACTTTCAAGGCGGGGACAACTTGGGTAGGATGCCGAATAAAGCTCCCTCTATACTGTGCCAATACAAAACACTGCCAGGTCAGGTACAGCGATGGTTAGATACTCCGTGAAGCTTCCTCTACAATGAACTATTTTTCTAAGCTTTGTGTGATGTTTGGTCCCATTTAAGAACTCCTTGTCTGTGTTGTTTAGCTTCCTTTAAACACCCAAGAACTAGGCTCTGTGTAATGACCTGTTCTCTCTAAGCATTCCCTGACTAAGGATTGTGTGTTCCCCTTGCTTTCTGTAGGATTCGCCATGCTCTCCACCTCTCAGCATCGTTAATGCAAGATGTGAGGCAGCTGCCGATTACTGGAAGAAGGAACACACTTTCCGTTTATGGTATGTAACATCAGCTGAACAACGAGAAGCAAGCATTACTCGGTGTGGGAGGATGTGTCACAGTGTGCCCCTGAGAGAACATTGCAGACAGAAGAAAGTCTGCTCCTAATACTTACACAATCCAACTGTACCGATACACATCAGCCACTGGGATACAAATTGAGCTCCCAGAGATTCACCAGAACTCTGCCCTTGTTCAAGCCAAGGGGAAGATGTTAATAAGTGAGGAGTTCATAAAGTGTTCATTGTGGTGATATGCATCACTGTAGATACACAAGAGGTTAATGTAAGTACACGTAGACTAGCTAGACACTAGAGGGAGCACCAGAGACATGACACACAGACACTCAACCAATAGGTCAGTAAGATAGGACACGACCAATGGGCAGTCACGATACACACAGAAGTGACACTACCACAGGGGGGCATTACACCAACCCATATATAAAGGACACAGCACACCTGATCTCTCTCTTTCCAGTGGAGACACTCAGTGAGTACAGACACAGGGTTGATTCAACATCACACCCACCACGTGGATTGTAGCAGACTGGCTCGTCAGTCTGAGTAGCTATAGAAGGATTAACAGTAGAGGCGAATCCGAGTAGCAGAATTGTTAATAGTTTAATAAACGTGTTGAAGTTATCTCCACATCTGAACCTTCCTTTGTCAGAGTGAACATCAAGGAAGCAGCTTATGCTACGCCAAGAGCATAACAAGACATTCATCTGCTGCTGAAACCCTCAGCTATGCCTTTGTTACCTCCAGACCTAATTATTCCCACGCACTCCTGACTGGATTCATAGGTTCCACTCTCTAGGTTTGAAGTGATCCAAGCCTCTGCTGCCCGTGTCAGAGTTCACACCAAGACCTATTCATCCCTCCCCTTGTGCTCGCTGACTTACATTGGCTCCTTCAAATTTAAATAGTTTATCTGGTGATAATACATATACCCAGCAAGACTGTGTGTCTATGAGAATCAGTACATACACCTAGATCTTGGTATGTTTGCTGTGTGAGGCTCTGCAGTGAACAATCTGAATACAATCTGTTTCCCTAGGCTCAGTGACGAGGCTGAATATCTCTTCTCTGCTCCATCGAGCAAACTGATGGACGAGTGGATCCAGAAGATCAGAAACAATGCAGGTAACTGGGTTTGGATGGGTGGCCTTCTCCTGTCAGTGTTCATGCCCTAAGCTTCTTTGCCTCTTTCTCCATTGAGACGCTTCTTAAAACCTATCCCTTTAAAAAGTCACCTCTCCTGGAATCTCCTTATGAAACTCAGTGTCTGGTCATGCTATGTCTTGGGATATTTTTCTATGTTAAAGGAGCTATATAAATGCAATTTGTTGTTGTTGGAAGGGTTTCATTTTACCACATCTCAGAATGGCAGAAGCAAACAGCTATTTGCAATTGTTACATCCCTTTGAAACATCCCTTAGTGTTTTACAGAAGGGAAAATAACCTGCCAGTCGAGTGGTGGAAGAGGGTGAGGGCTGGCAACCATCAGGATAGGTGTAGAGGAGATTATTGAAGGATAGGGTGAACTAGCCAGAGTTTTCTCCTTATTTATTTATGAGATGTGTGTTTCACTGTCAAGGCCAGTATTTGTTGCCCATTCCTAATTTTCCTTGACCAGGCATTAGTGAGCTGAGTGGTGTAGGTGCTCCCACAGTGCTGCTAGTTGGGGAGTTCCAGGATTTTGCTCACCTCGATGAAGGAATGGTGATATCTTTTTGCAATCAGGGTGGTGGGTGACTTTGAGGACAACTTGCAGCTGACAGTGTTTCCACCCGTCTGCTGCCCTTTGCAAGTGGACGGCTGTTTCCAGTAGGATTCTGCAGGGCTCAGTGCTAGACCTCCTGCTTTCTGTGGTATATATTAATGATTTGGACATAAATGTAGGGGGAATACTTCCAGCTACAGAGAGGAACAAGACAGGGCTGCCCCCTGTCCCCACTCTTGCAATCGAACCCCTGGCGATAGCCCAGCGGGACGCAAAAAGCTGGAAGGCAATCCGGAGAGGAGACAGAGAGCACAGAGATTCACTCTATGCAGATGACCGCTCCTCTACGTCTCGAAGCCACAGGAGGGACTGAAGGCAATACTGCAAATCCTGAAAGAGTTTGGAACCTTCTCAGGCTACAAACTTAACCTGGGCAAAAGGAGACATTCCCAGTGAACCCAAATGGGGAGGGGCAGAGCTGGAGGGGCTCCCGTTTAAAACAGCCCAGAACAGATTCCGTTACTTGAGGATCCAGATAGCCAGAGACTGGACACAGATCTACAAGTGGAACCTGACCAGCCTGGTGGAGGACGTAAGAAAGGACCTTCAACGGTGGGGCTCACTCCCACTCTCCCTGGCGGGGAGAATGCAGACGACCAAGATAAACGTACTGCCAAGGTGGTTCCTCCTGTTTAAATCCATCACGATCTTCATCCCCAAGGCCTTTTTCCAAAACATAGACAGGCTAATCATGGTGTTTGTGGGGGAGTAAGAACCCGAGAATTCCCAAACCGAAACTGCAAAGAGGGAAAGTCAGAGGGGGCCTGGCTCTACCAAATCTACAATACTGCCACTGGGCAGCGACGGCAGAAAGAGTGAGGGGATGGGTACAAGAACCCGACACAGATTGGGTACAAATGGAGGAGGCATCTCCCGTCCGCCTCAACAAGACACACAACGAGCCCAGTGGTAGTGGCCACGCTGAGAACATGGACCCAGTTGAGACAACACTTCAGGATAATTAAAATGTCCCATATGGCCCCCATCTGCGGCAATCACAGATTCCCCCCCAAACATGCCAGATACCACCTTCAAAAGATGGAGGCGGGACGGGGGTTACACTGACGGTCGGGGACTTCTTCATAGGGCGCAGACTGGCGACACTGGACGAACTGACGAGGATGTGGAAACTAGCAAGAGGGCAGGAATTGAGACACCTCCAAATAAAGCACTTCCTCTGCAAAGAGACACTAGGGTACCCCGGGGCCCCAGAAAGCACACTACTAGAGGACCTGATAGGCACAAGCAGCGAGAAGGGGGCTGCTATGTGGGAAAATATACGGACAGCTACTGACAGAGCCTGAATACCACTGGATGAGACCAGACAAAAATGGGAGGATGAACTGGGGACTGGGGTGGGGACTCTGGAGCGAAGCACTGAACAGGGCGAACTCCACCTCCTCCTGCGGAAGGCTAAGCCTAATGCAGCTCAAAGTGGTGCACAGAGCGCACCTGACCAGAACCCGAAAGAGCAGGCTCTTCCCGGAGGTGGAGGACAAACACCAACATGTTTTGGGCTTACCGGGTTCTGGACAGCCTTCTCCGAGGCAATGTCCAAGGTTGTGGGGGTGAGGGTGAAGCCATGCCCAATAGAGGCAATCTTCGGGGTATCGGAGCAGCCAGAGTTACACATGGGGAAGGGGGCTAACGCCCTTGCTTTCGCTTCCCTACTCGTACGCCAGAGAATCCTGCTTGGCTGGCGATCAGCAGCACCACCCAAAGCTGCAGACTGGCTCGCTGACATCTCGGAATTTCTCCACCTAGAGAAGATTAAGTACGCCACCCGAGGGTCGGAGGAAGGCTTCCTGGATACTTGGGGGCAGTTCGTTGGCCTGTTCCAAAACCTGTTCCAGGCCAGCAACGAGGAGTAAGCCAGGGAAAAAAAAAGATGAAGAACCAAAGGACTGCGTCAAATGAAGGACAAAACAAACCTCTCTGTAAAATAAAGCATATTAGCGCATGCAAGAAAAATGTAATGTATGTAAGTAACATACTCTCATTTCTTCTACTCACGGTAGCATGGTGGTTAGCATCAATGCTTCACAGCTCCAGGGTCCCAGGTTCGATTCCCGGCTGGGTCACTGTCTGTGTGGAGTCTGCACGTCCTCCCCGTGTGTGCGTGGGTTTCCTCCGGGTGCTCCGGTTTCCTCCCACAGTCCAAAGATGTGCGGGTTAGGTGGATTGGCCATGCTAAATTGCCCGTAGTGTAAGGTTAATGGGGGGATTGTTGGGTTACGGGTATGTGGGTTTAAGTGGGGTGATCATTGCTCGGCACAACATCGAGGGCCGAAGGGCCTGTTCTGTGCTGTACTGTTCAATGTTCTATGTTCTAACTGTTTATAAATATGAGAAAAGCCAATAAAAAGATTTTCAAAAAAAAATAAATGGAGGGGGCATGCTGAAGAAGTTTGCACATGACACAAAATTGCCACGTAGTTGATAACGATGTGTAACGATTTTGTCCAAAGATGTGTAGGTGGGGTGGATTGGCCATGATAAATTGTCCCTTAGTGTCCAAAGGTTAGTTGACGTTACGGGGATAGGAGAGGGAATTGGGCCTAGATAAGGTGCTCTTTCAGAGGGTTGGTGCAGCCTTGATGGGCCCACTTCAACACTGTCAGACTTCTATGGTTCTGAGTGTAGAAGAAATGAGAGTTAATGTCCACAAATCCCTGAAGGCTGATAAGATGGTTAGGAAGGCATATGGAATCCTTTCATTTATTAGATGAGGCTGAGTAGGGAGGTTATGCTGGAACTTGAGTACTGTGTCATGTTCTTGTCTCTTGTCGCCTCATTACAGAAAGGATGTAATTGCACTAGAGGGGGTACAAAGGAGATTTACTTAGATATTGCCAGCAACATTGCAGCAATGATGGAAGATTGGTTCGTCTGAAGTTGTTCTCCTTGGAACAGCGGAAGCTGAGAGGAGATTTGATTGAGATGTGCAAAATGGTGAGCAGCCTGGATAGATTGGAATGGAAAAGCCTGTTTGCTTTAGCAGAGAGGGCAGTGACTCGAGAGCGTAGATTTAAAGTGATTCATAGAAAAATTAATGGGGAGATGAGGAAAAATCTTTTCACCCAGAAGATTGTAGGACTTACTGCCTGAAAGGGAAGTGGAGGCAGAAACCTTAAACTCATTTAAAAGGTGTGTGGATATGCACCTCAAATGTCGTAACCTGCAGGTCTATAGACCAAATGCCAGAAAGTGGGATTAGGCTGGGTGGCTCAGCTTCTCAGCGGTGCAGACTCGATGGGCCAAGTGGCCTCTTTTCTGTGCTGTAAACTTTCTGTGATCTGTGGTCAGTTCCTTCCACTTTTCAGGTGAAAATATAATTTGCCACTTAGCGCAAGCCTGAATATTATCCAGGTCTTGCTGCAGGCAGGCATGGACTGCTTCAGTATCTGAGAAGTTATGAATGGAACTGAACATTGTGCATTCATCAGTGAACATTCGCACTTCTAATGAAGTAGCTGAACATAGTTGAGCCTAGAGACACTACCCTGAGTAACTCCTGCAGCAATGTCCAGGAGCTGAGATGATTGGTCTCCAACAACCACAGCCATCTTCCTTTGTGTTTGGTATGACTCCAACTAGTGGAGAATTTTCCTCCATTTTCCCACTGACTTCAATTCTGTTGGGTCTCTTTGATGCCACACCCGGTCAGATGCTGCCTTGATGTCAAGGGCAGTCACTCTGACCTCACCTCTTGAGTTCAGTTCTTTTGTCCACGTTTGGACTGAGACTGTAGTGAAGTCAGGAGTCAAATGGCCTTGGCAGAACCCAAACTGATCATCAGTGAACAGATTAGTGCTGTGCAAGTGCCGTTTGATAGCATGCCGACGATACTTTCAATCACTTTCTGATGATCGAGAATAGTCTGATGGGGCGTTAATTTGTCTGATTGGATTTGTCCTGCTATTTATGGGACAGGACATAGCTGGGTATTTTTCCACAATTATTGGGTAGAAGCAAGTGTTGTAGCTGTACTGGAATAGCTTGGCTTGGTGAGCAGTCCTGACAGAATTCAACTGAGCATCAGTCAGCAGATTATTGCTGAGTACATTCTACTTGATATCACTGTTGACAATGCCTTCTGTCAGTTTGCTGATGATCGAGTAAACTGACAAGGCAGTAACTGACTGGATTAAGTTTGAACTACTTCTTGTGAACAGGAAAACTGAGAAATGTTCCACATTGTTGGGATAGATGCCAGAGTACGAACTGGTCAGTGACGGAAGAGGGACAGAGTATGGGGCAGTCAATGATAGAGGAGTGAGCTAAATGTTGGACTACGTGTAGAACAATCACAGTAATATTTTGCGCTGATATGTAACCCATTACAAGCCTGGGGATGTTGACTCTTCCTGTGCTGTTTTGCAGATTCTGATGAAGCAAATTTGTCATCTGACAATAGCTCTCCTTCGCAGTCTCCACAAGTCTCCTGGTGAGTAGATTATCCCTTAACAGAAAATGCTGGACAATCTCAGCAGGTCTGACAGCATTGGTGGAGAGAGAATGGAGCTAAGGTTTTGAGTCTTTGGGGCAACATGGTGGCATAGTCTTTAGCACTGTTGCCTCACAGTGCCAGGGACCCGGGTTAAATTCCAGCCTTGGGTGACTGTATGAAGTTTTCACGATCTCCCCATGTCTGCATGGGTTTCCTCCAGGTGTTCCGGTTTTCTACCATAGTCCAAAGATGTTGGTTTATGGGGAAAGGGTGGGGGAGTTGGACTTGGTAAAGTGCTCTTTTGGAGGGTTAGTGCAGACTCGATGGGCCAAATGGCCGCCTCCTGCACTGTAGAGATTTTACGATTCTAAGAGGCATCCAGACTCGAAACGTTAACTCCGTTCTCTCCCCACAGAGGCTGTCAGACCTGCTGAGATTGTCCAGTATTTCTGTTTTGGTTTGGGATTCCAGCATCCGCAGTAATTAGCTTTTATCTCGGAGATTATCCCTTACATTACCCAAAACCCCATTACAATCCCACGCCATACAGGCAAGGGCTCTGAATGTTTCCTTGCCTCTTGGAGACATTAATTGTAATGGAATTGCAATTCCACAGGTCCTTCTCTTGTACCTTGTCCATTTTCCTGTGGGAACCAACACAGTGAACATCATTATTAGGCTAGTCAACTATTCCGAATCCAATCCAGATCTCTTTTGGCGCACATGCATGCATGTATGTGCCAGGCACACGTATACATGTTCACTGTCAGCTACAGAAACCATGCTGTTCCCCACCCAATTGAGTCACTGAGTCCTCCTTCTTGCAGCCCAGATCATTGAATCGTACAATCCCTACCCAGTGCAGGAGGCCATTCGGCCGGTCGAGTCTGCACCAACCCTCCAAAATTGAGCACCCTACCTAGGTGCACTCCCCACCCTATCCCCATAATGCCACACATTGATCATGGCCAATCCACCTAACCTGCACATCTTTGGACTGTGGGAGGAAACGCACCCGGAGGAAACCCACGCAGACACAGGGAAAATGTGCAAACTCCACGTAGTCGCCCAAGTCCGGAATCAGACTGGGGTCCCTGGTGCTGTGAAGCAGAAGTGCTAACCACTGTGCCACCGTGTTGCCAGAGGGTTCAGAGAATGCTGGCAATCATTGGGTACGGCTCTGAATTGAGTACATACAGTATTTGGATTTCCAAAATGTATTTGATATGGTGCCACATCTAAAGTTATTGCGGAAAATAAAAGTTCACGTTGTAGGGGGTAACATGTTTGCATATTGGATAGATGATTAGCTAACTAATAGAAAATCAAGATAGGCATAAATGGTGAATTTTCTGGACGGCAAGATGTAATGAGTAGAATGCCACAGGGATCAGTGCTGGGGTCTCAATTTTTTACAATTCATATAGATTACTTGGATGAAGGGACCTGAGGTATAGTTGCTAAATTTGCTGAAGACACAAAGATAGGTAGGAAGGTAAATTGTGAGGAGAACAACAGGAAGGTTACAACAGGATGTAGATAGGTTAAGTGAATGGGCAAAGGTCTGGCAAATATAGAGTATAATGTGGAAAAATGTGAAATTGTCCAATTTGGCAGGAAGAATAAAAAGAAGCACAGAGCTCTGAGATGCAGAGAGATCTGGGTGTCCTAGTGCATGAATCACAAAAAGCTAATATGCAGATGCAGTAAGTAATTAGGAAAGCTAATAGAATATTATTGTTTATTGCAAGGGGAATTGAACACAATTAGAGACGTTATGCTTCAGTTATACAGTGCAATAATCAGACAACATCTGGAATACTGTGTATAGTATTGGTCTTCTTATTTAAGGAAGGATGTAAATGCATTGGAAGCAGTTCATAGAACGTTTACCAAAATAATACCTGGAATGAGCTGGTTGTCTTACACGGTAGAGTTTAGAAGAATAAGACGACTTGATTGAAACCTTTAAGATCCTGAGGGGTCTTAACAGGGTGGATGCGAAGAGGATGTTTCCTCTTGTGGTAGAATCTAGAACTAGGGGTCACTGCTTAAAAATGAAGGGCCATCCACTTAGGACGGCGATTAGAATTGTTTTCTCTCAGAGGGTCATGAGTCTCTGGAACTCTCCATCAAAAGGTGGTGGAAGCAGAGTTAAATTCTTGATAAACAAAGGGAAGAAAGGTTATCGGGATAGGTGGGAGTGTGGAGTTGAGGTTAAATTCAGATCAGCCATGTCTTCATGAAAGAGAAACCTAAATTCAAAACCATGGATAGCAGCATCATACACAATCTATCTACCCTGTACAATCTGGGCCCTGCTCAATCCCCAGGTATCCTGCACTCTGGGCCCTGCTCAATCCCCAGGTATCCTCCACTCTGGGCCCTGCTCAATCCCCAGGTATCCTACACTCTGGGCCCTGCTCAATCCCCAGGTATCCTCCACTCTGGGCCCTACTCAATCCCCAGGTATCCTACACTCTGGGCCCTGCTCAATCCCCAGGTATCCTCCACTCTGGGCCCTGCTCAATCCCCAGGTATCCTCCACTCTGGGCCCTGCTCAATCCCCAGGTATCCTGCCCTCTGGGCCCTGCTCAATCCCCAGGTATCCTGCACTCTGGGCCCTGCTCAATCCCCAGGTATCCTCCACTCTGGGCCCTGCTCAATCCCCAGGTATCCTCCACTCTGGGCCCTGCTCAATCCCCAGGTATCCTGCACTCTGGGCCCTGCTCAATCCCCAGGTATCCTCCACTCTGGGACCTGCTCAATCCCCAGGTATCCTGCACTCTGGGCCCTGCTCAATCCCCAGGTATCCTGCCCTCTGGGCCCTGCTCAATCCCCAGGTATCCTCCACTCTGGGCCCTGCTCAATCCCCAGGTATCCTCCACTCTGGGCCCTGCTCAATCCCCAGGGATCCTGCACTCTGGGCCCTGCTCAATCCCCAGGGATCCTGCACTCTGGCCCCTGCTCAATCCACAGGTATCCTGCACTCTGGGCCCTGCTCAATCCCCAGGTATCCTCCACTCTGGGCCCTGCTCAATCCCCAGGGATCCTGCACTCTGGGCCCTGCTCAATCCCCAGGGATCCTGCACTCTGGCCCCTGCTCAATCCACAGGTATCCTCCACTCTGGGCCCTGCTCAATCCCCAGGTATCCTCCACTCTGGGCCCTGCTCAATCCCCAGGTAACCTGCACTCTGGGCCCTGCTCAATCCCCAGGTATCCTGCACTCTGGGCCCTGCTCAATCCCCAGGTATCCTACACTCTGGGTCCTGCTCAATCCCAGGTATCCTGCACTCTGGACCCTGCTCAATCCCCAGGTATCCTGCACTCTGGGCCCTGCTCAATCCCCAGGTATCCTCCACTCTGGGCCCTGCTCAATCCCCAGGTATCCTCCACTCTGAGCCCTGCTCAATCCCCAGGTATCCTCCACTCTGGTCACTGCTCAATCCCCAGGTATCCTGCACTCTGGGCCCTGCTCAATCCCCAGGTATCCTGCACTCTGGGCCCTGCTCAATCCCAGGTATCCTGCACTCTGGCCACTGCTCAATCCCCAGGTATTCTGCATTCTAGGTCCTGCTCAATCCTTAGATATCCTGCACTCTGGGCCCTGCTCAATCCCCAGGTATCCTGCACTCTGGTCACTGCTCAATCCCCAGGTATCCTGCACTCTGGGCCCTGCTCAATCCCCAGGTATCCTGCACTCTGGGCCCTGCTCAATCCCCTGGTATCCTCCACTCTGGGCCCTGCTCAATCCCCAGGTATCCTGCACTCTGGGCCCTGCTCAATTCCCAGGTATCCTGCACTCTGGGCCCTGCTCAATCCCCAGGTATCCTCCACTCTGGGCCCTGCTCAATCCCCAGGTATCCTCCACTCTGAGCCCTGCTCAATCCCCAGGTATCCTCCACTCTGGTCACTGCTCAATCCCCAGGTATCCTGCACTCTGGCCCCTGCTCAATCCCCAGGTATTCTGCATTCTAGGTCCTGCTCAATCCCCAGGTATCCTGCACTCTGGGCCCTGCTCAATCCCCAGGTATCCTCCACTCTGGTCACTGCTCAATCCCCAGGTATCCTGCACTCTGGGCCCTGCTCAATCCCCAGGTATCCTGCACTCTGGGCCCTGCTCAATCCCCAGGTATCCTGCACTCTGGGCCCTGCTCAATCCCCAGGTATCCTGCACTCTGGGCCCTGCTCAATCCCCAGGTATCCTCCACTCTGGGCCCTGCTCAATCCCCAGGTATCCTCCACTCTGGTCACTGCTCAATCCCCAGGTATCCTGCACTCTAGGCCCTGCTCAATCCCCAGGTATCCTGCACTCTGGGCCCTGCTCAGTCCCAGGTATCCTGCACTGTGGCCCCTGCTCAATCCCCAGGTATTCTGCATTCTAGGTCCTGCTCAATCCTTGGATATCCTGCACTCTGGGCCCTGCTCAATCCCAGGTATCCTGCACTCTGGTCACTGCTCAATCCCCAGGTATTCTGCATTCTAGGTCCTGCTCAATCCTTGGATATCATGCACTCTGGGCCCTGCTCAATCCCCAGGTACCCTGCACTCTGGTCACTGCTCAATCCCCAGGTATTCTGCATTCTAGGTCCTGCTCAATCCTTGGATATCATGCACTCTGGGCCCGGCTCAATCCTTGGATATCCTGCACTCTGGTCACTGCTCTTCCGGTTTTCTGCTCGCTGGGCCCTGCTCCTCCTTGTATCCAGTGTTCTGAGTCCCCACTGAGTCCCAGCCAACTCCAGAAAGTGGGAAGAAATTTTGTACTAACATAATATTTAATATATTCTGTGAACTGGGTGGATTGTCTGGGATCTGCTGCTGAATATTCATGTTGCTTCTTTCTCCCAAGGGAACCATCCAAGGCAAAGTCTCACCTCACTCCAGGAAGCCCTATGAAGATTGGGATGCCATTGGGGAAACCCAGAAGCAACAAAGATTTACTTCCCAGGTATGAGGGACGAGGGAAATAGAGTGCTTGTAGTGGAGGACTGGAAGTGTGCCCTCGCTGTAACACGGCTGACCTGTTAAGGAGGGTGGCTGTAGCTCCCACATACTGTTCATGTTGTTTCAGAGTGTGCAATTGATTCACTGCTTTGATGTTATAATTTACTATCACTGAGTTTTACTGTGTCCCTCCACAATTGTAGCTTTAGAATATTGTTTCTGGCTATGATGCTACATAACATAAGACATAACAAATCACTGTCATTCAATGCATTATATAACATTTTTGTATATGTCTGTTATGTTGAAAAGCTTACGTCAGTAGACACTTCCTGTCTATAAATCACAACCCCGTTGCCACATTCTTTCCACACATTGTGCCAACTATTTGTTAGAAATCTCAATGTCCACATTCTAAATAAAAAGGTCCATTGTCAGCGAGCTCCCATCGCTGTCTTGTTACTTGCTTTGATCATTAGGGACTGCAGAGTGATCTTTTCCCACAAAATGGTTTCTGAACATTTTTCATCATTGAGTAAACTCTCATTCTGGCCAACAGTTTCAAATAAAAACAATAAAAATCATTGTTTCACAACAGCATGATTAAATTTGACCATAGGATTGTCTTTTAATATGTACAGTGACCTTTTTAGTTGGAGGACTAAATCCCTGCCAAGAGACTCCTGGTGTCCTCGGACTGTTTGACAAGGGGGACTTCCGGTGGTTGGAATTGATGTGACACAGTTGGTTAAGGGGAGAAGACGGCGGACATCTTGGGGAGGGCCTGAGGATGAGCGAGGTGTGGACCTGGGAGAGCTGGTTAAAGGGGGGCTATGGCTGATCGGTGAGAGGAGGGGGGAATGTGGGAGAGCACCCAACTCAGTTGGTTATGTGGAAGGTTTGCGGTTTGAATGGCCCAGTTAAAAGGTCTCGCATTTTAGCACACTTGAAATTGAACTCAGATGTGGTGTTTCTTCAGGAGACACACCTGAAGATGAGGCTGAGGGAGGGTTGGGTGGGGCAGGTATTCCATTCGTGGTTGGAGATGAAGACCAGGGGGAGGTGGCGGTGCTGATCAATGAGGTGGAAAGTATAGTAAATGGCCCTGGGGGTAGGTTTATGATGGTGAGTAGGATGCTGAAGGGGACACTGATGGCGCTAATGAATGTATATGCCCCAAATTGGGATAATGTGGATTTTCTGAGGCAGATTTTGGCACCTGGACACGCACCTGCTGATTATATGGGGGGGATTTTAATATGGTACTGGATCCTGAGTTGGACCGGTCATGCCCTAGGTCACTGAAGGTTTCGACCATGGAAAAGAAATGCTGTGATTTATGGAATGTATGGGGGGAGGATGGTCCTGTGGTGGTTTGCAATGCCAAGGGTAAAGGCGTTTAATATTTCTCGCACTTGCACTGAATGTACTCCTGGATTGATTTCTTTGTCTTACATATAGATGACATAGAACAGTATAGCACAGAACAGGCCCTTCGGCCCTCGATGTTGTGCCGAGCAATGATCACCCTACTCAAGCCAACGTCTTGGATCAGACGCTCTTGGCAGGGGTGGTTGGATCGGAGTATTTGGCGATTGTGGTCTCTGACCACATGTCGCATTGGTTGGACTTGCAGGTGGCAATAGGTGAGGCTCAGCGCCCGCAGTGGAGGTTGGAGGTGGGATTGTTGGCGGATAAGGGGGTTTGCAAAAGGGTGAAGGTGGCCATCCGGAATTGTGTGGAGCAGGATAAGACGGGAGAGGTTTCCACCTCCTCGTTGTGGGAGGTGCTGAAGGCAGTAGTCAGGGGGGATTTTAATCAACGCGGACGCACGGGGAGAGGGTAGAGCGGACTAAAAGGGTGAAGTTGATGGGAGGACATTCTGAGGGTGGATCAGTGCTATTCGGTGGCGCCAGACAAGTTGCAGTCTCCAAGGGTTCAGGGGGAGAAGGCGCAGGGACTGGGGGCCCTAATTGGGCTGAGGGAGGTAATGGATTGCGTGGGATTGATCCAGGAGGGGAAGGGCCGGGCCCAGATGGGTTCCTAGTGGAGTTCTGTTAGAAGTTTGGGTTGGAACTGGGCCTCTGCTAGTGGAGATGTGTAATGAATCGATTGCGGGCGGGCGGGGGAGAGAGGGAGAGAGAGAGAGAGAGAGAGCGAGAGCGATTCTACAGAAGAACAAGGATCCGGAGCAGTGTGGATCATGCCGCACAATCTCGCTGTTGAATGTAGATGCAAAGCTGTTGCCGAAGGTGCTGGCGACGCGGATAGAGGATTGTGTGCCAGGTTGATAGGTTAGGACCAGGTGGGGTTTGTGAAGGGGCAGTAGTTGCCAGTGAACATACGGAGTGTTGTGATGTGCATCACTGTAAATACACAAGGGGTTAATGTAAATACATGTAGACTAGCTAGACACTAGAGGGAGCACCAGAGACATGACACACAGACACTCATCCAATAGAACAGTTAGATAGGACACGACCAATGGGCATTCACGATGCACACAGATGTGACACTACCACAGGGGGGCATTACACCAACCCATATATAAAGGACACCACACATATGATCTGCATCTTTCCAGTGGAGACAGTCAGTGAGTACAGACACAGGGTTGATTCAATATCACTCCCACCACGTGGATTGTAGCAGACTGGTTAGTCAGTCTGGGTAGCTATAGTAGGATTAGCAGGAGTGTCGAACCCGAGTAATAGTGTAAATAGTTTAATCAACATGTTGAAGTTATCTCCACGTCTGAACCTTCCTTTGTCAAGTGCACCACAAGGAAGCCGCTTATGCCACACTTGGAGCATAACAAGGCTCGGAGGTTGCTTAATGTTACAATGTTTCTCTCAGAGAGATGAGAAGTGGAACTGATTGTGGAAATAGACCTGTAAGTGACAGGTGCTGTACCCGACTGACAGTATGAAATGATTCATGAACATGCAAGAGGTCATGATTTTTTTGTATTTTTTTTCATGATGTTTAGGAGAACTCCGTCTTTCAGACTTAAACAAAGCAGCTCATCGAATCTGTCTGCACAGAGAGGAGAGGGCCAACTGGAAAACTGCAGAAACAATAACACCATTAACAAGGCGAGAGGTACCTCAGCACTTAGAATAGCACGTATCATTGAGCTCACTCACTTATGGTCAGGAACAATCATTTGGTGATGTGGCATGAGCCATACTGGCGATTGGAGAGCAGGTTTGTTGTGGTGAGTTTGGGGAGAGCTGGGTCACTTGCCGTGGCAAGTGCAGAGACACCCAGTTTGTGAATTGAGGTGAGAGTGTAGGGAACTGGGACATGTGTTGCGGTGAGCACAGGGAGACGAGTTAGTGTATTGCGGGGTGAGCCAGGTGACATAATGCGGAACCTGCAGAGAGAACCAGATCACTTACCATGGGGAGTGCAGGGAGAGCCAATTTGCATATCATGTGGAGTGTGGTGAGAGGCAGTTCGTCTATCATAGGGAATGTTAGTTTGTGTATCGTGGGACATGCAGTGAGAGCTGGTTCACCTATCATGAACCAGGTGATAGGTGAACCAGCTCAGTAAGAGCCGGTGTGCATATCATGGTGAATGCAGGCAGAGCTAGTTTGGGTATCACAGGCGGGGCGGGGGCAGCTGATTTGCGTATTGTGGGGATTGCAGGGAGAGTCGGTTCATGTACCATGGGGAGTGTAAGGAGAACCAGTGTGCATATTGAGGGGTGGGTTGGACACAGCTAGAAACAGTGTAAAACAAATCAGTCTGACCGAGGGCTGGGGGCTGGCTCCACTGAAAATGAAAACTTCAAATGCAATCATGCGTAGCTGGGTCGAAGCTGCCCACACCCGGTAAAGCTTCAGTTTGATAAATGATACTGTTCACAGCATGTCTTGATCCTCCTCTGTCACGTCCCAAACACCATTAACCCATCAGACCCAGCTGTTGGTTATGCCACATTTTCTGCTCCAGCATTCACTGATATTATGTTGTGTTATATATTTGCTAGATCCCAATGCAGCTAGTAATTCAACAGAAGACGAGCAGTCCATGTCAGCCCCTCCAGTAAAACCTCGTCGCACCTACTACAACATCCACCCGTATCCAGAAGGTGGGGAACAGAAGGATCTGGGCCTGAGCACAGGTTAGTGTTATGACCTTTTTATGAAGCTCCGGAATGGATATGCCCCAGACTGCAGCCCTGTCAGCAGTGAGACTCATAGCCCAACCCACCCCTGGTCACAGGCTGCCCTGTTCAACCAGCTGATAACCTTACCATCCATTATCTGTGCAAGGGATTTTTCCCCCAGGAAACATGTTGGAAAACAGCAATTGCCATATCATTTTGAAATTTGTGTATGAGGTTGTGATTAAGATCAGAGTTCATGGATGCAGGAGAGGGAGCTAAGACCCACTAGCGTGCAAAAAGATGGTCCTTTAACCATTCCAGTATAATCTCCCACAGTAACATGCCCATGGCTATTGCAGGAATTGTGACTGGACTATGTACTGTGGGGGCCCAGCACAGCTTCCCACTGCTCCCCGTCACCAGCACGCACTGCGTTCAAAGTGCCAAAAAGAAATATACATCAAATTTCAAGGCGTCCACAATGCACGCTGTCCTAAGAGTCACCATTACCTGACCTTGTGTCCCAAGAGAATGACCATCCCCAATGTTCCCTCTTAGCTGAGCATTCTGTGGCCTCATGGATTCAGAAATGTGCACAACCAACATTCCCTTTCCGGTAGAGAAGTGTGTTGCTGTGCAGCAATTTTGAATGTACAGTGCAGTGCAATAGGCCACAAACAACAATGAAAAATTAGGAGGAACACTGAATGTCTGACTCCATATCCTGAGAGTCATGTAACCTGACCCTGTGGCTAGGTACAGCTGTAAGTGAATCGAGACTGTTCTTTCTAAAAATGTCCAACCTCTTGTGCCTGCCAGGTGCCAAACAGACATTGGGGAGTACCCCCAATCTGTATGTGGAGCGAAGGCACCCGGACCTCTCCATCAACCGAGAGGTGTGTGAAAGTCGGCGAAAGACCTGGGAGCCAGCGAGCACAGAGACACCCAACACTTTTGTGATGCCAATGTGGCACCACACACAGGACGCAGACATGGAAAGCAGGAAGAAAAAGGATAAAAATGTTTTCAAGAAACTTTTTACAAAGAAGTAACTTAGAGCTGCCTCAACCTGGCCCTCTGACTGCAATATGTAATCAAGAACTGCACAATGCCGAGCTTCACTATTGTGTCTTATCTGCAGCAACTCAGTGTGTGTGGGGGGGGGGGGGGGGGGGGGGGGGGAGATAATCTGGTACAGGTGTTTTATGTGGAAATGTGTCCTTCTAGCACATAAATAGAAACCGGAGTAGACAATTTGGTCTTTCACCCTACTCCACCATCCAATAAAAACATAGCTGATCTTCTACCTCAATTCCATATCTCTCAATTTCCTGGGGATCTAATATACTCAACAAATCCGGGAAGCTATGTATCTCCTTCCTGGCAAAGTCCCGAACCTGCATATATCTAAACACTTATTGCTCCAGCCCATACTTGCTTTCTTTACTTTTACTTCATCTGCCACTCCAAAACCTGTCCTTTGTTCCTGCTCATTAACTAATCCGCAATTCATGCTAATACATCCCCCCCCTCCACCAATCCCATGAGTCTTAATGTTGAGTTATAAACACTTATCTGACATATTGCCAAATGCTTTTTGAAAATCCAAATGTGCTACATCCACTGGCTGTACCGTAACCATCCTGTTAGATACAACCTCAAAAAACTCAACATATGTCAACAATTTCTCAGAAGTCAATATTAACACTGCTTCAACCTATCAGGTTGTGTGTCACATGTCCAGAAAGATCGAAACAGGTGCACATATGTGTGGGGGATCATGTGTCGCACTGGAATGCTTGCGAGAAGAAGTGTGTGACTCTTAAATTGTTGTGGGAAAAAGTGTGTCATTGGATAGGGTATGTGAAGAGGTGTGTCACTCTGGAATGGGTGTGGAAAAGTGTCATTCTAGGATGAATGTGAAACGGTTGTCACTGGAATAGGTGTGTGTGAAGTGTGTCATTCTGTAATGGATGTGTGAAAATGTGTGTCACTCTGGAATGAGCGTGTTAAAGTGTTTCACTGGAATGGGTGTGTGATGTAGCATATCACTTTGGAGTGGGTGTGAGAAAAAGTGTGTCATTGGAATGGGTGCAAGAAGAAGTGTCACTAATTGGTGTGTAAAAGTGTCATTCTGAAATGGGTGTGAGAAAGTGTAATTCGAATGGTGTCACAGGATTGGCAGCTAAACATTCCAGGATTTGGATGTTTCAGACGGGATAGAGGGGGATGTAAAAGGGGTGGCGGAGTTGCGCTGCTGGTTAGGGAGAATATCTCAGCTGAGGGAGGACACCTCAGAGGGCAACGAGGCTATATGGGTAGAGATCAGGAATAAGATGCAGTCATAATGTTGGGGGTTTACTACAGGCCTCCCAACAGCCAGCGGGAGGTAGAGGAGCAGATAGGTAGACAGATTTTGGAAAGGAGTAAAAGCAACAAGGTTGTTGTGATGGGAGACTTCAACTTCCCCAATATTGACTGGGACTCACTTTGTGCTGGGGGCTTGGCCGGGTCAGAGTTTGTAAGGAGCATCCAGGAGGGCTTTTTAAAATAATATGTAGATAGTCCAACTAGGGAAGAGGCTATACCTGGTATTGGGGAATGAGCCCGGCCAGGTGGTAGAAGTTTCAGTAGGGGAGCATTTCGGGAAGTGACCACAATTCAGTAAGTTTTAAAGTGCTGGTGGACAAGGATAAGTGTGATCCTAGGGTGAATGTGCTAAATTGGGGGAGGCTAATTATAACAATATTAGGTGGGAATTGAAGAATCTAGATTGGGGGTGGATGTTTGAGGGTAAATCAACATCTGACATGTGGGAGGCTTTCAAATGTCAGTTGAAAGAAATTCAGGACCGGCATGTTCCTGTGAGGAAAAAGGATAAATATGGCAAATTTCGGGAACCTTGGATAACGAGAGATATTGTAGGCCTCGTCAAAAAGCAAAAGGAGGCATTTCTCAGGCATAGAAGGCTGGGAACAGACGAAGCCTGTGTGGAATATAAGGAAAGTAGGAAGGAACTTAAGCAAGGAGTCAGGAGGGCTAAAAGGGGTCATGAAAAGTCATTGGCAAATAGGGTTGAGGAAAATCCCAAGGCTTTTTACACATACGTAAAAAGCAAGAGGGTAGCCAGGGAAAGGGTTGGTCCACTGAAGGGCAGGCAAGGGAATCTATGTGTGGAGCCAGAGGAAATGGGCAAGGTACTAAATGAATACTTTGCATCAGTATTCACCAAAGAGAAGGAATTGATGCATATTGAGTCTGGAGAAGGGTGTGTAGATAGCCTGGGTCACATTGAGATCCAAAAAGATGAGGTATTGGGCGTCTTGAAAAATATTACGGTAGATAAGTCCCCAGGGCCTGATGGGAGGCTAGAGAGGAAATTGCTGAGGCCTTGACAGAAATCTTTGGATCCTCACTGTCTTCAGGTGATGTCCTGGAGAATAGACAATGTTGTTCCTTTGTTTAAGAAGGGTAGCAAGGATAATCCAGGGAACTACAGGCTGGTGAGCCTTACGTCAGTGGTAGGAAAATTACTGAAGAGAATTCTTCGAGACAGGATCTACTCCCATTTGGAAGCAAATGGATGTATTAGTGAGAGGCAGCACGGTTTTGTGAAGGGGAGGTCGTGTCTCACTAACTTGATAGAGTTTTTAGAAGAGGTCACAAAGATGATTGATACAGGTAGGGTAGTGGATGTTGTCCATATGGACTTAAGTAAGGCCTTTGACAAGGTCCCTCATGGCAGACTGGTACAAAAGGTGAAGTCACAAGTGGTCAGGGGTGGCAAGATAGAAGGCAGAGAGTAGCAATGGAAGGGTGCTATTCTGATTGGAGGGCTGTGACTAGTGGTGTTCCGCAGGGATCAGTGCTGGGACCTTTGCTGTTCGTAGTACATATAAATGTTTTGGAGGCAAATGTAACAGGTCTGATTAGTAAGTTTGCAGACGACACAAAGGTTGGTGGAATTGTGGATACCGATGAGGACTGTCAGAGGATACAGCAGGATTTAGATCGTTTGGAGACTTGGGCGGAGAGATGGCAGATGGAGTTTAATCTGGACAAATGAGAGGTAATGCATTTTGGAAGGTCTAATGGAGGTAGGGAATATACAGTGAATGGTAGAACCCTCAAGAGTATTGACAGTCAGAGAGATCTAGGTGTACAGGTCCATAGGTCACTGAAACGGACAACACAGGTGGAGAAGGAAGTCAAGAAGGCATACGGCATGCTTGCCTTCATTGTCCAGGGTATAACATTGACCAGAGTATAAAAATTGGCAAGTCATGTTGCAGCTGTATAGAACCTTAGTTAGGCCACACTTGGAGTGGTGTTCAATTCTGGTCGCCACACTACCAGAAGGATGTGGAGGCTTTAGAGAGGGTGCAGAAGAGATTTACCAGGATGTTGTCTGGTATGGAGGGCATTAGCTATGAGGAGAGGTTGAATAAACGCGGTTTGTTCTCACTGGAGCGACGGAGTTGAGGGGCGACCTGATAGAGGTCTGCAAAATTTATGAGGGGCATAGACAGAGTGGATATTCAGAGGCTTTTCCCCAAGGTAGAGGGGTCAATTACTAAGGGGCATAGGTTTAAGGTGCGAGGGGCAAGGGTTAGAGATGTACAAGGCAAGTTTATTTACACAGATGGTAGTGGGTGCCTGGAACTCGCTGCTGGAGGAGGTGGTGGAAGCAGGGACGATAGTGACATTTAAGGGGCATCTTGAAAAATACATGAATAGGATGGGAATAGAGGAATATGGACCCCGGAAGTGTAGAAGAATTTAGTTTAGACGGGCAGCATGGTCGGCACAGGCTTGGAGGGCCGAAGGGCCTGGTCCTGTGCTGTACTTTTCTTTGTTCTTTGGGTGTCTTAAAGTGCGTCACGCTGGAATTGGTGTGTGAAATAGCGTGTCAATTTGGAGTGGGTGTGAGAAAAGGTGTGTCACTGGAATGGGTGTGTGAAAAAGCGTGTCACTCAAATGGGTATGTAAAAAAAAAATGCGGCACTGTAATAGATGTGTGAAATAGCGTGTCACTTTGGAGTAGGTATCAGAAAAAGTGTCATTGGAATGGGTGTATGAAAAAGCGTGTCACTTTGGAATGGGTGTGAGAAAAGTATTGCTTGAATGAGCATGAGAAAGTGTTACTGGAATGGGTGTGTGAAATAGCGTGTCAATTTTGATTGGGTGTGAGAAAGTGTCACTGGAATGGGTGTATTAAAATGTATGTCACTTGAATGGATGTGTGTGGAAGTGTGTAACAGGTTGGTCAGCCAGTATTTGAGCTGAGTTTTGAACAGTCATTATTCTCCCAAAACACTTGATTCCTGCATTTAATTTGAGACTAAAGCAAAAATCTGAACAGAAACTCTATTTCCATCCGATACTGATCTAGAAGTTACTTTGGGCAATCATTATGCTGCTCTTCCAAAACTATTAGTTAATTTTGCTGCTTAGTAATATTGCATTATTAATGTACTGTGACTGGAGCCTGTTCTGTGTGGGCAGTTTCAGACTGGGTCAGTTCGCTTTACCACAGCTAATCTCCTGCAAACTTGCTGAAACGTGAGGAGTGTGATTTAATAAACTCAGCCCTGGCCAGGAAGATGGTAGCTTCATTCCCCACTCAAAGCTGAAATAATGACCCACAGGCCTGGGAACCGGAATTCAAGCTGAGGCTTCTGCTCTTCATCCAGTGCTTCCTGCTGGGAAGTGCGGGCAGGATTACAGCCTCATGCTTGAGCATCTAACCCTCAGAAACTAGCACCTGTGAGTTGTACAAGAGGCCAACTGATGAAATGAAATGAAAATCGCTTATTGTCCAAGTGAAAAGTCCCTAGTCGTCACGTTCCGGCACCTGTTCGGGGAGGCTGGTATGGGAATTGAACCGTGCTGCTGGCCTGCCTTAGTCTGCTTTCAAAGCCAGCGATTTAGCCCTGAGCTAAACCAGTCCCTATTATGTGTCTCTTAATTTGAGGGTTGGGAAGAGGAGACAACAGGCAGTAGTAACTGTGACAATTTCATGCTTTCAGTTGAGGCTGCATTTAAAAACAATGAAGCTGGCCCATCGTAATCTGAAAAAGCACAGTGGATGGTCAAAGTTATTCTCTTGTTATCATTCTACTCTTAAAACTTAAAAAGCAAAATAAAATTGAGATTTGCATGAATGTCTCGTCATATTCTACCCTTCACCCTGCAGGTGTAGGAACATGAGCTCCTGTACTTGCTATAGGGTGTATTCAACAGTGGCAGCAGTTTGTACCAAATACAGGATGCACTGTGGAAACAGGGGCACCATCGACAGCATCTTCCAAAACCCATGACCTCACCTGAGGAAGAAGCTGCGCTCCAAAAGCTAGTGATTCGAATCAAACCTGTTGGACTTGAGAACCTGGTGTTGTTAGACTTCTTATTGAAAACTAAAGGTAGCAGACACATGGGAACACCAGACCTGCAAGTTCCCCTCCAACACTCACACCACCCTGACTTGGAAATATATTGCCATTCCATTCCTGATATTGGGTCAAAAACCTGGAGCCCCCTCCCTAACAACATTCAGAGACCTGTACCAAACTGAGGGACAAACAGAGCAAATACCTCAGAGACCGTAGCGGTTCAAGAAGGCGGCTCACCACCATCTTCTCAAGGGCATTTAAGAATAGGCAATAAATTCTCGCTTAGCCACCGACACTCACATCCCATGAACAAATAAGAATAAATCATGCCTGCCACATGTGGGGAGAACTTCAGTTTCAGCTCCCTGTACCTGGAAAGCTATAACTTTCTCACACTTGTGAAGCTCAACAATTTGAAGACGGGTCTCGGTTCCCATGGTCGATACAATCTCCACCTGGTATTGGCAGGTTACTGCTGTGATGACTCCAATAGTTGACTGTCCTGCCTGTTCTTGGATAGAAATGAGAGGCTGATTAAACCTTCCAGAATGGGAGGCAATTGGGGAGAGGGTGCAAAGGAGGAAATGTTCCCAAACAGCTATTATAACTGAAATAAGAATGCCTCGAAGTGTGCAAGTTGAGTAAATGTTTTATTGCAGATTCCACGATCACAGCACGGAGCTGCTGCTATGTTCTACATTCACATCAACAGATACTGACAGACACCATTAAAACTGGCTCACTGACATCCAGCAGAAAATCCCCCTCTGCCCAGTCCACAGTCCAAGCCTAAGGCCAAGCTTTGATGTTATAGAGAATGTGAGCGGTGCTGATGTTTAAACACAATGTGGGTCCACTGTACAAGGTCAGCTCTCTTCAGGTCGGTGTCGGTGAGAATCTACTTCAGCTTCTTCACAGGTCACTCCTGTAATATGACAGAAACAGTGCGATTGGAGGGCGCTCCCTCCACAAAACTGCCCAACCCAACCCATTCCCCCCCCCCCCCTCCCACACACACACACACACACTGCCTCACTGGCTTACCCCACCCACCCAAACAACCCCCCCCACCCCTCACTGACATGCGCTCCACCCACCCCCCCCCGGACCCTACCGTTACTGAAGACACCCCCCCCCCCAGC
This sequence comes from Scyliorhinus canicula, assembly GCF_902713615.1. Taxonomy (NCBI): domain Eukaryota; kingdom Metazoa; phylum Chordata; class Chondrichthyes; order Carcharhiniformes; family Scyliorhinidae; genus Scyliorhinus; species Scyliorhinus canicula. The sequence goes on from NC_052147.1 coordinate 91,070,922, forward strand.
TCACCGACCCACCCAACTGACCCCCCCCCCCCCCAAACACCCCTCACCCCCGGCTCACTGACCCTCCCAATGGGAGGAATGGTCACCCAATCCCCAAGCACTCCACATAAACTAACACACTATACAAACATACCCTCTTAACTGCCTGTCCCGGTCGGTTAAAGGGACATATATCACTCCCATCAGTGTTGTGCGAGTAATGGTTCCGTCCGCCAGCTTGTCAAACTGCTGCAATGACTGGCTTCCTCCGCCCGGACCAACTGGCACAACCATACGACCACCAGGCTTCAGCTGATGCAACAGCTAAGGGGCACACAGAACAAGTAAGAGAGTCAGTATCCGTACCATATTAAGGGACAAGCATAATGAGTAGAGATAAAGTGCCTGTACCAGACTGAGGGACAAACCGAGAAAGTACAGACACACAGGGCCTGTACCAAACTGAGGGACAAATAGAGCAAATACAGACACAATGGCTGTACCAGACTGGGGAGAAACAGAGCAAGGACAGAGTCACAGTGCCTGTACTAGACTGAGGGACAAACCGAACAAGTGGAGAGTCACAGTGCCTATACCAGACTGAGGGACAAACACAGCAAATACAGAGACACAGTGCCTGTACCAGACTGAGGGACAAACACAGCAAATACAGAGACACAGTGCCTATACCAGACTGGGGAGAAACAGCAAATCCAGAGACACAGTGCCTGTACCTGACTGGGGGACAAACAGCAAATACAGAGACACAGAGCCTGTACCCGACTGGGGAGAAACAGCAAATCCAGAGACACAGTGCCTGTACCAGACTGGGGAGAAACAGCAAATCCAGAGACAGAGTGCCTGTACCAGACTGGAGAGAAGCAGAACAAGTAGAGAGTCACAGTGCCTATACCAGACTGATCAAATACAGAGACACAGAGCCTGTACCTGACTGGGGGACAAACAGCAAATACAGAGACACAGATCCTGTACCTGACTGGGGAGAAACAGCAAATACAGAGACACAGAGCCTGTACCTGACTGGGGGACAAACAGCAAATACAGAGACACAGAGCCTGTACCAGACTGGGGGACAAACAGCAAATGCAGAGACACAGAGCCTGTACCTGACTGGGGGACAAACAGCAAATACAGAGACACAGAGCCTGTACCTGACTGGGGGACAAACAGCAAATACAGAGACACAGATCCTGTACCAGACTGGGGGACAAACAGCAAATGCAGAGACACAGAGCCTGTACCAGACTGGGGGACAAACAGCAAATGCAGAGACACAGAGCCTGTACCTGACTGGGGGACAAACAGCAAATACAGAGACACAGAGCCTGTACCTGACTGGGGAGAAACAGCAAATACAGAGACACAGAGCCTGTACCTGACTGGGGAGAAACAGCAAATACAGAGACACAGAGCCTGTACCTGACTGGGGGACAAACAGCAAATACAGAGACACAGAGCCTGTACCTGACTGGGGAGAAACAGCAAATACAGAGACACAGAGCCTGTACCTGACTGGGGAGAAACAGCAAATACAGAGACACAGAGCCTGTACCTGACTGGGGAGAAACAGCAAATGCAGAGACACAGAGCCTGTACCTGACTGGGGAGAAACAGCAAATACAGAGACACAGAGCCTGTACCTGACTGGGGGACAAACAGCAAATACAGAGACACAGAGCCTGTACCTGACTGGGGCGAAACAGCAAATACAGAGACACAGAGCCTGTACCTGACTGGGGGACAAACAGCAAATACAGAGACACAGATCCTGTACCAGACTGGGGGACAAACAGCAAATGCAGAGACACAGAGCCTGTACCAGACTGGGGAGAAACAGCAAATGCAGAGACACAGTGCTTGTACCAGACTGGGGAGAAACAGAGCAAGGACCGAGCCGCAGGATCATAGATTCCAGCCCACACTGCCTGCACCAAACTGAGGGACAAACAGAACAAGTAATAACAATAATCTTTATCAGCGCCAAAAGTAGGTTTACATTAACACTGCACAGTACTACTGTTTGAGTACACAGAGAAAATTCAGAATGTCCAATTCACCGAACAAGGCACGTCTTTCGAGACTTGAGGGAGGCAATTGTGGGGAAAATCCGTCCGCCCGCCCCCGTCCTCCGAGACACATCCCCCTGACCCCGCCCTCCGAGACACATCTCCCTGACCCCGCCCTCCGAGACACATCCCCCCGATCCCTCCCTCCGAGACACATCCCCCTGATCCCCGCCCTCCGAGACACATCCCCCTGACCCCCGCCCGCCGAGACACATCCCCCCGACCCCGCCCTCCGAGACACATTCCCCCGACCCCGCCCTCCGAGACACATCACCGACCCCGCCCTCCGAGACACATCCCCGACCCCGCCCTCCGAGACACATCCACCCGACCCCGCCCTCCGAGACACATCCCCCCCCGACCCCGCCCTCCGAGACACATTCCCCCGACCCTGACCTCCGAGACACATTCCCCCGACCCCGCCCTCTGAGACACATCCCCGACCCCGCCCTCCGAGACACATCCCCGACCCCGCCCTCCGAGACACATCACCGACCCCGCCCTCCGAGACACATCCCCCCGATCCCTCCCTCCGAGACACATTCCCCCGATCCCTCCCTCCGAGACACATCTCCCTGACCCCTCCCTCCGAGACACATCCCCCTGATCCCCGTCCTCCGAGACACATCCCCCCGATCCCTCCCTCCGAGATACATCCCCCCGACCCCGCCCTCCGAGACACATCCCCCCGACCCCCGCACTCTGAGCCACGACCCTGCCTTCGAGATACATTTCTCGACTACGCCCCCCGATCCCTCCCTCCGAGACACATACCCCCCGACGCCGCCCTCCGAGACACATGACCCCGCCCTCCGAGACACATCCCCCTGACCCCGCCCTCCGAGACACATTCCCCCGACCCCGCCCTCCGAGACACATCCCCCGACCCCGCCCTCCGAGACACATTCCCCCGACCCCGCACTCTGAGACACATTCCCCCGACCCCGCCCTCCGAGACACATTCCCCCGACCCCGCCCTCCGAGACACATCGCCCTGACCCCGCCCTCCGAGACACATCCCCCTGACCCCCGCCCTCCGAGACACATCCCCCCGACCCCGCCCTCCGAGACACATTCCCCCGACCCCGCCCTCCGAGACACATCCCCCTGACCCCGCCCTCCGAGACACATCCCCCGACCCCGCCCTCCGAGACACATCCCCCGACCCCGCCCTCCGAGACACATTCCCCCGACCCCGCCCTCCGGGGCACATCCCCTGACCCCGCCCTCCGAGACACATCCCCCCGACCCCGCCCTCCGAGACACATCCCCGACCCCGCCTTCCGAGACACATCCCCCCGACCCCGCCCTCCGAGACACATCCCCCCGACCCCGCCCTCTGAGACACATTCCCCCCGACCCCGCCCTCTGAAACACATTCCCCCGACCCGCCCTCCGAGACACATCCCCCGACCCCGCCCTCCGAGGCACATCCACCGACCCCGCCCTCCGAGGCACATCCCCCGACCCCGCCCTCCGAGACACATCTCCGACCCCGCCCTCCGAGACACATCCCCCCGACCCCGCCCTCCGAGACACATACCCCGACCCCGCCCTCCGAGACACATCCCTGACCCCGCCTTCCGAGACACATTCCCCCCGACCCCGCCCTCCGAGACACATCCCCCTGACCCCGCCCTCCGAGACACATCCCCCGACCCCGCCCTCCGAGACACATCCCCCGACCCCGCCCTCCGAGACACATTCCCCCGACCCCGCCCTCCGGGGCACATCCCCTGACCCCGCCCTCCGAGACACATCCCCCCGACCCCGCCCTCTGAGACACATTCCCCCGACCCCGCCCTCCGAGACACATCCCCCTGACCCCGCCCTCCGAGACACATCCCCCGACCCCGCCCTCCGAGACACATCCCCCGACCCCGCCCTCCGAGACACATTCCCCCGACCCCGCCCTCCGGGGCACATCCCCTGACCCCGCCCTCCGAGACACATCCCCCCGACCCCGCCCTCCGAGACACATTCCCCCGACCCTGACCTCCGAGACACATTCCCCCGACCCCGCCCTCTGAGACACATCCCCCGACCCCGCCCTCCGAGACACATCCCTGACCCCGCCCTCCGAGACACATCACCGACCCCGCCCTCCGAGACACATCCCCGACCCCGCCCTCCGAGACACATCACCGACCCCGCCCTCCGAGACACAATCCCTCGACCCCGCCCTCCGAGACACATCCCCCCGACCCCGCCCCTCGAGACACATCCCTGGCCCCCCCCTCCGAGACACATCCCCAACCCCGCCCTCCGAGACACATCACCGACCCCGCCCTCCGAGACACATCCCCCGACCCCGCCCTCCGAGGCACATCCCCTGACCCCGCCCTCCGAGACACATCCCCCCGATCCCTCCCTCCGAGACACATCCCCCCGATCACTCCCTCCGAGACACATTCCCCCGATCCCTCCCTCCGAGACACATCTCCCTGACCCCTCCCTCCGAGACACATCCCCCTGATCCCCGTCCTCCGAGACACATTCCCCCGACCCCGCCCTCCGGGGCACATCCCCTGACCCCGCCCTCCGAGACACATCCCCCCGACCCCGCCCTCCGAGACACATCCCCGACCCCGCCTTCCGAGACACACCCCCCCGACCGCGCCCTCCGAGACACATCCTCGACCCCGCCCTCCGAGGCACATCCCCCGACCCCGCCCTCCGAGACACATCTCCGACCCCGCCCTCCGAGACACATCCCCCCGACCCCGCCCTCCGAGACACATCTCCGATCCCGTCCTCCGAGACACATCTCCGATCCCGTCCTCCGAGACACATCCCCGACCCCGCCCTCCGAGACACATCCCCGATCCCGTCCTCCGAGACACATCCCCCCGACCCCGCCCTCCGAGACACATCCCCGACCCCGCCCTCCGAGACACATCTCCGACCCCGCCCTCCGGGACACATCCCATGACCCCGCCCTGCGAGACACATCCCCCGACCCCTCCCTCCGAGACACATTCCCCCGACCCCGCCCTCCGAGACACATCCCCCGACCCCGCCCTCCGAGACACATTCCCCCGACCCCGCCCTCCAAGACACATCCCCCCGACCCCGCCCTCCGAGACACATCCCCGACCCCGCCCTCCGAGACACATCCACCGACCCCGCCCTCCGAGACACATTCCCCCGACCCCGCCCTCCGATACACATTCCCCCGACCCCGCCCTCCGATACACATTCCCCCGACCCCGCCCTCCGAGACACATTCCCCCGACCCCGCCCTCCGAGACACATTCCCCCGACCCCGCCCTCCGAGACACATTCCCCGACCCCGCCCTCCGAGACACATTCCCCCGACCCCGCCCTCCGAGACACATTCCCCCGACCCCGCCCTCCGAGACACATTCCCCCGACCCCGCCCTCCGAGACACATCCCCCAACCCCGCCCTCCGAGACATCCACCCTCTGAGACACATCCCCAACCCCGCCCTCCAAGACACATCCCCCCAACCCCGCCCTCCAAGACACATCCCCCTGACCCCGCCCTGAGACACATCCCCCCGACCTCTGAGACACATCCCCCGACCCCGCCCTCCGAGACACATCCACCGACCCCGCCCTCCGAGACACATCCACCGACCCCGCCCTCCGAGACACATCCACCGACCCCGCCCTCCGAGACACATCCCCGACACCGCCCTCCGAGACACATCCACCCGACCCCGCCCTCCGAGACACATCCCCTCTGACCCCGAGACACATCCCCCCGCCCTCCGAGACACATCCCCTCTGACCCCGTGACACAGCCCTACCTCCCGTCCCCACCCTCTGAACCACATCCCCCAAGACGTCACAGATACGTTCCCCCCCCGCGCGACCCTGTCCTCCGAGACACATCCTTCCCCACCACACCCTCCGAGACACATTTCCCCCCCGACCTTGGCCTGCGAGACACATCCCCCAAGCCTGCTCTCCAAGACACCCCTCAACCCTATTTTCTGAGATATCCTCCTTCCCATTCCCCCCTATCCAAGACACTCCCCCAAGCCTGTTTTCTGAGAGGCACATGCCCACCCTCCCCACCAACCCACTCATGTGATATCTCTAAATCTACTCTCGTTGTCAGGATCTTGTTCTCAAAATACGCTATAAACTGAAGCTGCTCTTTTATATATTTCACATCAAAATGTCCACAGAACTACTCATCACAGCTAATGAAGCACCATGAAGTATAATCAATGTGGCAGTGCGGCAACGAATTTCTGCACAGCAAGATCCCACAAACAGCACTGAAATAAATTGCCAATCATGAGCACTGGTTTGTCCTGGATGCTGCTGAGCTTCTTCAACATTGTTGGGAGCTGCAGTCAGCCAGGCAAATGGAGAGTATTCCATCACACTATTAACTCTTGTTGGCAATGGTCATTGCGTGGCACTAGTGTGGTGTCAATGTTACTTGTCAGCCCATGCTCGAATGTTATCCAGATCTTGCTGAATGTGGGAACTGATTGCTTCAGTATCTGAGGAGTTGTAAATGGTACTGAACGCCGTGCAATCATAGTGAACATCCCCACTTCTTGTGTTTAGAATTTACAGTTACCAATTATTGTTCTCAATTAAGGGGCAATATAGTGTGGCCAGTCCACCTAACCTGCACGTCTTCGGGTTGTGGAGTGAAACCCACGAGGATACAGGGAGAACGTGTAAACTCCACACAGAGTGACCCGGGACTGGGATAGAACCTGGGACCTCGGCGCCGTAGGCAGCAGTGCTAACCACTGCACCACCGCGCTGCTCAAAACATCCCCACTTCTGACATGATGGAGGGACGGTCATTAATAAAGTAGGTGAAGATGGTTGGGTCGGCGATTCCTTGGGGCTGAAATGATTGCCCTTGAACATTTAAAACCATCAGGTTTTGTGCTCCCAAGTGGAGCACAACTCCAACCAATGGAGATGCACATCGACTCCAATTTTGCGAGGGTTCCTTGATGCCATACCCCGTCAAATGTTGACTTAATGTCAAGGACCAAGGCTGTAATGAGGTCAGAAGCTAAGTGGCCCTGGCAGAACTCAAAACAGAGTTTCAGTGAGCATCTTACTGCTGGGTAAACACGTCGCGATACCTTCTATCATACTGATGATTGAGAGAAGACTGATGTGGCAGTAATTGGCCGGGTTGGACTTGTCCTTCTTATTGTGTACAGGACATTCCAGGACTTTGTTGCATAGATATCAATATAGTACCTGTACTGGAACAGCTTGGTTCTATCTATTACTTGCTGCTTCTGCTGTTTAGCATGCATGTAGTCCTTTGTTGTAACTTCACCAGGTTGGCACCTCAGTTTTAGGTACACCTGGATGCTGTTCCCGATGTGCTCTCCTGCACTCATTGATGGCCTGGCTTCATGGTAATGGTAGAGTGAGGGAAATGCCAGGCCATGAGATTACAGATTGTGGTTGAATAAAATTATCTTGCTGATGATGGCCCAGAGCAAGTTTTAAGCAACCATATCTGTTCTGGTAGTGCCACACAACACAATGGAAGGTGTTGTCAGGATGAAGACTTGGTCTACAAATTGTGCAGTTGTCACTCCAACTGATACTGCCATGAGCAGATGAATATATGCAGCTATGACAGGTAGATTGGTGAGGATGAAGCTAAGTAGGTTTTTCTCTCCTTCAGTATTGGTGCAACCGAGCCACTCATGGAAATGGACATTCGTGTCTCCCAACCAGAGTACACTCTGCGCCATTTCTCTCCTCAGTGCTTCCCCATTACCCTTCCTCCAATAGAGGCATGGAATCATTTTTATCATTCATTTCCAGGATGTGGGTGTCATGGCTAGGCCAACATTTATTGCCCATCCCTATTTGCCCGTGAGACGGTGATGGTGATCTGCGTCCTTGAAACGTCAGTCCCGGAGATGTAGGTTCACCCACAGTGCTGTTAGGGAGGGAGTTGTAGGATTTTGACCCAATGACAGTGAAGGAACAGATCAAGTGACTTAGAGGGGAACCTCCGGAATTCAGCTCCTTTCTCCATGTTTGATTCAAAACAGTAATGAGTTTAGGAGCTGAGTGACCCTGGCAGAACACAAACTAAGCATCAGTGAGCAGGTTATTGCTGAGCAAGTGCTGCTTGATGCTGTGTTGATGGCTCCTTACATCAACGACAGGACGCCTGATGAAGAGGAAAGATTGGGCCTGGGTTTAATCTCCCATCACAGTGCTGGATTGCCTCAGTGTCAACCTAGGTTTTGTGCTCAAGTCTCCGGAGTGAGACTTGAGCCCGCAATCTTTTGGCTTGGTAGCAATCGTGCTGACCACTGAGCCATGGATGACATCTCCGAAAATTGAATGGTACTTTTAATGCTCAAATTACTTCAAACACAGAACAAAATTTAATATAAGTTCTAACTTCCTCAGTTGACCTTCTCAGTATGTTTGTGCCTTCACTAAATTCTCCACTTGAGTCAAAACATATTGTGTTAACAAGGGTTGTAAGGCTAATGCAGTTAAATTCTCCTTGCTTCCTCTGGACAATCGAGGAGCCCCTCTAACACAAGGTTTAGAAGATTCCAGAAACAGAGACTTGCTTACATCCTGAGGAACGACAGCCGCAGCCGCACCCACGTGAATGGCATCATAAGGCGCTCCATTTGGGTAGCCACGCCGGCCATCTCCCACTGAAAGGAAAGGTTTGTGACGAGTTAGTATTGCAACTTTCTCCATGTTTCATCCCTCTCCTGCTTCAGCCCCACTGGCCTTGTCCAGCTGGATCTAGTCAGTGACCCACTGCCCTTCACCTCCCTGCGATCTCTCTCTGCACTAAACCTTCTCCCCTTCTTCTCCTCCTCACGATTGCGTTTCCACGGCCCTGTGTATGCACATACCTCTCCCTGCATTCTCCCCCACCCCTCCCAAACATAGAACCTCCCTCCCCAACAACCCCCCCCCCCGCCCTGCACGTACCAATCAAAGAGAGCCGGCCCGAGCTCAGCAGTGTAGAATTGTCCGACTCTACGTTGTGAATAGATCGTTCCACCAATTCCGGGATATGATCGATCCCGACCACTATCCCTGTGGGACTCACCTGTGAACAGAGAGCAGGAAGGATGTCCAGTGGTAAACATAACCCTCCCCAACCTCTACAATCCGTTTGGACAGCACCATAAGTCATTAGCTCGCCCCCCGCACGCTTATAGCTGGCCAGTTAAAGATTCGGGCAGTTGTTGGATCGACGCTGCCCCCACCCTCCCCCACATTCCTTCCCGGGGTCAGATGCAAAGGAACAGTGGACACACGTACTCAGCTGTTCCTTCCTCAGGTCAGAATCTAGTCTCCACATGTGGTGAGGCTGTTTGGCAATGAATACTGAATGAGGTGCAAGTGTTCCTCCCTCGACCTGGGGTACTGAAGCCAACTGCAGCTCTCTTCAAAGCACTCAGCCCAGACCAGATACAGAACCTGCCTGGTAGCAAGGGCCACAATTTCAGAGTTCCACAGAAGGAAGGCCAAGCTACACTGCTGTTTCCACTGCCCAATGGTGCCCAACACCATCACTCACCATTCTGGCCATGCAGGCAGTCAGGAAGCCACTTCCTGATCCCACATCCAGAGCTCGAGCTCCATCGTGCAGATGATTATTCAGGCATTCCAGTGCGTGTGCGTGCTGGAAACAGAGAGAAACACAGCAAATTCAGCAGCAAACCCTTTACAAAGAAGCAGAGCTGGGCTACACCGGGAAAGGCACAATGCCACAATTCTAGATTGAGTGACTGGAGGGGGGACTGGGTGTTGGTGTGGAGAGGCAGCTGCAGCTGCACACAGGGAGCCAGCACAGGCCATTCTCACTGACTCTGACTCACTGTCTGGGTATTCAACACTATCCTGTCACTGCGGGGAACCTGGCTGCAAGACTGTTAATCAACATTATCCTGATGTCTCACCAGAGAGGCCACAGGTCCGGCACACAAAGTATCAGTGAAAAATCGTCAAGCTGGAACAGCGTAAAGGAGCTTTCTTCACTATCTAACCCATCCTGTACCTACCTTGGGAGTGTTTAATGGCCCCACGAGTTTTATTCTGTAACTAACCCACCCTGCACCTGGCCTGCTAGAGACGACATAGAGGAAATTTTATTCAGTATCTAACTCGTGCTGTACCTGAACTGTAAAATATAATTGGTCACAGAGTAATAGGCTATTGAAGCTAAACAGGAAAATAACGGATGTTTGTGTATGGAAGTGAGCACCGACCCACTTCCCCCCTATCCCCATAACCCAATAACGCCTCCTAACTTTTTTTGTCACTATGGGCAATTTACCATGGCCAATCCACCTAAACTGCACGTCTTTGGACTGTGGGAGTAAGCTGTAACACCCAGAGAAAACACACACAGACACGGGGAGTAGATGCAAACTCCACAGTCACCCAAGGCCAGAGCCGAACTCGGTCCCTGGCACTGTGAGGCAGCAGTGCTAACCGCTGTACCACCAAAGCTTGGCTACAGCACCAAAAGATGGTGCAGCGCTGGGGGCAACAGTCTAGCAGCCACAGATCAGTGACCCACAAGAGATGACTGGTGGAGTAAGAAAGTTGACTTCACAGCAATGAAGATCAACTCAAAAAGTACCGCAGTGAGGGTTCAGTGAAGGGCATAAAATGTCACAGCCACTAAGCAGTTACACCCCCTTACAAAACCTTTCTAACACATCAAAGATCCACAATGGGGACTATGATGGCACGTGAAGAGATAGTTTGAAAGGTATGTCATAATATGCACCCATGCACATCATGAGGTAAAAGCAGGCAGTGAGACACCCAGGTGAGCCAATCAACATACAGGACAGAAAACAACCAATCACCAGACAGAACCCTAGAGGGGTGCTTCCTACTATAAAACACACGAGGCATCATCACTCTGCCTCTTTCCACTGGTGACAACTGTAGTGACAGTCAGGGTGTACACATCAGTCAGCACCTTCTACATGTGGATCAGAGCTAGCCTGGTCTAGATAGTTAGAATTAGTTTACTTAGAGTAGTAGAGAGTCAACCCACAGGCAGCTGTGTGCATTGTTATAGAAGTTCAATAAATCGTATTGAACCAAAGCCTACGTTTGGTGTTTGCTTTATATCCGAATTGTGTTGCAGTCCGTGTTATCCCAGGGTGAATAACACAACAAGGTACTGGACAACTTTGGGATGCAGGGGAAACCTCCAAAACACTTGTACACTTTTAAAAGCTGTAGGAGCCATAGCTGAATATGTTCTTGTGCAACAAGACACTGAGGAAAACTCAATATCATATGAAGAGGGTGATAGAGCCCTTTCAGAAATACTTCAGCCCCAAAAAGAATTTTGGAATAGAAACAGCAAAATGCAATCTGAGAACCCAACAGCCAGGGAAGCCTACTAATTCCTTCATTCGTGATCGATATCAGTTAGCAGGTACTTGCGGTTACAGAGCTTTACAACGCAACTTGATAAGATTGTAGTTGGCGGCGTCAACGCTGCATTGTCTGATTTGCGGCAATCAAAAAAGGATCTGACCCTAGAGAAGGCCAAGCAGATCGCCAGGCAGGCCAAGTTGAGTCATAAAATCAGGGTTAATTTGAACTGATGTCGAGGCTCGGCGAGGGGGGGGGGGGGTCAGTCCAGTTTGTAAGTCCAAGAGCCACCCACCGCAAAGCCCGCCAAAACCAGCGAGGGGGCAGGGAGTTCGGTTCCATCAACAGTCAAGTGCTCAAGACATGGTGCAAACAGCCCAGCAGGGGGAGCTGAATCCTCTCTCTGTGGCAGGACTGATCATTTAAACAATTTTGTAAGTTAAGAACAACTTTCAAGGGATGAAAATTAGAACATGTTCCCTACCAGCTTTATATCCAAGAAATAGTAGATATACTTTTCCAACCAGATGCTTTCCAAGGAAAGGTCAAATAGTTCTAGTCTGGGAAACTGGAAGATCAAGGCTACAGAATGGAATTTAAACTCAAAACCGGTGCAGGAGTCTCTGTCCTATAAGACAGGCTGGTCTAGCTTCCAAACTGGCTTAAAGAAGTCCAAATTTAACCATCTGATTTGAAGCCTGGAGGCACAAAATTCCAAATGTAGGGTCAGTTCAACAGCACACAGTCATGAAGAGAAAATAAATTAATGAAATGCTCTATATTTATAGAACCAATTGCTCTGCTCAGCAGGCCAGCGTATTTAAAGACTTGGGTCTTATACAGAAGCGTGATGGGGTATCAGTAGAAGACAGCAAGGTGCCATTCAAGAAAGATGTTCCAATGTTGTTCGAAACGGCAAGAAACTTTGATTCAGCAGCAACTTGTGAAGTTCATTGAATACGCAGTGAGTCGCTCTTCATTATAGAAGCACCATCCACGATTCCAGGAGGACACTGCAGGTCTCTCAATTATTCTGTTACACAGGCTAGAAAACATGGGGAAAAAAATCATTGAAGACAACAGTGACCATCCACCAGATGAATTTTTAGACCTCTGTTGGTTCTATCCTGACATAAGTTATGAGAAGGTGGCTGTTGCAGAAACAGGTGATCCATTGGAAGACGAAGTCCAAGAGATCGTTACACTCTTTTAGGTCTACTGCATATGAAGTCTCTGATGTATTTTTGAAGAGACAGTTGTGTTTGCTGAAGAGCTGAATTTGTATACTTGTTCCACTGAACCCACCAACAAAATGCATTGGATATTGCTGGCTAGCCACAGTGAGCTGTGCATAGAGAAAGAAATGCTTGATACCAAGATGGATCAAACTATTAGAGAAAATTCAGAGCCTACTAGTGTGTGTGGAAGTAAGTTGACATCCACACTTCAATCTCATCAGCAAGTCAGTATTACACTTAAATCTCCTTCAATGCAGAAGCAGAAGCCAAAACTACAAAGTTTTGTGATGAAAGATGTATATTTGTATGACTATGTTTATGATTATGCTGTGTGTGTGAAAAGGTTACTAGAGGACTTCCGGTTGCAGCTATGCGGAGCTAAGCCGCACGTTCGGCAGCTCCCGCTACTTAAGGACTTTTGGGCCGATTTGAGGACCCCAAACGGCGCTGTCTCGACGAATCCCGGTGGGGGAAGGTGTCTAGAGGAGCATTCCCCATAATTTATGGTGCTCACCCAGAGTGGAGCAAAGGAAAAAGCTGCAGCAGCTCCCCAAGAAAAGCGGGGGAAGAAGGACAAAATGGCGGCCGGCGGAACACCCGAGGACTGGTGGAAGTGGGCGCAGGAGCAGCAAGCTTCTCTTCTGCGCTGTTTTGCGGAGCTGAAGGCTGAGTTGCTGGACTCCCTGAATGCGACTACCAACAGGCTGCTTGAGACCCAGGCGGCCCAGGAGCTGTCCATTCGGGAGTTGCAGCAGCAGGTCGCTGAGCGGGAGGAGGAGGCCGTGGTCCTCGTGGGGAAAGTGGAGTTGCACGAGGCACTTCACAAAAAGTGGCAAGACCGCTTGGAGGAGCTGGACGTTCGCACGAGGCGAAGGAATTTGAGGATCCTGGGCCTGGCGGAGGGGCTGCAGGGGTCGGATCTCCCGTCGTATGTGACCACGATGTTGAGCTCGTTGATGGGAGCGGGGTCCTTCCATTTGCCCCTGGAGCTTGAGGGAGCTCACAGAGTGCTGGCCAGGAGGCCCAAGGCAAATGAACCCCCGCGGGCGGTGCTGGTGCGGTTCCATCGATTCAGCTACCGGAAGTGTGTGCTGCGCTGGGCCAAGAAAGAGAGGAGCAGCAAGTGGGAGAATTCGGTAGTGCGAATCTACCAGGACTGGGGTGCGGAGGTGGCTAAGCGGCGGGCCGGGTTCAACCGGACGAAGGCGGTGCTGCATGCCAAGCAGGTCAGATTTGGAATGCTGCAGCCTGCGTGGCTGTGGGTGACATATAAGGACCGGCACCATTACTTCGAGTCCCCGGAGGAGGTGTGGGCCTTTGTACAGGCGGAGAAGCTGGACTCGAACTAGGGTCTGGGGACACACTATGGCCGTTGCTGTTTTCGCTGTTGCTGTTCTGCAATTTTTTTATAAATTTAGATTTGCCAATTATTTTTTCCAATTAAGGGGCAATTTAGCGTGGCCAATCCACCTACTCTGCACATTTTTGGGTTGTGGGGGCGAAACCCACGCAGACACGGGGAGAACGTGCAAACTCCACACGGACAGTGACCCAGAGCCGGGATCAAACCTGGGACCTCAGCGCCGTGAGGCGGTTGTGCTAACCACTAGGCCACCGTGCTGCCCTTCTGTTCTGCAATTTTGACACGTGTTTTTTATGCTGGTTTTCTTTTTGCTCTGTTTCCGGGTGGGTCTGTCTGTTGGGTATGGGTGTGGGATATGTGGGGAATGTTGGGGGTTTGTGTTTTATATGTTCTCTTCTGTACGGGGCTGGGGGTTGGGGTGAAACTGGATTTTGGGGAGCTGCGTCAGAAGGGTGGGGTGTGGCAGTATGAAAGCGCGGGCTTCCCTCTGGTTTCCCGCGCTGCGGGGCGGAGCTGGCGGTGGGGGCGTGGCCTCTACAGGTTTTCTTTCCCGCGCTGAAACAGTGCCAAGGAGGTGTGGCAAGAGGGGGATGACCCCATGCCAGGAGGAGATGGGTTTTGGCAGGAGCTGCCGGGTCAGCAGAAGTCAGCTGACTCACGGACGTACCATGGAGGGTGCGTCGTGGCTAGGAGGGGCCCTAGCCGGGGGGGGGGGGGGGTGGGGGGGTGATACCAGGTTGCTGCTGGAATGGCCAGGAAGGAGCTGGTGGGCCGGGGGGTAGAGGAGAGGCGTTATCGCCATGGGGAACGGGTCGGGCGGGGCGAGCTGGCCTGGGGCGAGCAGTCGTTAAGCTATGGCTAGTCGGCGGGGGAGGGGGTCGGGTTGCCCTCTGATCCGGCTGATTACCTGGAACGTGAGGGGGCTGAATGGGCCGGTTAAGAGAACTAGGGTAATTTCTCATCTGAAGGGGCTGAAGGCGGACGTGGCTATGCTCCAGGAGACCCACTTGAAGGTGGCGGACCAGGTTCGTCTGAGGTAGGGGTGGGTGGGGCAGGTTTTTCACTCAGGATTAGACGCAAAGAACCGGGGAGTGGCGATTCTGGTGGGGAAGAAGGTGGCGTTCGAGGCGGCTGAGGTGGTGTCGGACAAGGAGGGCAGATATATTATGTGAAGGGTAGGCTGCAGGGAGAGAAGGTGGTGCTGGTTAATGTATGTGCCCCGAATTGGGGTGATGCTGGCTTCATGAGGCGCTTGTTGTTCCGGACCTGGAGGCAGGGGGCCTGATCATGGGGGGAGACTTTAACACAGTGCTGGATCCCCCACTGGACCGGTCCAGTTCAAGGACGGGTAGGAGACCGGCGGCGGCCAAAGTGCTGAGGGGGTTTATGGACCAGATGGGAGGGGTGGATCCCTGGAGGTTTGGGAGGCCGAGAGTGCGGGAGTATTCCTTTTTCTCTCATGTCCATGGTTTATTCGGTTTATTCCAGAAATAGATTTTTTCGTCCTGAGCAGGGGATTGATCCCGAAGGTGCAGGATGCCGAGTATTCGGCCATAGCGATTTCAGACCATGCTCCGCACTGGGTTGATCTGGAGATGGGGGAGGCGCGGGACCAGCGCCCGCTCTGGCGCCTGGATGTGGGGCTGCTGGCTGATGAGGAGGTGTGTAGGAGGGTTCGGGGAAGTATTGAGGGGTATCTTGATACCAACGACACGGGGGAGGTCCAGGTGGGGATGGTGTGGGAGGCTCTGAAAGCAGTGATCCGAGGGGAGCTGATCTCCATCCGGGCCCATAGGGAAAGGAGGGAGAGGAAGGAGAGGGAGAGACTGGTGGGGGAGCTCCTGGATGTGGACAGGAGAGATGCGGAGGCACCGGAGGAGGGGTTGCTGGGGGAACGGCGTAGTTTGCAGGCCAAATTTGACTTGTTGACCACCAGAAAGGCGGAGATACAGTGGAGGAGGGCGCAGGGCGCGGTATACGAGTATGGGGAGAAGGCGAGCAGGATGTTGGCGCATCAGCTCCGTAGGCGGGATGCGGCTAGGGAAATTGGTGGAGTGACGGATAAGGGTGGGAATGTAGTGCAGAAGGGGACAGAAGTAAATGGGGTCTTTAGGGACTTCTACGAGGAACTGTACCGGTCGGAACCTCCGATGGGGAGAGGGGGGATGGAGAGCTTCATGAACAGGCTATGTTTTCCAAAGGTTCAAGAGGAACTGGTAGAGGGGCTGGGGGCACCGATAGAGTTGGAGGAGCTAGTCAGGGGGATTGGACAAATGCAGTCAGGTAAGGCGCCGGGGCCGGATGGGTTCCCGGTGGAATTTTATAAAAAGTATGCGGATCTGGTGGGCCCCCTGTTGGTGCGAGCCTTCAATGAGGCATGGGAGGGGGGGGGCTTTGCCCCCGACGATGTCGCGGGCACTGATCTCTCTGATCCTGAAGCGGGATAAAGACCCCTTGCAGTGTGGATCATACAGGCCTATCTCGCTCCTCAATGTTGACACCAAGTTGCTGGCGAAGATCCTGGCCACCAGGATAGAGGATTGTGTGCCGGGGTGATACACGAAGATCAGACAGGATTTGTCAAGGGACGGCAGCTCAACACGAATGTGCGGAGACTGCTCAATGTTATCATGATGCCGGCAGTGGAGGGGGAGGCGGAGATAGTGGTGGCGCTGGATGCAGAGAAAGCGTTTGATAGAGTTGAGTGGGGGTACCTGTGGGAGGTGCTGGAGTGGTTCGGATTCAGGGAGGGATTCATCAAATGGGTGAGGCTGCTCTACGCGGCTCCGATGGCAAGTGTAGTTACAAATGGAAGGAGATCAGAGTACTTTATGCTCTACCGTGGGACCAGGCAGGGGTGCCCCCTGTCCCCCTTGCTCTTTGCACTGGCGATTCAACCTCTGGCTATGGCGTTGAGGGAGTCAGGGAGATAGAGGGGTCTGGTGCTGGGTGGGGAGGAACATCGGGTATCGCTCTATGCGGACGACCTGCTGTTGTATGTGGCGGACCCAGAAAGGGGAATGCCAGGGTTGATGGAGCTGTTAGCGGAATTTGGGGGCTTCTCGGGCTATAAGTTAAATTTAGGCAAGAGCGAGGTATTTGTAGTACACCCGGGTGACCAGGAGGAGGGAATTGGGAGGCTCCCGTTTAAGAGGGCAGTGAAGAGTTTCAGATATCTGGGGGTGCAGGTGGCCAGGAGTTGGGGGACTTTCCATAAGCTTAATTTTACCAGGCTTGTGGAGCAGATGGAGGAGGAATTTAAAAGGTGGGACATGGTGCCGCTATCGTTGGCGGGTAGAGTGCAGTCCGTCAAAATGACGGTTCTCCCGAGGTTCTTGTTCCTCTTCCAGTGTTTGCCCATCTTTATCCTTAGGGCCTTTTTTAGAAGGGTGACTAGCAGTATCATGAGTTTTGGTTTGTTTGAGTTTTGTTTGGGTGCATGGGACCCCGAGGGTGAAGTGAAGAGGGTTCTTCTTGGAGCGGGGTAGAGATGGGGGGGGGGGGGCTGGCGTTACCCAATCTCGCGGGGTATTATTGGGCGGCCAATGTGTTGATGGTGCGCAAGTGGGTGATGGAGGGGGAGGGGGCAGCATGGAAACGGATGGAGAGGGCGTCCTGTGGAGATACAAGCCTGGGGGCCCTGGTAACGGCGCCGTGGCCGCTCCCTCCCACGAGGTATACCACGAGTCCGGTGGTGACGGCTACCCTCAAGATTTGGGGGCAGTGGAGGCGACATAGGGGAGAAGTGATAGCTCGATGGAGGCTCCGTTAAGGGGGAACCATCGGTTTCAGGGTTGGCACAGAGCGGGCATCAGACAGCTGAGACACCTGTTTATTGATGGGAGGTTTGTGAGTCTGGGGAGTTGGAGGAGAAATTTGGGCTCCCCCCCGGGGAACATGTTCAGGTATCTGCAGGTAAAGGAGTTTGCTAGACGGCAGGTGGAGGGATTCCCTTCGCTTCCCACGAGGGGGGTGAGTGACAGGGTGCTTTCGGGGGTCTGGGTCGGAGAGGGGAAGATATCTGATATCTACAAGGTTATGCAGGAGGTGGAGGTGGCGTCAGTAGAGGAGCTGAAAGCTAAGTGGGAGGGGGAACTGGGGGAACAGATCGAAGACGGGACATGGGCTGATGCCCTGGAGAGGGTTTAATTCTTCCTCCTCATGTGCGCGGCTTAGCGTCATCCAATTCAAGGTGCTGCACCAGGCCCACATGACTGGGACGAGGATGAGTAGGTTCTTTGGGGGTAAAGACAGGTGTGTCAGGTGTTCGGGGAGTCCAGCGAACCATGCCCATATGTTCTGGGCTAGCCCGGCACTGGAGGTGTTCTCGAAGGGGGTGGCGAGGACGGTGTCGAGGGTGGTGGGATCCAGGGTCAAGCCAGGATGGGGACTCGCGATTTTTGGGGTTGGGGTGGAGCCGGGAGTGCAGGTGGCGAAAGAGGCCGGTGTGCTGGCCTTTGCGTCCCTAGTAGCCTGGCGAAGGATCTTGCTACAATGGAAGGATGCGAGGCCCCCAAGCATGGAGACCTGGATCAACGACATGGCGGGTTTTATCAAGCTAGAGAGGGTCAAATTCGCCCTGAGAGGATCGGTACAAGGGTTCTTTAGGCGGTGGCAACCTTTCCTCGACTTTCTGGCTCAACGATAGGGTACTGGGACAGCAGCAGCAGCAACCCGGGGGGGGGGGGGGGGGGGGGGGGGGGGAGGGAAAGGAGGGGGGGGGGAGACGTGGGCTATGTTTGTTTATTTAATTTAAATTTATTTTTAAGTTCTCTTGTTGTTCATTGGGGTTGGGGGGGGGGGGGGGGGATGTGATACATGCGTTGATACGGTCTGGGGGGTGTTACAGTTATTATGGGGTTATTTTATTGCATTTCATTGTTGTTATATTTTCTGTTAAAATTCCAATAAAAATTATTTTTTAAAAAAGAAAAGGTTACTAGACAGGTTGTCTGTGAGGTTTAAGATAAGAATGGTTCAAGGTGTTTGGTTTGTGCATTTGTAATGAGAGGTCATAGTGGGTTTGAGTTACAAGTGAATAAGTTGGATCTAAAATTTGTATTGTTGATAGGTGAGAAACTTGTTTTTCAGCTGTTTAATTTCAAAAGTGAATTCAGAGGCGATAAGGAACTTTTACATCTTACAACGGTTTCATGGAGAAACAGGAGAAGTTATATTGAATTTTATTGACCTGAAAGTAGAGGCAAAATAGAAAAAAATTAAAGATTTTTATATTTGGAGAAGTTGAGTTCAAAGAGGTGGTTATGGACAATAGAACCCAAGATGAAAGTGGAAAAAGGTATTTAAGGAAGGATGTTTGACTGAGTTGAGTTGTTGTGGGGGAAAAGCCCTGACGGCCAGCTGCTTTGAGCTGGGAAGCTGTGAAAGTTTTGAATTGGGGACAGCCACCCAGTGTTAGGCAGAAGTCATAGTTTGCAGAAAAAATTGCTTCGGACCCTCCTTTTTGGACTTCCACATCAGAGTGGACGTGTCTGAGAAGTTGTGAGGTATGCCCCTATTAATGCGATGGTAATTCCTTAACTTGGATAATTTTACTGGATTTTTGTGGTTAAGAATCAATATGAATTGTTGCCAAAAAGGTAGTTTAATTGTCTCCTTTTGACTAAGCATGTTTCTTGGAGGATTGTTCCATTAGACTGTTTTAGTGGTGAAACTTTCAGCTTATGTGCTTCAACTTTTTTCTTTAAAACTGTTTTTAAAATTTTCAACAATCAAAAGGAGTTACTGGAGTTCTATGCTTTTGGGGTCAGTAGCTCTTCCTCCTTGTTTTCACAATTTAAAAATAGGCTATGATCGGCAAGAGAGACTTTACTCGGGGTTGGGGTCAAGCTCAGCAAGAACACCAGCTATGGTCGTAAAGGTTTCTACTGCTGAAGAGTCCGATACAGGAATTTCATTTAGGTTCAGTTCTGGAGATTCATTCCCTATTGTTGAAGATGGTGTAGTCTTACCTCCTTATGTTGACACCGTCATCCCATTGCCTACAGCAGAACAGCCTCGTGCTGAAGCCAGCATGGTAATGTTTTACAAAAAGTGCATATGGTACCCTATTGCAGGAGGGAAGCCAGAGTTTCTTCATGTCCTGCAATGTCCACAGGAATTTTAGCATTCTTCTTCATGTTCCAGGTTTATTCAGATCTCAGAGACTGAATTCTTTTTGTCGACCATGTAGCTACGAAATTCTTTGTCAAAAGTTAAAAATGCTTCATCTTCTCGGGCCCTTCTCCAGCATGTAAAGAGGGAGCAGAAGGTTCCAGAGAAAATGCTAGTCTTGCTATTCAAGAGGGTGCGATTGTCCATGTCCTGAAGTCTTTTCTTGAAAAGGTTCCACAACCGTCTGAGTTGAGTCGCCATGGTAGTCACAGCCCAGCTACCAGATGTCATGGAAAGCTGCTATTCCACTCCACCAAGGAAAAGATGTGTGACCAAAGTGTCTACAATGTCCTCCAAAAGAGCCAAGAAACTGTTGGAGATTAAAGTCCTTTGTGGCAGTGACCTGGAGGTGGGAAGGGTAGAAGTTGGATAGAATCTGTAACAGTACAGGAGGTTTACAGAAGTTGGAAAATGTAATGTAAACAAAAGAATGTAACAGTTTGAGATTATACTTGGGCAGGGGGGTAAATGAATAGGTTGATGATATTAATTATGTAAATGTGACATCAGATGAAGCGGCTGCAAGAGAGCTAGGAGCAGGATTATCTGTCTCCTGATTACCATGTCTCGCTCTGAGGTCTTTATAAATAGTTCTTAGTAACAGGTTTGAAGTTAAACCAGACTGACTAGCTCAAGTCTGTAAAAGGGAAGCACACCTCATCAAGGTTAGGTAAGCCAAGGAAGCATGGTATTAGTGAAAGCTCACTAAAGCTCAGCTACAGCGACATAGATAAGCTGCAGAGCTGGGCTGACAGGTGGCAAATGGAGTTTAATGCAGAAAAGTGAGGTGATTCATTTTGGAAGGAATAACAGAAAAACAGAAAGGCAGAGTACTGGGCTAATGGTAAGATTCTTGGTAGTGTGGACGAGCAGAGAGATCTCGGTGTCCATGTCCATAGATCCCTGAAAGTTGCCACCCAGGTTGAAAGGGTTGTTAAGAAGGCGTACGGTGTGTTAGCTTTTATTGGTAGAGGAATTGAGTTTCGGAGCCATGAGGTCATGTTGCAGTTGTACAAAACTCTGGTGCGGCCGCATTTGGAGTATTGTGTGCAGTTCTGGTCGCCACATTATAGGAAGGATGTGGAAGCATTGGAAAGGGTACAGGGGAGATTTACAAGAATGTTGCCTGGTATGGAGGGAAGATCATATGAGGAAAGGCTGAAGGACTTGAGGCTGTTTTCGTTAGAGAGAAGAAGGTTAAGAGGTGACTTAATTGAGGCATACAAGATGATCAGAGGATTAGATAGGGTGGACAGTGAGAGCCTTTTTCCTCGGATGGTGATGTCCAGCACGAGGGGACATAGCTTTAAATTGAGGGGAGATAGATATAGGACAGATGTCAGAGGTAAGTTCTTTACTCAGAGAGTAGTAAGGGCGTGGAATGCCCTGCCTGCAACAGTAGTCGACTCGCCAACACTAAACGCATTCAAATGGTCATTGGATAGGCATTAGGACGATAAGGGAATAGTGTAGATGGGCTTTAGAGGGGTTTCACAGGACGGCGCAACATCGAGGGCCGAAGGGCCTGTACTGCGTTTTAATGTTCTATAAAGACACCAGAACATGAATGACTGAAATATAACTTTGTTGACTAGTGGTCTAAACAGAGGCAGCAGTTTCAATTAAACATGGTGTCGATTGGATGCGGAGGTAAATAAACAAGTCAGTAAACCATTGTGAAAAGAATCTAGGAACAGATAGATCAGGTTGCCTTGTCTGTGAAAACTACCTTTGAAATAGACAAACTAAGGTGTACAAGGGTGGGTTTTTCCAATATGTTTCAGAACTGGGGAAAGAGACTCAATGTGATTTTATTTTACTGTACAGATTGATCACCTATGTTGCATATCAATAAATTTTCATATTAAGGGCAGCATGTGGCACAGTGGTTAGCACTGGGACTGCGACGCTGAGGACCCGAGTTCAAATCCTGGCCCTGGGTCACTGTCCGTGAGGAGTTTGCACATTCTCCCCATGTCTGCGTGGGTTTCACCCCCACAACCCAAAGATGTGCAGGGTAGGATTGGCCACAATAAATTGCCCCTATTTTTGTTTAAAAAAAATATTTTTTATTCTCCTTTTTCACATTTTCTCCCAAATTTGCACCCACTAACAATAAACAATAATCAGTGACAAATATGTCAATCCCCATATCAATAACAACGATCCCATCCTCCCACCAAACCCCAAACATTACCCCGCTTGTTTACATAAACAAATGACAAAAGCGAATCAGAAATCACCCACAATACACTCCGCCCCCCCCTCCCTCCCAACCCTCCCACCCGTCCCCCCCAACTAATGTTCGATGTTATCCAGTTCTTGAAAGTGCATAATGAATAATGCCCATGAATTGTAGAACCCCTCCATCCTTCCCCTCTGTTCAAACTTAACCTTCTCAAGAGTCAAGAATTCCAACAGGTCCCCCCCGCCACGCCAGGACACAGGGTGGAGAGGTTGCTCTCCATCCCAACAGGATCCACCTTTGGGTGATCAACGAGGCGAAGGCTATAATATCTGCCTCCATACCCGTTTCCAACCCTGGCAGGTCCGACACCCGAAAATGGCCTCCCGGGGACCGGGTCCAGTTTCACATTCACCACCTTGGAAATTACCCTAAAAAGCTCCTTCCAGTAATCCTCCAGCTTTGGGCAGGACCAAAACATATGAACGTGATTAGCGGGGCCCCCCCCGCAACGTTCACACACATCTTCTACTCCTTCAAAGAATCGGCTCATCCTCGCTCTCGTGAGGTGTGCTCTGTACACCACCTTCAGCTGTATCAGCCCCAACCTCGCACACGAGGTGGAGGCATTACTCTCCGGACCACCTCACACCATAACCTCTCCCAACTCTTCCTCCCACTTTGCTTTGATCCCTTCCAGTGGTGCCTTCTCCTCTTCCAAAATAGTTCCGTACACCGCTGACACTACCCCCTTCTCCAGTCCCCCTGTCATCAGCACCTCCTCCAGCAATGTGGAGGCCGGTTCCTCCGGGAGGCTCTGTATCTCTTTTCTGGCAAAATCTTGAACCTGCATGTATCTAAATATTTCCCCCTGCTCCAGCCTATACTTCGCTTCCAGCTCCTTCAGTCCTGCAAACCGACCCCAAAGAATCAGATCTTTTAGCATCTTAATCCCATTTCCCACAATCTCCATCCCACCTCCCTGGCTCAAATCTGTGGTTCCCCAAATCGGCATTTCCCTTGACCCTGCCCCGAAGTGTTGGCGGAACTGCCTCCAAATTCTCAATGAAGCTATTATTACCGAACTCCCTGAGTATTTCCCCGGAGCTATCGGGAGCGGCGCTGTTGCTAGTGCTTTCAATCCCGACCCACTGCACAAACTCTCCTCCATTCTGACCCACTGGAAATCAACCCCTCTGACCCAGCTTCGCACCTTCTCCCCATTCACCGCCCAGTAGTAGTATATCAGGTTCGGAAGACCCAAATCCCCTTCCTGCCTTCCCCTCTGTAGCAGCACCTTTCTCACTCTGGCCAACTCCCCCCCCCCCCCCCCCCCATATGAACGAGGTAATCCTTCCCTCAATCTCCCTGAAAAAAGCCTTTGGCAGGAAAATCGGTAGGCATTGAAAAATAAACAGAAATCGCAGCAACTCGTTCATTTTAACCGCCTGTACCCGACCCACCAGTGACAGAAGGAGACCATCCCACCTTGCCAGATCAGCTTTCACTCTCCCCACCAAACTAGTGGTGTTGTACCTGCGAAGCCCCCACCCCCTCCCCCCGGCAACCTGCACCCCCAGATACCTAAAGTGAGTCCCTGCCCTATGGAATGGCAGCCCCCCCACCCCTGCCCCCACCCGAGACACCACAAAATATTCACTCGTCTCGACTCAGCTTGTACCCGAGAAAGACCCAATACCTGCAGCGGCTCCAATATTCCCCCTATCGACACACACGCTTCCGACACATATAACAGCAAGTCGTCGGCAAATAAGGACACCCTATGCTCTATCTCCCACCCCACTGCACCCCCCCCCCCCCCGTACTATTCCTTTCCATGCTTCCGAACCACGCGATGGCCAACGGCTCAATCGTAAGTGCAAACAGCAGGGGGGACATAGGACATCCCTGCCTTGTCCCACGGTGAAGAGAGAAGTATCTCAAGCTGATGTTGTTTGTGCATACACTCGCCCTCGGCTCCTTATATCCAGTTCACAAATCTTGGTCAAATCCCAAACCGCTCCAGAACTGCCATCAAGTAACCCCATTCTACCCGGTCAAACACCTTCTCAGCGTCCAATGCCACAACCACCTCTGTTTCCTTCCCCTCCGTCGGTGCCATAACCACGTTCAATACCCTCCTAATGTTCGAAAAGAGCTGCTTCCCTCTCACGAACCCCGTCTGATCTTCACCTATCACCTTCGGGAGGCACTCCTCCAGCCTACCCGCCAGTACCTTCGCCAATACTCTTGCGTCCACATTCAGAAGTGACATGGGCCTATATGACCCACACTCCGTCGGATCCTTATTTTTTTTAGCAACAGTGAAATCGAACTCTTCAAACATCCCCAGGATTAGCCAAAAATGGTGACCTTGCCAGCGACCTCCACATCCCCATAAAATAATTTTTTAACAATAAGACTAGGGCTGAAGTGATGTTCACAGTCATCCTCAGAGCCTCCATATCTATGCTGCAGTGTGGGCCACAGGTATCTTTGTGGTAGGTGGGCAAGTTCTGCAAGAGGTCTTGAGACAATGTCATTCAATTCCTGCATATAGAGTTCGGGCGATGTGGCTGAGGTGTCAGCTGATCTACCTGGTGCACCTTCCTTCGTCCAGCAAAACCAACCTTGGAATGTTCTGGAGATATCCAGACCAAGCACACTTTCACTGCCTGCCTGTCAGAGCAGTCCATCAGGAAATTGTATCAGGTATTCCGTTCATTATTGTTATGTACCATGGAGCATTGTTCAGACAATTGGAAGACAGGAATTGCCAGATGAAGAAAAACCATCCCTTTAGTTTATGATAGTCAAAACATATTCAAACTATTCAAGTCATCTGTTCCTCCCAAACATTTTCTACTTGCCACTGGCCAGGTCTCCAATTACTGATGTCCAGCAGCCCTAGGTGGCATGAGGTGGAGCAGCACTGAACAAAAGGCAGGCAGTCAAATAGAACTTAGTGGGCTACAAGGATCAACTACGTCTGCTTGCTGTTCAAAGGGGCCCAATCATTAGGATTACGCACACACAGATAATACAGAGGGTTTGCTCATTACTTACCATGTGGGGTGCACTAATGGTCGCCTGGAAACCTACAGAAAAAGGAAGGGAGACAAAGTTGTAAGATATAAACAAGCAATAACAAATCCTTGTAGATGCAGTAACATTTAACCTGTGGTATAGGTCTTGCAAAGTGACTGCATTTACACAGATACCCAAGGAAAAGGAGCTACAGTCTGAGGGAGAGGAATCACAGCATGACTGTAAATACATACAAGACACTGAGGAAAAAAGCTGAAATTTTACTGTGTTTTACACTATTATATATCTGGAGTCTGACTGTAAATATCAATTCTATTACAGCACTGGAACATAGGGACATTGCACTGGTCAGAGTAGTAGCTGAATAGGATAGGTTCAAGTGAACGAAACAGGAAATATTACTTCATTGGGAATGTATGGCTAAAGGGGCTTATTCCTGCTGGGGCTACCCTTCAATGCATGGTAACTGCCCCTGAAATCTCACCCAAGGCAGTGAATGTCAGCCCTGGGGAAGGAATCCTATCTACTCAAACCTGTTCCCCCAAACACACACAGCCAAGGCCCATTGACCGAGTGGCTCTAACCTCCCAGCAGTTTCACAGACATTATGGATGGGATTTCCTGGCCCCAGCAGTGGCACGCATCATTGCGGGAGGACAGGAAAACTGGCTTTTGGCCGCTCTCCAAATTCTCCCGTCTTGCCTGCGGCGAAGACAGCCACTGGCGGGGCCGAAAATCTCCGTCTATGTTTGAGGTCAGTCCCTCTGCTCAAATCCTGCCTCGGCACATGTCAGACCACCACCTCCACCCCTCAACGATCCCTGGATCGCCAGACCCCTCAACCTCAGTTACACTGGAGAACTAATTCTGTTCATGAAGCAGGTCCCCTGGTTGGGGAAAGAACAGTGGGACAATAAGCTGCAATGAGGAAATAAGTACCGTACAAATGAATATAGATAGGTTAGGAGAGTGGGCCAAAATGTGGCAGATGGAGTCTAACGGGAATCAGCGTGAGGTCATGTATTTTGGTCAGGAAAATGGGAAGGCAACTTATTATCTAAATGGGGAGCGACTTCGGAGTGCTCCATTGCAGAGGGATCTGGGGGTCCTTGTGCATGAGTCACAGAAAAAAGCCATGCATGTGCAGCAGGTAATAGAGAAAGCAACTGGAATGTTGACATTTATAGCTAAGGGAATACAGTATAAAGGTAAGGAAGTGTAGTTGTAACTATACACGGCATTGGTCAGACCGCACCTGGAGTATTGGGCAAGTTTTGGTCCCCTTATTTGAGGGAAGATGTTGTAGCATTGGAGGCAGTTCAGAGGAGGTTCACTCGGTTGATTCCAGAAATGAGGGGTTTGTCATATGAAGGGAGATTGAACAGTTTAGGCCGATACTCTCTAGAGTTTAGAAGAATGAGGGGAGATCAAATTGAGGTATACAAGATGATAAAAGGTATGGGTCCAGTCGACATGGAGCGGATGCTTCCTCTTGTGGGGCAGTTTAGAATGAGAGGTCATAATCTCAGGATAACAGGTGATAAATAAAACAGCGTTTGAGGAGAAACTGCTTCTCCCAAAGGGTTGTGAATCTGTGGAATTCACTATCCCAGACTGCGGTGGATGCAGGGACAGTGAGTAAATTTAAGAAGAGTTAGACAGATTTTTAATTGGTAATGAATTGAAGGGTTTTGGACAGCGGACACGATGATAGAGTTAAGGCCAGGATGAGATCAGCCATGATCGAATGGCGGAGCAGGCTCAATGCGCCAAATCGCCTGATTCTGCTCCTAAATCTTATGAACTTATGAACTCACCTATAGACTGTGGGGAATCCATGTAGGCATTTTGGCTGCAGTATAGTGCCCGGTCTGTGGCCACCATGGCCTCAAACACTCGCGGAGTTCGAATCACACCATTTTCTATAGAGGTTTAAAAAAAAACAGAGTTACTAAAGATAACACACAGGGGGAGTGGGGGACGATAAGGGTAAGGTGGGGTGGACCCAAAGGGGTAAATGGCATGTTTGAGGCGTTTTATAGAAGGTTTTTGGATGGGCTGCAGTTTCCCACAGTAGAGGAGGAACCGGTTCAGGGACTGGGGCCCCAATTAGGCTGAGGGAGGTGATAGACAGTATGGGGGCGATGCAGGCAGTGAAGGCCCCAGAGCTGAACGGGTTTCCTGTGGAGTTTTACAAAAAGTTAGGGCGAACCAGGGGCCACTGCTGGTGAGGGTGATAAATGAAGCAAGGAGAGGGGGGAAACACACCCTACATTATCGCAGGCTTCCATCTCCCTGTTATTAAGGAGGGATAAGGATCCTGGGAAGTGTGGGTCGTACCGCTCGATATCATTGCTGAATGTAGTCACCAAGATGCTGGCAAAGGCGCTGGCTTCCCGAATCGAGGACTGTATCCTGGGGGTGAAAGGCGAAGATCAAACGGGTTTTGTGACGAAGAGGCAGTTGACGGCGAACATGAGGGGCTGGTTAATATAATCATGATGCCTTCTGAGGGGCTGGTTAATATAATCATGATGCCTTCGGAGGGGCTGGATGTGGAGGTAGTGGTGGCAATGGACGCGGAGAAGGAGATTGATCTGGTGGAGCGGGAGCACCTGCTGGAAGTGTTGGGGCGGTTCGGGCAGGGGTTTGTAGATTGGGTCCAGTTGCTGTTTAAGGCGCCGGTCAAGAGTGTACGGAAGAAGCGAGTGAGTTTGAGATACTTTGGGCTGCATTGGGAGATGAGGCAGGATTGCCCGCTCTCCCCGTTGCTCTTTGCCTTGGCGATTGAGCCGCTGGCAATGGCGCTTAGGGGGTCGAAGTACTGGAGGGGGATTGAGTGGGAGGGTGTCGAGCACAGGATCTCATTGCATGCGGACGACCTGTTGCTGTATATTTCAGACTTGTTGGGCAGTATCGGAGGCATCATGGGGAATTTAGAGGAATTTGACCGGTTTCCGGGGTGCAAGTTGAATATGGGAAGGAGCGAGGTGTTCCCGATTGAGACCAGAGGCTAAGGAGAGGATGTTAGGCGAATTGCTGTTTAGGGTGTGGGGCGAGCTTTAGTGGTATCCACGTGATGGGGTGGATGGGGCTGCATGGGGCTGGGTGCAGCTGCACAAGTTGAACCTGGCTCAGCTGCTGGTGCAGATGAAAGTGGATTTTAGGCGGTGTGTTGTGCTGTCACTGTCACTGGCAGGTCGTGGGCAGACAGTAAAATGACAGTGCTGCCAATGTTTCTGTTTGTGTTCCAGAACCTCCCAATCTTTGTCCCAAGTCATTTTGTCAAGGAGGTCAATGCACTGATCTCTGGGTTTATGTGGGCAGGGATGACCCCGCGGGGTCAGGAGGGCTTTCCTCGAGTGGGGGCGTGGGAGGGGGCTGGCACTGCCAAACATGATGAATTACTACTGAGCGGCAACTACCACTAAGGTTAGGAAATGGGTCATGGGGAGGGGTCAGCTTGGGGTCGGATGTAGACGGCATCGTGTCAGGGAACATGTTTGAGGGCTTTGTTGTCGGCGCCTCTGCCGTTCTCGCTGGCCAGGTACTCCATGAGCCCAATGTGGTGTCGGCCCCTAGGGTGTGGGGGCAGTGGAGGCAGCATTTGGGGCTGGAGGGAGCCTTGGTGTGGGCACCGATCTGCGATAACCATAGGTTTGCGCCGGTGTGGCTGGATGCGAGGTTTCAGGGGTGGCGGCAAGCAGGAAATGAGCGATTTGGCGATCTGTTCATGGAGGGCAAATGTGCAAAGTTAGAGGACCTGGCGGAAGAGTACGAGTTGCCCAGGGAACATTTTAGGAACCTGCTGGTCCAGGACTTTGTAAGAGGAGAGATGCCATCCTTTCCTGGGCTACTGCCCCTGGGGCTGCAAGACAAAGTGCTGTCGAGGGACAAAATAGGGGAGGGGAAGGTGTCCGATGTCTTTACGGAGTTGATGGATTGGGAGAGGACCTGGCAGGAGTTCTGGCAGGGGTTCTCAGACATGATGTCCGAGGTTCTGGGGGTGGATGTGGTCCCAAGTCAAACGGTGGCGATATTTGGGGTGTTGGAAGATCCGGGAGTCCAGGGGGTGAAAGAGGACGATGTCCTGGCCTTTGCCTCCCTGATGGACGTGAGATGGAGCTTGCTTGGGTGGAGGGGCTCTGAGCTGCCAAAAGCGGGTGTGTGGGTGAGTGACCTGCCAGAGTTCCTGAGGCTGGAGAAGGTCAAGTTTGTCTTGAGGGGGCCCCGGGTGTGGCAAGTCTGCTGGTTACCAAACCCGGCAGAAGGTGAAAGACCTGGCCAAGGAGTTGGAAGAAACCTTTGGAAAGATGGTGGAGGGGGAAGGTGCAGTTTGGAAAACCCCAGATGGAACAGTTGATGGCTTTCATCGTGTGAGAGTTCTGTCAACAAAGGAAAGAGATGCAGGAGGATCGCTCGAAGGCCTTCAAAGGGGATCTGGCACCCCTGAAGGGCTCGTTGGAAAGGGTTGAAAAGGGTCTGGAGTCACAGGGGTCGCAGATCCGTGAGATGGAGAGGGTGATATCGGACCCCAACGATCAGGTGGTGGCATTAGAGGCGGCGGTGGGGCTCTTGGGAGACCTTTGCAAGATTTGAGAGCAACGGTAGAAGATCAAGAGAACAGGTTGAGACGGCAGAACCTGCAAATTGTCGGTCTGCTTGAAGGAGTGGAAGGCACGAGTGCAACAAGATATATCTCAAGGGTGTTGGCAGGGCTGGCGGCAGAGGGGGTGCTGGACAAAGCCCCTGAGGTGGATAGAGTGCACAGGTCGCTGAGGCAGAGGCCGAGAGCGGGGGAGCCGCCACAGGCAGCGATTGTAAGATTCCACATGTTTGTGGAAAAAGGGAAGATCCTGCAGTGGGCCAGGGAGAAACAGAACTGTGAATGGGAGAGGAACAAGGTCCGAATATACCAGGACATTGAAGGTGAATTGGCAAAACGGCGTGCCGGGTTTAACAGGGCCAAGGCGGTGCTGTATCGACGGCAGATCAGGTTCGGGGTGTTCTACCCGGCAAAACTGTGCGTGACGTATGATGGCCGGGAATATTATTTTGAGACCCAGAAGGGGCCAATGACTATATTATTGGGGGAGAACTAAACTTTATTGGGAGATGGAGGAGCTGGCACTTTGGAGCACAGAAGAAACGGGTAGAGTAGGGGTTGGAGGGTGGGGGTTCTTTTTCTCCCAGGTGGAGGGTGTTTTGTAGAGGGCAGCAGTTTCCAACCCTTCCCACTGCCTGTGGCAGTGTTTCTATTTCCGAAGAGACAACCTGTGGCTTGGGATATGTCTTTGTTTGGGAGAGGGGGAGGTCCGCGGGGAGCCTTCTGCACAGAACAAAGGGGAGAGGGTGGGAGCATTAGTCGGAGGAGCCGCCACACTGCCAGGTAATGCTGATGAACGGAAGTAATGTGGAGGAGGTGGCCACTGGAGATGGTCACATCTTGCTGAGCAAGAAAACGGGGGGGGGGGGGGGGGGGGGGGGAGGGTGCGATATGTGATAGTGAGCGGGTATTGGAGGCGGCGCTGATGGTGAATACATATGCACCAAATTGGGACGATGTACGGTTTATGATGGGGTTGCTGGTAGCGATCCCAGATTTGGCCATGCATATGATCATGGGAGGAGACTTTAATTGTGTACTAGAGCCAAGGGTGGACAGGCCGAGCCCCAGGTCAATGGGAAGGCTATGGATCGCAAAGGAGCTGGGAGGGTTCATAGAAAGGATGGCGACCGTGGAGTGAGTGGTCGCACATTTGGTGGCTCCTGCTCGGGTGGACTTTTTGGACATTTTCCCCGGCTATCGGCAGAATTGAGTGATTGTATAAGGTGCAGGAGAGGTGGAAGAAGAGAGTATCCCACCAGTTTATGAATTCATGGACCAGAGGTGGTCGCAAAATGAGGGAACAACTGGTGAAAGCTGGTGTGGAGCCTGCGACACAGGGGAAGATTGCAGAGGGTCAGGGTCCAAGTCTGCTGGCCCAGTGGTCAACGGAGCAGTTAGTGACCTTTCTCCATGAGAAAACTGCCCAGCAGAGTAAGAACTTGGTGGACTTGGCCAAGTTGGTGGATCCTATAAAGGTGGGGATTGAATGCATGGAAATGAGGTTGGAAGGTTTGGAAGGTGGAGGAGAGCACAAGGAGCAGCTTGCCCCAATGGCTGCGGAGATGGGGTTGATGAAAGAGTAACAAAAGAGGCTGCAGGATAAAGAGAAGGACCTGGAGAATAGGTCGCGCAGGCAGAATTTGAGAAACGTGGGCCTGCCGGAGGGCAGCGAGGGAGCCTGTGCATATGTGGCACGAATGTTCAAGAAACTGCTGGGGGAAAAGAGCGTTTGCTCGGCCCTTGGAGGTGGACCGAGCACAAGGACGCTTATGAGGAAGCCACAGAGAAACGAGTCGCCAAGGTCGATGGCGGTGCGATTGCAACGGTTCCTGGATAAGGAACAGATTCTGAGGTGGGCCAGTCAGACGAAGCACTGTCTTGGAAAGTCAATGAGCTGTGAGTCTACAATGACCTGGGTGCGGAGCTGGCCAAAAAGGAGAATGAGCAAGGTTAAGTCGGCCCTCTTTAAGGGGGTGAAGTTCGGCATTGTTGTACCCAGTGCGTCTGTGGGTAACGTGCGAAGGCCAGGAACTCTACTTCAGATCGTCAGAGGAGGCGATGGAATTTATTAGATACAATGGACTGGTCGGAGAATGAGGTCATTGAACTCTGGAGGGAGTGTTTATGTTTTGATTTTCCTCTGGTTTGTGTGGATCACTTTTGCACGAGGTTTGGGGCCGTTGCTCTGTTTTGTTTTGTTTTTGTTTCGTTCTTGATGGGGGACGGTGACGGGGGGACGGTGACGGGGGGGGACGGTGACGGGGGGGGGTCGGTGACGGGGGGGGACGTGACGGGGGGGACGGTGACGGGGGGGGACGGTGATGGGGGGGACGGTGACGGGGGGGCACGGTGATGGGGGGGGACGGTGACGGGGGGGGGGAAGTTTGCTCTGTTTTGTTTTGTTTTTGTTCGTTCTGATGGGGACGGTGACCGGGGGGGGACGGTGACGGGGGGGGTGGGGATGGTGACGGGGGGGGGACGGTGAGGGGGGGGACGGTGACGGGGGGACGGTGACGGGGGGGGGCGGGGACGGGGGGCGGGGTGACGGGGGGGGGGGGCGGTGGGACGGGGGGGCGGTGACGGGGGGGGGGCGGTGACGGGGGGGCCGTGACGGGGGGGTCCGGTGACGGGGGGGGGGGGGTGGGGGTGGGCGGTGACGGGGGGGGCGGTGACGGGGGGGGGACGGTGACGGGGGGGGCCGGTGACGGGGGGGGGACGGGACCAGGGGGGGGACGGTGACGTGGGGGGGGACGGGTGACCGGGGGGGACGGGTGACGGGGGGGACGGTGACGGGGGGGGAACGGTGAGGGGGGGGGGGACGGTGAGGGGGGGGGACGGTGAGGGGGGGGGACGGTGAGGGGGGGGGACGGTGAGGGGGGGGACGGTGAGGGGGGGGATGGTGACGGGGGAGGGACGGTGAGGGGGGCACGGTGACGGCGGGACGGTGACGGGGGGGGTCGGTGACGGGGGGGACGGTGCCAGGGGGGGACGGTGGGGGGGGGGCGGGTGAGGGGGGACGGTGACGGGGGGACGGTGAAGGGGGGGACGGGTGACGGGGGGGTCGGTGACGGGGGGGGTGACGGGGGGACGGGGACGGGGGGGGGGACGGTGACGGGGGGGGGGTGACGGGGGGGGACGGTGACGGGGGGGACGGTGACGGGGGGGACGGTGACGGGGGACGGTGACGGGGGGCACGGTGACGGGGGGCACGGTGAGGGGGGGGGACGGTGACGGGGGGGGGCGGGGTGACGGAGGGCACGGTGACGGGGGGCACTGGTGACGGGGGGGACGGGACGGGGGGGACGGTTGACGGGGGGGGACGGTGAGGGGGGACGGTGACGGGGGGGACGACGGTGACGGGGGGACGGTGACGGTGGGGACGGTGACGGGGGGGCACGGTGAGGGGGGGGACGGTGACGGGGGGGCACGGTGACGGGGGGGGCACGGTGAGGGGGGGGGACGGTGACGGGGGGGGACGGTGACGGGGGGGACGGTGGCGGGGGGGGACGGTGACGGGGGGGGACGGTGACGGGGGGGGGACGGTGACGGGGGGGGACGGTGACGGGGGGGGACGGTGACGGGGGGGGACGGTGACGGGGGGGGGACGGTGACGGGGGGGCACGGTGATGGGGGGGGACGGTGACGGGGGGGACGGTGAGGGGGGGCACGGTGATGGGGGGGCACGGTGACGGGGGGGGACGGTGACGGGGGGGGGACGGTGACGGGGGGCACGGTGACGGGGGGGACGGTGACGGGGGGGACGGTGATGGGGGGGGGACGGTGACGGGGGGCACGGTGACGGGGGGCACGGTGACGGGGGGCACGGTGACGGGGGCACGGTGACGGGGGGCACGGTGACGGGGGGCACGGTGACGGGGGGCACGGTGACGGGGGGCACGGGGACGGGGGGGACGGTGACGGGGGGGCACGGGACGGGGGGGCACGGTGACGGGGGGGGCACGGTGACGGGGGGGGCACGGTGACGGGGGGGGACGGTGAGGGGGGGACGGTGACGGGGGGGGGCGGTGACGGGGGGGCACGGTGACGGGGGGGGACGGTGACGGGGGGGGGACGGTGACGGGGGGGACGGTGACGGGGGGACGGTGAGGGGGGGGCGGTGACGGGGGGGCGGGGTGACGGGGGGGGCGGTGACGGGGGGGCGGTGACGGGGGGGGGGCGGTGACGGGGGGGCCGGTGACGGGGGGTCCGGTGACGGGGGGGGGGGGGGTGGCGGGGGGGGGGGGGGTGGGTGACGGGGGTGGGGGCGGTGACGGGGGGGACGGTGACGGGGGGGGACGGTGACGGGGGGGGACGGTGACGGGGGGGGGACGGTGACGGGGGGGGACGGTGACGGGGGGGGACGGTGACGGGGGGGGACGGTGACGGGGGGGGACGGTGACGGGGGGGGGGACGGTGACGGGGGGGACGGTGACGGGGGGGACGGTGACGGGGGGGGGACGGTGACGGGGGGGGACGGTGACGGGGGGGACGGTGACGGGGGGGGATGGTGACGGGGGGGGGACGGTGACGGGGGGCACGGTGACGGCGGGGACGGTGACGGGGGGGGTCGGTGACGGGGGTCGGTGCCGGGGGGGACGGTGACGGGGGGGGGGGACGGTGACGGGGGGACGGTGACGGGGGGACGGTGAAGGGGGGGACGGTGACGGGGGGGTCGGTGACGGGGGGACGGTGACGGGGGGGGGGCCGGTGACGGGGGGGGGGTGACGGGGGGGGACGGTGACGGGGGGGACGGTGACGGGGGGGACGGTGACGGGGGACGGGGACGGTGACGGGGGACGGTGACGGGGGGCACGGAGACGGGGGGGGACGGTGACAGGGGGGCCGGTGACGGGGGGGGGGGACGGTGACGGGGGTGGGACGGTGACGGGGGGGGGGACGGTGACGGGGGGGGGGACGGTGACGGGGGGGGGGACGGTGACGGGGGGGGGGACGGTGACGGGGGGGGGACGGGGACGGGGGGGGGGGACGGTGACGGGGGGGGGACGGTGACGGGGGGGGGGACGGTGACGGGGGGGGGAGACGGTGACGGGGGGGGGGGACGGTGACGGGGGGACGGTGACGGGGGGGGGGACGGTGATGGGGGGGACGGTGACGGGGGGGGGGGACGGTGACGGGGGGGGACGGTGACGGGGGGCATGGTGATGGGGGGGGGGGACGGTGACGGGGGGACGGTGACGGGGGGGGGGACGGTGATGGGGGGACGGTGACGGGGGGGGGGGCGGTGACGGGGGGGGACGGTGACGGGGGGCATGGTGATGGGGGGGGGGGGACGGTGACGGAGGGGGACGGTGACGGGGGGGGGGGACGGTGGGGGGGGGACGGGACGGGGGGGACGGTGACGGTGGGGGACGGTGACGGGGGGGGACAGTGACGGGGGGGACGGGGACGGTGACGGGGGGCACGGTGATGGGGGGGACGGTGACGGGGGGCACGGTGATGGGGGGGGACGGTGACGGGGGGCACGGTGATGGGGGGGACGGTGACGGAGGGGGACGGTGACGGGGGGGGACGGTGACGGGGGGCAGACGGTGACGGGGGGCACAGTGATGGGGGGGGACGGTGACGGGGGGGGACGGTGACGGGGGGGACGGTGACGGGGGGGGACGGTGACGGGGGGGACGGTGACGGGGGGGACGGTGACGGGGGGGACGGTGACGGGGGGGACAGTGATGGGGGGGGGACGGTGACGGGGGCGGTCACGGGGGGGGACGGTGACGGGGGGCACGGTGACGGGGGGGACGGTGACGGGGGGGGACGGTGACGGGGGGACGGTGGGGGGGACGGGGAAGGGGAGGACGGTGACGGGGGGGACGGTGAAGGGGGGCACGGTGACGGGGGGCACGGTGACGGGGGGCACGGTGACGGGGGGGACGGTGACGGGGGGGACGGTGACGGGGGGACGGTGACGGGGGGACGGTGACGGGGGGGACGGTGACGGGGGGGACGGTGACGGGGGGCACGGTGGGTTGCTTTTTCTTTGTGTTTGTTTGGGATTGTAAAGTTCGCACTGGGAGGATGGTCGAGCCGGGTGGAGGAGAATCATTGGGGGATAGGATGCTTGGCGCCATGGGATGGGGCTACCAGGCTCTAGCTGGGCAGGCTAACTTACGGAAGCGCACTGGGGGGTGAGCAGGTGATGAGTCTGTTGATGGGGAGTTGGGGCTGTTATTTTGTTATGGGGAGGCGTGTGGGGGGGGGAAGGACAGAAGTCTGCTGACAGGATAGGGACTGACGAAAGGTCACAAGGAGGGGGTCGATAATGGTGGGCGACCGAGGGCGAGCCTGAAGAGATGGGGGACGCAGGCTGGAGGCTGGTCTGGGAAGGGTTGATCGGCGGGGGCAGGGAGGTGCCCCCCTGACCAGGCTAATCTCATGGAATGTGAGAGGGTTGAATGGGCCAGTCAAGAGGGCCTGTGTGTTCGCGCATCTGAAAAGCTTAAAGGTGGACGTGGCAATGATACAGAAGACACATCTGAGGGTGGTGGATCAGACCAGGCTGAGGAAGGGGTAGGTAGGGCAGGTATTCATTTCGGGGCTAGATTCTAAAACAAGGGAGTGGCGATTCTGATTAATTTGGGGTGGCATTTAGTGGCGGACTTGAGGGCAGATACATCATGATGAGCGGGAAGTTGGAGGTGATGCTGGTGAACATTTATGCACCGAACTGGGACGATGTGGAGTTCATGAGGCGGGTATTGGGGAAGATCCCTGATCTGGACTCGCATCGGCTGATTATGGGCGGAGCTTCAACACGGTCATTGATCCAAGGCTGGATCGGTCAAGTTCGAGAACAGGGCGATTGTCAGCGGCTGTGAAGGAACTAAAGGGGTTTATGGAACAGATGGGAGGGGTGGATCCATGGTGGTTTGGGCGGCCGAGAATGAAGGAGTTTTCTTTTTTTTTTCCCCCATGTACACAATGTGTACTCCCGGATTGACTTTTTCGTCATGGATAGGACTTTGCTGGCGGTGGTGGCTGATGTTGAGTACTTGCTGGCGGTGGTGGCTGATGTTGAGTACTTGCTGGCAGGGGGTGGTTGATGTTGAGTACTTGCTGGCGGGGGGTGGCTGATGTTGAGTACTTGCTGGCGGGGGTGGTTGATGTTGAGTACTTGCTGGCGGGGGGTGGTTGATGTTGAGTACTTGCTGGCAGGGGGTGGTTGATGTTGAGTACTTGCTGGCGGGGGTGGTTGATGTTGAGTACTTGCTGGCAGGGGGTGGCTGATGTTGAGTACTTGCTGGCAGGGGGTGGCTGATGTTGAGTACTTGCTGGCAGGGGGTGGTTGATGTTCAGTACTTGCTGGCGGGGGTGGCTGATGTTGAGTACTTGCTGGCGGGGGTGGCTGATGTTGAGTACTTGCTGGCGGTGGTGGCTGATGTTGAGTACTTGCTGGCGGGGCTGGTTGATGTTGAGTACTTGCTGGCGGGGCTGGTTGATGTTGAGTACTTGCTGGGGGGGGTGGCTGATGTTGAGTACTTGCTGGCGGGGGTGGCTGATGTTGAGTACTTGCCGATAGTACACTGGCTGGATTTACAGGTGAGCAAGGAGGGGATCGGCACCCACACTGGAGAGTAGGTGCAGGACTATTAGCAGAGGAGGAGGTGTGTGTGCGGGTGAGGGAGGCCATTCATGGCCGTACCAGCCTCCCCGGACAGGCGCCGGAATGTGGCGACTAGGGGCTTTTCACAGTAACTTCATTGAAGCCTACTCGTGACAATAAGCGATTTTCATTTCATTTCATTTCATTTCAGAGATATGTGGAGATAAACAATCCGGGGAGGTTTCGGCAGCCACGGTATGGGAGGTGTTGAAGGCGGTGGTGAGAGGGGAGTTTATCTTGATAGGGGCACACAGGGAGAAGGTGGAGTGGGTGGCGATGGATAGACTAGTGAAGGAGATTCTCCAAGTAGACAGAAGGTACTGAGAGACCCCGGAGGTAGGGCTGTTGAAGGAGCGGCAGAAGCTGCAGATGGAGTTTGGGTTGCTATCTACAGGGAAGGAGGTGGGGCAGTGAGAAAGGTGAGAGGGACGGTGTATGAATATAGGGAGAAGGTCAGTAAGATGTTAGCAGCTAAGGAAACAGGAGGAGGCTAGGGAGATAGGAAGAGTGAAGGATAGAGGCGAAAACACGGCCTTATACACAGCGGGAGCGAACGGGGTGTTGAGGGAATTTTATAGTAGGCTGTACGAGTCAGAACCCTCAGCCTGGGTGGAGGGAATGAGGCGGTTTTTGGAGGGACTAGTGTCCTAGGGTGGAAGATGAGGTGGTGGAGGACAGAGGGGCCCTGATTGTGCTGTTCAAAGGTGGAGCGGCTGGAGGCGATGCAGTTAGGCAAGACCCCGGGGCCGGACGGGTACCCAGTGAAGTTTTATAAAAGGTTTTCAGGAGTGCCGGGCCCTTGCTGGTAAGGGCATTTAATGAGGCTAAGGAGCGTGGGGTGCTCCCCCCGACCATGTCACGGGCCTCGATTTTTCTCATCCTGAAGCGGAAAAAGGACCCAGAACAATGCAGGCCGTACAGGCCAATCTCCCTTCTAAATGTAGACGCCAAACTGCTGGCCAAGATCTTGGCCTCGAGAATAGAGGATTGTGTGCCAGGAGTGATGGGGGAGGACCAGTCGGGGTTTGTGAAAGAGGGACAGCTAACGGCCAACATCAGAAGGCTGCTAAACGTGATTATGATGCCCTCCGAGGGAAGGGAGGTGGAGGTGGTGGTTGCCATGGATGCAGAGAAGGCCTTTGATCGGGTAAAGTGGGAGTACCTGTGGGAGGTCCTGGGACGGTTTGGGTTTGGGCAGGGTTTTGTGGACTGGGTCAGGCTGCTGTACCAGGCACCGATGACCGAGTGTGTGGACGAACTGAGTGAGCTCGGATTATTTTGGGCTGCACCAGGGGGCGAGGTAGGGATGTCCACTCTCCCCACTGTTGTTTGCCTTGGCTACAGAGCCACTGGTGATGGCGCTGAGAGCGTCAAAGGACCAGGAGGGGATAGTGCGGCGGGGGGTGGAGCACAAGGTCTCGTTATATGTGGACTGCCTACTTGTGTATATTTCTGAGCCGCTGGGGGGATTGGAGGGATTATGGGGATCCTCGGGGAATTCGGCCAGTTTTCTGGGGTAGAAATTAAATATATGGGCAAAAGCAAGGTCTTTGCGATTGAGGCGAGGGGGCAGGAGAGGTGATTGGGGGGGGGGGGATGCCGTTCAAGGTGGTGGGAGAGTTTTCGGTATTTGGTAATCCAGGTGGTACCGGAATGGGAGCAGCTACACAAGTTGAATTTGGCACAGTTAGTGGAGCAGATGAAGGAGGACTTTCGAAGGTGGGATATGCTCCCGTTGTCACTGGCGGGAAGGGTGTAGACGGTAAAGATGGCGGTCCTCCCGAGGTTTTTGTCTGTATTTCAGTGCCTGTCTATTTTTATCCCGAAGGCGAGAGGGCGAACACTGTGATCTCTGGATTTGTATGGGCGGGTAAAACACTGCGGGTAAAGGAGGTGCTGCTGGAGCAGGGCCGGTGGGGGGGGGGGGGGGGGGGGGCCTACCGAATTTCAGGAACTACTATTGTGTGGCGAACATAGCAATGATCAGGAGGTGGTAGTGGGGGAGGGGTCGGTATGGGAGTGGGTGGAAGCGGGATCATGTAGGGGCACAGGTTTATGGCCGCTGTTAACGGCACCTCTGCCGTTCTCGCCGGCTCGGTACTCCACAAGCCTGGTGGTAGTGGCGGCTTTGAGGGTGTGGGGACAGTAGTGGAAGCACAAGGGAGTGGAGGGAGCATTGGTATGGGTTCCAATTTGTGGCAATCACCGGTTTATGCCTGGGGGGTTAGATGGGGGGTTTCGGAGGTGGCAGTGAGCTGGGATTTAGCGTTTAGGGGACCTGTTTATTGATGGCAGCTTTCTGTGCTTGGAGTACATGGAGGAGGAGTTTGAGCTGCCAGGTGGGAATGCATTCCGCTGTCTGCAGGTGAGGGACTTTGCACAGAGGCAGGTTTCGATCTTTCCGCTTCTAAAGCCTGAGTGGATACAGGATAAGGTAGTGTTGAAAATTTGAGTGGTGGGGCGGGGGTGGAAGGTCTCGGAAATTTATAAAGAGCTCATGGAATTGGAGGGAACCCCGATAGGAGAGGTAAAGCGAAAATGGGAGGAAGAGTTGGGCAAGGAACTAGAGGCGGGATTGTGGGAGATGCCTCGAGTCGGATTAAAGCGACCCCATCATGTGCCAGGCTCAGCCTGATACAATTCAAGGTGATCCAAAGGGTGCATGTGACTGTGGCCCGAATGAGCAGGTTCATTGAAAGGGTGGAGGATAGGTGAGGGCAGTGTGGGGGAGGGCCCGCGAATCATGTCCATATGTTTTGGACATGTCCGAAG
The DNA here is from genome assembly GCF_902713615.1 of Scyliorhinus canicula. Classification (NCBI taxonomy): domain Eukaryota; kingdom Metazoa; phylum Chordata; class Chondrichthyes; order Carcharhiniformes; family Scyliorhinidae; genus Scyliorhinus; species Scyliorhinus canicula. The sequence continues at coordinate 91,111,352 of NC_052147.1, forward strand.
CTTAGGGAATTCTGGCAAGGGATTGCCGATATCATGTCCACGGTATTGAAGGTAGGGGTAGTTCTGTCCAGAGGTGGCGATTTTTGGGTATGTCGGAAGACCCGGGAGTCCAGGGGGTGGAAGAGGCTGATGTTTTGGCCTTTGCCTCCTTGGTAGCCTGGAGACAGATCTTATTAGCGTGGAGGGACCAGGAGCCCCTGAAATCGGGCATATGTGTTAGTGACATGGCCGGATTTCTCAAGCTTGAGGAAATTAAGTTCGCCCCGAGAGGATCGGTGTTAGGGTTCGTCCGGAGGTAGCAGTCGTTTATCGACTTCTTCAGAGAAAACTAAACTGTTAACAGATACGATAGGTGGGATGGTTAGGGAGGGAGGTAGGGGGGATTGGTTGAGGTGGGATTAGTTAGTGGGGGAGGGGGACTGGGGAACTGTGTGTGTAAGCCATGGACGTGGTTGTTGGTTGGGTGGGTGTTGCTTACTTTGTTGTTTTTCCTCTTGAAATTGTTGTTATAAATTTATAAATGTCTTATTAAAACGTTTTTTTTTTAAAAAAGGATGGGCATGAACGACACGTGGCATTTTAAGAACCCAGGTGGGAGGGAGTACTCCTTTTTCTCACATGTGCACAGGGTATTACTCCAGAATGACTTTTTAGTGGTGAGCTGTGAGGTGCTGGTGGGGGTGGAGGGGTCAGAGTACGCAGGGATACTAATTTTGGACTACGCACCCCATTGTCTGGAGGTTCGGCTGAGATCGGGGCGGAAGCAGAGACCGGGGTGGAGATTTGGGGTTGCTAGCAGACAGAGGGTTTTGTGATGAGGTACGGTCGGTGATTAAAGACTATGCGGGGTTGAACCAAAATGGAGAGGTGTTGGCGGCCACATTCTGGGAGGCACTGAAGGCAGTGGCTCGGGGGGAAGATTATCTTGTTTAAGGCACATGAGGATAGGAAAAGGAGGACGAGCGATTAATGTGCAAAATAGTTGAGGTGGACAGGGAGTATTCAAGGGTACCCACCACGGATGGATTGGCGAGAGGGAAAAAGCTACAGGGGAAATTCGATAGATTGACGACAGGGAGGGTGGTGGGGCAGCTGTGCAGGGCAAGGGGGCTGCAATACGAGTACGGGGAGAAGGCAAGTCGAATGCTGGCACACCAGTTATGGAGGCAGGCCGCGACCAGGGAAATTTTGAGAGTACGGACAGAGACAGGGGAGGTGGTGTCAGAGCTGGGACGATAAAGGAGGCATTTAGGGAATACTATAAGGACCTGTACAGGGCAGACGGAGGCCTGAAGAGGGGGACATGGGGCAGTTTTTGGATGGGCTGCAGTTCCTGCAGCTGGAGGAAGAGAAGCAGAAGGCGCTAGAGGAGCCTTTGGGGCTGAGGGAGTATAAATCAGGAAAGGTCCCAGGGCCTTATAAGGAGTTTGCAATGGAACTAGCACTGCATCTTCTTTTTTTTATATAAATTTAGATTACCCAATTATTTTTTCTATTAAGGGGCAATTTAGCGTGGCCAATCCACCTACTCTGCACATTTTTTTTTGGGTTGTGGGGGCGAAACCCACGCAGACACGGGGAGAATGTGCAAACTCCACACGGACAGTGACCCAGAGCCGGGATCGAACCTGGGACCTCAGCGCTGTGAGGCGGTTGTGCTAACCACTAGGCCACCGTGCTGCCCTTGCACTGCATCTTCTGGGGGCGTTTAGTGAGGCGCTGGAGAAGGGGGGGCTTCCGGAGACGATGACACAGGCGATGATTACATTAATATCAAAGAAGGGGAAGGACCCATTAGGATGTGGGTCGTATAGGCCTATATAACTGTTAAATACAGGTGTAAAGTGCTGGCCAAGCTGGTGGCGGGAGGATGGAAGGCTGTGTCCCAGGGGTGGTTGCGGAGGTCCACACATGTTTCGTAAAACGCAAGTAATACAAGGCGACTGTTAAATGTCATTATGACTTCGTCGAGAGGACGGGTAACGAAGGTGGTGTCCATGGACGTGGAGAAGGCATTTGAACGGATGGAGTGGCGACACCTGTTCGAGGTGCTGGGAAGGTTTGGGTTTAGGCCAAAGTTTGTGGCATGGGTTCGCCTGTTATATGTGGCACCAGTGGGGAGCGTACGGACCAACGATATGAGCTGACAAAGTTTTTGGTTACACAGGTAAATGAAGCAGGGGTGTCCGCTGTCACCGCTGCTGTTCCTGATAGCAATAGAGCTCCTGGCAATGGCCCTTAGGGGGTTTGCAGAGTGGCAAGGGATAACAAGGGGAAGTAAGGAGTATCGGGTGTCGCTATAGCTCGACAGGCTACTTGTCAGCTGGCGTGCACACAATGGAATAGCTACCTTCCATGCTGTAAACTACTGTGATTCTACGATACTGCGATTCTTACCTTTGACAAGGTGCCTCATAGGAGATTGTTAAAGAGAAGTTAAGAGCCCATGGTATTAAAGGCAAGATCCTGGCATGGATAGAGGATTGGCTGACTGGCAGAAGGACAGAGTGGGGATAAAGGGGTCTTTTTCAGGATGGCAGCCGGAGACTAGTGGTGTGCCTCAGGGGTCTGTGCTGGGACCACAACTTTTTACAATATACATTCATGATCTGGAAGAAGGAACTGAAGGCACTGTTGCTAGGTTTGCAGATTATATAAACATCTCTAGAGAGACAGGAAGTATTGAGGAAGCAAGGGGGCTGCAGTAGGATTTGGACAGGCTAGAAGAGTGGGCAATGAAGTGACACATGAAATACAATGTGAAAAAGTGTGAGGTTATGCACTTTGGAAGGAGTAATTTAGACTATTTTCTAAATGGGAAGATGAGTGTCCTTGTTCACGATTCTCTTAAGGTTAATGTGCAGGTTCAGTCGGCAATTAAGAAGGCAAATGCAATGTTAGCATTCATGTCAAGGGAGCTAGAATACAAGACCAGGGATGGACTTCTGAGGTTGTAAATGGCTCTGGTCAGACCCTATTTGGAGTATTGTGAGCAGTTTTGGGTCCCGTATCTAAGGAAGGATGTCTGGCCTTGGAGAGGGTCCAGAGGAGGTTCATACGAATGATCCCTGGAATGAACAGCTTGTCGTATGAGGAACAGTTGAGGACTCTGGGTCTGTATTCATTGGAGTTCAGAAGGATGAAGGGTGATCTCATTGAAACTTACAGGATACTGCGAGATCTGGATAGAGTGGTTGTGGAGAGGACACCGTCTCAGACTAAAGGGACGATCCTTTAAAACAGAGATGAGGAGGAATTTCTTCAGCCAGAGGGTGGTGAATCTGTGGAACATTTTGCCGCAGAAGGCTGTGGAGGCCAAATCAGAGTGTCTTTACGACAGAAATAGATGGGGGAAGAAAAACAAAATGGCGGCCGCGCTCCCGCTATTTAGGGACTTTTGGGCCGTTTTGAGGGCCCCAAATGGCACTGTTTCTACGCATGCCGGTGGGGGAAGGTGCCTGGAAGAACTTGCCCCACACTATATGGTGAAAAAGGTTGCAGTAACTCCCCAAAAAAAACGGGGGAAGAAAAACAAAATGGCGGCCAGCGCAACACCCGAGGACTGGTGGAAGTGGGCGCAGGAGCAGCAGGCCTCGCTCCTACGTTGTTTTGCTGAGCTGAAGGCTGAGCTGCTGGACTCCATGAATGCAACTACGACCAAGCTGCTTGGGACCCAGGCGGCCCAGGAGGAGTCTATTCGGGAGTTGCAGCGGCAGGCCGTTGAAAGAGAGGAGGCGGCCGTGGTCCTCGTGGGGAAAGTGGAGTTGCACGAGGCACTTCATAAAAAGTGGCAGGACCGCTTGGAGGAGCTGGACGCTCGCACGAGGCAAAAGAATCTGAGGATCCTGGGCCTGGCGGAGGGGCTGGAGGGGTCGGATCTCCCGGCGTATGTGACCACGATGTTGAGCTCGTTGATGGGAGCAGGGTCCTTCCATTTGCCCCTTGAGCTCGAGGGAGCGCACAGAGTGATGGCCAGGAAGCCCAAGGCAGGTGAGCCCCCGAGGGCGGTGCTGGTGCGGTTCCACCGATTCAGCGACCGGGAGTGTGTGCTGCGCTGGGCCAAGAAAGAGAGGAGCAGTAAATGGGAGAATTCGGTAGTGAGGATCTACCAGGACTGGAGTGTGGAGGTGGCTAAGCGGCGGGCCGGGTTCAACCGGACGAAGGCGGTGCTGCATGCCAAGCAGGTCAGGTTTGGAATGCTGCAGCCTGCGCGCCTGTGGGTGACATACAAGGACCGGCACCATTACTTCGAGTCCCCGGAGGAGGCGTGGGCCTTTGTACAGGCGGAGAAGCTGGACTCGAACTAGGGCCTGGGGACATACTTTGGCCGGCGTTGTTTCCGCTGTGGCTGTTTTGTTCCAACTGTTTCAACTTTTTTAACTTCGACATGTGTGTTATGTGTGCTGGTTTTCTGTTTGCTCTGTTTACGGGTGGGTTTGTTTGTTGGGCATGGTTGTGGGTTAGGTGGGGAGTGTTGGGGGTTTGTGTTCTATATGTTCTCTTCTGTACGGGGCTGGGGATTGAGGGGAAACTGGATTTTGGGGAACTGCGTCAGAAGGGTGGGGTGTGGCAGTGTGAAAGCGCGGGCTTTCCTCTGGTTTCCCGCGCTGCGGGGCAGGGGGGGTGGAGCTTGTGGTGGGGGCGGGGCCTCTACGGGTCTTCTTTCACGCGCTGCAGCAATGCCAAGGAGGTGTGGCAAGAGGGGGATGACTCCATGCCGGGAGGGGATAGGTTTTGGCGGGAGCTGCCGGGGTCAGCAGAAGTCACGGAAGTACCATGGAGGGTGCGTCGCGGCTAGGAGGGGTCCTAGCCCGGGGGGGGATACCGGGTTGCTGCTGGAACGACTAGGAAGGAGCCGATGGGGGCCGGGGCGGGGGGGGGGGGGGAGAAAGAGGAGAGGCACTATTGCCATGGGGAACGGGTCGAGCGGGGTGTGCTGGCCTGGGGCGAACATCTGCAAAGCTATGGCTAGTCGGCGGGGGAGGGGGGCGGGTTGCCCTCTGATCCGGCTGATTACCTGGAACGTGAGGGGGCTGAACGGGCCGGTTAAGAGAACCAGGGTGTTCTCCCATCTAAGGGGGTTGAAGGCGGACATGGCTATGCTCCAGGAGACCCACCTGAAGGTGGCGGACCAGGTCCGTCTGAGGAAGGGGTGGGTGGGGCAGGTTTATCATTCAGGATTGGACGCGAAGAACCGGGGGGTGGCGATTCTAGTGGAGAAGAGGGTGGCGTTTGAGGCGGCTGAGGTGGTGTCGGACAAGGAGGGCAGATATATTATGGTGAGGGGTAGGCTGCAGGGAGAGAAGGTGGTGCTGGTGAACGTATATGCCCCGAATTGGGATGATGCTGGCTTCATGAGGCGATTGTTGGGCCGCATCCCGGACCTGGAGGCAGGGGGCCTGATCATGGGGGGGAGATTTTAACACAGTACTGGATCCCACACTGGACCGGTCCAGTTCAAGGACGGGTAGGAGACCGGCGGCGGCCAAAGTGCTGAGGGGATACATGGACCAGATGGGAGGGGTGGATCCCTGGAGGTTTGGGAGACCGAGAGCGCGGGAGTATTCCTTTTTCTCTCGCGTCCATAGGGTTTACTCCCGGATAGACTTTTTCATCCTGAGCAGGGGATTGATCCCGAAGGAGCAGGATGCAGAGTATTCGGCCATAGCGATTTCAGACCATGCTCCGCACTGGGTTGATCTGGAGATGGGGGAGGCGCGGGACCAGCGCCTGCTCTGGCGCCTGGATGTGGGGATGCTGGCTGATGAGGAGGTGTGTAAGAGGGTTCGGAGAAGCAGTGAGGGGTATCTGGATACCAATGATACGGGGGAGGTCCAGGTGGGGATGGTCTGGGAGGCTCTGAAAGCAGTGATCCGGGGGGAGCTGATCTCCATCCGGGCCCACAGGGAAAGGAGGGAGAGGAAGGAGAGGGAGAGACTGGTGGGAGAGCTTCTGGAGGTGGACAGGAGATATGCGGAGGCACCGGAGGACGGGTTGCTGGGAGAACGGCGCAGGTTGCAGGCCAATTTTGACTTGTTGACCACCAGAAAGACGGAGACACAGTGGAGGAGGGCGCAGGGCGCGGTATATGAGTATGGAGAGAAGGCGAGCAGGATGTTGGCGCATCAGCTCCGTAGGCGAGATGCGGCTAGGGAAATTGGGGGAGTGAAGGATGGGGGTGGAAATGTATTGCAGAAGGGGACAGAAGTAAACGGGGTCTTTAGGGACTTTTACGAGGGATTGTACCGGTCGGAAAATCCGATGGGGAGAGAGGGGATGGAGAGCTTCATGAACAGGCTATGTTTCCCAAGGGTTCAAGAGAGGCTGGTAGAGGGGCTGGGGGCGCCGATAGAGTTGGAGGAGCTAGTCAGGGGAATCGGGCAAATGCAGTCAGGTAAGGCCACGGGGCCGGACGGGTTCCCGGCAGAATTTTACAAAAAATATGCGGACCTGGTGGGTCCCCTGCTGGTGCGAACTTTCAATGAGGCGTGGGGGGGGGGGAGCTTTGCCCCCGACGATGTCGCGGTCACTGATCTCTTTGATCCTAAAACGGGATAAGGACTCTTTGCAGTGCGGATCATATAGGCCTATCTCGCTCCTTAACGTAGACGCCAAGTTGCTGGCGAAGATCCTAGCCACCAGGATAGAGGACTGTGTGCCAGAGGTAATTCATGAAGATCAGACAGGATTTGTCAAGGGGCGGCAGCTCAACACGAATGTGCGGAGACTGCTCAATGTTATCATGATGCCGGCAGGCGGAGATAGTGGTGGCGCTGGACGCAGAGAAAGTGTTTGATAGAGTTGAGTGGGGGTACCTGTGGGAGGTGCTGGAGAGGTTTGGATTTGGGGAGGGATTCATCAAATGGGTGAGGCTGCTTTACGCGGCGCCGATGGCGAGTGTAGTCACAAATGGAAGGAGATCGGAGTATTTTAGGCTCTATCGTGGGACCAGGCAGGGGTGCCCCCTGTCCCCCCTGCTCTTTGCACTGGCGATTGAACTGCTGGCCATGGTGTTGAGGGAGTCAGGGAAATGGAGGGGTCTGGTGCAGGGTGGGGAGGAGCACCGGGTATCGCTGTATGCGGCCGACCTGCTGTTATATGTGGCGGACCCAGGGGGGAATGCCGGGGGTGATGGAGCTGTTAGCGGAATTTGGGGGCTTCTCTGGCAATAAGCTAAACTTAGGAAAGAGCGAGGTATTTGTAGTGCACCCGGGAGATCAGGAGGAGGGAATTGGGAGGCTCCCCTTCAGGTGGGCAGTGAAGAGTTTCAAGTACCTGGGGGTGCAGGTGGCCAGGAGTTGGGGGGCTCTTCATAAGCTTAACTTCACCAGACTAGTGGAACAGATGGAGGAGGAATTTAAAAGGTGGGACATGGTGCCGCTATCGCTGGCGGGCAGAGTGCAATCCGTCAAAATGACGGTTCCCCCGAGGTTCTTGTTCCTCTTCCAGTGCTTGCCCATCTTTATCCCTAGGGCCTTTTTCAAAAGGGTGACCAGCAGCATCATGGGATTTGTTTGGACGCATGGCACCCCGAGGGTGAAGAGGGTCTTCTTAGAGCGGAGTAGAGATGGGGGGGGCTGGCATTGCCCAACCTCTCGGGGTACTACTGGGCGGCCAACGTGTCGATGGTGCGTAAGTGGGTGATGGAGGGGGAGGGGGCAGCATGGAAACGGATGGAGAGCGTCCTGTGGGGATACAAGCCTGGGGGCCCTAGTAACGGCGCCGTGGCCGCTCCCTCCCACGAGGTATACCACGAGTCCGGTGGTGGCGGCTACCCTCAAGATTTGGGGGCAGTGGAGGCGACATAGGGGAGAAGTGGGGGGCTCGATGGAGGCTCCGTTAAGGGGGAACTATAGGTTCGTCCCAGGGAACATGGATGGGGGATTTCAGGGATGGTATAGAGCGGGGATTAGACAGCTGAGGGACCTGTTTATCGACGGAAGGTTTGCGAGCCTGGGGGAGTTGGAGGAGAAATTTGGGCTCCCGCCGGGAAACATGTTTAGATATCTGCAGATAAAGGCATTTGCTAGACGGCAGGTGGAGGGATTCCCTGCGCTCCCCGCGAGGGGGGTGAGTGACAGGGTGCTCTCGGAGGTCTGGGTCGGGGAGGGGAAGATATCCGATATCTACAAGCTTATGCAGGAGGTGGAAGAGGCGTCAGTAGAGGAGCTGAAAACAAAGTGGGAGGGGGAACTGGGGGAACAGATCGAAGACGGGACATGGGCTGATGCCCTGGAGAGGGTAAATTCTTCCTCCTCGTGTGCACGGCTTAGCCTCATTCAATTCAAGGTGCTGCATAGGGCCCACATGACTGGGACGAGGATGAGTAGGTTCTTTGGGGGTGAAGATAGGTGTGTCAGGTGCTCGGGGAGTCCAGCGAACCATGCCCATATGTTCTGGGCATGCCCGGCATTGGAGGAGTTCTGGAAGGGGGTGGCGAGGACGGTGTCAAATGTGGTGGGATCCAGGGTCAAGCCAGGATGGGGACTCGCGATCTTTGGGGTTGGGGTAGAGGCGGGAGTGCAGGAGGCGAAAGAGGCCGGTGTGCTGGCCTTTGCGTCCCTAGTAGCCCGGCGAAGGATTTTGCTACAATGGAAGGAAGCGAGGCCCCCAAGTGTGGAGACCTGGATCAATGACATGGCGGGCTTCATTAAGCTTGAGAAGGTCAAATTCGCCCTGAGGATCGGTGCAAGGGTTCTTTAAACGGTGGCAACCTTTCCTCGACTTTCTGGCTCAACGATAGGGTACTGGGACAGTAGCAGCAGCAACCGGTGGGTTGATTATGTTTGCTTATTTTATTTAAATTTGATTTATTTAATTTAATTTTATGGTTAAGTTCTCTTGTTTGGGGGGGGAAAAGAGTGTGATACATGTGATGTTACGGTTTGGGGGGAATTGTGGGTGGTATGGGGCTGTTAGTTGCATATTACTGCTTGTTGCTATACTTGTTATATTTTTATATTTTCTGTCAAAAATTCCAATAAAAATTATTTTTTTAAAAAAGACAGAAATAGATAGGTTCTTGATTAATAAGAGGGTCAGGGGTTATGGAGAGAAGGCAGGAGAATGGGGATGAGAAAAATATCAACCATGATTGAATGGCGGAGCAGATCCGATGGGCTGAATGGCCTAACTCTACCCCTATGTCTTATGGTCTTATGATACTCACTTCTAAGGTTCTGGACTAGCTGTGAGTGCGAGTTTCCAGAGGAAGTCCACGCCATAGTCCTCACAAGCAACACTCCTACTGGAAAAATAACCGAGAGCCTCAGCATGGTCAGCATATCCCTTAAACTGAACCAAAGCACAGTGATTAGCTCCAACATTAACTATCATTCAAACTAGAGATACACACATGCCCAGAGTTACACTCTCTCTCTACCTTTCTCTAGCCCCAAAGGGTTGTCAATGATCCATCGTTGAGTAAATTTAAGGCTGAGATTGACAGCTTTCTTAGTCTGTCAGGGGATCAAGAAACATGGGGAGTGGGTGGGAAAGTGTAGGGATCATGCTGATTGGCTGCAGGGGCTGAATGGTTAATTCCTGCTATTTCTTATCTGTCAGTCCCAATCTCCCTCTTTCAGTGTCTCAGTCTCCTTTTCTTTCTCCATCACCCTTCCTTTCCCTGTTTCTCTCTCTTTCCCTGCTTCTCTCTCACTCACACTCTCTTTCCCTGCTTCTCTCACTCACACACTCTCTCTTTCCCTATTTCTCTCACACTCACTCTCTTTCCCTATTTCTCTCACACACTCACTCTCTATCCCTATTTCTCTTACACACTCACTCTCTCTTTCCCTATTTCTCTCACACACACTCTCTTTCCCTATTTCTCTCACACACACTCTCTTTCCCTATTTCTCTCACACACTCACTCTTTCCCTATTTCTCTCACACACACTCACTCTTTCCCTATTTCTCTCACACACACTCACTCTTTCCCTATTTCTCTCACACACACTCACTCTTTCCCTATTTCTCTCACACACTCACTCTTTCCCTATTTCTCTCACACACACTCTTTCCCTATTTCTCTCACACACTCACTCTTTCCCTATTTCTCTCACACACTCACTCTTTCCCTATTTCTCTCACACTCACTCACTCTTTCCCTATTTATCTCACACACTCACTCTTTCCCTATTTCTCTCTCTCACTCACTCTTTCCCTATTTCTCTCTCTCACTCACTCTTTCCCTATTTCTCTCTCACACTCACTCTTTCCCTATTTCTCTCTCACACTCACTCTTTCCCTATTTCTCTCTCACTCACTCTCTTTCCCTATTTCTCTCTCACACTCACTCTCTTTCCCTATTTCTCTCTCACACTCACTCTCTTTCCCTATTTCTCTCTCACACTCACTCTCTTTCCCTATTTCTCTCTCACACTCACTCTCTTTCCCTATTTCTCTCTCACACTCACTCTCTTTCCCTATTTCTCTCTCACACTCACTCTCTTTCCCTATTTCTCTCTCACACTCACTCTTTCCCTATTTCTCTCACACGCTCACTCTCTTTCCCTATTTCTCACACACACTCACTCTCTCGTTCCCTATTTCTCTCTCACTCTTTCCCTATTTCTCTCACACACACTTTCCCTATTTCTCTCACACACACTTTCCCTATTTCTCTCACACACACTTTCCCTATTTCTCTCACACACACTTTCCCTATTTCTCTCACACTCACTCTCTCGTTCCCTATTTCTCTCACACACACTTTCCCTATTTCTCTCACACACTCACTCTCTCGTTCCCTATTTCTCTCACACACTTTCCCGATTTCTCTCACACACTTTCCCTATTTCTCTCACACATTTACTCTCTCTTTTCCTATTTCTCACACACTCACTCTCTTTTCCTGTTTCACTCACACTCACTCTTTTCCTGTTTCACTCACACTCTCTCTTTTCCTGTTTCACTCACACTCTCTCTTTTCCTGTTTCACTCACACTCACTTTTCCTGTTTCACTCACACTCACTTTTCCTGTTTCACTCACACTCACTTTTCCTGTTTCACTCACACACTCACTCTCTCTTTCCCTGTTTCACTCACACTCACTCCCTTTCCGTTTTTCTCTCACACTCACTCTTACCCTGTTTTTCTCTCACACTCACTCTTTCCCTTTTTTTCTCTCACACTTTCCCTGTTTTTCTCTCACACTCACTCTCTTTCCCCGTTTCTTTAACACTCACTCTCTTTCCCTGTTTCTTTCATGCACTCACTCTCTTTCCTTGTCTTTCTCACACTCACTCTCTACCTTCCCCTGTTTTTAATCTCACACACTCTCTACTTTCCTGTGTTTCTCTTACACTCACTCTCTCTTCCCGTTTTTCTCACACTCACTCTACCTTCCCCGTGTTTCTCTCACATTCCCTCTCTACCTTCCTGTTTCTCTCACACACTCCCGCTCTACCTTCCCGTTTCTCTCACACATTCCCTCTCTACTATCCCCTTTTTCTCTCACACACTCCCTCTCTCCCTTCCCCTGTTTCTCTCACACACACCCTCTCTACCTTCCCCTTTTTCTCTCACACTCCCTCCTTACCTTCCCGTTTCTCTCTCACTCCCTCTCTACCTTCCCGTTTCTCTCACACACTCGCTCGCTCTCTCTTCCCCTGTGTTTCTCTCACACTCACTCTCTCTTCCCCTGTGTTTCTCTCTCTCTCTCTCTCTCTCTTCCCCTGTGTTTCTCTCACACTCACTCTTCCCCTGTGTTTTTCTCTCTCTCTCTCTCTCTCTCTTCCCCTATGTTTCTCTCACACTCACTTCCTCTTGCCGTCGCGTTGTTATGACAGCCTCGGGGTGCGCGGGCTGAGTCCCGGATGGAGGGGGCGGGGCCTGGCCTGGCCGGGTCGCCCAGGGAGACGGGAGCCGGGCCTGAGGCGGCGACGGGGCCTGGGCAGCGCGGAGTGAGGGGGATGGATCTAGACGACATGGTGTCCGGCCAGGAGCTATGGGAGCGGATTTGCTCCGGGCTGGCGGCTCAGCCCAGGGACGGGAATGAAGCCCAGTCGCCGCCTGGAAGCTGCCGTCCGGAATCTTTCTGGGAGACGTTCAGCCCGGTCCCCGGGGAGGAGCCGGACATGGACTCGGGCAGCAGCAACGGGGATCCAGCCAGGGGCACTGCTTGGAGTCCCATGCCCGATTCGCAGCAATATTTAGCAGCATTGGGTAAGTGTGCGATTTAAAACTTTCTATTCCAGCCCGATGGGGGTAATTCAGAACACAGCCAGCAGCGCGGGTTCAATTCCCGTACCAGCCTCCCCGAACAGGCGCCGGAATGTGACGACTAGGGGCTTTTAGTAACTTAATTGAAGCCTACTCGTGACAATAAGAGATTATTATTATTATAACAGTCCGCTGACCAGGGGTCACTTGGGGACAGAGCGCAGTGAGTGGTCAGTCTAGCTGTCCAGCCAGTGATTAGCAACACAGTCAGCTGGCCATGTGCTCCCTGCTGTCTTCCCAGCAGGCAGACCCCCAAAACACAACACACTCACCGACAGACCCAATACTGGTCACACAGTCCCACATACTTCCGTGTACCTCCTGCACTGTGTGTGTTCCTCTGGTGCAGTCTGTGTACTGTTCTGCACTGTGTGTGTTTATCTGGTGCAGTCTATGTACTGTCCTGCACTGTGTACCGCCCTGCACTGTGTGTGTTTATCTGGTGCAGTCTGTGTACTGTCCTGCATTGTGTGTATTGTCCTGGCCCCTGTGTGTTTATCTGGTGCAGATTGTATACTATGAGACATAGGAGCAGAATTAGGCCACTCGGCCCATCGAGTCTGCTCCGTCATTCAATCATGGCTGATATTTTTCTCATTCCCATTCTCCTGCCTTCTCCCCATAACCCCTGATCCCCTTATTGATCAAAAACCTTTCTATCTGTGTCTTAAGACACTCAGTGATTTGGCCTCCACAGCCTTCTGTGGAGTTCCACGGATTCACCACCCTCTGGTTGAAGAAATTCCTCCTCATCTCTGTTTTAAAGGATCGTCCCTTTAGTCTGAGATTGTGTCCCCTGCTTCTAGTTTTTCCTACAAGTGGAAACATCTTCTCCACGTCCACTCTATCCAGGCCACGCAGTATCCTATAAATTTCAACAACATCCCCCCTCATCCTTCTGAACTCCGAGTACAGACCCAGAGTCCTCAACCGTTCCTCATACGACAAGCTCTTCATGTATTGCCCTGCACTGTGTTTGTTTATCTGGTGCAGACTGTGTACTGCCCTGCACTGTGTGTACTGTCCTGCACTGTGTGTGTTTATCTGGTGCAGTCTGTATTGTCCTGCACTGTAAGTGTTAATCTGGTGCACTGTGTGTACTGTCCGGCACTGTGCGTACTGTCCGGCACTGTGCGTACTGTCCGGCACTGTGCGTACTGTCCGGCACTGTGCGTACTGTCCGGCACTGTGCGTACTGTCCGGCACTGTGCGTACTGTCCTGGACTCGTGTGTTTATCTGGTGTCATCTATATTGTCCTGCACTGTATGTGTTAATCTGGTGCACTGCGTGTGCTGTCCTGCACTGTGTGTGTTTATCTGGTGCACACTGTGTACTGCCCTGCACTATATGTGTTTATCTGGTGCAGTATGTGTACTGTTTTGGACTGTGCGTTTTGGTAGTGCTGTATGTGTACTGTCCTAGACCATGGGCAGCACGGTAGCATAGTGGTTAGCACAAATGCTTCACAGCTCCAGGGTCCCAGGTTTGAATCCCGGCTTGGGTCACTGTCTGTGTGGAGTCTGCGCGTTCTCCCCGTGTGTGCGTGGGTTTCCTCCGGGTGCTCCGGTTTCCTCCCACAGTCCAAAGATGTGCAGGTTAGGTGGATTGGCCATGATAAATTGCCCTGAGTGTCCAAATTGCCCTTAGTGTTAGGTGGGGTTACTGGGTTATGGGGATAGGGTGGAGGTATGGGCTTGGGTAGGGTGCTCTTTCCAAGAGCCGGTGCAGACTCGATGGGCTGAATGACCTCCTGCACTGTAAATTCTATGTAATCTATGTAATATGTTTATCTGGTTCAGTATGTGTACTGTCCTGGACTGTGTTTTAGTGGTGCAGTCTGCATACTGTCCTAGACTGAGTCTGTATTTTCCTATAGAAAATCGCCTGCGAAAATTGAAGGGTCTGAATGAAGAACCAAGTTCAAAAGAAATGCTACTCAGCCTATCACAGACAAAGAAGGAATGTTGGGATCGGTTCCTGCATGAACAGTATGGATCTGATGTGTACAGCAATGGATACGAAATGGACCAAAGGTAATGTGTGGTCTGTAGTATGCTTGGGTTTACACCAGGTCTCAAAAAGCAGACAGTCTAATAACAATAGCCTGCACAAACATTGCTGCGAGCGTATTCTCCTGCTGGAGCCAATTGTATATTTTAGGGCAGCACGGTGGCACAGTGGCTAGCACTGTGACTTTATAGCGCCAGGGTCCCAGGTTCGATGCTGAAGAAGTTCATCCTAAACTCAGTCCTAAATCTACTTCCCCTTATTTTGAGGCTATGCCTCCTAGTTCTGCTTTCACCCGACAGTGGAAACAACCTGCCTGCATCTATTCTATCTATTCCCTTCATAATTTTATATGTTTCTATAAGATCCCTCCGCATCCTTCTAAATTCCAACGAGTACAGTCACAGTCTACTCAACCTCTCCTCGTAATCCAACCCCTTCAGATCTGGGATTAACCTAGTGAATCTCCTCTGCACACGCTCCAGCGCCAGTACGTCCTTTCTCAGGTAAGGAGACCAAAACAGAACACAATACTCCAGATGTGGCCTCACTAACACCTTATACAATTGCAGCATAACCTCCCTAGTCTTAAACTCCATCCCTCTAGCAATGAAGGACAAAATTCCATTTGCCGCCTTGATCACCTGTAAACCAAATTTTTGCGACTCATGCACTAGCACACCCAGGTCTCTCTGCACAGCAGCATGTTTTAATATTTTATTATTTAAATAATAATCCCTTTTGCTGTTATTTCCACCAAAATGGATAACCTCACATTTGTCAACATTGTATTCCATCTGCCAAACCCTAGCCCATTCACTTAACCTATCCAAATCCCTCTGCAGACTTCCAGTATCCTCTGCACTTTTTGCTTTACCACTTATCTTAGTGTCGTCTGCAAACTTGGACACATTGCCCTTTGTCCCCCCAACTCCAAATCATCTTTGTAAATTGTGAACAATTGTGGGCCCAACACTGATCCCTGAGGGACACCACTAGCCACTGATTGTCAACCAGAGAAACACTCATTAATCCCCACACTTTGCTTTCTATTAATTAACCAATCCTCTATCCATGCTACTACGTTACCCTTAATGCCATGCATCTTTATCTTATGCAGCAATTATACGGAGAGTGGAGAATCTGCACCATTGGCGCGGTAGGGGGCGGCTCTACGGGGCACACCCGGCGATTCTCTACCCAGGATGGGCCGAGGGGCCATATAAAAATACCCGAATCCCACCGGCGCCGTTCTAACCTGGTCTTACCCGGCGGGACCTCGACATGGAAGTATCCGGGGACGGCCTGTGGGGGAGGGGGTCTGACCCCGGGGGGGTGCCTCCGCTGTGGCCTGGCCCGCGATCGGGGCCCACCGATCGGCGGGCCGGCCTCTCGGGCTGGGGGCCTCCTTTGTTCCGCGCCAGCCCATGTACCCCTACGCCATGTTGCGTCGGGCCGGCGCTAAGAAGGGAGACACCGCGCATGCGCGGAAATCGTGCTGGTCCCACTGCGCATGCACAGACCTGCGGCGCTCATCTGACGTCAGTATCGGCACCTGGAGCGGCGTGGGTCGCTCCAGGGCCGTGCTGACCCCCTGTAGGGGTCAGAATTGCTGCTCCTGAGGCCATGTTGACGCCGTCGAGAAATGCAACGGCGTTTACAACGGCGGCAATACTTGGCCTCACGATCAGAAAATCCCGCCCAATGTTCCTGATGGTGGGGAAAGTCCAGAACTAGGGGTCATAGTTTGAAATTTCTTCACCCAAAGAATGGTGAATCTATGGAATTTGCTACCACAGAAAGTAGTTGAGGCCAAAACATTGTGTAATTTGAAGAAAGAATTAGATATAGCTCTTGGGGCTAAAGGGATCAAGGGATATGGGGGGAAGGCAGGATCAGAGTATTGAATATGATGATTAGCCATGATCGTAATGAATGGCTGAGTAGCCTCAAAGGGTGGAATGGCCTCCTCCTACTTCTCCTTTCTATGTTTCTATATGTAAACACATACTCGGGTATAACACACACGCAGATATGTATGCACACATGCAGGTATATATGCACACACTCGGGTATATATGGAATGGCACTCAGGTATACATGGAATCGCACTCGGATACACATGGAATCACACTCGGGTACACATGGAATCGCACTCGGGTACACATGGAATCGCACTCGGGTACACATGGAATCGCACTCGGGTACACATGGAATCGCACTCGGGTACACATGGAATCGCACTCGGGTACACATGGAATCGCACTCGGGTACACATGGAATCGCACTCGGGTACACTGGAATCGCACTCGGGTACACATGGAATCGCACTCGGGTACACATGGAATCGCACTCGGGTACACATGGAATCGCACTCGGGTACACATGGAATCGCACTCGGGTACACATGGAATCACACTCGGGTACACATGGAATCGCACTCGGGTACACATGGAATCGCACTTGGGTATATATGCACACACTGAGGTATCTATGTAATCTGACACATATATATGCACACAGGCCTGTATGCAGACACTTGGGTATATATGTAATCACACACTCGGATATAGATCATAGATCATTGAATTCACAGTGCAGAAGGAGGCCATTCAGCCCATCAAGTCTGCACAAGCCCTTGGCAAGAGCACCCCACTCAATCCCCACGCCTCCACCCCATCCCCTTTATCCCCGTAACCCACCTAACCTTTTTTTTATTATAAATTTAGAGTACCCAATTCATTTTCTCTAATTAAGGGGCAATTTTGCGAGTTCAATCCACCTACTTCACACATCTTTGGGTTGCGGGAGCGAAACCCGCGCAAACATGGGAAGAATGTGCAAACTCCACACAGACCGTGACCCAGAGCCGGGATCGAACCTGGGACCTCGGCGCCGTGCCAAACATTCTTTTGGACACTAAGAGTAATTTATCATGGCCAATCAACCTAACCTGCACATCTTTGGACTGACTGTGGGAGAAACCGAAGCACCCGGAGGAAACCCACGCAGACACGGGGAGAACGTGCAGACTCCGCACAGACAGTGACCCAGCAGGGAATTGAATCTGGGACCCTGGCGCTGTAAAGCCACAGTGCTACCCACTTGTGCTACTGTGCTGCCACCAAGTAGGGTGCTCTTGAGGTGTAGGTACACCCATGCAGACATGGGGAGAAAGTGTAAACTCCACACAGACAGTTACCCAAGGCTGGAATCGAACCCAGGTTCCTGGAGCTGTGAGGGAGCAGCACTAACCACTATGCCACCCAACATCTTGTAAATGGTACACATGACTGCCACTGTTTGTCGGTCATGGAGGGTTTGAATGTTTGTGGAAGGGGAAGCAATCAAGTGGGCTGCTTTGTCCTGGATGGTGTCGAGCTTTTTGAGTGTTGTTGGAGCTGCACTCATCCAGGCAAGTAGGGAGTATTGCATTACACTCCTGACTTGTGCCTTGTAGATGTTGATCAGGCTTTGGGGGGGGTCAGGTGATGAATTACTCATTTGTCCTGTCTTCACATTGAGGATACACAACATTGTGTTGTGTGGCACTAGCATCATGCTGAATGGGATAGATTCCAAACAGATCTATCAACTCAAGACTGGGCATCCATGAGATGATGTGGGCCCATCAGCAGCAGCAGAATTGTATTCAGCCACTATCTGTAACCTCATGGCCCGGCATATCCCCCACTCTACCATTACCACCAAGCCAGGGGATCAACCCTGGTTCAATGAAGATGGCAGGAGAGCATGCCAGGAGCAACATCAGGCATACTGAAAAATGAGGTATCAACCTGGTGAAGCTACAACACAGGATTACTTGCATGCCAAACAACATAAGCATAAACTCTGCAGTCCTGCCACATCCAACCATGAATGGTGGTGGACAATTAAACAACTCACTAGAGGAGGGGGCTCCACAAATATCCCCAACCTCAATGATGGAAGAGTCCAACAAATCAGTGGAAAAGGCAATCTGAAGCATTTGTAATGGTTTTCAACCAGACGTGCAGAATGGATGATCCATCTCAGTCTCCTCTGTAGGTCCTCAACATCACAGACGACAGTCTTCAGCCAATTAGATTCTCCCCACGACTGAAGGCATTGGATACTGCCAAGTCTATGGGTCCTGACAATATTCCAATAGTATTGAAGACTTGTGCTCCAGAACTTGCTGCACCCCTAAGACGAGCTGTTCCAGTATACCTACAACACTGGCATTCACCCAGCAATGTGGAAAATTACCCAGGCATGTCCTGTACGCAAAAAGCAGGACAAATCCAACCTGGTCAATTACTGCCCTGTCACAGTAAAGTGATGGATGGAGTCATTAACAGTGCTATTAAGCAGTACTTACTAAGCAATAACCTGCTTACTGACGCCCAGTTTGGATTCCTCCAGGGTCACTCAGCTCCTGACCTCATTACAGCCTTGATTCAAAGATGGACAAAAGAGCTGAACCTCAGAAGTGAAGTGACAGTGACAGTGTTTAATATAAAGGCAGCATTTTACTGAGTGTGGCATCAAGGAGTCCTAGCAAAACTGGAGTCAGTGGGAATCAGGGGGGAACCTCTCCACTGGTTGGAGTCATATCTAGCACAAAGGAAGATGTTTCTGGTTGTTCAAGGTCAATCATCTCAGTCCTGAGACATCACTGCAGGAGTTCCTCAGGGGAGTGTCCTAAGCTCAACCACCTTCAGCTGCTTCATCAATTACCTTCCTTCCAACATAAAGTTAGATGTTGGGATGGTCTCTGTGACTAAACAATGTTCAACACCATTTACGACTCCTGAGGTACTGAAGCAGTCGATGTTCAAATGCAGCAAACCTGAATAATATCCAGACTTGGGCTGACAAGTGACAAGTAACATTCACGCCACACAAGTGCCAGGTAATGACCATCTCTAATAAGAGAGAATCAAACCATCAACCGTTGACATTCAATGGCATTACCACCACTGAATCCCCGCCCCTATCAACATCCTGGTAGTACCATTGATCAGAAAATGAACTGTTCTAACCATATAAATACTGTGGCCACAAGAGTAGGTCAGAGATTAGTAATGCTATAGTGAGTAACTCCCTCCTGACTCCCCAAAGCCTGCCCACAATCTATGAGGCCAAGTCAGGAGTGCAATGGAATACTTGCAGCTCACTCAAGAAGCTCAACACCATCCAGGACAAAGCAGCCCGTTTGATTGCTTCCCCTTCCGCAGCACGGTAGCATGGTGGTTAGCATAAATGCTTCACAGCTCCAGGGTCCCAGGTTCAATTCCCGGCTGGGTCACTGTCTGTGCGGAGTCTGCACGTCCTCCCCGTGTGTGCGTGAGTTTCCTCCGGGTGCTCCGGTTTCCTCCCACAGTCCAAAGATGTGCGGGTTAGGTGGATTGGGGGGGGGGGGGGGGGGGGGTACTGGTATAGGGTGGATACGTTAGGCTTGAGTAGGGGGTGATCATTGCTCGGCACAACATCGAGGGCCGAAGGGCCTGTTCTGTGCTGTACTGTTCTATGTCTATGTTAAAAAATATTCATTCCCTCCATCACCAACGCACAGTAGCAGCAGTGTGTACCATCTACAAGATGCACTGTAGAAACTCACCAAAGTTCCTTAGGCTGCACTTTCCAAACCCCGACGACTACCATCTAGAAGGACAGGAGCAGCAGATACATAGGAACACCACCAACTGGAAGTTCTCCTCCAAGTCACTCACCATCCTGACTTGGAAATCGATCGCCATTCCTTCATAGTCGCTGGGTCAAAATCCTGGAACTCCCTCCCTAATAGCACAGTGGGTGTATCTACACCACATGGACTATAGCAGTTCAAGAAGGCTGCTCACCACCACCTTCTCAGGGGCAATGAGGAATGGGCAACAAGTGTTGGTCTAGCCAGCGAAGCCCACATCCAATATAAAGACATTTTTAAAAACACACTCGAGCATACATGTAAACACACAAACATACTGATATACATGCACACACTGAGGTATATATGTCAACACACACGGATATTTTAGCGCACACGCAGGTATATATGTAAGCACACACATTCAGATATATATGTACGCACTGAGGTAAATATGTAAATACACGGATATGTACACACACTCAGCTATAGATATATGTATACAAACACATTGTAATGCACACACTCGGGTATATATGTAAACACACAGATATATACACATATGCACTCGGGTATAAATCTATACACACACTCCGCTACAGATGTAAACACAGGCAGATATATATGTACACAGGTATATATGTAAACCAAGATACAAATGATTATGCAGGCATTCAGGGCTACATGTAAATACATACAGATAAAGATGCACGCACTCCAGCATATAGATAAACATGCACATGGGTATATAGGGACAGATTCGGGTATATATGTAAACAAACACACACACACACTGATATATATGGACACACTCCGCTATATATGTAAACGCACACACAGGGATATATATGCACACACTCCAGTAACAAACACGCACACACCGAAAAGTAGGCATATACCCATGTATGTGCAAATGCACCATCTCAGGTATATATGTAAGCACACAAACACATACATATGCACACACTTGGATATACATGGGGCTCAGTTAGTTCATTTGGCTGTTTCGTGATGTGAAGCAATGGCAACAGCATGGGTTCAATTCCTGTACTGGCTGAGGTTATTCCCCACCATCTCAACCTTGCCTGAGATGTGGTGACCCTCAGGTTAAATCACCACCAGTCGGCTCTCAAAGGGGGAGCAGCCTATGGTCCTTTGGGACTATGGCAACTTTCATTTTCATATATGTAAACATGCACTCACAGATATATGGGCAAACACTCGGGTATATATGTAAACTTATGGATGCTCATGTCTATATGTTTTTTTTAATAATTTTTATTGGAATTTTTTACAGAAAATATAAAAATATAACAACAAGTATAGCAACAAGCAGTAATATGCAACTAACAGCCCCATAACACCCACAATTCCCCCCATACCGTAACATCACATGTATCACACCCCCCCCACCCCCCAACAAGAGAACTTAACCATAAACTAAAATTAAATAAATCAAATTTAAATAAAATAAGCAAACATATTCAACGCCCCCCCCCCCCCCCCCCCCCCCCCCCCCCCGGGTTGCTGCTGCTACTGTCCCAGTACCCTATCGTTGAGCCAGAAA
The DNA here is from genome assembly GCF_902713615.1 of Scyliorhinus canicula. NCBI lineage: Eukaryota > Metazoa > Chordata > Chondrichthyes > Carcharhiniformes > Scyliorhinidae > Scyliorhinus > Scyliorhinus canicula. The sequence goes on from NC_052147.1 coordinate 91,132,782, forward strand.
GTCGAGGAAAGGTTGCCACCGTTTAAAGAACCCTTGCACCGATCCTCTCAGGGCGAATTTAACCTTCTCAAGCTTAATGAAGCCCGCCATGCATTGAGCCAGGTCTCCACGCTTGGGGGCCTCGCGTCCTTCCACTGTAGCAAAATCCTTCGCCGGGTTACTAGGGACGCAAAGGCCAGCACACCGGCCTCTTTCGCCTCCTGCACTCCCGGCTCTACCCCAACCCTAAAGATCGCGAGTCCCCATCCTGGCTTGACCCTGGATCCCACCACCCTTGACACCGTCCTCGCCACCCCCTTCCAGAACTCCTCCAATGCCGGGCATGCCCAGAACATATGGGCATGGTTCGCTGGACTCCCCGAGCACCTGACACACCTATCTTCACCCCCAAAGAACCTACTCATCCTCGTCCCAGTCATGTGGGCCCTATGCAGCACCTTGAATTGGATGAGGCTAAGCTGCGCACACGAGGAGGAAGAATTTACCCTCGCCAGGGCATCAGCCCATGTCCCGTCTTCGATCTGTTCGCCCAGTTCCCCCTCCCACTTCGTTTTCAGCTCCTCTACTGACGCCTCTTCCACCTCCTGCATAACCTTGTAGATATCAGATATCTTCCCCTCTCCGACCCAGACCCCCGAAAGCACCCTGTCACTCACCCCCCTCGCGGGAAGCGAAGGGAATCCCTCCACCTGCCGTCTAGCAAATGCCTTTACCTGCAGATATCTAAACATGTTTCCCGGCGGGAGCCCAAATTTCTCCTCCAACTCCCCCAGGCTCGCAAACCTTCCGTCGATAAACAGGTCCCTCAGCTGTCTAATGCCCGCTCTATACCATCCCCGAAATCCCCCATCCATGTTCCCCGGGAAGAACCTATGGTTCCCCCTTAACGGAGCCTCCATCGAGCCCCCCCGCTTCTCCCCTATGTCGTCTCCACTGCCCCCAAATCTTGAGGGTAGCCGCCACCACCGGACTCATGGTATACCTCGTGGGAGGGAGCGGCCACGGCGCCGTTACCAGGGCCCCCAGGCTTGTATCCCCACAGGACGCTCTCTCCATCCGTTTCCATGCTGCCCTCTCCCCCTCCATCACCCACTTACGCACCATCGACACGTTGGCCGCCCAATAGTACCCCGAGAGGTTGGGCAACGCCAGCCGCCCCCCCATCTCTACCCCGCTCCAAGAAGACCCTCTTCACCCTCGGGGTGCCATGCACCCAAACAAATCCCATGATGCTGCTGGTCACCCTTTTAAAAAAGGCCCTAGGGATAAAGATGGGCAAGCACTGGAAGAGGAACAAGAACCTCGGGAGAACCATCATTTTGACGGATTGCACTCTGCCCACCAGCGATAGCGGCACCATGTCCCACCTTTTAAATTCCTCCTCCATCTGTTCCACTAGTCTGGTGAAGTTAAGTTTATGAAGAGCCCCCCAACTCCTGGCCACCTGCACCCCCAGGTACCTGAAACTCTTCACTGCCCTCCTGAAGGGGAGCCTCCCAATTCCCTCCTCCTGATCTCCCGGGTGCACTACAAATACCTCGCTCTTTCCTAAGTTTAGCTTATAGCCAGAGAAGTCCCCAAATTCCGCTAACAGCTCCATCACCCCCGGCATTCCCCCCCTGGGTCCGCCACATATAACAGCAGGTCGGCCGCATACAGCGATACCCGGTGCTCCTCCCCACCCCGCACCAGACCCCTCCACTTCCCTGACTCCCTCAACGCCATGGCCAGCGGTTCAATCGCCAGTGCAAAGAGCAGGGGGGACAGGGGACACCCCTGCCTGGTCCCACGATAAAGCCTAAAATACTCCGATCTCCTTCCATTTGTGACTACACTCGCCATCGGCGCCGCGTAAAGCAGCCTCACCCATTTGATGAATCCCTCCCCAAATCCAAACCTCTCCAGCACCTCCCACAGGTACCCCCACTCAACTCTATCAAACGCTTTCTCTGCGTCCAGCGCCACCACTATCTCCGCCTCCCCCTCCACTGCCGGCATCATGATAACATTGAGCAGTCTCCGCACATTCGTGTTGAGCTGCCGCCCCTTGACAAATCCTGTCTGATCTTCATGAATTACCTCTGGCACACAATCCTCTATCCTGGTAGCCAGGATCTTCGCCAGCAACTTAGCGTCTACGTTAAGGAGCGAGATAGGCCTATATGATCCGCACAGCAAGGGGTCCTTATCCCGTTTTAGGATCAAAGAGATCAGTGCCCGCGACATCGTCGGGGGCAAAGCCCCCCCCCCCTCCCACGCCTCATTGAAAGTTCGCACCAGCAGGGGACCCACCAGGTCCGCATATTTTTTGTAAAATTCTGCCGGGAACCCGTCCGGCCCCAGGGCCTTACCTGACTGCATTTGCCCGATCCCCCTGACTAGCTCCTCCAACTCTATCGGCGCCCCCAGCCACTCTACCAGCCTCTCTTGAACCCTTGGGAAACATAGCCTGTTCATGAAGCTCTCCATCCCCTCTCTCCCCCTCGGAAGTTCCGACCGGTACAATCCCTCGTAAAAGTCCCTAAAGACCCCGTTTACTTCTGTCCCCTTCTGCACTACATTTCCACCCCCATCGTTCACTCCCCCAATTTCCTTCACTCCCCCAATTTTCATGTCTATATGTTAATATATGTAAATACATGTATATATGTAAACACGGATATATAGGCAAACACTCTGGTATATATGTAAACACACAATCAGGTATATATATTTAAACATAAACAAATACAAATATACCTGATGAGCAGTTTTAAAGCCCTGTGGGCACAGGACTGAAACACATCGCTGTGAGTACTGGATCTCCAGAATTAGCTCTGGTCTGTCCAGCCCCATTTAACTATCGCTTTGTTTGTGATTCCATTTGGTATGAAAAGGTTCTCGGTCTGTGGCACTCGCTGTACGTTTACAAAGTCCTGCCTGTATTCATTCCAATCTGTAACCATCTCCTTTGTTGATCCAGCGCCATTGACCATTTCAAGAGGTGGCTTCAGCCAGAGAGAGTTCCGCTCAGTTCCGAGGAAGTTCAATATCTGATCAACCTTGAAGGGCAATCTGCCAGCCAAGAAGAACTGGACAACGAGAGCTGCTCGGCCTGTGAGCAGTGACTACCTGTACCACCCTTGTGTCCTGCTAAAACTCCCAGTTGGGCAGGATCCGGCTGAGTGCCTCCCATCACCCAAACACTGAGTAGTCGAGCCGCTTAATGTGACATTTAGTGCCAGCTGGAAGGGTGAAATATGAACCTCGATGATCTCAACAGCTAAATCCAGTACTCTAATGTTGTCTTGTGTGTATTTTAAAATGGTGACACCCCAGGAATCTTCTCGGGTCTTCTTGTAGTCCACTGTAACCAACAGCAATCATCTTGACCTGTGAAAACCAGCAATCCAGCGGAGCTGGAGAGATCTGGAGCACATTCCTGACAAGGAAGAGCGGCTCAGTGTTCCCTAAGCAGATGATCTGTGTTCCCTTCAGCACGTTAATGGACCTGTACTATCGAGAATTACAGGCTGCTCTTTGTCAAGAGGTTTGCACTCAAAAACAAGCCATCATGTGTTTCACCAATCGCAATACTTATTCAACAGCACATTTTCTCTCTGCTCCTCAGCGACAGTGTCTAAATTGTGGCAGGTTCGAACTAGAAGCTGACAGTCTCCCATCAGCCGATCACAGCTCTCATGTGCTTGCACGTCTCTGTTTCAGAATACAGAACAAATTAAAACTCTGCAGAGGTTTCCTTTGTTTCCTTTGTTAGTGATCACAGCGGCCCCATGACACTCTGGCCATGAGGGTGACCCTTCACACTGGATCAGGCTGCACTTTTCCTGCAGTGTGAGCAGAGCTGTCCACTCCGTCCCTCATTGTCGGGAACTTGGGCAAGCCACGGGGAAGTGGGAGCGGGAACCCCTATTCCCAATCTTTTTATCCTTCATTGTGTAAATATGGCTCTATAATCATTTCACAGCCCAGCAAAACCCAGCCATTCTTCCTTGCTCACCTATCACACACTTGCCATTTTTATTAGTCAAGAAAGCAAACCCTCCCCAGGCCGAGGCAGAAGACGTTTTGTCATGCTCCAATCTCAGTCCTGGCGGCTGCCAGCTAATTCAGCACAGACTGCACATTAAACCCAGCTCTTCAGGGTGTGTGTGTTACACAGGCCATTGAATCGTCCTGACAGCCACAACATCTTGCAGCACAGGAGGAGGCTAATCGGCCCATCCGGTCTGTGCTGAAATTAATCCCAGCATCCTGTTCTCCCCATAGTGGAACCATAGATTAACATTTTATTATTTGACCTTGTCTCACGCTATCCTGTTAGAATTTTTCAACATTTTTGGCAATTCTGACCTGTTGAATTGCCCTACAAAATGTATCGAGCACTGACTGTAGGTAAATGCGTCTCCATGTAGATTTGTGCCTTGATTTGAGGGACCCTGCAGTCGCATCACTCCACGTGTAGCTGTGCTGCCCCGCCTGTGACATAATATAGGCTTCGCCGAATACAAAATAAAATCAATACAAAATGCTATTTTGGCAGCATCTGTGGAAAGAGAAACAGAGTTGACGAGAGGGAATTGACAGTAGGGTGGGAAAAGGACAGAGAATTTATTCTCCTTTTCGTTAACTCTTTGCTTGGAGTTTATATGAATAATTATTTGGTCCTGCAATATCGGATTGAAAGCCTGAATTACGTCTCCTAAATGACAGATGGGAACTGAACTGTAGCCCTAAGTGTGAGCCTTCAGGACAGAAGAAGTTGAATTGAAAGAGTAGTGAGTTCCGAGGGGTGGAGTGAATAGGAACGTGCTGCATGCCTCGGTTGAGGTGTTCTGAAATCACTGCCTGAAAGGGTGGTAGGGTCAGAAACCCTCACAGCATTGAAAAAGGACTTGTAAAGGGCAGCACGGTAGCACAAGTGGCTAGCTCTGTGGCTTCACAACATCAGGGTCCCAGGTTCGATTCCCCGCTGGGTCACTGTCTGTGCGGAGTCTGCACGTTCTCCCCGTGTCTGCGTGGATTTCCTCCAGGTGCTCCGGTTTCCTCCCACAGTCCAAAGATGTGCAGGTTAGGTGGTTTGGCCATGCTAAATTGCCCTTAGTGACCAAAAACGTTCAGGAGGGGTTATTGGGTTATGGGGATAGGGTGGAAGTGAGGGCTTAAATGGGTCAGTGCAGAGTTGATGGGCCGAATGACCCCCTTCTGTATGTTCTATAAATTAGGGCAGTTCAAGTCCAAGGCTTTGAACCAAGAATCAGAATGTGGGATGGATGGCTTCTGGTTGGCCGGCGCAGAGACGTTGGGCTGTAATGATTCTATGATTCCATGAAGATGAGAAATAGGAGGGGGGGGAAGGATAGAACCTTGGGGAAATCTAAGTCAATGATGGCAATTCTCTGGTTACGATTAGATAGACGAGAAAGAAATCAGCTGGATAACGATTGGAGGAATTTGGTGTGTTGAACTATGTCAGAGGCTGTAGATCGGCTGATATAGATGAAGAAGGAAAATATATGGTTGTCACAAATGGGATGTTATTTGTGACATTGTTTAAGAGACATTGTGGCAGGCCAGAAACCTGATTGGGGGAATTCTAACGTGGCATTCTGGGAACGTGGGCATGAGTTTCAGAGGTGGCAGCACGTTCAATGATATTGGAAAGAAAAGAGAAGTTGGGGATGGGTTGAGAGTTTACAAGGAGGGGAGTAATGGGCTGTTTCTTTTTAGGAAAGGGATGATGACGGAAGATTTGAAGGAGAGAGAGAGACAGTTCATGTTCAAATGCAGCAAGAACTAACTGGACAATATCCAGGTTTGGGCTGACAAGTGACAATTAACATTTGCATCACACAAGTGCCAAGCAATGACCATCTGCAACAACAGTGAATCAAACCATCGCCCCTTGACACTCAATGGCATTACCATTCCTGAATAATCCACTATTAACAGCCCGGAGTTTACCGTTAACCAGAAACTGAACTGGTCGAGTCATATCAATACCAGAGCAGGTCATAGGTGCGGAATCCTGCAGTGAGTAACTCACCTTCTGACTTCCCAAAGACTGTCTACCATCTGCAAGGCATAAGTCAGGAGTCTGATGGAATTCTCTCCAATTACCTGGATTAGCTCCAACAACACTCGAGAAGTTTGACACCATCCAGGACAAAGCAGCCCACTTGATTGCTCCCTCTTCCACAAACATTCAATCCCTCCACCACCGATGCTCAGTGGCAGCTGTGTGCACCATCTACAAGATGCACTGCAGGAACTCACCAAGGCTCCTTGGACAGCACCTTCCAAACCCATGACCACTACCATCTAGGAGGACAAGGGCAACAGATACATGGGAACCCCACCACCTGGAGGTTCCCCTCCAAGTCACTCACCATCCTTCGCTGTTGTTGGGTCAAAATCCTGGAACTTCTTCCTGAACAGCACTGTGGGTGTACCTACACCACATGGGCTGCAATGGTTCAAGAAGGCAGCTCATCACCACCTTCTTAAGGGCAATTAGGGGTGAGCAATAAATGCTGGCTTAATCAACGATGCCCACATCCCATGAATGATTTTGAAGAAAACATGAGAGAGAAAGATTGATAAAATAGGAGGTGAATCTCTTGATGAGTTTGTAGATTGCATAAGGAGAGATATTACTGCAGCCTTGTAAATGAGGGTTGCAAACAATTAAAGGGGACATTAATTCCCCTTTAATTCTGAGACAATACCTGTTGAAATGTCCTCCAAAATGTAGAGCATTTCCATCTGCATTGAGAATTGGGAGTCGAGGGATATGATGGGCTGGCAGGAAAATGGGAGTGATGGCCATAATCAGATTAGCCATGATCCTATCGAATGGCCCACTCTAACTCATTTCTTAAGATCTTATGAATGAGAATGAAATGGGCGGCACAGTGGTTAGCACTGCTGCCTCATCTCCAGGGGCCTGGGTTCAATTCTGGCCTTGGGTGACTGTGAGGAGTTTACACTTCCTCCCCAATTCTGCGTGGGTTTCCTCCGGGTGCTCTGGTTTCCTCCCACAGTCCAAAAATGTGCAGGTTAGTTAGATTGGCCATGCTAAATTGCCCCTTAGTGTCCAAAAGGTTCGAAGGGGTTACTGGGTCACGGGGATTGGGTGGAAGTGTGGGGTTAAGTAGGGTGCTCTTTCCAAAGGCCGGTGCAGACTCAATGGGCCGAATGGCCTCCTTCTGCACTGTAAATTCTATGATTCTATGAAACGGGACAGTGTGAAGCTGCAATAACTCACTCCGCCTGCTGGTGTCCTCATAATCCACAGAACTGAGGGGGCAGACCCTGAAAGAGTCCTCGCTTTCATACTGGTGGCGGTCTGAAATAATTCACTCAGTGACTCCCAAGTTGCTGTAGCAACATATATCTTTACATGCATATTGTAGTCTGAAGCTGTGGATAGTGATGATAGCGGTTCCAACATTCTTTCCACCACATGGCTACAGGAATCTCTCCACGTTCTCCCACCTGCCGTTGGCATGTGTTAGAAGGATTTGCAGGTTGATACTCAATCTGTTTGGCTGTGACTTGAATACACCTTCCTTGACCATCAAATCCTGACGTGGCCTCGAGCCTGACGCTTCTTTTTTTTTAGAAAATATTTTATTGAAGCATTTGTAATTTTCACAGTTTAACACATTAACATTTCTTAAACAACCGCGCGGGCCGACACACGCAAAACACCTAAAAGAACAAAACACAGAAAACAACGCCCCCTACTACCCCCGCCCTATTCCTTAATTACCCGTATACTAAGTTCCCTGACTTTATCTAACATTGCTATGCCTCCTGTTTTCCTTCCCCCCCCCCCCTACAGCTGACGTTCAATTTTCCTTGAAGAAATCGATGAACGGTTGCCAACTCTGGGCGAACCCCTGAGTTGATCCTCTCAAGGCGAACTTGATTTTTTTTCCAGACTGAGAAACCCTGCCATATCGTTGACCCATGCTCCTGACTTCAAGGTATCCGAGACCTTCCATCCCAGCAAAATCTGTCTCCGGGCCACCAGGAAGGAGAAGGCTAGGAAAACCCCTGGCCCCCGGATCTTCCGATGCCCCAAATATTGCCAATTCTGGACTCTGAGCTACCCTCCCTTCCAGGACGTCTGACATAACGTCCGCAAATCCCTGCCAGAATCCCTTTATTTTCGGACACGCCTAAAACATATGTAGATGGTTCGCCGGGCTGCGCCCACATCTGTCCTCCACCTCCTCAAAGAACCTGCTCATCCGGGCTGCCGTAATATGGGCTCTGTGGACCACCTTAAACTGGATCAAGCTAAGTTTGGCGCATGACAAGAATGAATTAACTCTCTTCAAGGTTTTTTCCCACATCAATTTCCAGCTCTCCTCCCAACTCCTCCTCCCCCTTCCTCTTCACCTCTCTCATAGGGGCCCCTTCCCCTCCATCAACTCCTTGTATATCTCTGAAACCCTCCCCTCTCCAACCCCTGTTTTTGATATCACCTTATCCTGTAGTTCCCTCAGGGGGAGGCGAGGAAAGCTTGGAACCTGCCTCCGTACAAAGTCCCGCGTACCGAAACCCGTTCCTACCCGGCAACTCAAACTCCTCTTCTAGTGCCCCCAAGGAGTAGGTCCCCAAATCTCACAATCCCTGCCCACTGCCATCTCTCATAGCCCCCATCCAGCTCCCTGGGGCAAACCAGTGGTTGTCAAATCGGTGACCACTCTGACGCCTCCTCCAATCTCATGTGCTGCCTCCATTGCCCCCACACTCTTAGGGCTGCCACCACCACAGGGCTTGTAGAGTACCGAGGTAACGCGAACGGCAGAGACGCCGTTGGTAAAGCCTCCAAACTCGTACCCTTGCAGGATGCCGCTTCCACTCGCTCCCAAACGGACCCCTCCCCCACTACCCACTTCTTGACCATCGATATGTTGGGGGTCCAGCAATAGTTAATAAAGCTCGAAAGGCCCCGATCCAGGACTGCCTTCTTTACTCTCTGGGTTTTATCAGCCCCCACAAAATCCTGAAAAAGCCGTTGGGACAAAAACCAAACGACATTGAAAAAAGAAGAGCAGTATCGGAAGGACCGTCATCGTCACCGTCTGGATCCCCGCCCCTCCACTGGGTCTGTGACATAGAGCAGCAAATCGTCCACATAGAGAGAGACCCTGTGCTCCACCCCCAACCCCCTCCTCAATGATCTAAAGGCCATTACTAAGGACTCTATGGCCAGGGCAAACAGTAATGGAGAAAGCGGGCATCCCTGCCTTGTCCCCCTACAGAGACTAAAGTATTCTGACCGGGATCGGTTGGTTCTCACATTTGCCACCGGAGCCTGATATAACAACCAGACCCAATCCACAAATCTCTGCCCGAACCCAAACCTGCCTAAAATATCCCATAAGTACTTCCACTCCAGCTAGTCGAAAGCCTTCTCCGAGTCCATGGCTACTACCACGTCAACATCGCGCTCCTCCGCTGGTAACATTATAACATTAAGAAGCCGTCTAATATTGGACATCAGGCGCCTGCCCTTCACAAATCCCGTCTGATCCTCCCTGATTACCTCCGGGACTCGATCCTCTGTTCGGATGGCCAAGATCTTTGCCAGCAATTTAGCATCTACATTCAAAAGGGAAATTGGCCTGTACGATCGACAGCTCTCCAGATCCTTGTCTCGCTTCAGGATGAGAGAGATTGATGCCTGTGATAGCGTTAGGGGAAGCCCTCCCAGCTCCTTGGACTCGTTAAAAGCCTTGACCAGAAGCGGCCCCAGTAACCCAGAAAACCTTTTATAAAATTCCACTGGGAATCCATCAGGTCCCGGGACCTTACCCGATTGCATCGCCCCCAATCCATCTATCACCTCCCAAAATCCAATTGCGGCCCCCAGGACTTCCACCAGCTCCTCATCTACCTTCGTGAACTCTAGCCTCTCCAGGAATTGATTCATACCCTCCTCTCCGACCGGGGGTTCCGACTCTTTTGGTCAACTATAGAATTCACGGAACACGTCGTTAACCGCCCCCGGGTCCATCACTGTCTTCCCCCTCATATCCTTTATTTTCCCTATTTCTCTCGCCACCTCCTGCTTCCTCCAGCATCCTGCTAGCTTTCTCCCCATATTCATATATTGCCCCTTTTACCATCCTCAGCTGTCCCTCCGCCTTACCTGTGCAAAGGAGCCCAAATTCCATTTGGAGCCTCCGATGCTCCTTCAGGAGCTCCTCATTCGGAGACTCCGCATATCTCCTGTCCACCTGTAAGATTTCTCCGACCAACCTGTTCAGCTCCGCCCGTTCAGTCTTCTCCCTATGAGCCCGAATCGAAATACATTCCTCTCTAATAACCGCCTTCAATGCCTCCCACACCACCCCAGCCGCGGTCTCTCCTGTGTCGTTCTTTATATACCCTTGAATGACCTCCTTCACTCGCTCACAGATCTCGTCATCCGCTGACAGCCCTGCATCTAATCTCCACTGTGGGCACTGGGACTTTCCTGTGCTTACCCGCAGGCCTATCCAATGTGGCGCATGGTCTGACACCACAATTGCTGAGCACTCAGTGTCCTCCACTCCCACCAACAGTGTTTTATCCAGAACAAAGAAATCTATCCTGGAGTATGCCTTGTGCACATGGGAGTAGAATGAATATTCCTTGCTCCGTGGCCCCTCAAATCTCCACGGATCAACCCCTCCCATGCGCTCCATATTCCCCCGCAGTTCTTTCACCATTACTGATATCGTCCCTGGCCTAGAACTCGACCGGTCCATTCTCGGATCCAGGACAGTGTTGAAGTTACCCCCCCATAATCAACCGGTGTGAGTCAAGGTCCGGGAATTTTCCCAACATCTTCCTGACAAACGCGACATCATCCCAGTTTGGGGCATGTATATTTACCAGCACCACTGCCATTCCCTCCAGTTTCCCGCTAACCATAATACATCTGCCTCCCGGGTCTGTCTCTATCTTCCCTACCTCAAATGCCACCCCCCTGGTTAATCAGGATAGCCACCCCCCTGGTTAATCAGGATAGCCACCCCCCTGGTTAATCAGGATAGCCACCCCCCTGGTTAATCAGGATAGCCACCCCCCTGGTTAATCAGGATAGCCACCCCCCTGGTTAATCAGGATAGCCACCCCCCTGGTTAATCAGGATAGCCACCCCCCTGGTTAATCAGGATAGCCACCCCCCTGGTTAATCAGGATAGCCACCCCCCTTGTTTTAAAGTCCAGTCCCGAATGGAATACCTGTCCGACCCATCCTTTCTTCAGTCTAACTTCAAGTGTGTCTCCTGTAGCATGGCCACGTCCGCTTTTAGCTGTCTCAAGTGTGCGAACACACAGGCCCTTTTGACCAGCCCATTCAGTCCATGAACATTCCATGTAACCTGTCTGGTCAGGGGGGCTCTTGCCCCCCCCCCCCCCCCCCCTCCCCTGTCGATCAGCCATGACCATTCCTAGGCCAGCCCTTAGCCCATGTCCCGCACCTCCCCTGGCCCGCCCCGCGGCAGCCGCCACCATCCGGTCTCCATCTCCAACCTCCTCAAAGTCCCCTTGTCATCAGCAGACCCCTCCCACCCCCACTCCATTTGTTTTCAGCTCTCCCCCCACTTTGCTCCTGTGAACCAGCACTCCCAGCTAGCCTTGCAGCTCTCGCCCCTGGCGCCTAGCATCCTACCACCTGCTGGATCCTCACGCCCCCCCCCCCCCCCCCCCCCCCCCCCCCACTCTTAACGTAAGTTCTCAAAACAATAGCAACAAACACAGAAAGCAAACAAACAATCACCCAAGGTGCGGGCACAGAGGCCCACCCCTCCTCCCTTTACAATATCTTCTCAGTCCCATCACCTTCAAACAGAGCCGAAAACAATAGAAGAAAAATCAAACGGGATAAGAAAAAAGTTATGCATGCAAAAATGCAAACATCTTTTCTTTTTTCTTTCCCCCCCTAGAACATCGCAACTTTAAAAACTTTTTTTTTTAACCGTACCTCGGTACATACAGCAACGGATCAAAATCAAACCAATCCAAGAGATCCTTCTTTTCCCGATCACCACAACTTAAGTTACAGTGAAAGGCTGAGATTTTTTAAATATAAAGCAACACAAAACCTTTAACTCGGACCACTACCATCTAGATTTTAAAGTCATTATGCCTCTGCCAGATTATTGTCTTTCATAAAGACCGCTACTTCTTCCAGCGAGCCAAAATATAATTCCTGGTTCTTGTAGGTCACCCAAAGACGGGCCGGGTAGAGCAGTCCAAATTTTATTCCCTTTGCTTACAGGGCCGCCTTAACCTTATTAAAACTCACCCTCCTTTTTGCGAGTTCTGCTCCCAAGTCTTGATACACCCAGATCTCAGAATCTTCCCACCTGATCCGTTTTGTCTGCCTGGCCCACCTCATAATGCGTTCCTTGCCCAGGAACCGATGCAGCCTCACCACCATTGTCCTTGGAGGGGCTCACGACCCTGAGGCTTACGCATGAGTGCCCTGTGAGCCCGGTCCACCTCTAACGGCCTGCCGAACGCATCTTCCCCGAGCATGTTCTCCAGCATATTCCCCACATACGCACCGGCATCCGATCCCTCCTTTCCATCTGACAGACCGACGATCGGATGGATATTCTACCTGCGAGAACAATTCACCAGATCCTCCACCTTCTCCAACAGCCGTTTCTGCCGATCCTGTAGGCTATCAATTTCCATTGCCATTGCAATGGACTGCTCCTCTTGTTCCTCCGCCAGCTCCTGCAACTTTTAGATCGCCCGTCCCTGGGTCGTCACTGTCTCCTCCACCCGGTCGACTACCTCCTTAATCGAGGCCACCACCCGGGTCAGGTCCTCCGCACACTCCTTACGATGCCAGGCAAACTTCTCATCCAAGTCTTTAACCCACTGATCCATCGTCCATTGAGCTGGCGCGGTCGATCTTTGCTTCTCTGCCATTGCATCCGCCCAACTCTGCACTTCACTTCCAACTAACTTTTGATTTCTTCTTTTACGATTGTTTCTTGGGCGCAGCTCCATAAACTAGGGGTTGTCTTCTTCTCCTCTCGTTTTATCCACTTATGTTGAAACATTCCCTTGGAAATCCAGTTTTAAAGCCGTTAAAAGACCACTAAGAGCGGGAGCTGCTAAATGTGCGACTGTTCACTCCACGGTCGCCACCGGAAGTCGAACCTGGCACTTCTGGCTCAGAGGTACTGTATACACCACAAGATTTCCACTGTGTTCATATTGCACATTCACAAATCATTAAAAGTAGCTACTAAACTTAATTAAAAAATGCAAACAAAGCACTAGGATTTGTTTCTAGAGGAATAGAATTCAAAAGCTGAAATATTATCTTAAACCTTTATAGGATCTTTGTTCAGCCACGTTTGCATACTGCACACACTTCATTGCTCCAGACTGTTAAAGAACATCGAGGCATTGAAGAAGGTGCAAAATATATTTGCAAGGATGGTTCCAGAACTGACAGGATACACCATCAGCAAAAATCGAACAAGGTGGGACTCTTCTCTCTAGAACAGAGAAGGCTGACCTGATTGAGGCCCTCGGGATAACAAAAGGGCTTGATATGGCAGATGTAAACAAAATCTTTCCATTTTTGATAATAGTCCAAAACTAGGATATCATAAATATAAGATAGAACCATAGTATCCCTACAGTGCTACAGAAGCTATTCGGCCCATCGAATCTGCACCAACCCTCTGAAAGAGCACCCTACCCAGGTCCACTGTCCCGCCCTGTCCTCGTAATCCCACCTAACCAGCACATCTTTGGACACTGAGAGGCAATTTAGCATGGCCAATCCACCTAACCTGCATGTCTTCAGGTTGTGGGAGGAAACCGGACCACCCAGAGGAAACCCACACAGACACGGGGAGAAAGTGCAAACTCCACACAGTCACCCAAGGCCAAAATCGAACCGGGGTCCCTGGCGTTGTGAGGCAGCTCTGCTAACTACCGTGCTGCCCATAAATAATAAACAATATTGTAATAAATATAATGAATGCAGCATCACCGCATTTAAGAAGCTACACAAGGGAGAACAGAATAGAGGCTATGCTGATCGTGTGTGATGTAGCACAAAGGGAAGAGCTTATGTGAGGAATAAAAACACCAGTATAGACCGCTTGGACTGAATGGCCTGTCTCTGTGCTCTTGACTTGATGTAACATTACATCCTATTACTCAAGGTGAGCATTACTCTCAACCCCCATGTGTAACCTGTATGAGTCTCAGTGCCCAGATACCTCAGTAGACTCTCATCCCAGGTTCTCCAATAGACTGCCATCCCCCAGATACTGTATATCGTGTCTATAGACTCGCAGTATTTAAATTAGCCATCCCCCATTGATTTGTCAGCCTCTCTATAGACAGTCAGCCGCCAGTTACCCCCCCCCCCCCAAATAGATGGCCAGCCTCTAGATATCTTGTATACAATCAACCTGCTCTGATGATCTAATTGTGTTATCTCGCTCTCTCTGTCTCACACACTTGCTCTGTTTTGATTCTCTACCATTGATGTTGTATAATAATAAAAAGCTACTTGTTAGGTTTAAATTTATTCCTGTTTTGAATGCCCGTATATAAATCATGAATAGAGCCTTTCTCTGCCACGGATATTCTACATGTCTCCAGTGTTGAGGCTGAATGATAAACACTTTACCAATTCATCCGCGTTCAGCAGGATAAAAATCTGAGTTAGTATTGAGGAACCTTCAGACTTCTGCTCCCTGTGTCAGTAAACACGCTTTTGGTGGTTTTGCTGTTCTTGGAGATTCACAGACAATGAGATGTGGGTTATCCCTTTATTCTGCGTGCAATCTTTTGTCCCCTATTAATCCCCTAATGCTGCAGGTTTAATAGAGAATATGCAATCTTTATGAGCCAGTTCTGCGCACTGAGGTGATCACACTGGTCTGACTTGTCAAATGATTGATTACAAACTGCTGGCAGGCTGGTGCCCCTGACCCTACCTTTGTAAGTTTAGCCTGTGATTTAAAGGTACTTATTGCTACTGGTGTTTCTGGCAAATCAATTTCGCATCAGGACACTAAACGGAAGAGCTGCGCCAACTGAGTCCTCAACAACACCAGGCAGCTGTGCAAGCTCTCGCCTTATCCAGGCCTGACTAATGTAGATTGAGCACAGTGCCACATTCTGTTCTGCCAAGGCAGGCGATCTGGGCAGCAGCCAACAACGAGGAAAAAAAACATCTGCAGTCTTTGCTGCACAGAGTGATCCCACAGATTTACTGAGGCCAATACAGGATCAGAGCTGTGAATTCTAGGATCTCTCACAAAGTAAACAGCTCCAATGGTGGCACAGTGGTTAGCACTGCTGCCTCACAGCTCCAGGGACCCGGGTTCAATTCCGGCCTCAGGTGACTGCGTGGAGTTTGCACTTTCTCCCCGTGTCTCCATGGGTTTCCTTCGGTTGCTCCGGTTTTCTCCCACAGTCCAAAGATGTGCAGGTTAGCTGGATTGGCCATGCTAAATTGCTCCTTGGGGTCCAAAAGGTTAGGTGGGGTTACGGGGATAGGGTGGAGGCATGGGATTAAGTAGGATGCTCTTTCCATGGGCCAGTGCAGACTCAATGGGCCGAATTCTCCCTTAACCTTCTTAGTGTCCCTTGACACCTACTTTACATTGTCCCATCATATATTTTCAAGGTAGGTAAAGCATTGATTATTTATAGAATAAAGCTCCCTCTCCACTCTCTCATCAAGTATGAAGAGGGCAGGTACTTTACAATTGGATACAGGGTAAAGCTCCCTCCTCACTGTCCTAAATGCTTCAGGGCAGGTATAGCATGGAGTTGATACAAATACATTGGGTAATGGATAGTGAGGGACATTGGCAAAGAATAATGCACAAGTGCTATTCCCCCATCTGAAAGGCTTTCAGCAAATGGATTGTCTTAAATTTTAAAATTACCTGCATATTGATGTTAAATCACCCCATGATGCGCGTGCTTTTAAGCCAAATATGTAGTTTAAAAGTATAATTACTGTTACAATGTATGGAAATGCAGAAGCCAGTGAGATCCCATGATCAGAGACAATCACTTCTATCTTTACTTTATAAATGAAGTAATGACCAGACCATCCATATTCAAGAAGTTATTGAGCAATAAATATTGTCCAGGACATTAGAGAGAATTCCTGTTTGTCAAAATAGTGCTCTGGTATCTTTTACATCCACTTGAGTTGGCCTCATCTGAAAGACCTCTGACAGTGCAGCACTCCTTCAGTACTGCACTGGAGTGTCAGTCTGGATGATGTATTCAGGGCTCTGGAGTGGGAAACCAAGAAAAAGTCATGGAGTCAGTATAACAGAGAAGGAGGCCATTTGGTCCAGTGGGTCTATGCCAGATCTCTGTGGAACAATCCACCAATCCCATTCCCCACGCCAGCCCTGTAGTCCTGTAAGTTTGCTTCTTTCAAGTACCCATCCAATTTCCTTTTGAAATAATTTCTATCACCCTCCTAGGCAGCGAGTTTCAGACCATCATCAGTCTGCAAAAATGTCCATCCTCAATCACCCCATATCTCTTGTCCAACATTTAAAATCTGTGTCCATTAGTTCTTGTACCACCTGCTCATGGGAATAGACTTTCTTGCTGTATCTTATTTAAACCTGTAATAATCATCTATATATCCATCATATTTCCCCTCCTTTGCCCTAAGGAGAACAACCCAAGTTTCTCCAACTTAACCTTGTAGCCAAAGTTTGTCATCCCTGCAACCATTGTGGTAAATCTCCTTTATACACTATCAAGGACAGCTGAACTCAACAGGTGAGATGAGAGTGACTGCCCTTGATGTTAAGGCAGCATTTGATCAAGAATGGCATCAAGGGGCCCAGGCAAAATTGAAGTCAATGG
This sequence comes from Scyliorhinus canicula, assembly GCF_902713615.1. Taxonomy (NCBI): domain Eukaryota; kingdom Metazoa; phylum Chordata; class Chondrichthyes; order Carcharhiniformes; family Scyliorhinidae; genus Scyliorhinus; species Scyliorhinus canicula. The sequence continues at coordinate 91,149,678 of NC_052147.1, forward strand.
GAATCGTAAAACTCCACTGGTTGGAGTCACATCCAGCACAAAGTAGTAGTCATTGGAGGTCAATCATCTCCACTTTGGGGCATTGCTGCAGGAGTTCTGCAGGATAGTGTCCTAGGCCCAACCACATTCAGCTCTTCATCAATGACCTTCACTCCTTCATAAGATCAGAAGTGGAGATATTTGCTGATGTTTGCACCATGGTCAGTACTATTCACAACTCCTCAAATACTGAAGCTGACCATGCGCAAATGCAGCAAGACATTCAGACTTGAGCTGATACATGGTAAGTAAAATTTGTGTCACACAAGTGCTAGGCAATGACCATCTCCAACAAGAGTGAATCTAACCATCTCCCGTTGACATTCAACGGCATTACCATCATTGAATCCCACTAATAACATTTTTGGGGTTACCATTGACCAGAAACTGAACTGGACTAGCCATATAAACACTGTAAAAGAGTAGAGCAAAGGCAGCAAATTCTGCAGTAATTTACTCATCTCTTGATTCTATACAGCCTGTTCATCACCTATAAGGCACAGTCAGGAAATTAATGGAACGCTCCCCACTTGTCTGGATGAGTGCGGCTCCAACAGTACTCACGCAGTTCAACACCATCTAGGACGAAAAGTCCCGCAAAATCGGTGGCAGGTGAACTGGGCCCTCGGGAGCGGAGCGATCCGGCGGCAGCAGCAGCGGCAACAACAACCCCCCCCACGGTACCAGAGTGCAGGGCAGGATCGGAGCAGCGGCCCAGACCGAAGCGGGGCCGAACCTGCAGAGAGGAAGGAACGGAGGAGCGACCAACGACCCCCCCCCCCCCCCCCCCCCCCCCCCCCTCCAGCAGGAGAGCGCAGGGTGGGACGAGCAGCGGCCCGGATCAAGCAGTGAGGACAGAAGCGAGGACCGACCAACCAACCCCCCCCCCCCAAACCGGCAGTGACCACCACGAGGCAAGAACAAAGAGGCTTCTCTCTCTCTCTCGACCCTGGGTGAGTGAGGGAAAAGGAAGGAAAAAAGAACTTTTGCAAAAACAAAACTCTGAAAAGAAAACTTTTAAAGAGAGGAGGGGGAAAAAAAAAATTGTTTTCTTTTTGAACTTTTTTCTTTCTCACCCAAAACAAGCTCACCTGAGAAGAGTTTTATAAAAGAGGAAAAATAAAGTGGTAAAGGAGAGAAGAAAAAGGGAAGAAACAAAAAAAAAATAGGGGGCGGAAAAGGGGGGGAAAAGAAAAACAAGGGGAAAAGAAAAGAAGAAAGGGAAGGGGGAGAAAAAATGCCAGAAGGGAGCCAAAGCAGAGGGAGATGGGGCAACAAAGGCAGACGGGACAATGGGCGAGCCAGTTCAGACGAGCTAATCAGCAAAACAAAGCGGCAGAACAGAAGTATCGCCGCATCAGAAAGAGCTGGACAGACAGGTGCACTCTCCCCCGGGGCCAGGGGGGAACTGGAACTGGAAGGCAGCCTTTGCCGAGGCACTGAGGGAGCATCAGCAGGTAAACAAGGCAGAGGCTAGGGCAGACATAAAGGCCGCAGTGCAGGCAGCAATGGCCAAGGCTCTGACAGAGGTGCAGCAGGCCCTGGCCGGAGCAGAGGAAAATTGGATGCCCAAGGGGAGAAACTGGAAGCCCATGAGGTGACCATTAAGGAGCTGGAGAAAGCAGCAACTGACATGAGCGACCGGATCACGGCCCTGGAGAGGAAGATGACGAGACTGGGCACAACACAGGGGAGCCTGAAGGGCAGAGTGGACGACCAGGAAAACCACTCGAGAAGGCAAAATGTCAGGATAGTGGGCCTGCCAGAGGGGATCGAGGATAGAAACCCCACAGCATACGTGGCCGAGATGCTGGGCAACTTAGTGGGGAGGAAAACCTTTCCCAACCCACCAAGAATGGACAGAGCACACCGGTCGCTGTGCCCGAAGCCCAAGGCAGGAGACCACCCGAGAGCATTTATAGCTAAACTGCACCGGTACCAAGATAGGGAAACAATCCTGCGCTGGGCCAGGAAAAATAGAGCCTGCAAATGGGAAGGACACGCCATTAGAATTTACGAGGACATTGGGGCAGATTTAGCCAGGAGACGGGCAGAGTTCAATGGAGCGAAAGCAGCTCTTCACAAGAGCAACGAGCGTTTTGGTATGCTCTACCCAGCAAAACTCTGGGTCACATACCAAGAAAGAGAATACTTCTTTACAGCCCCCGCCGAAGCAAACAAGTTTGTCGAGGAACACGGGCTGGAAAACCACCAGCGAAGGTAGAGATGAGGGGCCCCAAGCAAGGGGCAACAACACGCCGATGGGGGGGGGGGGGGGGGGGGTGGGGAGGGGTGAGGCAATGCCAGGCCCCCCACCCCCGCCATGTCCAGCTCTTTCTGATGCAGCAATACTTCCATTCTGTCGCTTCATGCGCTGATTAGCTCGTCTGAACTGGCTCGCCCATTGTCCCGTCTGCCTTTGGTGTCCCTTCTCCCTCTGCTTTGGCTCCCTTCTGGCATTTTTTTCTCCCCCTTCCCTTTCTTCTTTTCTTTTCCCCTTGTTTTTCTTTTTCCCCACTTTTCCGACCCCTGTTTTTTTTTTGTTTCTTCCCTTTTTCTTCTCTCCTCCCTTCTCTCCTTTACCACTTTACTTTTCCTCTTTTATAAAACTCTTCTCAGGTGAGCTTGTTTTGGGTGAGCAAACCACTGCCCGAGGAACCGCTCCAGGTGGGAGGCCAGGCCCCAGCACGAGGGAACGAGAGTAGCGGAGAAGGGAGAGCAAGCAAGAGGAGTGCTGGGTAGGATAGGGGAAGAGCAGGCAGAAAACCGCAGAGGCCAGGAAAGGGAGACGCGAGACAGTAACTCCCGAGAGGGGGGCCACCGTACTAGCAGGAAAGCTAGCGCCGGGGGCATGCAACAAAGCAGGGCCGCAGCGCGCCCCCAACAGGGGGGAAGGCGCCAGGCAGGGGGTGGGGGGGGACCACCCAACAGAGTCGGGAGAGCAAACGGGGACAGGAACAGGGGAAAGAGGGACAAAGGAGGGGTATACGGGAGAGGGGGGAAAGGGAGAGACCGGGGGCGGGGGGTACACAGCGAGGGAGAGACCGGGGAGGGGGGATGCAGGGAAGGAGGGACAAACAAGGCTAGAAAAGGAATAGGGCTACAAAGTGCCACACCAAGGGCTCGAAACAAGGAACCGCTGCAAGCACCCACCCAGTACGGTCTGTGGGCGAAGGGGGCCCCCAGAGTGCAGGGGACTACCACTCTGCACAGTGGGAGAGCAGTGACAGTGGCCATCCTGGACGGCCCCCTAACAAAGGGAAACCCCGAGGGCAGGGGTGCGTCCACCAGGTAAGTATGGCTTATCCCACAGGAGCGAGGGGGCAGAAGCCCCCCCACCAGGATAGTCACCTGGAACGTAAGAGGACTCAACGGCCCAGTGAAGAGATCCAGAGTCCTCACCCACCTAAGAAATATGAGGGCCGATATACCATTCCTGCTATGGGACAAGGGCCGGGGGGGGGGGGGGGGGGGGGGGGGGGGGGGGGGGGGGGGGGGGGGTGGCGGCGATATTGATCGGCAAGAGGACGATGTTTAAGGCGACAATGACGGTTACGGACCCGGGGGGACGGTACGTCATGGTCAGCGGGGCCCTGGATGGGGCACCGGTAGTACTAGTTAACCTGGACACACCCAACTGGGATGACACGAGCTTCATCAAGAAAATCCCAGACATCGCGACGCATCGACTAATCATGGTGGGGGGGGACTTCAACTGTGTACAGGATCCAAAGACAGACAGATCAAACCCCAAAACGGGGAAAACCTCAAGCATGGCAAGGGAACTCGGTCACTTTATGGAGCAGTGGACCCCTGGAGGTTCGCCCACCCGGGGGAGAAGGAATTCTCCTTCTCCCCAGTATACAACGTGTTCACCAGAATTGACTTCTTTGTGGTGGGGAAAATGGTGCTTCCAGGGATAGACAAAGTGGAATACTCCGCAATTGTGATATCAGACCACGCTCCACATTACATGGACGTGCGGCTAGAGACGGGCAGGGCCCAACGCCCCACATGGAGGTTGGGCGGTGCCTTACTAGCTGACAAGGCCTTCAACGAAAAGATAGCGCAGGCCATAGCAGAGTACACAGAGAACAACCAGAACGGGGAGGTCTCACACTCCACATTCTGGGAAGTGCTAAAGGACGTACTATGAGGGGAAATCATTGCTTTCAAAGCGCGAAGAGATAGGGGGGAAAGGGTGGCTAGGCAGCAGCTGGTCGACTCCATACTGGAGGTAGACCGTAAATACTCCGAGGCCCCGACCGTAGAGCTCCTGGCGGAGAGGAAAGAGCTACAAAGGAACTTTGACCTGCTCTCCACCAGGAAAGCAGTGCACCAACTCTGCCAGGTACGTAGGACCCTGTTCGAACACGGTGACACAGCCAGCTGCCTGTTGGCACACCAGCTGAGAAAGCAGGCAGCCACCAGAGAAATTGCACAAATCAGGGGTACCAGAGGCACGTTAGAAACAGAACCAGAAAAGATTAACAAAACCTTCAAGGCCTTCTACCAAGGGCTGTACACCTCAAAGCCCCCAAGGGGGGAGTCTGGGATGAAACGGTTCCTTGATGGACTGGACATTCCAGTCGTGGGGGAGGGCAGAAAACGGGGCTTGGAAGCACCACTAGCACTGGGAGAGATCATGGACAGCATTAGCTCCATGCAGGCGGGGAAGACGCCGGGACCAGACGGATTCCCGGCAGACTTCTACAAAAGATTCGCGACTGCACTGGCCCCGCACCTGCGGGAGATGTTCACAGACTCGCTAGCTAGGGGCACACTGCCACCCACGCTAGCACAGGCCTCAATCTCACTGATACCTAAGAAAGACAAAGACCCAACGGAATGTGGGTCATACAGACCCATATCTCTGCTGAACGCAGATGCCAAAATACTGGCCAAAATCCTAGCCAAAAGGCTAGAAGACTGTTTACCTGAGGTGGTCACAGAAGACCAGACGGGCTTTGTCAAAGATAGACTAGCTTACCTCGAACATCAGGCACCTGCTGAACGTGATAATGACCCCCTCCGGGGAGAGAACACAAAAGGTGATCGTCTCCCTAGATGCAGAATAGGCCTTCGACAGAGTCGAATGGAAATACCTCATAGAGGTACTGGAGCGGTTCGGGCTTGGAACAGGGTTCACCTCCTGGGTAAGGCTCCTATACAACGCTCCCATGGCGCGTGTACGGACCAACAATACCAACTCCCGATACTTGCAACTGCATTGGGGCACCAGAAAAGGATGCCCACTGTCCCCGCTGCTGTTCGCTCTAGCGATCGAAACACTAGCAATCGCGCTCAGAGCAGCAAAAAGCTGGAGGGGGATCCGAAGGGGAGGCAGGGAGCACAGAGTCTCACTCTATGCAGATGACCTGCTCCTCTACATTTCGGACCCACAGAGCAGCATGGACGGAATCATCGCGCTCCTGAAAGAGTTTGGAGCCTTCTCGGGCTACAAACTCAACATGAGCAAAACAAGATTGTCCCAGTACACCCGCAAGGGGGGGGGGGGGGGGGGGGCAGCACTAAAGGGGCTGCCGTTCAAACAAGCCCAACACAAATTCCGCTATCTGGGGATCCAAATAGCCCATGACTGGAAAGGGATCCACAAATGGAACCTCACCAGTCTGACGGAGGAAGTAAAAAAGGACCTGCAAGGATGGAACACACTCCCACTCTCCCTCGCGGGGAGAGTCCAGATGATCAAAATGAACGTACTGCCCAGGTACCTCTTCCTGTTTAGATCAATTCCGATCTTCATCCCCAAGGCCTTTTTCAAAGTGCTGGACAAACTAATCATGGCGTTATTATGGGGAGGGGGTGAAATGCTAGGATCCCAAAGAAGGTCCTACAAAAAACAAAATCCAGGGATGGGCTAGCCCTCCCGAACCTACAATTCTACCACTGGGCGGCGACGGCCGAGCGAATAAGGGGATGGATCAAGGAGCCAGAAGCCGAGTGGGTGCGCGCGGAGGAGGCCTCCTGCATAGGGACCTCCCTCCGGGCCCTCGCCACGGCAGCACTCCCACACCCAAAAAACACTCCAGCAGCCCGGTGATGATAGCCACCCTCCAATCCTGGAACCAACTTCGGCAGCAATTTGGCCTGACCAAAATGTCGGATAAAGCTCCCATCTGCAACAACCATAGGTTCACACCAGCACTGACTGACGCCACCTTCAAAAGGTGGGGACAGGACGGAGGGACACTGACAGTCAGGGACCTATACACAGATGGCAGGATCACAACAGTGGACGAACTGACAGAGAAATTCCAGCTAGCCAGGGGGAACGAGCTAAGGTATCTGCAGCTTAAAAACTTCCTACGAAAGGAGACAAGGACGTACCCACAACCGCCACGACAGACATTACTGGAAGAACTACTGGACGCAAGTATCCTAGATAAAGGGAACTGTCGCGACATGTATGACCGACTGGTAGAAGGGCCGACACCGTACTGGACGCATCAAGAAAGAAATGGGAGGACGACCTGGGGATTGAGATAGGGTGGGGACTCTGGAGCGAAGCACTGCATAGGGTCAACTCCACCGCCACGTGCGCAAGGCTCAGCCTGACGCAGCTAAAAGTGGTACATAGAGCCCACTTAACAAGAACCCATATGAGTAGGTTCTTCCCGGAGGTGGAGGATAGATGTGAACGGTGCCAAATAGGCCCGGCCATCCACGCCCACATGTTCTGGTCTTGCCCCAAACTTGTGGAGTACTGGACAGCCTTCTTCAAGGCAATGTCCAAAGTGGTGGGGATGAGGGTGGAGCCATGCCCGATAGTGGCGGTCTTCGGGGTTTCAGACCAGCCAGATCTATTCCTGGGGAGGAGGGCGGACGCCCTTGCCTTTGCCTCCCTGATCGCCCGCCGTAGAATCCTGTTTGGCTGGCGGTCAGCAGCACCGCCCAGAGCTGCAGACTGGCTGTCCGACCTCTCAGAATCTCTCCAAATGGAGAAAATCAAATTCGCCATCCGAGGGTCAGACGACGGCTTCCACAGAACGTGGGAGCCATTCACGTGACTGTTCTGGGAACTGTTTGTGGCCGACGAACAAGAGGAAGAATAGCCAGGTAGCCAAGAATAAGGGGAAAGTAGCCAAGAATCAGGGGAAAGTAGCCAAAGCATGAAAGGGAGAGATAGGGGGGGGGGGGGGGGGGGGGGAGAGAGACAGCTAACCTGAGGAAAGAGAGGTGAACCACCGGGGGGGGGGGGGGGGGGGGGGGGGCGTTGGGGAGGGAATAGATAGGGAACAAGAGAGGAGAACCAGGGAGGTGGGGGGAGGCAGGGAAATGGGAGCCAGAAGGAAGGCACGGGATACAAAAACGAGCATCTCCAGGAGCAGGGAACAAGGAGAATAAAGACGGGAGGAACGGCAGAAGCGGAGGCGAGCGCGAGACGGCAGCGAGATCCGTCCGGGAGAAGCAAGCGACAACAACACGAAACACAGCCGAGTATCGCCCACTGTAAATATCTCTCCAGCACCCTAATGTATATTTGCCCCCCCCCCCCAATCCCCACCCCCTTTTCTCTCCCCCCCTTCTCTCCTCCCCCCCCCCCCCCCCACCATCATCACCCCCCCCCCCCCAAAACCGCTATTTGGAAGGGCAAGGACAGCAGACACATGGGAGCACCATCACCTAGAAGTTCCCCTCCAAACCACACCCCACCCTGACCCTTCACTATCACTGGGTCAAAATCATGGAACCCCTCACAGCACTGGGGGTGTACCTACCACATGGACTCCAGCAGTTCAAAAAGGTGCCTCACCGCCACCTTCTCAATGGCAATTAGGGATGGGCACTAAATGCTGGCTGAGCCAACGAAACCCTGTGAAAGAATTTTTTAAAAACTTTCCTGAAGTGTGATGAGCAGCACTGGTTGTGGCATATTTGTGGCATAACCAGAGCTTCATACAGATTCAGCATAGCGTCCCTCCTTTTGTACACGATACCTCTGTGTGTGAGGCCCAGGATCCTATTTGCTTTCTTAGTACGATGTTCGGCCACCATCAAACATCTATGTTCATGAAAAAGAGGAAAATGCAGGAGGGGGCTGGGGATTTCAGCATGTGAATTGCCCTTCAAAGAGCCAGCACGAACACAATGGTCCAAGTGGCCTTCTGTGTTGTAATGATTTTATGAACACTGAGATCCCTCTGTTCCTGCACACGGTAGAACGGTGCCATTAAGTATATATTTCAGGGCAGCACGGTGGCACAGTGGGTTAATCCTGCTGCCTCATGGCGCTGAGGTCCCAGGTTCGATCCCGGCTCTGGGTCACTGTCCGTGTGAAGTTTACACATTCTCCCCGTGTTTGTGTGGGTTTCGCCCCCCCAACCCAAAGATGGGCAGAGTAGGTGGATTAGCCATGCTAAATTGCCCTTTAATTGGAAAAAATGAATTGGGTACTCTAAATTTATTTTTTTTAAGTATATATTGTTTCTCCTAATTCCTTCCGCCAAGAGCATCACCTCACACTTCTCAGTATTAAATTCTATCGACCGATTGTCTGGCAGATTTGCTAACCTATGCATGTTGCTGTTGGTTGGTATCCTCACTGTTTGCTACACCTCCAAGCTTGGTATCATCCGTGGCAATATTTTGAAATTTTACTCAGTAATTTTACTCCAGTTATCAAATCATTTGTGTATATCAAAAAAAAGCAGTAGTCCTGGTCCTAACCCTTGAGAAAAATCACCATAGCAACCTTCAGACTGAAAGACAACCATTTACCATGAGTTGCTGGTTTCTGATCTTAAACCCATTTTTTACTCAAGCTGACACTGGCCCACCTATTCCATCAGCCTCAATTTTGTTAATTTTGTGGTTCTTTATTAAACATTTTCTGAAAATCCCCCCCCCCCCCCCCCCCCCCGATTAGTGTTTCTAAAAGCTTACACACCATTGTTGTTAAACTGGCCGGCCTGTAGTTACTAGGAATGCCCTTACACCATTTCTGAAATAAAGGTGTCATATTTGTCTCCAATCCTCTGGCAACTTCCCTGTATCGTGGGAAGACTGGGAGATAATACATTCCATTTTACCCTGGCTACATCCCCTCTCATCCCATTGAAATTAGAGCCACATGATCCAGGACAGCCAGGGCTCGAACCAGCTGCCCCTCCGTCCTAATGTGAACTCCAGGGCCCTATGGGCACTGACCGGAAGGAGGGGGCACTGGGCGACTATCCGGATCCAGCCCATGGAGTGGGGATGGTTGCCATCAGCTCCTCCGAGTTCCACCCCTCTGATGAGGTTGTGTCTCACAGTCAGCACATGGGACAGGATGGCACGGCTGTGCATGAGCCACTGACAAGTGAGCCGGGGCCCCAGAGCTCCCAGAGGACACCCGCCAGGGGCATCGAAGGCCACGGGACGAGGTAAGCAGCTGGCTGCCTCCACCTCAGAAATGCATCCTGGGGAGATACCTAGATGTAGTGGTCGAGCTAGGAATGCAAAGCACATCGAGGATCACTGAGGGCACTGGGCGAAGGGGTGGGGTTAGGTAGGGGGTGGGGGAGACACAGCACCACCCCCCACTGCGCGAGTGCACCTCACGCAGGTGATGGGTGTGAGAGGGGTGGGGTGGAACACAGGGTCTCTCTCTATGCGGATGACCTGCTGCCCTGTGTGACAGACCCGGTTTTGGGGGGGGGGGGGGGGGGGGGGCGCGAAATCATGGAGATACAGGAGAATTTGGGCGATTTTCAGGCTAGAAGTTAAATATGGGAAAGAGCGAGATGTTCGTGATCCAGGCACGGGGGCTGGAAAGGAGACTGAAGGAGTTACCTTTCAAAGTGGCTGAGAAGAGTTTTAGATATCTGGGGATTCAAGTGGCTAAGGATTGGGGGCAGTTTCATAAGTTAAATCTGGGCAAAGCGGTTGATCAAATGAAAAGGGACTTCCACTGATGGGACATGCTCCCACTGACGCTGGCGGGGAGGAGGTCCAGACGGTGAAGATGACGGACGGTCCTACCGAGACTGCTCTTCTTTTTTCAATATCTTCCGATTTTTGTCTCAAATACTTTTTTTTAGAAAAATGAACGCGGCAAAAACGGGTTTTGTGGGGGCTCAAAGGGTACGAGCTTGGAGGCTTTATTGACGGCGCCCTTGCTGTTCTCGCCGGCTCGGTACTCTACAAGCCCTGTGGTGGTGGTAGCCCTCAGGGTGTGGGGGCAATGGAGGCAGCACATGAGATTGGTCAATGTGGTCACCGATTTGTGACAACCACTGGTTTGCCCCAGGGGGCTGGATGAGGGCTTTAAGAGATGGCAGCGGGCAGGGATTGAGAGATTTGGGGACTTATTCATCCAGGAGAGCTTTCCGACCTTGAAGGCATTAGAGGAGGAGTTTGAGCTGCTGGATGGGAACAGGTTTCGGTGCCTTCAGGTGGGGGACTGGAGGCAGGTTCCAAGCTTTCCTCAACTCCCCCTGAGGGGACTACAGGATAAGGTGATGTCCAGGGGTTGGAGAGGGGAGGGTTACGGAGATATACAAAGAGTTGATGGAGGGGAAGAGGAAGGGGGAGGAGGAGCTGAGAGGAGAGCTAGAAATTGATGTGGGAAAAAGCCTTGAAGATAGTCAATTCATCCTCGTCATGCTTGATTCAGTTCAAGGTGGACCACAGGGCCCACATGATGGTAGCCCAGATGAGCAGGTTCTTTGAGGCGTTGGAGGACAGATGTGGGCGCTGTGGGGGTAGCCCGGCGAACTATGTACATATGTTTTGGGCATGTCCGAAATTGATGGGATTCTGGCAGGGATTTGCGGACGTTATGTCAGAAGTCCTGGAAGGGAGGGTAACTCCGAGTCCAGAACTGGCAATATTTGGGGTATTGGAAGATCCGGAGGCCAAGGTGGGGAGGGAGGCCGATGTCCTGGCCTTCTCCTACCTGGTGGCCCGGAGATGGATTTTGCTGGGCTGGAGGGACTCTGATCCCCCGAAGTCAGGAGTGTGGGTCAGCGATATGGCAGGGTTTCTCAGCCTGGAGAAAATCAAGTTCGCTCTGAGAGGATCGACTCGCGGTTCGCCCGGAGATGGCAACCGTTCATCGACTTCTTCAAAGAAAATTGAACGTCAGCAGTAAAGGGGGGAGGGGAAAAGTGAGGGGGGAGGAAAACAGGGGGCATGACAATGTTAGATAAGGACAGGGAGCTCAGTATAGGACTAGGCCGGAGGTAATTTTCTGTTTTTTGTTCGTTTAGGTGTTTTGCGTGTCGGCCCCCTCGTTTGTTGAAGAAATGTTAATGTGTTAAACTGTGAAAATTACAAATGCTTCAATAAAATACTTCCTAAAAAAAAAGGTGATGGGTGTAAGCGAGCACTCAGCAGACAGGCAGGGGTCAGACTGTGGCATCGATTGAGGAGCACCGGCACTCAGCAGGTTATCATCCCCCCCCCACCCCCCGCAACAGCCTGACCCGGTCGATAAAGCCTCTACCGAACCCAAATCGTCCCAGCACCTCCCATAAATAGTACCACTCCACCTGGTCGAATGCCTTTTCCGCATCCATTGCCATAACTACCTCAGCCTCCCTACTCTCCGGGGCATCATAATCACATTGAGCAGCCTTCTTATATTGGCCACCAACTGCCTGCCCTTGACAAACCCGGTTTGATGCTCCATAATCACATCCGGCACACAATCTTCAATCCTGGAGGCCAAAATTTTGGCCAGCAACTTGGCGTCCACATTAAGCCGTGAGATCGGCCTAAATGACCCGCAGAGCTCCGGGTTCTTGTCCCGCTTCAATATCAACAAGATAATGGCCTGTGAGATCATCAGGGACAACACCTCTTGATCCCTTGCATCATTGAAAACTTTGACCAGCTTTAGCCCTAAAATCCCCAAGAACTTCTTATAGAATTCCACCGGATACCCGTCCGGCCCCGGAACTTTACCCGACTGCGTTGCCTTCAAGCCCTCAACTATTTCTTCGGCCCTAATCGGGGCCCCCAGCCCATCCACCAGTTCCCTGCCCACCCTTGGGAAGGTCAGTCCGTCCAAAAAGCGTCTCATCCCCTCGGGCCCCAAGGGGGGCTTCCAAACAATAGAGCCGACTGTAAAAGTCCCTGAACGCCCTGTTTAGCCCTGCCAAGTCCCCTACCAAATTCCCATCCCCATCAACAACCCTCTCTATTTCCCTGGCCGCCTCCCTCTTCCTAAGCTGCTGTGCCAGCATTCTGCTGGCCTTCTCCCCATGTTCGTAAAACGCACCCCTCACCTTCCTACGCTGCTCCACTGCCTTACCTGTGGACAGCACCCCGAACTCCGCCTGCAGCCTCCAACGTTCCCTTAAGAGCTCCACCCCCGGGGTCACCGCATACCCCCTGTCTATCTGTAAGATCTCCTTAACCAATCGGTCCGTTTCTGCCCTATCCGTCCTGTACCTATGAGATCGGATCAAAATCAGCTCCCCTCTCACCACTGCCTTCAGCGCCTCCTAGACAACCTTGCTGAGACTTCCCCCATGTCATTGACCTGCAGATAGTTCTGCATGCACTTCCTCAGCCTCTCGCACACCGCCTCGTCGCCAGCAAGCCCACGTCCAATCGCCATTGCGGGCGCTGGAAGCTCTCCTCACTAACCTGTAGTTCCACACAGTGTGGGGCATGATCCGAAATAGTGATGGCCAAGTACTCCGAGTCCACCCCCCCCCGTCAGTAAATCCCTGCTTAAAATGAAAAAGTCAATCTGGGGCAGCAGGGTAGCATGGTGGTTAGCATAAATGCTTCACAGCTCCAGGGTCCCAGGTTCGATTCCCGGCTGGGTCACTGTCTGTGTGGAGTCTGCACGTCCTCCCCCTGTGTGCGTGGGTTTCCTCCGGGTGCTCGGTTTCCTCCCACAGTCCAAAGATGTGCGGGTTAGGTGGATTGGCCATGCTAAATTGCCCGTAGTGTCCTAATAAAAGTAAGGTTAAGGGGGGGTTGTTGGGTTACGGGTATAGGGTGGATACGTGGGTTTGAGTAGGGTGATCATGGCTCGGCACAACATTGAGGGCCGAAGGGCCTGTTCTGTGCTGTACTGTTCTATCTATTCTATAACATGCGAATAAAAAGAAAACTCCTTCCCCGTCGGCTGCCTAAACCTCCATGGGCCAACTCCCCCCCCCCCCCCCACCCCATCAGTTCCTTTGCCATTGCTGGCACCCTCCCCGTTTTCGAACACAACCAGTCCAGGCCGGAGTTGATGATTGTATTAAAATCCCCACCCATAACCAACTTGTGCGAGTCCAGGTCAGGTATCTTCCCCAAACCCTCTTTATAAATTCCACATCGTCCCAGTTTGGCACGTACACGTTAACCAAGACTATCTTCCTCCCCTCCAGCTTGCTACTCACCATGACATAACGACCCCCCCCCGTCCAAGACTATACTGCTCACCTGAAATTACACCCGCTTGTTGATCAAAATCACCACCCATCTAGTCTTGGTGTCCAGCCCCGAATGAAAGACCTGACTGACCCAACTCTTCCTTAGCCTGACTTGATCCGCCACTTTCAGGTGTGTCTCCTGTAACATTACCACGTCCGCCTTCAGAGCCCTCAGATGCACGAACACACGTGCCCTCTTGACCGGCCCATTTGACCCTCTGACATTCCAGGTGATCAGCCTTATTGGGGGGCACCGTGCCCCCGCCCACCCCCATGCCGATCAGCCATCCTCTTTCCTGGGCCCGCCTCCAGCCCATGCGCCGTGCCTCCATCGGCCCGCTTCCTGGCGGAACCCACCGCCGACCTCCACTCTGTCCCGAAACCTAAGTCACTCCCTCGTCAGCAGAGTATCTCCCCCCCCCATCAACACCACTTTGTAACCTAACCCCTGCCATATATTAATCATATGCACACCCCCCACTGTGCTTCCGTAGACTAGCTCACTCAGCTAGTCTCCTACCTATTGTTCCCCCACTCCCCTTCCCCCCGCCCATCGAAACCACTTCCCTCATCAAACCAACCCCAAACAATCGCCCAATTACCATAAGAGACAACCCAAAACAAAAAACCCACAAAGAACCCCCCCCAATAGTGCAAATCAAAGTAATAAAAAGTAAAAAGCCCCCCCAGCCACCCCCACCAAATCACCGAAAACCCATAGAAACCGAATAACTTTTACTTCCCCCATCTTCAACCAAACTCAAATGCAAAAGGGAAACGACAATCAAAACATATAAACATCACTCAAAAAAAGTTACAACTTAAAACAAAAACAAGTTCTCAGTTCAGCACCAGCCCTTCTTGTCAAAGTCCATCGCATCTTCGGGCAACACAAAATAATGGTGCTGGTCCTTATGCGTAACCCAAAGACGCGGTGGGTATAGCAGCCCAAATTTCACCTTAAATCGCCTTAACTTGCATGAAGCCTGCCCTCCTTCTGTCCAAACACAGGTCCTGATAGACCCGCAATATGCTATTGTCCCACTTGCAGCTCCTAGTGCGTTTGGCCCACTGGAGAACACACTCCTTATCCAAAAATCTGTGGAACCGGACCACCATCGCCCTTGGGGGGTCCCTCGGCCGCGGCTTCCTCGCCATCGCCCTGTCCACCTCCAATGGTCGGGGAAAGGCCCCCTCCCGCAGAAACTTCTGAAACATACTCGCCACAATCACGCCAGCATCCGCCCCCTCAGCCCCTTCAGGGAGACCGACAATTTTTAACTTCTGCCGGCGAGCTCTATTCTCCAGATCTTTCACCTTCTCCTGCAGCCTCTTTTGCTGATCCTTCAGCATCCCCACCTGTAGTTCAACTACCGTTTGGTGCTCCTCCTGGTCCGCCAGCACTTTCTCCAGCTCCTGAATCCTCCGATCCTGGACATCCAGCCTGCGCTCCAGCCGATCGATCGATTCCTTTATCGGGTCAAGACAGTCTCGTTTCTGCCTAGCGAAGCCCTCTTGGATCACCTGCATCAGCTCCTCCGTTGATGGTTGGGCCGTCGCAGCAGGGGTCCGAACATCAGCCATATTGTCTTCAGCCGCAACCTCCACCCAGCCCTTGCTTATCTTCTTACTTCTTCCTTTTCGATCCCTTGGGGTTCTTCGTTCCATACACCACTGTGTGGAACCAGTGCCAAATTGTCTGCACCTTCAAAGCCAGTGCTCAAAATCACAAAAAAGTCGGGGGAAAAGGTCCAAAGATCCAGCCAGAGCGGGAGCCACCAAATGTGCGACTTACTCCCTCATAGCCGCCACCAGAAGTCCATCGGAACTGCATCTTAAGGAGTCCGATGCACCGCTCAATCATATCCCGGGTGGCCACATGGGCCTCATTGTACCGGGTCTCTGCTTCGGTCTCCGTACTGCCATCATTAGTCAGGCCCCCAGTGGATACCCCTTAACCCCCAAGAGACAGCCGCCCATACTGGGGTGGTCCTCGAAGAGCCCATGGATGACTGACTGCCCCCGGATGTAGCTGTCATGGACACTCCCCGGGAAGCGTGCGCACACGTGCATTATCTTCAGCTGGTGGTCGGATATGAGTTGTATGTGCAGGGAGTGGAACCCCTTTTGGTTAACATAGGGATCCCCCAGATAGTCCAGTGAGTGCAGGCAGCATGTGTGGCATCTCTTACCCCCTGGACCCGGCGATGGTGAAGAAATCTGCAGCCCAGGCATCTTGCTGGGCTTGGTCCATGTCAAAGGTGATGTAGTTTTCCTCCCGGGCATACAGGGCATCCGTCACCTGTCGGATGCACCCGTGGGTTGTAGCACAGGCCCCTGCTCAAGTCCTGGAATGATCCTGAGGCGTAAAAGTTCAGGGCTGTGGTGACTTTAACGGCCACTGGGAGTAGGTATCCTCCTCCTCCTCCACTTGGTGCCAAGTCCACGAGGACATGGCACAGGTGCCGCACCATCTCCTTGTTGAGGCGGGACCTCCTGTGGCACGCACTGTCCATCATTGCTCGAACGACCAGTGACGCCTGTACACCGTGGACCGTCACGGGATGTCCTCCCTGTCCTGATGGCCGGCCAGGTCCTCAGGGTGTGGGGGGCGAGGTCCGGCACATGATCCGCCGCCTCGAGCATCTACTGACGCTGCTGCTGTCGCCGTCTCCAATGTCTGGCAACCCGGCCTAGCCACAGCACCACTAGGGCAAGTTCTGGTTCCAATATCCCTGCCATAACATTCAATAACTGTAAGGCATTGGGAAAGGATGTTAGACTGACAAACAGTGGTGGCTCCCATCCCGGGACCCTCCATTCCCCATTGATCCCCCACTCCCCACCCACCCGGAACACCCTGCCCACACACACCGGGCCACAGCAGGTCTCCCTCACCGAACCCCAGACCCTGTACCCCACACACTCACTCATAACGTTACCTGGATATGGCACTGGTTCTCTCCCCATGGCGTCACCCACCCTCCGGGTGTGGACATGTCCCCGGAGCTGTGTCCCATCCCCTGGGTGTTCGGATGTTGGCTGCTGCATATGCTTCCCATAGTGTTTAGGCACAGTGTCAAGGCACCGTGGTCTGATTGGGATGCTAGGCAATGACTCCCATATGCTACATGGCCCGCCCACACACGGAAATCCACTTGGATTGTGTGAAGCGTTCACTTAACCATGATTGTAAATTCCCTATTAGCAAAAGCCTTCAGCCAGAGGCCTTGGCAGTCGGTGGGGGTTATGGGTGGTCTGTGAGACAGAGGGGCAGGGACAAGGATTGCCCCCGGAACATGTAAACATGATCCAGAGGTTAGCATGGTGGTTTCGCAAGTGGTTGCCCCCCCCCGGTTGCCCCCCCCCCCCCCCCATGGCGACCCACCCCGGCAGGGACTGTTCCCACCCCCAGCTGAGGGTCCCCCAACCCCAGCCGAGCACTGGGGTTGCAAGCCTAGCGGTCCTGGGCTGTTTGCCTGTGAGTAAAGATGGCTGCTCACCTCCTCAGCTCCCCACGGAAGCCCTTCCACCAGGTTCACGTTTTCAAAGAGGAGTACTAATGGGCGCCAGCATGGCCACTTGCTGGGGAGGCCATGAAGGGAGGTTGTTGGATATGGGGTAGTTCTCATAAATTTTATGGAAATAGGGCTTCAGTGGTTTCTCGCCACACTACGGTGGGATCCCAATTTCACCTACGGGAGCGGGCCGGTTTCATTGCAAACTTTGCAGCCTGGCTTTTGGCTTCTCCAACTAGTTATCGGCCTCGCTTTGCTTGAGCGGGAGCGTAACGAGGCCAGAGAATCGCACCCTATGTCGTTTAGGGAAGGGAATCTGCCATCTTTACCTGGTCTGGCCTACATGTGACTCCAGACCCGCAGCAATGCGGCTGACTCCAAATTGCTCTCTGCAATGAACAAGCTACTTAGTTCAAGGACAATTACGGCTGGACAACAAATACTTGCCTTGCCAGCCACAATCACATCCTGTGAGAGAACTTTTAAAAAAGTCTGATCTGAGCCAGGCTAAAGCTCAGGAAAGTCCCAAAATGCTTACAGCCATTGAAGTACTTTTGAAATCTAATCACTGATGTAAGAAATGCTGGAAGCAAATTTAAGTAAGATCCCACAAAAAGATCACAATGTGCCAGGGGTAGCTTTCCTATCTCTGGGGCAGAAGCCCTGAGTTCAAGTCCCACTTCAGGCTTGATGGCCCACGGAAGTTGTGCTCATAACCTGAAGGAGGAGTAGGAAGATCCCACAAACAAGCAATGTGACAATGGCCGGATCCTATTTTGTTTTCAGTCCTGTTGGTTGAGGGATAAATACTGGTTAGCACATCAATGAAAATTCCAATAATGCCGTGAAATATTTTGCATCCACCTTAAAGGGCAGATGGGGTTCAATTTAACATCTCATCTGAAGGACAGAAACTGCAACATTCCCTCTAGATGTGGCTGGCAAATGACAATTTGATTTGGGCTCGACTGTGCTGCCCTCTTGTGGTGGAAGAGCTGACTACTGTTTAAGATGATGTTCTAATTCTGCCATGTCTTAAAGGAGGGCTTGTGACGCAGTGGTAGTGCCCCTACCACTGAACCAGAAGCTCTGGGTTCAAGTTCAACGGCAGGACATGATGGCCATGGAAGGAGCATTCAAAGAGCTGATAATCACTTTCAAAATCCTTTCCCCTGCTATTCCCCAAAAAGGGTTTTTAAAAAAGCAGTATATGGATGTGAAGATATGCTAACAACAACAACCTTGTCTTAAT
This sequence comes from Scyliorhinus canicula, assembly GCF_902713615.1. Classification (NCBI taxonomy): domain Eukaryota; kingdom Metazoa; phylum Chordata; class Chondrichthyes; order Carcharhiniformes; family Scyliorhinidae; genus Scyliorhinus; species Scyliorhinus canicula. Next base: position 91,167,872 of record NC_052147.1, read on the forward strand.
TTGCAAGTCCTGTTCCCCGACACCTCTGTGCTCATTAACATACCTTTGCACCCAGAAAAGCAATGTGTTGGTTTTAAAATCCTTATTTTGAAGTCCCTCCATGACCTCACCCCTGTAATCACCTCCAAACCCACAACTCTTTGAGATATCTGCACTTAATTGTAATAGCTCTGCTATTTGGGGTTGTGGTTTCAGTTGCCTAGGCCCAAGGCACTGGCAAACCCTCACTACAGCTCCCCACCTCCCTACCTCACTTTCCTCATTTAAGATACTCATTAAAACCTACCTCTTTGACCAGTTTCTGGTCAATTGACCTGATACCTCCTTATGTGGCCCAGTGTCATACTTTGATTTATAATTCTGTGAAGCGCCTTGAGATGTTTAATTACGTTAAAGGCCCTACATAAATGCAGGTCACTGTCATCGTGTCGGAAGGGAAACAAATGATTCCTCCTCATCCTGCTTCTCCCAAATGCATTTTCCAGTAGAGATTGCTGTTAGGATTCTCCCAAACCCCCACCTGCCTCCTTCTATCCCCACAGCCGGGGAGGGTGACTGAGCCTGGCTGTTGTATACAGCAGTCAGCAGAGAGTGGGGTTGGAACCTGGCAGCTCAGCAGCTGCTACATGTACTCAGTGGGGCACCGGGCAAGAGATAACCCTGGATAAGCAACGATGGCTGGATAGGGGACCCAGGGGACCGATAAATCACCTGGCACCGACAGGGTGGAAATCAGAGTGCGGCTGGATTGTCCAGTGATGGGGGAGGGGATTAATGGGGGTGGGGGGGGGGGGGGGTGTGAGAATCGAAAGGAGGGGGGGGGGTAGTGGGCGGGAGGAGGTCACACTGGGGGCCTCAGTAAGAAAAACAGAGAAGCCACCTGATGTTCTGTGAGTCAGCTTCCAGGACAGATAAGAGGGAACCGCTGTGAGGGCAGGTGTTTCCTGAGCTACGCACTTACTCACACGTTAACATGAAAGGAAGCAGGCCAAGTGCAGAGGAGAATGAGCTGACCTTCCAGCAAGCAATAGGGGGACAGGCTGGGAGCAGACTGAGAGAACAGAGCTCTCTCTCTCTCTCTCCTGCCCAAAGTACTTTGTTTGTCATTCAAAGCTCTGAGGAAGGAACTCTTTGTGGGAAAGTGCTTGTTTTTTTGGGAGCTAACAGGAACTGGCAAAGATCCAAGCAGTTCCTTGCTTGAACAATGTAAATGGGACACACCCAACTCTGGATACTGAAATTTCACATGGAAAACCTTCCCAGTATTTCACTCCCAGGCCTGGTGGAGCTGGGAGAGGGGGGGGGGGGGAGACACAAGTGGAGGAGGGGAGGACCCACAGCCTAGAATTGCTGACAGGGAACCTGTTGCTAATGGGGGCTGTTTCTATAGCAACTAGCGGTGCTCCAAAGCAATAAGGATACAGACATTATTGAAGGAAAAAGAGCCATTAACACTGGGTTGCCTTTTCAGACTCATTGTATCACCATTCTGCAAGAACCAACATCCTCCATTCCCAGGGGAGAAGCTCTCAAGCGATCATATCTCTCGGCTGAAGCACGTTTTGTGTTGTTGTTGATCATTTTTGCTATTTCCAGTTGCTGCTCTCCCCCACTCTCCTCCCACCACCCCCCCAGCTTAGAATTCTCCGGTGACCAATTGCAGTTTGTCCACCAGGAGGCACCATTGGCTGAGGTCCCTGAGCTTAAAGCCTGAAGATAGAGTTTCAATCTGATGAAGCAGGCTGGTAAGGTTTGAATGTGACCTAGACCCCCTTGGATGAAATTTTATCTCCCTCTCTCTGTGCCAACTATGGGGGTCAACGATCAAGCAGGCTTAGGCTATATATTTTCCCAGCCATCATTTGGTGCAGTTCTGGCCCATCGATTGAGAAAGTTATGGTTAAAGAACCAATGAGATCAGCTGCCACAGCATTGGTAGATGCCAGCTGGTAGGGGAGATGAAAACTGTGCAGTATGACCGGCAGCGTGTGCACACATCCTGTGCATGAATTGCGTTGAGAGCCATATTGGTAAAGACAGACAAAGAAACAGCCAGAGACCTTGCTAGAAACATGCCTGAAGTCTTTATTTGCATGTAACATGCATTTGTGTCACCCTTTCCAAAGTGGATGCAGCCAATATTAGGCTTGCTACTTCCATGAAAACGTGCTCGACACGCACAGCCTACCATAAGACATAGGAGCAGAATTAGGCCACTCGGCCCATCGAGTCTGCTTTGCCATTCAATCATGGCTGATATTTCTCATCCCCATTCTCCTGTCTTCTCCCCATAATTCCTGATCTCCTTATTAATCAAGAACCTATCTGTCTCTGTCTTAAAGGCACTCAGTGATTTGGCCTCCACAGCCTTCTGTAGCAAAGAGTTCCACAGATTCACCACCCTCTGGTTGAAGAAATTCCTCCTCATCTCTGCTTTAATGGATCGTCCCTTTAGTCTGAAATGGTGTCCTCTGGTTCTAGTTTTTCCTGCAAGTGGAAACATCTTCTCCACGTCCACTCTATCCAGACCTTACAGTAGCCTGTAAGTTTCAATAAGATCCCCCTTCATCCTTCTAAACTCCGAGTACAGACCCAGAGTCCCCAACCGTTCCGACAAGCTCTTCATTCCAAGGATCATTCTTGTGAACCTCCTCTGGACCCTTTCCAAGGCCAGCACATCCTTCCTTCGATACAGGACCCAAAACTGCTCACAATACTCCAAATGAGATCTGACCAAAGCCTTATATATCCTCAGAAGGACATCCCTGGTCTTGTATTCTAGCCCTCTCGACATGAATGCTAACATTGCATTTGCCTTCCTAACTGCCGACTGAACCTGTACGTTAACCTTAAGAGAATCGTGAACAAGGACTCCCAAGTCCCTTTGTGCTTCTGACTTCCGACGCACTTCCCCATTTAGAAAATAGTCTATACCTCCATTTCTCCTTCCAAAGTGCATAACCTCATACTTTTCCACATTGTATTCCATCTGCCACTTCTTTGCCCACTCTCCTAGCCTGTCCAAGTCCTTCTGAAGCCTGCCTGCTTTCCCAATACCTGTCCCTCTACAGATCTTTGTATCATCGGACCGTAGCAACAGTGCCTTCAGTTCCTTCTTCCAGATCACTAATGTATATTGTGAAAAGTTGTGGTTTCAGCACCGCCCCTGAGGCACACCACTAGTCACCGGCTGCTGTTCTGAAAAATACCCCTTTATCCCCATTCTCTACCTTCTGCCAGTCAGCCTATCCTCTATCCATGCCTGGATCTTGCCTTTAACACCATGGGCTCTTAATTTATTTAACAGGTTGCTATGTGGCACCTTGTCAAAGGCCTTCTGTAAATCTAAATAAATCACGTCCACTGGTTCTCCTTTGTCTAACTTCCTTGTTACTTCTTCAAAGGAGTCTAACAGATTTTTCAGACATGACCTCCCCGATATAGCGATCCTATATCGCTCCTTGCTAGATTTAACTTGATTCCTTACTAACAATGCGACCCCGCCCCCTTTGCCCATCTGCCTGTCCTTTCGGTAGGACTCATATCCTTGGATATTTAGATCCCAGCCCTGATCCCCTTGCTGCCACATCTCTGTGATGCCCACAACATCGTACCGGCCAATTTCAATGTGCGCAACTGGGCTAAATCGCTGGCTTTGAAAGCAGACCAAGCAGGCCAGCAGCACGGTTCGATTCCCGTAACAGGCGCCGGAATGTGGCGACTAGGGGCTTTTCACAGTAACTTCATTTGAAGCCTACTCGTGACAATAAGCGATTTTCATTTTTTTTTTCATTTACCTTGTTCCGTATACTGCGCGCATTTTGGTACAACACCCTCAGTCCTGCATTGACCACCTCCCTTCTCACACTTGTCACCTTTTTTGCTCTGCCTGAGGGTGATGTTGTTCTCTTATTTTGGTTCTCTATTTCCCCTTCAGTTATTAGCCTTGTAAGCTAACATTCTGGTGCCCAATCCCCTGCCATACTAGTTGAAATCCTCCCGAGTGCCTCTACCAAACCTCCCAGCCAGGATATTGGTTCCCCTCCAGTTTAGATGTAACCAGTCCTTCTTGTACAGGTCCCACCTGCCCTGGAAGAGATCCCAATGGTCGTGAAATCTGAAACCCTCCCTCCTATACCACCAGTTTAGCCACGTATTTAGCTGCACTATCCTCCTATTTCTAGCCTCGCTGGCAACGGACCCATAAATAGTCCACAGCAGCCAGGCCAACAGCAAGATGTTTTCTGTTTGCAAAATATACTGAAGCTGAACGTGAAACTACTGTGCTGATTTGCCGGACAACTTTCCAACCTGAGGCCTCAAGTGTACATCTGGCCGGGCTCAACCACTTTCTGGTGTATGAGTGTGAGCTTAAATGATGAGCGTGTAAATGTGCATGTGAATATGCATTATTTTATTCACTTGTGGGATTTGAACATTGCCCATCCCTTGGTTGTCCTTGAGAGGGTGGATGTGAGCTACCTTCCTGAGCTGCTGCACCTCGTGTATTACAGGCGTACCCACAGTGCTGTGAGGGAGGGAGTCCCAGGTGATAAAGTCAGGATGGTGTGTGGCTTGGAGGGAACTTGCAGATAGAAAATCTCCCCTAGAACTGGTCACAATGTCCCAGGAATATGAAGCCCCCTCTCCTGCAGCATCTCTCCAGCCATGCATTCATTTGTTCTGCTCTATCCACCTATTTCGATACTCAGTCACGCATGCACCAGGTGTAATGCAGAGATGAGCTCCTGCTTGCAAGTTTCATTCCTAGCTCCCTAGAATCTGCCTGTTGAACCACATCCCTCTTTCTATCTGTGTCATTGGTACTAATCCTGACCGCCATCACTGACTGTTCACTCACCCCTCAAAATGTCCTGCTCAGTGACACCCTTGACCCTTGCACCAGTGAGACAACGTACACACCCTGGATTACCGTGCCTGGCCACAGAAACACCTGCCTGTTCTCCGAACTATCAAATCTCTATCACTGTTGCTTTTCCAATCTTTGCCCTAACTTCCCCCATGCACAGCTGAGCCAACCGTGGTGCTGTGGACTTGACTCTCACTGCACTCCCCAGATGAATCATCACTCTCACCAATACTTAGAACCGAATATTAGTTGGAAAGTGAGTTGCATTGAGGGGACTCCTGCACCATTTTTCCTGGTCCACTTTGGCGGTCGCCCATTGTAATGTTCTTGTCGGATAGCCTGATTTATATTGCAAGCACACTTGTAGCTGAAGCTAAATGATTTATTAACATTAACTGTGGGTCAAATATATACAAAACAACCGATGAATAATAGTATGATCATGCACAAGCAACCTCTCTCCTAGCTCCCGAATCGGTCTGGGATCACCTAACTCTAACATTGACTTATATACTAATGAGACACCTAGTGGTCAGTTGGTGAATTAAAACACAACCATGATATCACTACATCCCTTTTCTTTGAAGGAATAAATTAATACATTATCATCAGTATGTTTACATGCGATATCATTGGCCTGTGAGTCTAACAGTATTAATGTTTTCCTTTCAAATTTTCAAAACTGATTTAACAAGTATATCATAGAATCACAGAATTTACAGTGCAGAAGGAGGCCATTCGGCCCATCGAGTCTTCACCAGCTCTTAGAAAGAGCACCCTACCCAAGCTCACACCTCCACCCTATCCCCATAACCCAGTAACCCCATCCAACACTAAGGGCCATTTTGGACACTAAGGGCAATTTAGCATGGCCAATCCACCAAACCTGCACATCTTTGGACTGTGGGAGGAAACCAGAGCACCCGGAAGAAACCCACGCACACATGGGGAGAACGTGCAGACTCCGCACAGACAGTGACCCAAGCTGGGAATCGAACCTGGGACCCTGGAGCTGTGAAACAATTGTGCTAACCACAATGCTACCGTGCTGCCCTCATGTGTATATATATATGTATATGTATATATATATAGATACAAGAACAGCAAGCACAGTATGTACAAATAGTCCAAATCTACAAGTTTGACCTTGCTGCTCAGAACATGTGGATTCAATGTCCTCCATAGCATTCTCATGCTCAGTAACTGCTGAACTATCTGACACTGTAACTGACATTGATTCTGATGTAGATTCGTCATCCATCACATTGTTATGAAAGTCTTCTCTAGTTTTCAAGAGCGTGCGACGATTTCTTCTTAAAACCAACCCATCCTCTGTCTGTATATTGTAGGAATGAGGTGTTACTTCTTCAAGTACAATGGCTTTTCTCGATTAATTGCCAATGTCATCACTACTCAGAGGTGGTAAAGTTCTAGACACTCATATCACATAACTGCTTTTGTTTTGCTTTAATGTTTTGCATTTCCTGCAATACCACTGCATTCTCCTCTTTCTTTTCCAAGTATGGAAGTGTGGTACGCAACCTTCTATTTATGAATAACTCTGCTGGCGATCTACCATTTGATGATGGTAACACTTTGTAACATGTCTTTGTGAGACATGTATCAGATTGTATGTCCATTGTGTTCTGTAATGATTGATTTACAACATGTACACATTTTCCTAATCATTATTTCCTAATAATGAATACAAGCCCTCGGATACAATACAGAATGGGATGGAATAAACGGTGTTCTTCACCACCACACTCCGGTCACAAGCATCATAACATTTAATGCTTGAACCATTATAATCTCTTAGAGATATTTTGTGATTTCTTCTAATCGACTGAATTTTTAGATTTTTTAAATCAGTCATGCTGATTAAATTGGCTTTTGCACCAGTGTCTAACTTCAATTGGACTACTGTATCATTTACTTCAAGTGGTACCATTCATTTGTCCTCATCAACTGCATTTATTTTAAATGGAGCATCAGTTTGCATTTTTTGAAGTACTGGAGAATTTTTTGATGTCTCCAAAAAATTATTCTTCTCTGTTACTACTCCAACAAACAATGATGTTTCATCACTGGAGATGTCTTCCACTGTGCTGACTGATCTGGGTTCAGCTTAGAGTAACAACTCTGAGCAAAGTGATTTTTTTCCTTTGCATCTGGAGCAAAACTTGCCAAATGCTAGGTGGACACTGCCTTAATTTGTGCCTTTGACCACATCCTTTACACAGAAATACTTCATCCTGATCTTTAACCTGTTTGTTGGTGTACGAGGAGCTGCAGGAACATTCTCGCTTTTTTTTTTGAAGTTTCCCGCCTTTTTGGAAAAAGGGCGGCAACCGGAGTGCTTTCCTCCAAGAAGAAGCCACCATTGCTGAGAAACATTTTAGAATGCTATGCTGCTAGCTCGTGAGTCTGACAAATCTCAACTGTTTGTTCCAAAGACAGCTCCGTTCCCTCAGCTTATTTTCATTCACACCAAACACAATTTGGTCCCGAATCATGGAAGATTCCACCGCTGAAAAATTACAGGTTTTAGCTTTTAGCTTTAAATCAATGATGAAATGATGTATGGACTCTTCCGTAAACGTGATCTAAACGCATAACGTTCATAAATTTCATTCTTTCTATGGGTGCAATGCTTATCAAATCTTTGAAATATTTTGCTAAAATTTTTAATATCTTCATCGTTTGCAAATTTAAACATATTAAACACAGCAATTGCTTTGGGCCTTGCTGTTTTTTAAAAAAATATTTTTATTCTCCTTTTTCACATTTTCTCCCAAATTTACACCCACCAACAATAAACAATAAGCAGTAATGAATATAATGTCAATCCCCATATCAACAACAACAATCCCATCCTCACACCAACCCCCGAACAACTGTCTGCATGTTAACATGAACAAATAACAAAAAGGAATCAGGAATCACCCATAGTCACCATTAACACATACAGTCAGTCCCCCTCCTCCCAAACCCCCTCACTAATGTTCAATGTTATCCAATTCTTGAAAGTGCATAATGAATAACGCCCATGGGCAGCACGGTGGCACAGTGGTTAGCATTGCTGCCTATGGCGCTGAGGACCCGGGTTCGTATCCCGGCTCTGGGTCACTGTCGTGAGGAGTTTGCACATTCTCCCCGTGTCTGCGTGGGTTTCACCCCCACAGCCCAAAAGATGTGCAGGATAGGTGGATTGGCCACGCTAAAATTGCCCCTTAATTGGAAAAAATAATTGGGTACTCTAAATTTTTTTTAAAATGAATAACGCCCATGAATTGTAGAACCCCTCCATCCTTTCCCTCAGTTCAAACGTAAACTTATCAGGAATCAAGAATTCCAACATGTCCCCCCCCCCCCCCCCCCCCCCCCCCCCCCCCCCCCCCCCCGCCACACCAGGGCACAGGGTGGAGAGGTTGCTCTCCATCCCAACAGGATCCACCTTCCGGCGATCAACGAGGTGAGGGCTATAACATCTACCTCCGCACCCGTTTCCAACCCTGGCTGGTCCAACACCCCGAATATGGCCTCCCGAGGGCCAGGGTCCAGTTTCATGCACCACTTTAAAGATTACCCTAAAAATCTCCTTCCAGTAATCCTCCAGCTTCGGACAGGGCCAAAACATATGAACGTGATTTGCGGAGGCCCCCCACCCCCCGTAACATTCACACACATCTTCTACCCCCTCAAAGAGCCGGCTCATCCTCACTCTTGTGAGGTGTGCTCTATACACCACCTTCAGCTGTATCAGCCCCAACCTCGCTCAAGAGGTGGAGGCGTTCACTCTCCGGAACACCTCACACAGAACTCCTCCTTCATACCATCTCCCAACTCTTCCTCCCACTTTGCTTTGATCCCTCCCAGCGGTGCCTTCTCCTCTTCCAAAATAGCCCCGTAAACCGCTGACATGCTGACCCCCTTCTCCTGTCGTCAGCACCTCTTCCAGCAATGTGGAGGCCGGCTCCACCGGGAAGCTCTGTATCTCCTTCCTGGCAAAATCTCAAACCTGCATGTATTTCAACAATTCCCCCTGCTCCAGCCCATACTTCGCTTCCAACTCCTTCAATCCTGCAAACCGACCCCCAAGAAACAAATCTTTTAGTGTCTTAATCCCCTTCTCCTCCCATTTCCGAAAATTTTCGTCCCACTTCCCTGGCTCAAATCTGTGGTTCCCCCGAATCGGCATTTCCCTTGACCCTGCCCCTAACCTGAAGTGTTTGCGAAACTGCCTCCAAATTCTCAATGAGGGCCCTGCTGCTGTTAGGAGCATCACTACCGTACTCAAATCTAATTGATCTCCTAAATGTACTGCAGTAAAAAGCAGATTAGATTGTTGTTTAAACACACGGCAGTTGCTCTCCACATCACCATGAAATCTGAGACTCCTTGGTGGCTTCAACAACTCCATGTAGTTCATTCGTGAATTCTGCAAAATCTTCACTCAATGATGCAATAGTGTTTTCTCAGTGTTAATACCATCCAGCTGGTACCATGTAATGTTCTTCTTGGATGGCCTGATTTATATTACAAGAACACTTGTAGCTAAAGCTACAAACAATTTATTAACATTAACTGTGGGTCAACTATATACAAAACAACAGATGAATAATAGTATGATCATGCACAAGCAACCTCTCTCCCAGCTCCCTAGTCGGTCGGAGGTCACCTGACTCTAACATTCATTTAAATACTAATGAGACCATTAGTGGTCAGTACAACACAACCATGATATCACTGCACCCATTACCTATCTGCATAAACTTAAGCTGCAGAGTTGCTACATCAAGCACATAGAACAGTACGGCACAGAACAGACCCTTCGGCCCTCGATGTTGTGCCAAGCATTTTCCAAAACCAAGATCAAGCTATCCCACTCCCTGTCATTCTGGTGTGCTCCATGTGACAAATCAGGAGACGGACAGATCAGGAGACGGACAGTTCGGCAGACGGACAGTTCGGCATAGAACAGTACAGCACAGAACAGGCCCTTCAGCCCTCGATGTTGTGCCGAGCATTGTCCAAAACCAAGATCAAGCTATCCCACTCCCTGTCATTCTGGTGTGCTCAATGTGCCTATCCAATAAACGCTTGAAAGTTCCTAAAGTGTCCGACTCCACTATCACAGCAGGCAGTCCATTCCACACCCTAACCACTCTCTGAGTGAAGAACCTACCTCAGACAACCCTCCTATATCTCCCACCCTGAATCTTACAGTTATGCCCCCTTGTAACAGCTACATCCACCCGAGGAAATAGTCTCTGAACATCCACTCTATCTATCCCCCTCATCATCTTATCAACCTCTATTAAGTCGCCACTCATCCTCCTCCGCTCCAAAGAGAAATGCCCTAGCTCCCTCAACCTTTCCTCATAGGACCTATCCTGCAAACCAGGCAGCATCCTGGTAAATCTCCTTTTCACCCTTTCCAATGCTTCCACATCCTTCCTATAATGAGATGACCAGAACTGCACACAATACTCCAAATGTGGTCTCACCAGGGTCATGTATAGTTGCAGCATAACCCCACGGCTCTTAAACTCGGGTTAGGTACGTTTTGGCGCCAACCGTTTTGGCGCCGGACGTTTTGGCGTCAACATGAGGGAGGTGTGTTCATCAAATTTAGTAGTCGCACAAACTTTGTTACATTTTGTTTAAAAACCAGTGTTCTTACTCATACATGATACAGTAGTCCCCCTTTATAACGCGGGTGTTGGGGTCCAAGACAGCCACCCGCGTTGTATCCGAGCCGCGGATATCCATGATGGGTGTTTTAAATTTATTTAAAAATCTATGCTAGCGCTTCCCATTGTGAGTCTACGGGGGGCGGGGGGAGAGGTCAGACCCCCGTAGACTCACAATGGGAAGCGCTAGCATAGATTTTTAAATAAATTTAAAACCCCCATCTGGATCCAATTAAAATTTCAGCGGCCGGCTCACTTTGATCCGGAGAGGGAAGCTGCTCTCAGTGAAATAATCAGCGGGCCGCTGAAATTGACACTGCCCGCTGCTCTCTCCCTCCAATCCAACTTTAAGTTTTAATGTTTCTGATTGGAGGGAGAGAGCAGCCGGCAGTGTCAATTTCTTTTTTTTTCCTCCGGCTTGCCCCCTCTCCCCCCACATCCTCCAACTAGACCCCTCTCCCCCCACACCCTCCGACTCGCCCCCTCTCTCCCCCAACACCCGCAGGGCCCTCCTCTCTCCCCCAACACCCGCAGGTCCACCCTCTCTCCCCCACACCCACAGGGGGGTCTCCCCCACACCCACAGGGGGGTCTCCCCCACACCCGCTCCCCCCCAACACCCGCCCCCCCACCTCTCCCCCCCAACACCCGCAGGGCCCCCCTCTCTCCCGCAACACCCGCAGGGCCCCCCTCTCTCCCCCACACCCCCAGGGGGTCTCCCCCACACCCACAGGGGGGTCAATTTCAGTGTCAATTTCAGCGGCCGGCTCACTTTGATCCGGAGAGGGAAGCTGCTCTCTCACTGAAGCAATCAGCCGGCCGCTGAAATTGACACTGCCCGCTGCTCTCTCCCTCCAATCAGAAACATTAAAACTTAAAAGTTGGATTGGAGGGAGAGAGCAGTGGGCAGTGTCAATTTCAGCGGCCGGCTGATTGCTTCAGTGAGAGCAGCTTCCCTCTCCGGATCAAAGTGAGCCGGCCGCTGAAATTGACACAACTGACAGTTCAAAATAGTAAATTGAATGTTTCAACAACAAATACAATAGTTTTCTGAATACAAGAATTTCTGTCGTCTGCGCCCAAACGGCCGCGCCAAATTGGCTGCGCCCAATTGTCCCATGGCGCCAAAACGGCTGCGTCCAAACGGCCGCGCCAAAACGGCCGCGCCCAATGGTCCCATCCCCCTTAAACTCAAGCCCCCATTAATAAACGCGAACACAATATAGGCCTTCTTCACGGCCCTATCCACTTGAGTGGCAACCTTCAGAGATCTGTGGACATGAACCCCAAGATCTCTCTGTTCCTCCACATTCCTCAGAACCCTGCCGTTGACCCTGTAATCCGCATTCAAATTTTTTCTAACAAAATGAATCACCTCGCACTTATCAGGGTTAAACTCCATCTGCCATTTTTCGGCCCAGCTCTGCATCCTATCAATGTCTCTTTGCAGCCTACAACAGCCCTCCACCTCATCCACTACTCCACCAATCTTGGTGTCATCAGCAAATTTACTGACCCACCCTTCAGCCCCCTCCTCCAAGTCATTGATAAAAATCACAAAAAGCAGAGGACCCAGCACTGATCCCTGTGGTACACCGCTGGTAACTAGTCTCCAGTCTGAAAATGTTCCATCCACCACCACCCTCTGACTTCTATGTGATAGCCAGTTACTTATCCAATTGGCCAAATTTCCCTCTACCCCACACCTCCTTACTTTCTTCATAAGCCGACCATGGGGAACCTTATCAAACGCCTTACTAAAATCCATGTATACGACATCAACTGCTCTACCTTAATCTACACATTTAGTTACCTCCTAAAAGAATTCAGTGAAATTTGTGAGCCAAGACTTACCCTTCACAAATCCGTGTTGACTATCCCGGTTTAAGTTGCATCTTTCCAAATGGTCATAAATCCTATCCTTCATGACCTTTTCCATTAACTTTTCCATTAACACCGAAGTAAGACTAATCGGCCTATAATTACCAGGGCCATTCCTACACATGCTATCCACAAAACGCTGAACCTCGGGGATGTGCCACTGTGACGCCAACTGCTGCTGAAGCGCCAGTTGACAACATTTCCTGCATTCCTGGAGAAGCATCCTGGAATTCCCAACTGGAAAAATTGAAAATAGGAGCAGGAAGGCCATTCAGCCCTTAGAGCCTGCTTTGCCATTTAATATGATCATGGCCGATCCTCTTACTCAAGGCTACACTCTCCCCATACTCCGTGATGCACTTAGAAACTAGAAATCTATTTTGTTCTTAAATATAGAACCAGAGAGTCATAGAGCTTTACAGCACAGAAAGAGGCCTTTCAGCCCATTGTATCTGTGCTGGCCATCACGCACCTATCCATTCTAATCTAATTTCCAGCACATTGTCTGTAGCCTTGTATGCTATAGTATGTCAAGTGCTCATCTAAATGTTTCTTAAATGCTGTGAGGGTTCGTATTCAGTGATTCGGCCTACACAGCCTTTAGTGGTAGAGAATTCCACAGGTTCACCACCCTCTGCTTGAAGACAGTTCTCCTAATCTCAGCCCTAAATGACCTATCCCATATCCTGAGACTGTGACCCCTTGTTCTAGATTCCCCCCCCTCAGCCAAAGGAACCCGCATCCCTGCATCCAGTCTGCCCAGACCTGTCAGAATTGTATGTGTTTCAATGAGATCCCTTCTCATTGTTCTAAATTCCACTGAATACAAGACAAGTCGTCCTAATCTCTCTTCACATGCCAATCCTGCCATCCCAGGAATCAGCCTGGTGCACTTTGCTGCATTCCCTCTATGGCAGGTATATCTGTTCTTAGGTAAGGCGATCAAAGATGCACACAATGCTCTAGGGATGGTCTCACAATGATGCTGTACAGATGTAGTAAGACGTCCTTATTCCTGTACTCAAATCCTCTTGTAATGAAGGACCGTTTGCCTTCCTAACTACTTGTTGCACCCGCATGCTTTCTTTCAGTGACTGGTGTACAAGGACACAGAGGCCCCTTTGTACGTCAACATTTTCCAAACTACCACCATTTAAATATTACTCTGCAATTCTGTTTCTTCATCCGAGGTCGATAACATCACATTTATCCACATTACACTGCATCTGCCATGTGTTTGCCCACTCACTCAATTTGTCTAAGTCACCTTGAAGCCTCATAACATCCTCCTCACCACTTTCATTCCCACCAAGTTTCCTGTCATCAGCAAACTTGGAAATATTACATTTGTGCACTCCACGGGGCAAGCCATGCAATTTTCCACATTGTTGGATAGGTACTGGTGTTGTAGCCTCACTGGAACAGCTTGGCTAGAGACATGGTTAGTTCATGAACACAGTTCTACTGCTGGGATGTTGTCAGGATTTCCTGTACCCAGTGCCATCAGCTGTTTTTTGACATCATATGGAGTGATGCCAGAACTTCAGGAGGAGGCTGAAATGATTCATCCGCTGAGCAAATCTGGTTGGAGATGTGTGCGAATGCTTCAGTCTCGTCATGCTGGGATCTGCTATCACTGAGAATGAGGAAGGTCGGGGTGCAACCTCCTCCAGTCAGTTGTTTAATTATCCGCCACCATTCACGACTGGATTTGGCATGTACAGCAGACTTTTGGTTGGTTATGGAGTCACCTCGCTCTGTCTCTTACATACTGCTTCCACTGTTTACCATGCGTGTCGTGTGGTGTTGTAGCTTCACCAGGTCGGCACCTCATTTTTAAGAATGCTTGGTGCTATTACTGGCATGCTCTCCTGCACTCCTCACTGAAATAGGGTTGATCCCCTGGCTTGAAGGTAATGGTGGAGTGGGGGATATCCTGGGTCATGAGGTTACAGATTATGGCTGAATATACTTCTGCAGCTACCGACGGCCCATGGCACCTCATGGCTGCCCGATTTTGAGCTGCTCAATCATTCTAAATGTATCTCATGCAGCAGAGTGGTAGTGCCACACAACATTATGGATGGCATCCTCAGTGTGATAATGGGTCTTCATCTCCATAAGGACTGTGTGGTGGTCACTCCCACCAATACTGTCATCGTCAGATGCATCTTTGGCAGGTAGATTGGTGAAGGCGAGGTCAAATAGGCTTTTCCCCCTTGTTGGTTCCCTCACCACCTGCTGTAGACCCTGCTGGCAGATATGTCTTTCTGTACTCAGCTAGTTGGGTCAGTAGTAGTGGTGCTATCAAGCTGCTCTTGGTGATGGACATTGAAGTCCTCACACTGGGTATAGTCTGTTCCCTTGCTACTCTCAGTACCTCTTTTAAATGGTGTTCAACATGGAGGAGGACTGTTGTGGGGCAGTATGTGGTAATCAGCAGGAGATTTCCTTTCCCATGTTTGTTCTGATGAAATGAGATTTCACGGGGTTCAGAGTCAGTGATGGGGACTCCCAGGGAAACTCTCTCCTGACTGTATACTATATACCATTGTGCCGACATCTCTGGTGGGTCTATCCAGCTGGGTGGGATAGGATGTGCTCAGGAATAGTGACGGTATGTTTAAGGTATGATTTGGAGATTCTGACTGAGTCGCTATTGCTTGACTAGCCTGTGGGACAGCTCTCCCAATTTTGGCACAAGCCCCCAGATTGAATAAGGAGGTCTTTGCATGGTCAACAGGGCTGGGTTTGCTGTTTGTCCTTTCCAGTGCCTCGGTTGATGCCAGGTGATCCATTCAATTTTATTCCTTTTTGAACTTGTTATAGTTGTTTGGTACAACTGAGTGGCTTTCAATAGGCCATTTCAGAGGAAAGTTTTGAGTCACTATCATTGTTGTTGATGATGTGACCATCAATTCACTCGAGACATGATAGGAAGTAAACTGTGGTTTTAATAGACTTACAACTGAGCCTGCCTGCGACCAGAAGAACTGAGGGCAGGCTCACAAGGCTGCAGCACTTTATACTTCCGGTAGTGGGAGAGGCCATGGGCGGAGCCGAGGGTAGAGCCCTGTACAAGCTCCTCATCTCCCCCTGTGGGCAGAGCCGCGCAACGGCTCACAGACAGAGCCCACAAGGACACAATGCTATACAGTGTGAATTACATGAAGTACATCCACCACAGTTGACACATGTGCTAGACTGGGTAAGGGAGGCAGAATTCCTTCCCGAAAGAACATTAGAATGTACCTGAGGGTAATATTATATAAGTGTCTGTGCGTAAAGCTGAGGTGTTTGTAAGTGGCTATGTTAGTAAATCTGAATGCAGCGTGTAAATGTGTGGGCTGGATTCTCCGCTCTCCGACGCCAAAATTGCGTTCGGCAACGGGGCGAGAATCCGTTTTGCCGCCAAAATTGGGAGCGGCATCAGTTTTTAAATTCTCCGCCCCCTGAAAATCGGCGTACTCATGGAGCCATAGCCTGAGGCCCTCCCCACGATGCTCCATCCCCGACTGGCCGAATTCCTGACGGCGTGGGTCTCACTTGGTCCCACCATCTGGCATACTCGCGTGGTGGCTGCAGACTCAGTCCAGGGCCGCCACAGTCGGGAGGGAGGGCCGATCAGCAGGCAGAGGGGGCTTCATTCAGGGCTGGGGGCTATGTGTACGGGCAGTCCGGGGTGCGCGAGGGCCGATGCAGGGCACTGTTCTGGCGTCCAGATCCACGGGCTGAGTCCGCCATGGCGCACAGCGCAGCCGCTCAGGCCGCCGCCGTGTGCATGCGCGGCCTCTGATCTGGAAGTTTTGGGGACCATATTGGCAGCTAAAAATGCAAGCTCTATGATGGCTGCCTGCTAGCATCCAGCAAAACGGTGAATCTGTGGCCTTTTGATGCCAGTTTTCCTGGCGTAAAAGAACACAGTTTCCACGACAGCGTGGGGACTTAGTCCCAAAAACGGAGAATCCAGTGTCTTTGGTTGAGGTGTATGTAAGTGTATATGAGTGTGTACCTGAGGGTAGGTGAGTAAATGTGAATATGGATATATATGAAGGCAGTGAGAGAAACAGTACCAGGTCTCTAAATTACCTGGCTGGCTCTCTGGGTAAGTTGCCCCCGGTAGACTTCTCTGCAGAATCGCCTCTTTGCAAAGAAGCAGCGTCTCTCTTCAAGGGTCCCCGCTTCCATGTGCTTACCCAATTATTACAGCTCAAACCCGTTTCCCCTTTAATATCTGCTGTCACGTCTCCCCACCCCAGCCCCTGCCTTCACGAGCCAGGGCGAGAAGGTTGTAAGGGAGCCCTGTTTAATGATGAACAGAGAATCTCATGGCATTGCCACTGGGCAGTCCACCCAAGCACTCGGAGACTGGACTGTCAGCTCGGCTAGTTACCCAAGGTTCGACCCTCTGCTGCTGCTGATTCACTGGCAGCCGTACAACAGCAGCCTCAGGCTCTAACAGAATAAAGTGGAACGAGTGTGTTATGTTTCCATTCCCCCTACCTGCGACATGGCAATTGGTATTTCCTGCTGGGACTCTCAAAGGTCACTAGCTCTGGCCTGGTTTGTTGTGCTTGGCTCTCTTTCCTCACATTTGTTCCCAACCTCTGTTGTTCAGAACGTCTGAGTCAAGAAGCATCCGGCCAGAATTCCTTAAATCTACACAACAATCTTCACATGGATGGGATCTTGGAGCAAAGGCACCGACTGAACAAGGCCCTCAGTCTCTGATGTTACACAACAGGCTGTGAGCTGCATACTTCAAATCAATTAGGTAACTTTTAACTTGGGCTGCGCAAACAGGTTGACTGATTTGGTCAGTTAGTGTATGTGGAGAGACAGACTGCACCTGCAGCCTACATTGTTATCAGGGTCTGTTTTACACATTTCCCCTTGCTGCTCTGTTCTCCATATGTTCAGTGAACTCTCAAGAGGACACAGCACTATAACACCCCTGTTTGTGAGCATTTTAAGTCAAAGTCTCCTTGTTTCACAACACTTTTCCATAACAAGACGGTCAGTGACGACAAAGACATTCGACCCATCTACAAATCTCTAGCAATCTGCTAGAGAAATGGACGCTACCTCAATAATTAGAGACATTAAGCAAATTCAAGTCCTGAATTTTTTAGTTTGAGTCATAGAATCTGTACAGTGCAGAAGGAGGCCATTCAGCCCATTGAGCCTGCACCAACCCTCTGAAAGAGCATCGTACCAAGGTCCACTCACCCACCATATCCCTGTAACGCCTCCTAACCTTTGGACACTAAGAGGCAATTTAAAATGGCCAATTCACCTTACACATCTTTGCACTGTGGGAGGAAACCGGATCACCCGGAGGAAACTCACGTAGACACTGGGTGAACATGCAAACTCCACGCAGACAGTCACCCAAGGTCAGAATCAAACCCAGGTCCTTGGCACTGTGAGGCAGCAGTGTTAACCATTGTGCCGCCCAAGTCACGGGGCATCGGGTGTGATCTTCTGGAGCAGGCCAATGAAGAAACCAATTCCGGGAGCGCCATCCGATTCGGGATGACAAGCTTCCTGAGGATGACAGAGAGTCAACCAGAGTGCCTGAAGTAGAGGGTGGCCTGTGAATGATGCTAAGGTGAATGGAGAAGACGAGGGAGTTACAAGATGTTCCTTCCTCCCAACTCCATCCATTGGATCGTTTGAAGGTGGCAAGGAAACAATTACCAATTTTGTAAAAGCCAAATATTGTGAATGCTGGAAATAAGAAAAAAAAACCAGAAAACCCTGGGAAAATTCAGGTGCAGCAAAATCTATGGAGAGAAACAGAGTTAATGTTTAGAGTCCGTATGACTTCTTCAGAACCAATTTTGCTCTTTAAAGTAGCCATTGCTTATGAATCTCATGGCACTCTCAACTCCCGCCTCTTGTGAGTGGACATGGTGGAGGCCCTGTGCACCGTCAGCAGAATTTGATAGCCTTCTAAAAATATCCATCAATTACCTTCACGCTTAACCTAATTGGCTTCTCTCTGCTGATGGGCGAGCTGCCATCTACGCATGCACCCTGCCCCGGGAAAAACATCCAGAAGCAAGGACATGTTAGCAAACCAGCCCAACACGTTTTATGCTTATTTTCCAACCCTCCTTTGATACCACTTCCAAAGGCCAAGGAAAATTCCACCCCCCACCCCAGTCCCAGCATTTTGTATCTGTCTTCACAATGGAAGACAATTGTGTCTTCCACTGTGAAGACAGATACGAAATGCTGGAAATAATGGGGGACCAAGGGTCTAGTGAGAATAGAGAACTTGAAGAAATCAGTATAAGTAAAGAAATAGCATTCACAAAATGAATGGGACTAAGTGACACTCCCTGGACCTGGACTTGTCAGCCTTCATTCTCGGGTTTTGAAAGAAGGAGATAGTTGATGCATTGGTTTTGATCGGCCACAATTCCTTAGATTCTAGATCAGTTCCCCCAGATTGGAAAGCAGCAAATGTAACCCTGCTGTTTAAGAAAGCAGGTAGAGAGAAAATAGGAAACCATGGATTAAGATCATTAGTAATCAAAATGCTAGAATTTGTTATAAGGGCATGGGCCATGGAGTTAGAACAAGAACATAGAACATACAGTGCAGAAGGAATCCATTCGGCCCATCGAGTCTGCACTGACCCACTTAAGCCCTCACTTCCACCTTTCCCCATCACCCAATAACTCCTCCTAATGTTTTTGGTCACTAAGGGCAATTTATCATGGCCAATACACCTGACCTGCATGTCTTTGGACTGTGGGAGGAAACCGGAGTACCACACAGACACGGGGAGAACGTGCAGACTCCGCACAGACAGTGACTCAGCGGGGGATGGAACCTGGGACCCTGGCGCTGTGAAGCCACAGTGCTAGCCGCTTGTGCTACCGTGCTGCCGATTTATGAAAGGAAAATAGTGTTTGACAAATCTGTTAGAGTTTTCTGAAGATGTAACTTGTAGGGTAGGTCAAGGAGAACCATTATATGTGTTAATTTGGATTTTCAACAAGCATTTGATAAGGTTCCACACAAGAAATTGTTAAATAAATTAGAATGCGTGACAATATATGAGCATATATTGAAGACTGGTTAATCAACTGAAAACAGAGAGTAGGGATAAACAGGACACTTTTAGGTTGGGAGACTGTGTGGAGTGCCGCTAAGATCCTTACTTGGGCCTCTGCTATTTACAATCTATGATTAAGGTGAGTGAACCAGGTGTACTGTACTGAAGTTTGATGATAATACTATGTTAAGTGGGAAAGAAAACAATATAGAGGATGCAAAGAGGTAATGAAGGGATATAGATATTTTGAGAAAGTGGGTTTAGTCCACTATTGGCCTGTATGTCAGTAATGGCCCCTACCCAATGAATGGATCCTATCCCAGACTGGTAATCCCAAACTAATCCCACTGCTCCACTCATTCACCATGCCCCTGCATTAATTCCAAACTCATCCTCAAATACTCCTGAGGACAGAGTGTTCCCTGTTCCAACAACCTAACTCTCCTTACTCTTGGTCATAGAGCCGTAGGGTCATAGGGCACATTTCAGCAACCGCGTTGCACCTGGTGTGGATCCGGGCGAGCCAGGTGAATAGTGGGAGAGGAAAATATAAAGATTCGCACTGAGTGCAAACTATTTTGCGATTCGCCCGGGGCTCGCCCCTGGGCTGGGAGGGGGGGGTGCGGTACAGGGGTGAGGGACTTTTCTTCTGTGAGGCCTTTAAGACATCCTTAAATATGGGCAGCACGGTAGCACAGCGGTTAGCACAGTTGCTTCACATCTCCTGGGTCCCAGGTTCGATTCCTGGCTTGGGTCACTGTCTGTGCAGAATCTGCACGTTCCTCCCCCTGACTGCATAGATTTCCTCCGGGTGCTCCAGTTTCCTCCCACAGTCCAAAGATGTGCAAGCAGGTGGATTGGCCGTGCTAATTTGCCCTTAGTGTCCAAATGGTTTGGTGGAGTTACTGGGTTATGGGGATAGGTTGGAAATGTGGGCTTAAATGGGGTGCTCTTTCCAAGGGTCGGTGCAGACTCGATGGGCCGAATGGCCTCCTTCTGCACTGTAAATTCTATGATTCTGTATCGTGGAGACCCATAACAGGGGGAACCACAGCTGTAGCCTGTCTGCCCTACAAAACTTATCCAGCACAGAGCCCGGCTGCAGCTTCTCTCCTGAAAGTTAATCTCACCCCCTTTGACTGTGAACAGCCACTAGCTTCACAGCTGAAGGCTTTTTCAACTTAGGAATTAGCCCTGTTAGTTGTGAGAGTACTTCATACTCCTGACCTCTCAAGTGACTCCTCGTGCCATGTCTCTGAGGTTGATTACAGCACTGTATCCAGCAACCTTTGATGCCTGAACACTGTGCTTGAACTCTAGGAGCGTCAGCACCATAGAGGCAGCTGCCAATAATCAAACACCAAAAGCAGGGCTTCACACTGAGGATCCACTCATGGTCAAAAGGCAATTGTGTGGAAAAGCAGAGGGAAGTTGAACACGGCCTCCCTAATGTTCCCGACAGAACTCTATGGTCTAGGGTGAGTTTGCAAGGCAAGGTTTTCTAGCACAACTGGCTCGCTAGATGGCACTCTGAGAGAAGGCAGGACAGTCATGGTAAGGGTGGGGGAGGCTTTAGGATTTGAGGGTCCCGGGATGGAAGCTCTCACTGATTGTCAATCTCTTTCTTCCAACTCCTTTCAGATACAGAAATATTTGCTGGTGTGGATCCCATGGAGGCTGCCCTCACTGTGCCTGTAGCAGCCGATGCGGGCAGACGCTGTTGAAGACAGCAACACCAACGCAGGCTGGAGGTGGCATTACATGTGTAAGGGGCCGCCACACACACTGAAAACCCGGCTGTCCATCAGGCTGAGGAGGGACCCAGAAGGGGAGGCCGGCGATGGCCCAAGGTGTACAAGTGTCGTTGGTCCTTCCATGAGCTGATGGTCAGCATAATGCCGGAGAAGACACCGTCTCAACAGGGAGACAGCGCAAGATCTCCCTGTCTCTAAATAGGGGCCTCACGGTAGCATGGTGGTTAGCATCAATGCTTCACAGCTCCAGGGTCCCAGGTTCGATTCCCGGCTGGGTCACTGTCTGTGTGGAGTCTGCACGTCCTCCCTGTGTGTGCGTGGGTTTCCTCCGGGTGCTCCGGTTTCCTCCCACAGTCCAAAGATGTGCGGGTTAGGTGGATTGGCCATTCTAAATTGCCCGTAGTGTAAGGTTAATGGGGGTATTGTTGGGATACGGGTTACGTGGGTTTAAGTAGGGTGATCATTGCTCGGCACAACATCGAGGGCCGAAGGGCCTGTTCTGTGCTGTACTGTTCTATCTATGTCTATCTCTGCCACATCCTCGCAGACATGGCACCCTGTAGAGGAGGAGGACACCCGCTCCTGGTGACCGTGAGGGTCACCGCAGCCCTAAACGTCTATGCCACCGCCTCATTACAAGGCTCGAGCGAGGCCCTGTGTGGCATATCGCAGTCATCCGCCCATAGGTGCATCTGGGAGGTGACGGATGTGCGGTATGCCTGGGATCAGACTATATCACCTTCGATCTGGACCGGGCCCACCAAGGTGCCTGAGCTGCAGGATTTGCCGCCATTGTTGTGATGCCCCAGTTCTAGGCGACGATCGATGGCACGCATGTCACCCTGTGAGCACCAAGGCATCAGGGAGTGCCCGATGTTAACAGGAAGGGATTCCACTCCCTGAATGTTCAGATCGTGTGCGGCCACCACCTCAGAATCATGCATGTGTGTGCCCGCTACCCTGGGAGCATGCATGACATCTACATCCTGGGGCACTCTGAGGACCACCTCAGGATGACGGGTTGGTGTGTGGGGGACAAGGGATACCCGCTAAGGTTGTGCCCGGCCCATCGTGAAGTTCAACGTGACAGAGGTGTGACATGTATAAGCTGTGACTATTTTTTTAATAACCCCGAAGGGGCAAATTTTATCAAGGCCAATTCACCCAACCTGCACATCTGTGAACCCCGGGAGGAAACCGGAGCTCCCGAAACCCACGCAGGCACAGTGAGAAAGTATGAACTCCACACAGTGGACACCCAAGGCCAGAATCGAACCCGGGTCTCTGGCGTTGTGAAGCTGCAGTGCCAACCATGTGCCACCCCTGTGACACGTTTTAATAGTGAACATTTTTCCTTCACAGATTTCCATTCCATTTAGCTACAGATTTTGACCTCATCAGGGCCCACTCAGAGCTCTTCAGTCTCTTCATCCTAGTGCTACCGCTAGGTGTATCCCAAGGATGCACATCAGGGGTGCAATTCTCCGGAAGGATTTCTAAGTGTGGTAGTGAGTGGGAACTGCCACGAGCCTCCCGGCGCTCGGCCCAGCTATTCAACGTTAACTGGTCCACTTAACGAGGCCCCACAGGCTTCTCAACGCAAATTAAGGCTCGCCAGCTGATTCGCCAGCCCCCTGCTATCAAGGTCCAGCAGCACTTCAGCAGCACTTGTTCAGCCAACCCCAGCCAGCCCGCAACAATGGCGCCCAGGCGACCGGGCCACAAGTTTTGGGGATGAAGATCTGGCAAGGCTCCTAGATGCCGTGGAATCCAGGAGGGATGCCCTGTTCCCCCAAGGGTGCCGGAGGGTCAGTCAAAGGTAGCCAGTGCTGCCTGGGATGTGGTGGCAGCGACTGTGAGCGCTGGGAGTGTGACCAGGAGGACCGGCCTCCAGTGCCGGGAAAACGTCAATGACCTACACCGGGCAGCGCGAGTGAGCCGACACCAATGCCCCCCTATCCCCGAGACCTTTCTGCCCCCACGCGAGCATCCATCCCCCCACCTCTCCAAATGACCCCCCAGCCCTTCCTCCATCCCGCTCTCCCTTCAAACCACAAACGGTCAGGTGGTCAATGAAAGGGAAGGATTATTTTGTCTGACATGAATAACTCACTTGAGACAGGTCACCTGGGTAAAGGGGCCAGTGAAGCCTCACCTCTGTGGTTCAGGCCAACCTCGGTGCCAGTCACTGCTCTCTCCTTGGGCAACCTGTGATTTCCAGATTCCGTTCCTCATGGAGGGTGAGGACTTCAATCTCTGGGACTCGTCCCCCCGTCTTCACCATTTCCTTCTTATTATGGGCTATCTTCTTCTGCAGAGACAAAGAGAGCCACAAGCTTTATTGGGTCAAGGGAGTCTATAGCAGATGGCATATGTGGGAACCACACCGGGACATGAAGGGGTTGTGCTGGTGGGTGCCAGGGGGATCTGGGAACAAGCTTGAAGATCGGATGTGGGAAGGGTCCAAGGTGTCAGAGAGTGGATTGGGAGGCAGGGAGTTTGGAATTTGAGGGTGACCGGCAGAACTGATGCCAGGAGAGAGGTGGTAACATTTTTGAAAATAAATTTAGAGTACCCAATTAAATTTTTCTAATGAAGGGGCAATTTAGCATGGCCAATCCACCTAGCCTGCACATCTTTGGGTTGTGGGGGCGAAATCCACGCAAACACGGGGAGAATGTGCAAACTCTACACGGACAGTGACCCAGAGCCGGGATCGAACCTGGGACGTCGGCGCCGTGAGGCAGTAGTGCTAACCCACTGCACCACCGTGCTGCCTGAGAGAGAGGTTGTAACTTACCCTTGCAGCTCGTTGGAGGTCATTTGTCTTCTTCCTAAATTGTGCACTGGTCCTTCTTGTCATGCTGCCCGCACTGACTGCTGCTGCCACTCCCTCCCAGGCAGCATTGCTGACCCTGCTGCTGGCTCTCCAACCCCCTTGGGGTAACAGGGTGCCCGCCTCTCATCCACAGCGTGGAGAAGCCTTGCCAGGTCGGCGTCATCAAAGCGAGGAGCAGGTCTGCGTGCTCCGCAAATGCGGAGAGTCGTAAAGGCTGCCATGAAACTGGCCGTGTGTCACGGCAGCCTCCGCGCCCCCTCCCGGGACCCGATTCTCCCCCCCCCCGGTCGGGGCTAGCAGCGCGGCCCCGCGAAGCACGGCATCGCAGGCTTAGGGTCACGGCGGCTGACGCGCACGATGACATCAGCCGCGCATGCGCGGATTGGACGGCTCCAACCCGCGCATGCGCAGATGACATCATCACGCATATGCGTCAAACCCGCGCATGCGCGGGCCGTCATGCCCCTCAGCCGCCCCTGATCCTGCAGGGCGGCGGAGTAACAAAGAGTGCGCGGATTTCGGACCCGCTGCCCGTGGTGCGGCCGTGCCAATCGGTGCCATGGTTGTCGGGAACGGCACTTTGCGGCCGTTTTCACAAACGGTGAGAGCAGGTGTGTTTGCGTTTGTGAAAACGGCCGTAAAGGCCTGGGAACTCGGCCCATCGGCCTGGGGAGAATCGCTGTTTGCCGTAAAAAAACGGCGAGCAGCGATTCGTGTCGGGGGGTGGGCGTGGGGGGGGGGAGAATAGCGGGAGGTCGGGAAAAATGTCGGGAAGGCTCTCCCGCTATTCTCCGACCCGTCGTGGGCAGCAGAGAATCGCACCCCAGGTGGGAGCTCATTTTTAGCACTAAGTGCAGGTGAATACAGGCTGTGATCTCGCCAATGCGACTTTTGAGAAACACCTCGCAAATCATGCCCAAAAATGGACTTTAACTTTTATCTGCTGAATCGCGGCCATCTATTCCCATTTTCCAGCACTTGGCCTTATATCCCATGGCGTTTCAAATGCTAATCTAAGAAAACTTTAAGATGATGACTTCTTGAAATTGACTCCCGTACAGGAGAAAACAGTTCTTCCCTACTGTTAAACCTTCTCATGTTTTGATAAACATAGAACAGTACAGCACAGAACAGGCCCTTCGGCCCTCGATGTTGTGCCGAGCATTGTCCGAAACCAAAATCAAGCTATCCCACTCCCTGTCATCCTGGTGTGCTCCATGTGCCTATCCAATAACCGCTTGAAAGTTCCTAAAGTGTCCGACTCCACTATCACAGCAGGCAGTCCATTCCACACCCTAAACACTCTCTGAGTAAAGAACCTACCTCGGACATCCCTCCTATATCTCCCACCCTGAACCTTATAGTTATGCCCCCTTGTAACAGCTACATCCACCCGAGGAAATAGTCTCTGAACGTCCACTCTATCTATCCCCCTCATCATCTTATAAACCTCTATTAAGTCGCCTCTCATCCTCCTCCGCTCCAAAGAGAAAAACCCTAGCTCCCTCAATCTTTCCTCATAAGACCTATCCTGCAAACCAGGCAGCATCCTGGTAAATCTCCTTTGCACCCTTTCCAATGCTTCCACATCCTTCCTATAATGAGATGACCAGAACTGCACACAATACTCCAAATGTGTTCTCACCAGGGTCATGTATAGTTGCAGCATAATCCTGCAGCTCTTAAACTCAAGCCCCCTGTTAATAAACGCTAACACAATATAAGCCTTTTCCACAGCTCCATCCACCTGAGTGGCAACCTTTAGAGATCTGTGGACATGAACCCCAAGAGCTCTCTGTTCCTCCACATTCCTCAGAACCCTGCCGTTGACCCTGTAATCCGCTTTCAAATTTTTTCTACCAAAATGAATCACCTCGCACCTATCAGGGTTAAACTCCATCTGCTATTTTTCAGCCCAGCTCTGCATCCCATCAACGTCTCTCTGCAGCCCACAACATCCCTCCACCTCATCCACCACTCCCGGCGTCATCAGCAAACCCACTGACCCACCCTTCAGCCCCCCCCCTCCAAGTAATTGACAAAAATCACAAACAGCAGAGGACCCAGCACCGATCCCCATGGCACACCGCTGGCAGCCCCTCAATTAAAATCTCTTAGTTTCTCCAGTGGAAACGTTATGGCCTGGATTCTCCATCGGCGGATCCTCCATTTCGCAGGCATTTCCCGATGACATAGGGGTTGCCACAGTGGGAAACCCCATTGGCTGGCTGCTGGGACAGAGAATCCCGCTCCCAGCCGGAGCACGCCGCCGGAAAATGGGTGCGGCGGGACAGAGAAGTTTCTCCAGTCTCTCCTCATAATTAAAGTCTCCCATCCCAAATATTTAGGAAATTGACAACACTTTGAGTTTCTTTGGCACATTTGTTCCAGTGTCGGGTGTAAAACTGGTTCCCCAAACAGAAGAGACTTGGTGTAGCGGGGATTTAAAACAGGCAGGGGACCAACCCAGCTCAGTTTGCGAGCTTTTTGAGCCTGAAGTAATATCAATTTGGACAATCTCGACAGATCTCAGCACAAGCCATTGGACTGTGGTGTGCAGGAAATGGGACCGACATTGAGGTATTGACCACGGGGTGAACTCTGACAGCCAGCCAGACTGAGGTAGATGGTCAGAATAACAAGGAGCTTTTATCTGCATCAAACCTGTGCTGCACCTGGCTGAGGGCAGTCGAGGCTGAATCTGGAGCTGCGAGTGTTCCAATACCAGTGCCATCAGGTTCCCACCTGGACCAAAATATACAAACACACACATATCAGTGCCTCAACTTAGTCAACACCAAGATCTAATCAGGGTGTTGAAGTGACATTCGCGCCTGTCAGAATGTGGAGGCTGGATTCCCATTTGTTCCCATTTGAAGAAGGCCGTGTGCAAGGAGTTCTCTGATTAATACCCAAACTGAGATGGGAGACTCAGGAAAGTGCTGATAGCAACAGTACTATTCCCACGCCACCTCTCTACATGAAGGGCACTTCAGGCTAATCCCCGGCCATATTTTCTGAGATTTATAACACTCGATACATCTTTATCAAGCACGTTCGATTGTCAGGCATGACTTATAACATCAGGTTCATTTGTCATGATTGTGTCAGTGATGACAGGGAAATTCCTTCACTTGTTCCTGGAACTCCAGCTCAACCTCACTAACTAAACTCCCCGAGCTTCCTCTACCCCACCCACCTCCTCTCCACTTCCTTCAACACCATCGACCCACCGGTCGCCCACTCTGCTGACCCATTTGCTCCAAAGGCATGCTAAAAATGTTCACCTCTCAATCCCACATTTCTATCCCCCCCCCTCCCCCGTCCCTGCCAACCCCAGTGACCTGTCAAATCACACACTCACTCAGAGGAGGGAGCTCTGCATAGTGCAATTACATCGCTCACTGATAACAAAATGCTGAGCTCACAATTCAGATTGTGGGAAATGAACAGTTTATATGGCTGAATCAGTCACTGGTTCATTGTGATTAGAAATAACATACTCTTTCAATCTGTGTCCCTAGCCAGCAGTGATATATCAAGGTTAGCTCAAGATAGGTAGCTGACTGATATTATTATGTATGAATACATAATAATGTAAGCTATAATAATGAGCTACACGTGTCCATGAGGGATTCACCAGATTGTGATCCGAGCCTATCTTATAGATTTCATCGAATTTACAATGCAGAAGGAGGCCATTCGGCCCATCGAGTCTGCACCGGCTCTTGGAAAGAGCACCCTACCCAAGCCCACACCTCCACCCTATCCACATAACCCAGCAACCCCATCAAACACTAAGGGCAATTTTGGACACTAAGGGCAATTTAGCATGGCCAATCCACCTAACCTGCACATCTTTGGACTGTGGGAGGAATCCGGAGCACCCGGAGGAAACCCACACAGACACAGCGAGAACGTGCAGACTCCGCACAGTGACCCAAGCCGAGAATTGAACCTGGGATCTTGGAGCTGTGAAGTAATTGTACTAACCACTATGCTACCGCACTGCCCCACCCTTGTACAAGGTCCCACCCAACATTGACCAAGACACTGGAAACGACAACAGCAAACCTAGTCCTGTGAACCCTGCAACATCCTCTTTACTAACATCTAGGGCTTGTGCCAAAATTGGGAGAACCTGGAGCACTGGTTAGCACTGTTGCCTCACGGCGCAAGTCCCAGGTTCAATCCCGGCTATGGGTCACTGTCTGAGTGGAGTTTGCACATTCTCCCCGTGTTTGGGTGGGTTCGCCCCAGAACCCAAAGGTGTGCAGGGTAGGTGAATTGGCCACGCTAAAATTGCCCCTTAATTGGGGACATTTAATTGGGTACTTTAAATTTTTTTTAAATTGAGAGAACCTGATATAGTCATACTCACCGGCAGGACAGATCCAGCAGAGGTGGTGGCACAGTGTTATACAATACAGTCAGCAGGGAGTTTTCCTGGGAGTCCTAAAAATTGACTCTGGACCCCAGGACATCTCACGGCTTCAGGTCAAACAGGGACAAGGAAATTTCCTGTTGATTACCACGTGCCATCCACCGTTATCTGGCGAATCAGTGCTCCAACATGTTGAACAGAATGTACTCTGGGTGGGGGACTTCAATGTCCATCACCAAGAGTTGCCCATTAGCACCACTACTGACCGAGCTGGCCATGTCCTAGAGCAGGGGTGGGCAAACTTTTCCGTGCAAGGGCCACATTCAGAAATTCACAATTCACAAAGGGCCGCATAGTATATTAAGTAAAATAATTACTTCACCCGGTTATGATTCTGGGCGCCTCATATAGAACATAGAACAGTACAGCACAGAACAGGCCCTTCGGCCCTCGACGTTGTGCCGAGCAATGATCACCCTACTCAAGTCAACGTATCCACCCTATACCAGTAAGTAACCCAACAGCACCCCCCACCATTAACCTTAAAAAAAAAATTTTTTTTTTTTTTAAATTTTTTTGTTTTTTTTTAATGACTTGGTGGGCCGCAGAAATACCTTTGGCGGGCCGCATGCGGCCCGCGGGCCGTAGTTTGCCCACCCCTGTCCTAGAGGATATAACTGCTAAACTGGGTCTGCGGCAGGCGGTGAGGGAACAAACAAAAGAGAAAAGCACACTAGACCTCATCCTCACCAACCTGCCTCCCGCAGGTCCACCTATCCATGACAGTATCGGTATACGTGACCAATTTGATTTGATTTATTATTGTCACATGTATTATTATACAGTGAAAAGTATTGTTTCTTGCATGCTGTACAAACAATGCATACCGTACATAGGGAAGGAAGGAGAGACTGCAGAATATAATGTTACAGTTATAGCAAGGTGTAGAGAAAAGATCAACTTAATACGAGGTAGGTCCATTCAAAAGTCTGATGGCAGCAAGGAAGAAGCTGTTCTTGATTCGGTTGGTACATGACCTCAAACTTTGGTATCTTTTTCCTGACGGAAGAAGGTGGAAGAGAGTATTTCCAGAGTGCGTGGGGTCCTTAATTATGCTGGTTGCCTTTCTGAGGCAGCGGGAATTATAGACAGAGTAAATGGATGGGAGGCTGGTTTGCGTGATGGACTGGGCTACATTCATGACCTTTTGTAGTTTCCTGCAGTCTTGGGCAGAGCAGGCTCCATACCAAGCTGTGATACAACCAGAAAGAATGCTTTCTACGGTGCATCTGTAGAAGTTGGTGAGGATCATAGCTGGCATGCCAAATTTCCTCAGTCTTCTGAGAAAGTAGAGTCGTTGGTGGGCTTTCTTAACTATAGTGTCGGCATGGGGGGACCAGGACAGGCTGTTGGTGATCTGTACACCTAAAAACTTGAAGCTCTCTACCCTTTCTACTTAGTTCCCATTGATGTAGACAGGGGTGTGGTAGTGACCACTGTTGTATTGTGTATACTGCATCCGAGGGTATTACGGTAAGGCCCCTGTACTACAGGTACGGGGGTAGATCCCTGCCTGCTGGCTCCGCCCAGTAGGCAGAGTATAAATGAATGGGCTGTCCGAGCTGCAGCCATTTTGGCAGCAGCTGCGGGAGGCTCCACATCTCTGCTTAATAAAGCCTTGATTACTCTCTACTCTCGTCTCATCGTAATTGATAGTGCATCAAGGGGCATGTTCTCCACTAAGCTTCCTGAAGTCGATGATAATCTCCTTCGTTTTGTTGACATTAAGGGAGAGATTATTGTCGTTGCACCAGTTCACCAGATTCTCTATCTCATTCCTATACTCTGTCTCGTCATTGTTTGAAATCCGCCCCACTACAGTGGTGTCATCAACAAATTAGAAAATCGAGTTGATGGGGAATTTGGCCACACAGTCATAGGTGTATAAGGAGTATAATAGGGGGCAGGGGGCTGAGGACACAGCCTTGTGGGGCACCGGTGTTGAGGATGATCATGGAGGAGGTGTTGTTGCCTATCTTTACTGATTGTGGTCTGTGGGTTAGAAAGTTCAGGATCCAATCGCAGAAGGAGGAGCCAAGGCCAAGGAGTTTGGAGATGGGATTTGTAGGAATAATGGTGTCGAAGGCTGAGGTGTAGTCGATAAATAGGAGTCTGACATAGGTGTCTTTGTTATCTAGCTGTTCCAGGGTAGAGTGCAGGGCCATGGAGATGGTGTCTGCTGTGGACCTGTTGCAGCGGTAGGCGAACTGTAGTGGATCAAGGCAATCCGGGAGGCTGGAGTTGATTCGTGCCATGGCTAACCTTTTGTGATGATCGGAATACCCTGCCCCTTTAAGAGGCTTGTGATGATCGGAATACCTTGCCCCTTTAAGAGGCTTGGAACCCTGGGGGACTCCGCCTCTGGCTACGCCCCCTGGGAAACAGTATTTAAGATGAGACTCCATTTTGCGAGCACACTTCTCTTGGATGTTGCCATTGTTCACTGCTTATTAAAGCCTTTGATTACTGACCTAACTTTCGTGTTGTAATTGAGAGTGCCTCACCTTTCGAAACACTTCATGATGATGGATATCAGAGACGATAGTCATTAAGGCACTCGATAGTCATTAAGGCTGCTTGACTTTTTTTGGTACAGGGATGATGGTCTTCTTGAAGCAGATAGGGAACTCAGATTGTTGTAAAGAGAAGTTGAAGATGTCTGTGAATACCCATGCCAGCTGATCCGCGCAAGACCTGAGTGCTCGTCCGGGTACCCCATCCGGGCCAGTGGCTTTCCATGGGTTGACCTTCGAGAAGGCTGCCCTGACGTCTGCCGTGGTGATCTCAGATACAAGTTCATCCGCGGCTTCTGGGGTGGAGGGCTCATTCTCGCTGACCTCTTGCTCAAAGCGGGCATAGAATGCATTGAGCTAGTCAGGGAGGGGTGCGTTGGAGCCGGTGATTTTACATGCCTTCATCTTGTAGCCCGTTATGTCTTGCAGAACTTGCCATAGACGGCGGGGAGCCATGTGGCTTGCCTGGCACTCGAGCTTGGTCCGGTACTGTCTTTTGGCATCTTTGATGGATTTCTTTAGATCATATCTGGCTTTCTTGCAGAGGTCAGGGTCGCCTGACTTGAATGCCTCAGACCTAGACTTCAGCAAGCAGTGGATATCCCTGTTCATCCAGGGTTTCCGGTTGGGAAACACGCGGAATTGCTTCTTTGGCGCAGTCTTCTACACACTTACTCATGAAGTCAGTTACTGTAGTGGCGTACTCGTTCAGGCTGGTCGCAGAGTTTTTAAATACTGACCAGTCCACTGACTCTAAGCAGTCCTGTAGGAGATCATCCGATTCCTCAGACCAACAATGCACGACTTTCTTTGACGAATTCTCCAGCTTCAGTTTTTGCTTGTCAGCTGGGAGCAGGAGCACAGCCTTGTGGTCAGATTTGCCAAAGTGTGGGCGGGTGATAGAGCGGTAGGCATGTTTGATATTTGTGTAGCAGTGGTCCAGGATGTTTGGGCCTCTGGCGGAACAGGTGACATGTTGGTGGTAACTTGGTAGTATGCTCTTGAGCTTGGCCTGATTGAAGTTCCCAGCTTCAATGAACAAGGCCTCGGGATCTTTCGTTTCAAGGCTGTTTGAACTATGATGTTGTTGATGTTGTTGCCATTACAGAGACCTGGTTGAGGGAAGGACAGGATTGGCAGCTAAACGTTCCAGGATTTAGATGTTTCAGGCGGGATAGAGGGGGATGTAAAAGGGGTGGCGGGGTTGTGCTTCTGGTTAGGGAGAATATCACAGCTGTACTACGGGAGGACACCTCAGAGGGCAGTGAGGCTATATGGGTAGAGATCAGGACTAAGAAGGGTGCAGTCACAATGTTGGGAGTTTACTACAGGCCTCACAACAGCCAGCAGGAGATATAGGAGCAGATAGATAGACAGATTTTGGAAACGAGTAAAAACAACAGGGTTGTTGTGATGGGAGACATCAACTTCCCCAATATTGACTGGGACTCACTTAGTGCTAGGGGCTTAGACGGGGCAGAGTTTGTGAGGAGCATCCAGGAGGGCTTCTTAAAACAATATGTAGACAGTCCAACTAGGGAAGGGGCTGTACTGGACCTGGTATTGGGGAATGAATCCGGCCAATGGTAGAAGTTTCAGTAGGGGAGCATTTCGGGAACAGTGACCACAATTCAGTAAGTTTTAAAGTGCTGGTGGACAAGGATAAGAGTGGTCCTAGGGTGAATGTGCTAAATTGGGGGAAGGCTAATTATAACAATATTAGGCGGGAACTGAAGAACCTAGATTGGGGGCGGATGTTTGAGGGTAAATCAACATCTGACATGTGGGAGGCTTTCAAATGTCAGATGAAAGGAACTCAGGACTGGCATGTTCCTGTGAGGAAGAAGGATAAATACGGCAAATTTCGGGAACCTTGGATAATGAAAGATATTGTAGGCCTCATCAAAAAGAAAAAGGAGGCATTTGTCAGGGCTAGAAGGCTGGGAATAGACAAAGCCTGTGTGGAATATAAGGAAAGTCGGAAGGAACTTAAGCAAGGAGTCAGGAGGGCTAGAAGGGGTCACGAAAAGTCATTGGCAAATAGGGTTAAGGAAAATCCCAAGGCTTTTTACATGTACATAAAAAGCAAGAGGGTAGCCAGGGAAAGGGTTGGCCCACTGAAGGATAGGCGAGGGAATCTATGTGTGGAGCCAGAGGAAATGGGCGCAGTACTAAATTAATACATTGCATCAGTATTCACCAAAGAGAAGGAATTGGTGGATGTTGAGTCTGGAGAAGGGTGTGTAGATAGCTTGGGTCACATTGAGATACAAAAAGACGAGGTGTTGGGCGTCTTGAAAAATATTAAGGTAGACAAGTCCCCAATGCCTGGTGGGACCTACCTCAGAATACTGAAGGAGGCTAGAGAGGAAATTGCTGAGGCCTTGACAGAAATCTTTGGATCCTCAATGTCTTCAGGTGATGTCCCGGAGGACTGAAGAATAGCCAATATTGTTCCTTTGTTTAAGAAGGGTAGCAAGGATAATCCAGGGAACTACAGGCCGGTGAGCCTTACGTCAGTGGTAGGGAAATTACTGGAGAGAATTCTTCGAGACAGGATCTACTCCCATTTGGAAGCAAATGGACGTATTAGTGAGAGGCAGCATGGTTTTGTGAAGGGGAGGTCGTGTCTCACTAACTTGATAGAGTTTTTCGAAGAGGTCACAAAGATGATTGATGCAGGTAGGGCAGTGGATGTTGTCTATATGGACTTCAGTAAGGCCTTTGACAAGGTCCCTCATGGTAGACTGGTACAAAAGGTGAAGTCACACGGGATCAGGGGTGAGCTGGCAAGGTGGATACAGAACTGGCTAGGTCATAGAAGGCAGAGAGTAGCAATGGAAGGGTGCTTTTCTAATTGGAGGGCTGTGACTAGTGGTGTTCCGCAGGGATCAGTGGTGGGACCTTTGCTGTTCGTAGTATATATAAATTATTTGGAGGAAAATGTAACTGGTCTGATTAGTAAGTTTGCAGACGACACAAAGGTTGGTGGAATTGCAGATAGCGATGAGGACTGTCAGAGGATACAGCAGGATTTAGATTGTTTGGAAACTTGGGCGGAGAGATGGCAGATGGAGTTTAATCCAGACAAATGTGAGGTAATGCATTTTGGAAGATCTAATGCAGGTAGGGGATATACAGTGAATGGTAGAACCCTCAAGAGTATTGACAGTCACGGAGATCCAGGTGTACAGGTCCACAGGTCACTGAAACACAGGTGGAGAAAGTAGTCAAGAAGGCATATGGCATGCTTACCTTCATTGGCCGGGGCATTGAGTATAAGAATTGGCAAGTCATGTTGCAGCTGTATAGGACCTTAGTTCGGCCACACTTGGAGTATAGTGTTCAATTCTGGTCGCCACACTACCAGGAAGATGTGGAGGCTTTAGAGAGGGTGCAGAAGAGATTTACCAGGATGTTTCCTGGTATTGAGGGCATTAGCTATGAGGAGCGGTTGAATAAACTCAGTTTGTTCTCACTGGAGCAACGGAAGTTGAGGGGTGACCTGATAGAGGTCTACAAAATTATGAGGGGCATAGACAGAGTGGATAGTCAGAGGCTTTTCCCCAGGATAGAGGGGTCTATTACTAGGGGGCATAGGTTTAAGGTGCGAGGGGCAAGGTTTAGATGAGATGTACGAGGCAAGTTTTTTATACAGAGGGTAGTGGGTGCCTGGAACTCGCTGCTGGAGGAGTTGGTGGAAGCAGGGACGATATTTTTTTTAAATAATTTTTATTGAAAAATTTTGAATTTATACAACAACATCAAACCACACTAAAATACCAACAATAACAGTAATGACAACAATCATGAATCTTCGCCCCTCCTCAATGAACAACCCAACATATTAACAACAACTTAAGTTAACACAGTGTTAAGTTACATAACCGTAACGAAAAAATATATAGAACCCCCCCCCCCCCCCCCCCCCCCCGGGTTGCTGCTGCTATTGACCAAGATACCTATCTTTGAGCCAGGAAGCCCAGAAAAGGCTGCCATCGTTTATAGAACCCTTGTACTGATCCTCTCAGGGCAAATGTAACCCTTTCCAATTTTATAAATCCCGCCATGTCATTGATCCAGGTCTCCACACTTGGGGGCCTCGCATCCTTCCACTGCAGCAAGATCCTCCGCCGGGCTACTAGGGACGCAAAGGCCAGGACACCGGCCTCTTTCGCCTCCTGCACTCCCGGCTCTACTGCAACTCCACAAATCGCGAGTCCCCACCCTGGTTTGACCCTGGATCCAACCATCCTCGACACCGTCCCCACCACCCCATTCCAGAATTCTTCCAGTGCCGGGCATGCCCAGAACATATGGCCATGATTCGCTGGACTCCCCGAACACCTGGTGCACCTGTCCTCACCCCAAAAGAACCTACTCATCCTAGTCCCGGACATGTGGGCCCGGTGCAGCACCTTAAATTGGATGAGACTAAGTCTCGCACATGAGGAGGAAGAGTTAACTCTCTCCAAGGCATCCGCCCAAGTCCGTCCTCTATCTACTCCCCAAGTTCCCCCTCCCATTTAGCCTTCAGTTCCTCCACTGACGACTCCTCCACCTCCTGCATTACCTTATAGATGTAAGACACCTTCCCCTCTCCGACCCACACCCCCGAAAGCACTCTGTCCATCGTCCCCTGCGAGGGCAGCAAAGGGAATCCCTCTACCTGTCGCCTAGTAAACGCCTTTACCTGCAAGTATCTGAACATGTTCCCTTGGGGAAGCCCAAATTTATCTTCCAGTTCTCCCAGGCCCGCAAACCTCCCGCCAATAAACAGGTCCCTCAATTTACTGATGCCCGCCCTTTGCCACCCCCTAAATCCCCCATCATTGTTCCCCGGGATGAACCGATGATTGCCACCCAGTGGAGCCTCCATCGAGCCCCCTGTTTCCTCCCTATGCCGTCTCCACTGTCCCCAGATTCTTAGGGTCGCCGCCACCACCGGGTTTGTGGTAAACCTCTTAGGGGAAAGCAGCAACGGCGCCGTTACCATGGCACCCAGGCTCGTACCTCTACATGACGCCATCTCCATTCTTTTCCACGCCGCCCCTCCGCCCTCCATCACCCATTTACGCACCATTGACACATTGGCCGCCCAATAGTACCCCAAAAGGTTGGGCAGCGCCAGCCCGCCTCTATCCCTCCCTCGCTCCAGGAAAACCCTCTTCACTCTCGGAGTCCCATGTGCCCACACAAAGCTCAAGATACTGCTAGTCACTCTCCTAAAGAAGGCCCTGGGGATAAAGATGGGCAGGCACTGAAAGAGGAACAAGAACCTCGGAAGCACCGTCATTTTGACGGACTGCACCCTCCCCTCCAACGACAATGGCAGCATGTCCCACCGCTTGAACTCCTCCTCCATCTGATCTACAAGTCTGGTGAAATTATGTTTGTGAAGAGTCCCCCAGTCCCTGGCCACCTGCACCCCCAGGTACCTAAAGCTCTCCCCTGCCCGCCTAAGCAGGAGCCTAGCAATTCCTTCCTCCTGGTCTCCAGGGTGCACCACAAACACCTCACTCTTGCCTAAATTTAGTTTATAACTTGAAAAGGTCCCAAACTCAGCTAGCAGCTCCATCAACCCCGGCATCCCTCCCACCGGGTCCGCCACATACAGTAACAGGTCATCGGCATACAACGACACCCTATGTTCCTCCTCACCTCGCACCAAACCTCTCCACCTCTCTGAATCCCTCAACGCCATCGCCAGCGGCTCGATTGCCAATGCAAACAACAAGGAGGACAGGGGGAAACCCTGCCTGGTCCCTCGGTAAAGCCGGAAGTACTCCAACCTCCTCCCATTCGTGGCCACGCATGCCATCGGGGCCTCATATAGCAGCCTCACCCATCTAATAAACCCTTCACCGAATCCAAACCTCCCCAACACCTCCCATAAGTACCCCCACTCCACTCTATCAAAGGCCTTCTCCGCATCCAGCGCCACCACTATCTCTGCCTCCCCCTCAATCGCCGGCATCATGATGACATTCAACAATCTCCGCACATTCGTGTTCAGCTGCCTTCCCTTCACAAACCCTGTCTGGTCCTCATGTACAACCCCTGGCACACAGTCCTCTATCCTGGTGGCCAGGATTTTTGCCAGCACCTTGGCATCTACGTTGAGGAGAGATATGGGCCTGTATGAACCACACTGCTGGGGGTCCTTGTCCCTCTTTAAGATTAACAAGATCAGCGCCCGCGACATCGTCGGGGGCAAAGTCCCCCCCTCCAACGCTTCATTAAGTGTCCGCACCAGCAACGGGCCCACTAGGTCCACGAATTTTTTATAAAATTCCACCGGGAACCCATCCGGCCCCGGCGCCTTCCCTGACTGCATCTGCCCGATCCCCTTAACTAGCTCCTCCAGCTCAATCGGCGCACCCAACCCCTCCACCTGCTCCTCCTGCACCTTCGGAAGCAGGAACGATATTGACATTTAAGGAACATCTTGACAAATACATGAATAGGATGGGAATATAGGGATACAGACCCAGGAAGTGTAGAAGATTTTAGTTTAGTCGGGCGTCATGATCGGCACGGGCTTGGCGGGCCGAAGGGCCTGTTCCCGTGCTGTACTTTTCTTTGCTCTTTGCTATTTGTGGTTGTATTTCATCCAGTGCGATTTTCACATTTGCATGGGGTGGGATGTAAACTGCCGTCAGGATAACGGAGCTGAACTCCCCCGTAAGGTAGAAGGGGCGGCATTTTAGCATCAGGTGTTCCAGGTCCGGGGAGCAGAAACTCGCCAGTGTTGCGACATCTAGGCACCAGGAGGTGTTGATTAGGAGGCAGACCCCACCTCCCCTTGCCTTGCCTGAGGCCGCTGTACAGTCCATTCGGTGGATTCAGAAGCCCTCTGATAGTGGGGCACAGTCCAGTGAAGCAGGAGTGAGCCATGTCTCCGTGAAGCAGAGCACACACCAGTCCTTTGGTTCTCTTTCAAAAGTGAGTCTGGATTTAAGTTTTTCGAGCTTGTTTTCTCGAGATTGCACGTTTTCCACGTTTCCTGGAGTGACTGCTTATTTTCGAGCCTGGGAGACGGTGAGAATATGCAGTGTTAGGGGAATAGTTGTGTCCAATGAGGTTATTCACTCTGGTTGGTGTGTAGATGGAGGATTTGTTGCCTTGCTTGCGGTTCCTGCGTCGGTAGGTGGGTCTGCGCTGTTGAGCGTTCCGGGGTGCTGTCGGGCTGCGGTTTGTCTTCACAATTGGTGGATGTCCAGACCACGCTCCGGCTTGGATGTGGTGAAGGCCGGTCAGTGGATGACGTCTCTGGGATTGCGGTTGCGGATGAGGCGATGGCCGGGTCCATGTGTTGGGGTCCGCATCGTCCTTTCCAGATCGCGGTCTTCATTCAGAGGTCGGCGGATCTCTAGACCTGCAAGTAAATTTAAAAGACCAGTATTAGTGATTGTTAGGCTGTGTCACACAGTCCTTGTGGAGTCTGAAGTCCTGTCTTCACATTGAGGATACCCTCCATCGTGGTGTTTGGCACTGCCACCATGTTACAGTTGTATCGGACTTTGGTTAGGCCACATTTGGTACAGTTGTATCGGACTTTGGTTAGGCCACATTTGGAATACTGCATTCAGTTCTGGTCGCCACATTACCAGAAGGATGTGGATGCTTTAGAGAGGGTGCAGAGGAGGTAAACCAGGATGTTGCCTGGTATGGAGGGGGATAGCTATGAAGAAAGGTTGAGTAGATTAGGATTGTTTTGATTGGAAAGACGGAGGTTGAGGGGGGACCTGATTGAGGTCTACAAAATTATGAGAGGTATGGACAGGGTGGATAGCAACAAGCTTTTTCCAAGAGTGGGGGTGTCAATTAGAACATAGAACATAGAACATAGAACAGTACAGCACAGAACAGGCCCTTCGGCCCTCAATGTTGTGCCGAGCCATGATCACCCTACTCAAACCCACATATCCACCCTATACCCGTAACCCAACAACCCCCCCCTTAACCTTACTTTTTTACTAGGACACTACGGGCAATTTATCATGGCCAATCCACCTAACCCGCACATCTTTGGACTGTGGGAGGAAACCGGAGCACCCGGAGGAAACCCACGCACACAGGGGGAGGACGTGCAGACTCCACACAGACAGTGACCCAGCCGGGAATCGAACCTGGGACCCTGGAGCTGTGAAGCATTTATGCTAACCACCATGCTACCCTGCTGCCCCGAGGCAGCAAGGGGTCACGATTTCAAGGTG
This sequence comes from Scyliorhinus canicula, assembly GCF_902713615.1. Lineage (NCBI taxonomy): Eukaryota > Metazoa > Chordata > Chondrichthyes > Carcharhiniformes > Scyliorhinidae > Scyliorhinus > Scyliorhinus canicula. The sequence continues at coordinate 91,207,156 of NC_052147.1, forward strand.
AGAGGGGGAAAGTTTAAGGGAGATGTGCGTGGAAAGCTTTTTACGCAGAGGGTGGTGGGTGCCTGGAACGCTTTACCAGCGGAGGTGGTAGAGGCGGGTACGATAGCATCATTTAAGATGCATCTGGACAGATATATGAACGGGTCGGGAACAGAGAGAAGTAGACCTTGGAAAATAGGCAACAGGTTTAGATAAAGGATCTGGATCGGCGCAGGCTGGGAGGGCCGAAGGGCCTGTTCCTGTGCTGTAATTTTCTTTGTTCTTTGTTCTAAATGGGATCAATTCAGAACAGGTCAACTCAAGACTGGGGATCCATGAGATGCTGTGGACCAACAGCAGCAGCAGAATTGTATTCAGCCACAATTTGTAACCTCGTACCATGGCATATCCCCCACTCTACCATTACCACTAGCCAGGGAATCAACCCTGGTTCAATGAAGGGTGTAGGAGGGCATGCCAGGAGCAACACCAGCCATACCTAAAAATGAGGTATCCAGCTGGTGAAATAACAACACAGGACTTGTGTGCCACACAGCATAAACAGCAAGTGATAGACAGAGCTAAACAAAGCCACAACCAATGGATTAGATCTAAGCTTTGAATTCCTGCAACGATCGCTTCTCGGCCTTTTGGCTAAGATCAAGATGAGGTGCGAATCCTTTTCTGGCCGGGTCGGCTCTTGTATGTCTCCCTTGTGGAGACCATGAATTGGGTTCAATTTGAATTTGAATTGTTTTTTGGAGCAAGCAATGAGATGGATTAAATCCTGTCTGCTCTGCCATTGCCTTTGGAACTTTAAAGTTGGGATAAAACAATTATTTTTATACAATTCCTGCGACATCCAGTTGTGAATGGTGGTAGATAACACACTGGAGAAGGAGGCTCCACAAATATCCCCATCCTCAATGTTGGAGGAGCCCAGCACATCAGTGCAAAAGACTGAAGCATTCACAACAATCTTCAGTCAAAAGTGCCAAGTAGATCATAGAATTTACAGTGCAGAAGCAGGCCATTCAGCCCATCGGGTCTGCACCGGCCCCTGAAAGAGCACCTACTTAAGCCCACACCTCCACCCTATCCCTGTAACCCCACCCAACCTTTTGAACACAAAGGGGCAATTTAGCACAGCCAATCCACCTAACCTGCGCATCTTTGGACTGTGGAAGGAAACCGGAGCACCCAGAGGAAACTCACGCAGACACGGGGAGAAAGTGCAAACTCCAGACAGGCAGTCACCCAAGGCCAGAATTGAACCCCCATGGAGCTGTGAGACAGCAGTGCTAACCACTCTGCCACCTTGGTCTCCTCCAGAGGTCCTCAGAATCACAGACGATAGTCTTCAGCCAATTCCATTTACCCCACAAGATATCAAGAAATGGCTGAAGGCACTGGATACTGCAAAAGGCTATGGCCCGGATAGTATTCCGGCAATAGAACATAGATGATAGAACACTACAGCGCAGTACGGGCCCTTCGGCCCTCGATGTTGCGCCGACCTGTGAAACCATCTGAAGCCTATCTGACCTACACTATTCCATTTTCATCCATATGTCTATCCAGTGACCACTTAAATGCCCTTAAAGTTGGCGAGTCTACTACTGTTGCAGGCAGGGCGTTCCACACCCCTACTACTCTCTGAGTAAAGAAACTGCCTCTGATATCTGTCCTATATCTATCACCCCTCAATTTAAAGCTATGTCCCCTCGTGTTGGTCATCACCATCCGAGGAAAAGGACTCTCACTGTCCACCCTATCTAACCCTCTGACTATCCTATATGTCTCTATTAAGTCACCTCTCAGCCTTCTCCTCTCTAACGAAAACAACCTCAATTCCCTGAGCCTTTCCTCGTAAGACCTTCCCTCCATGCCAGGCAACATCCTAGTAAATCTCCTCTGAACCCTTTCCAAAGCTTCCACATCCTTCCTATAATGTACTGCACGCAGTACTCCAGGTGCGGCCGCACCAGAGTTATGTACAGCTGCAGCATGACCTTGTGGTTCCGAAACTCAATCCCCCTGCTTATAAAGGCTAGCACACCATATGCCTTCTTAACAGCCCTATTAATCTGAGTGGCAACTTTCAGGGATTTATGTACCTGGATGCCGAGATCTCTCTGTTCATCTACACTACCAAGAATCTTGCCATTAGCCCAGTACTCTGCATTCCTGTTACTCCTTCCAAAGTGAACCACCTCACACTTTTCCGCATTAAACTCCATCTGCCACCTCTCAGCCCAGCTCTGCAGCTTATCTATGTCCCTCTGTATCCTATAACATCCTTCAGCACTATCCACAACTCCACCGACCTTCGTGTCATCTGCAAATTTACTAACCCATCCTTCTACACCCTCTTCCAGGTCATTTATAAAAATGACAAACAGCAGTGGCCCCAAAACAGATCCTTGCGGTACACCACTAGTAACTGAACTCCAGGATGAACATTTGCCATCAACCACCACCCTCTGTCTTCTTTCAGCTAGCCAATTACTGATCCAAACCGCTAAATCACCTTCAATTCCATACTTCCTTATTTTCTGCAATAGCCTACCGTGGGGAACCTTATCAAACGCCTTACTGAAATCCATATACACCACATCAACCGCTTTACCCTGATCCACCTGTTTGGTCACCTTCTCAAAAAACTCAATAAGGTTTGTGGGGCATGACCTACCCTTCACAAAACCGTGTTGACTATCGCTAATCAACTTGTTCTTTTCAAGATGATTATAAACCCTATCTCTTATAACCTTTTCCAACATTTTACCCACAACCGAAGTAAGGCTCACAGGTCTATAATTACCAGGGTTGTCTCTACTCCCCTTCTTGAACAAGGGGACAACATTTGCTATCCTCCAGCACTATTCCTGTCGACAAAGACGACATAAAGATCAAGGACAAAGACTCTGCAATCTCCTCCCTGGCTTCCCAGAGAATCCTAGGATAAATCCCATCTGGCCCAGGGGACTTATCTATTTTGACATTTTCCAAAATTGCTGACACCTCCTCCTTTTGAACCTCAATTCCATCTAGCCTGGTCGACTGAACCTGAGTGTTCTCCTCGACAACATTGTCTTTCTCCAGTGTAAACACTGACGAAAAATATCCATTTAACACTTCCCCTATCTCCTCTGATTCCACACACAACTTTCCACTACTATCCTTGATTGGCCCTAATCTTACTCTAGTCATTCTTTTGTTCCTGATATACCTATAGAAAGCCTTAGGGTTTTCCTTGATCCTATCCGCCAACGACTTTTCGTGTCCTCTCCTTGCTCTTCTTAACTCTCCCTTTAGGTCCTTCCTGGCTAACTTGTAACTCTCAAGTGCCCTAACAGAGCCTTCATGTCTCATCCTAACATAAGCCTTCTTCTTCCTCTTGACAAGTGCTTCAACTTCCTTAGTAAACCACGGTTCCCTTGCTCGACAACTTCCTCCCTGCCTGACAGGTACATACTTATCAAGGACACGCAGTAGCTGTTCCTTGAAAAAGCTCCACATTTCGATTGTACCCATCCCCTGCAGTTTCCTTCCCCATCCTATACATCCTAAATCTTGCCGAATAGCATCATAATTGCCTTTCCCCCAGCTATAATTCTTGCCTTGCAGTATATACCTATCCCTGCCCATTGCTAAAGTAAACATAACCGAGTTGTGATCACTATCACCAAAGTGCTCACCTACATCTAAATCTAACACCTGGCCGGGTTCATTACCCAGTACCAAATCCAATGTGGCCTCGCCCCTTGTTGGCCTGTCGACATACTGTGTCAGAAAACCCTCCTGCACACACTGCACAAAAACTGACCCATCTATAGTACTCGAACTATAGTATTTCCAGTCAATATTTGGAAAGTTAAAGTCCCCCATAACAACTACCCTGTTACTCTCGCTCCTGTCGAGAATCATCTTTGCAATCCTTTCCTCTACATCTCTGGAACTATTCGGAGGTCTATAGACAACTCCCAACAGGGTGACCTCTCCTCTACTGTTCCTAACCTCGGCCCATACTACCTCAGTAGACGAGTCCTCTAGCGTCCTTTCTACCGCCGTAATACTTTCCTTGATTAACAATGCCACACCCCCCCCTCTTTTACCATCTTCTCTGTTCTTACAGAAACATCTAAATCCTGGAACCTGCAACAACCAGTCCTGTCCCTGCTCTACCCATGTCTCCGAAATCGCCACAACATCGAGATCCCAGGTACCAACCCATGCTGCAAGCTCACCCACCTTATTCCGGATGCTCCTGGCGTTGAAGTAGACACACTTCAAACCAGTGTCCTGCTTGCCGGTGCCCTCTTTCGAACTTTTAACTCTATCCCTGACCTCACTACTCTCAACATCCTGCACACTGGGACTACAATTTAGGTTCCCATCCCCCTGCTGAATTAGTTTAAACCCCCCCGAAGAGCACTAGCAAATCTCCCCCCCAGGATATTGGTACCCCTCTGGTTCAGGTGAAGACCATCCTGTTTGTAGAGGTCCCACCTACCCCAGAATGAGCCCCAATTATCCAGGAAACCAAAACCCTCCCTCCTGCACCATCCCTGTAACCACGTGTTCAACTCCTCTCTCTCCTTATTTCTCACTTCACTAGCACGTGGCACGGGTAACAACCCAGAGATAACAACTCTGTTTGTTCTAGCTCTCAGCTTCCACCCTAGCTCCCTGAATTTCTGTCTCAAATCCCCATCTCTCTTCCTACCTATGTCGTTGGTACGTATGTGGACCACGACTTGGGGCTGCTCCCCCTCCCCCTTAAGGATCCCATAAACACGATCAGAGACATCACGAACCCTGGCACCTGGGAGGCAACACACCAACCGTGAGTCTCTTTCGTTCCCACAGAACCTCCTGTCTGTTCCTCTAACTATGGAGTCCCCAATGACAAGTGCTCTGTTCCTCTTCTCCCTTCCCTTCTGAGCAACAGGGACAGACTCTGTGCCAGAGACCTGTGCCCTATTGCTTACCCCTGGTAAGTCGTCCCCCGCAACAGTATCCAAAACGGTATACTTGTTATAGAGGGGAACGACCACAGGGGATCTCTGCACTGCCTGCCGGTTCCCTCTCACTCCCCTGACGGTAACCCATCTACCTTCTTCTTTTACCTGAGGTGTGACTACCTCCCTATAACTCCTCTCAATAACCTCCTCCGCCCCCCGAATGATCTGAAGTTCATCCAGCTCCAGGCCCCTAATGCGGCTCTCGAGGAGCTGGAGTTGGGTGCACTTCCCGCAGATGTAGTCAGAAGGGACACTAGAGGTGACCCTTTCTTCCCACATTCTGCAGGAGGAACATTCAACTGCCCTAGCCTCCATTCCAACTGAACTAACTTCCCAACTACTGAAAAATAAAAATAAAAACCTTGTTAGCAATCCAACAGACAGAACTTTTTTTTTTGGTTAGAGGAAGAGGATGGGTGGGAGACACTACGTAAGTAGTGTTTCGGGTAAAGCTGTCACTCGAGAACAGCCCCTTCACAAACCACCTTCAACTTACGCTGACCGCACTGCACGTATGCAAATCTCCCCGGAACAGCCAATCAGAAGCTCTGCTCTGCTGCCCCCTGCTGGATGCTTGACTTCCGGCGAACTCCTCGGGTCACTAATGCAGGTGCACCTTCAACTTACGCTGACCGCACTGCACGTATGCAAATCTCCCCGGAACAGCCAATCAGAAGCTCTGCTCTGCTGCCCCCTGCTGGATGCTTGACTTCCGGCGAACTCCTCGGGTCACTAATGCAGGTGCACCTTCAACTTACGCTGACCGCACTGCACGTATGCAAATCTCCCCGGAACAGCCAATCAGAAGCTCTGCTCTGCTGCCCCCTGCTGGATCTACTACTAATAGTACTCCAGAACTTGCCGCACCCATAGCCAAGCTGGTCCAGTATAGTTACAACACTGGTATCTACCTGGCAATGTGGAAAATTACACAAGAAACAGGACAAATCCAGCTCAGCCAATTACCGCCATATCAGTCTACTCTGAATCATCCATAAAGTGATGGAAGGGGTCTTCAACAATGCTATCAAGCAGCACTTGCTCAGCAAAATGTACCTACTGATGCTCAGTTTGGGTTCTGCCAGCGTCACTCAGCTCCTGACCTCATTAGAGCCTTGGTTCAAACATGGAAAAAAGAGATGAACTCCAAATGAGAGGTGAGAGTGACTGCACTTGACATCAAGGCAGCATTTTATCAAGTATGGCATTAAGAAGCCTCAGTAAAACTGGAGCCAATGGGAATCGGTGTGGGGGGCAAACTCCCCATTAGTTGTGGACATACTTACCTCAAAGGAAGATGGTTGTGGTTATTGGAATTCAGTCATCTCAGATCCAGGACATCATGCAGGAGTTCCTCAGGGTAGTGTTCTTAGCCTAACCATCTTCAGCTGCTTCAACAAGGATTTTTCTTCCAGGGACTTCCAGTGGCGACCATGGAGTGAGCAGTGGCACATTTGGTAGCTCCCGCTAAAGGTGGCATTTTTCGATCCTTTCCCTTTCTGAGGAATTTTAGACGGAAAGAGGTGTACGAGTCCCAGGAGAAGGTGTAACTTCCCTGGTGTGGTTGGTGGATGGATCCACAAACTAGGAGTGGGTGAAGAAGAAGGGAGCTGGTGGAGCAAGAGAGTCTTTGTGCAGCAACCGGGCCCAGTACACAAACCCCTGCCGTTTCTTCCCTCACCACCTGCTGCAGACTCAGTTTAGCAGTTCTATCCTCGAGGACATGGCCAGCTCGGTCAGTAGTGGTGCTAACGGGCAACTCTTGGTGATGGACATTGAAGTCCCCCACCCAGAGTACATTCTGTTCAACACGGAACAGTACTGATTCACCTGATAATGGAAGTCTTTGTTGGAGGGCAAAGGGTCTGTTCTTCCGCCCAGTGGTCAACGGAGCAGCTGGTGGACTTAAATGAGAAGTTCATCCAGCCGGGAAGGGAAGCTCTGGAGCACCTGACCAAGGTGGTTGAGCCACTCAAAGCAGGGATTGACTGAATGGAGCAGAGGCTGGAGTCCCAGAGCCAGGCGATCCAGAAAGTGTAGGAGGCGGTGGTGGAGCATGAGGAGTTCCCCCCCTCCAGGCCCTCATCAGCAATGGCCGCAAGTCCCCCACAAACCTTCTATGAAACTCCACTGGGAACCCATCCGGGCTGGGGCCTTACCTGCCTGCATTGCCCCTATCCTCTCCATCACCTCACTCACCTGCCACATCAGCGCCCTGTGCGCTCGATTGACCTCCAGAGATGGAAGTGGCGATGGAACAGCTTGCCTCATTGGTGGCCGAGGTGGGCGTGATGCGGGAGACCCAAAAGAGGCTGATGGAGAAGGTGGAGGATCTGGAGAATCACTCCAGAAGGCAAAATCTGAGGATCATGGGAATGCCCGAAGGCATCGAAGGAGTGGAGGCCGGCACACATGTGGAAAAGCTGATAGGGGAGGGGGCCTTTGACCGGTTTCTGGAGGTCGACCGAGCGCACAGGGCGCTGATGCAGAAGCTGCAGGTGGGTGATTAAGGTGATGGAGAGTATGGGGGCAATGCAGGCAGGTAAGGCCCCGGGCCCGGATGGCTTCCCGGTGGAGTTTTATAAAACGTTTGGGGGGACTTGCGGCCGTTGCTAATGAGGGCATACAATGAGGCTATGGAGAGGGGGGAACTCCCCCCAATACTATTGCAGTCACCCAACTCCTTGATATTGAAGATAAGGATCCAGAGCAGTGTGGATCGTACCGTCCGACATTGTTGCTGAATGTGGACGCTAAGTTGTTGGCTTCGCGAATTGAGAACTGTGTCCCATGCTGATAGGTGAGGACCAAACCGGGTTTGTGAAAGGGAAACAGTTATCAGCAAATGTGAGGAGGCTGATTAATGTGATTATGATGCCCCCCGGATGGGGCAGGAAGTGGAAGTGGCGATGGACGCGGAGAAGGCTTTCGACTGGGTGGAGTGGGAATATCTGTGGGAGATGCTGGGGTGGTTTGGGTTTGGGCAGGGGTTTGTGGACTGGGTCCGCTGTCTCTCCCTGTTGCTTTGTGCCTTGGCTATAGAGCCATTGGTTATGTGCTTAGAGCGTCGAGAGATTGGAAAGGGATTGTGCTGTGGTGCGGAGGGGGGGACGTCGAGCACATGGTTTTGTTGTACACAGACGACCTGTTGTTATCTATTTTGGACCCACTGGAGGATATTGGCAGCATTACGGGGAATTTGGAGGGCTTTGGTCAGTTCTCCGGGTACAAGCTGAACATGGGAAAGTGTGATGTGTTCCCAATTGAGACCAGAGGCCAGGAGAGGAGGTTGGGGGAGGGGGGGGGGGCGCCGTTTAGGGTGCTGGGGGCGAGATTCAGATACTTGGGCATTCAGATGACGCGGGTTGGGCGCAGTTACACAGGTTAAATTTGACTCGGCTGGTGGAGGGGGATTTTAAGAGGTGGGACTTGGTGCCGCTGTCTTTGGTGGGACGGATGCAGGGAGTGAAATGATGGTGTTGCCAAGGTTCCTGTTTATATTTCAGAACCACCCGATATTTGTCCCAAAGTCCTTCCTGAAGAAGGTCAACACGTTGATCTCGGGGTTTGTATGGGCAGGGAAGACCTCGCTGGTCAAGAGGGTTTCACTGGGGCAGCACGGTGGCGCAGTGGGTGAGCGCTGCTGCCTCACGGCGCCAATGTCTCAGGTTCGACCATGGCTCTGGATCGCATAAGAACATAAGAACTATGAGCAGGAGTAGGCCATCTGGCCCCTCGAGCCTGCTCCACCATTCAATAAGATCATAGCTGATCTTTTGTGGACTCAGCTCCACTATCCGGCCCGAACACCAGAACCTTTATTCTTCAAAAAACTATCTATCTTTACCTTAAAACCATTTAATGAAGGAGCCTCAACTGCTTCACTGGGCAAGGAATTCCATAGATTCACAACCCTTTGGGTGAAGAAGTTCCTCCTAACTCAGTCCTAAATCTATTTCCCCTTATTTTGAGGCTATGCCCCCTAGTTCTGCTTTCACCCGCCAGTGGAAACAACCTGCCCGCATTTATCCTATCTATTCCCTTCATAATTTTAAATGTTTCTATAAGATCCACCCTCATCCTTCTAAATTCCAATGAGTACAGTCCCAGTCTACTCAACCTCTCCTCATAATCCAACCCCTTCAGCTCTGGGATTAACCTAGTGATTCTCCTCTGCACACCCTCCAGTGCCAGTACGTCCTTTCTCAAGTGAGACCAAAACTGAACACAATACTCCAGGTGTGGCCTCACTAACACCTTATACAATTGCAACATAACCTCCCTAGTCTTAAACTCCATCCCTCTAGCAATGAAGGACAACATTCCATTTGCCTTCTTAATCACCTGTTGCACCTGTAAACCAACTTTCTGTGACTCATGCACTAGCACACCCAGGTCTCTCTGCACAGCGGCATGCTTTAATATTTTATCGTTTAAATAATAATCCCGTTTGCTGTTATTCCTACCAAAATGGATAACCTCACATTTGTCAACATTGTATTCCACCTGCCAGACCTTAGCCCATTCACTTAACCTATCCAAATTCCTCTGCAGACTTCCAGTATCCTCTGCACTTTTCGCTTTACCACTCATCTTAGTGTCATCTGCAAACTTGGACACATTGCCCTTGGTCCCCAACTCCAAATCATCTATGTAAATTGTGAACAATTGTGGGCCCAACACGGATCCCTGAGGGACACCACTAACTACTGATTGACAACCAGAGAAACACCCATTAATCCCCACTCTTTGCTTTCTATTAATTAACCAATCCTCTATCCATGTTACTACTTTACCCTTAATGCCATGCATCTTTATCTTATGCAGCAACCTTTTGTGTGGCACCTTGTCAAAGGCTTTCTGGAAATCCAGATATACCACATCCATTGGCTCCCCGTTATCTACTGCACTGGTAATGTCCTCAAAAAATTCCACTAAATTAGTTAGGCACGACCTGCCCTTTATGAACCCATGCTGCGTCTGCCCAATGGGACAATTTCTATCCAGATGCCTCGCTATTTCTTCCTTGATGATAGATTCCAGCATCTTCCCTACTACCGAAGTTAAGCTCACTGGCCTATAATTTCCTGCTCTCTGCCTACCTCCTTTTTTAAACAGTGGTGCCACGTTTGCTAATTTCCAATCCACCGGGACCACCCCAGAGTCTAGTGAATTTTGGTAAATCATCATTAGTGCATCTGCAATTTCCCTAGCCATCTCTTTTAGCACTCTGGGATGCATTCCATCAGGGCCAGGAGACTTGTCTACCTTTAGCCCCATTAGCTTGCCCATCACTACCTCCTTAGTGATAACAATCCTCTCAAGGTCCTCACCTGTCATAGCCTCATTTCTATCAGTCGCTGGCATGTTATTTGTGTCTTCCACTGTGAAGACCGACCCAAAAAACCTGTTCAGTTCCTCAGCCATTTCCTCATCTCCCATTATTAAAACTCCCTTCTCATCCTCTAAAGGACCAATATTTACCTTAGCCACTCTTTTTTGTTTTATATATTTGTAAAAACTTTTACTGTCTGTTTTTATATTCTGAGCAAGTTTACTCTCATACTCTATCTTACTCTTTTTTATAGCTTTTTTAGTAGCCCCCTAAAGATTTCCCAGTCCTCTAGTCTCCCACCAATCTTTGCCACTTTATATGCTTTTTCCTTCAATTTGATACTCTCCCTTAATTCCTTAGATATCCACGGTCGATTTTCCCTCTTTCTACCGTCCTTCCTTTTTGTTGGTATAAACCTTTGCTGAGCACTATGAAAAATTGCTTGGAAGGTTCTCCACTGTTCCTCAACTGTCCCACCAAAAAGTCTTTGCTCCCAATCTACCTTAGCTAGTTCTTCTCTCATCCCATTGTAATCTCCTTTGTTTAAACACAAAACACTAGTATTTGATTTTACTTTCTCACCCTCCATCTGTATTTTAAATTCCACCATATTGTGATCGCTCTTCCGAGAGGATCCCTAACTATGAGATCATGAATCAATCCTGTCTCATTACACAGGACAAGATCTAGGACCGCTTGTTCCCTCGTAGGTTCCATTACATACTGTTTTTGGAAACCATCGCGGATACATTCTATAAACTCCTCCTCAAGGTTGCCTTGACCGACCTGGTTAAACCAATCGACATGTAGATTAAAATCCCCCATGATAACTGCTGTACCATTTCTACATGCATCAGTTATTTCTTTGTTTATTGCCTGCCCCACCATATCGTTACTATTTGGTGGCCGATAAACTACTCCTATCTGTGACTTTTTCGCCTTACTATTCCTGATTTCCACCCAAATGAATTCAACCTTATCCTCCATAGCACCGATGTCATCCCTTACTATTGCCCGGATGTCATCCTTAAATAACAGGGCAACACCACCTCCCTTACCATCCACTCTGTCCTTCCGAATAGTTTGATACCCTCGGATATTTAACTCCCAGTCGTGACCATCCTTTAACCATGTTTCAGTAATGGCCACTAAATCATAGTCATTCACGATGATTTGTGCCATCAACTCATTTACTTTATTCCGAATACTACGAGCATTCAGGTAAAGTACACTTATGTTGTTTTTTTTTTTTAACCTCTGTTTTGAATCTTGACAGCTCCAGTTTTATTCATTTTAGTATTACTGGGCCTATTCACTGAGCTCCCCTCAGTCACTGTATCTTGTACTGACACCCTTTTTGATTTTTGACTATGTCTTCTCTGCCTTGCACTTTTCCCCTTACTTCCTTTTACTTCTGTCCCTGTTTTACTACCTTCCAACTTCCTGCATCAGTTCCCATCCCCCTGCCACATTAGTTTAAACCCTCCCCAACAGCTCTAGCAAACACCCCCCAAGGACATCGGTTCCAGTCCTGCCCAGGTGCAGACCGTCCGGTTTGTACTGGTCCCACCTCCCCCAGAACCGGTCCCAATGCCCCAGGAATTTGAATCCTTCCCTCTTGCACCATCTCTCGAGCCACGCATTCACCCTATCTATCCTGACATTCCTACTCTGACTAGCTCGTGGCACTGGTAGCAATCCTGAGATTACTACCTTTGAGGTCCTACTCCCTGAATTCTGCTTGTAGGACCTCATCCCGTTTTTTACCTATATCATCGGTGCCTATGTGCACCACGACGGCTGGCTGTTCACCCTCCCCCCCCCCAGAATGTCCTGCAGCCGCTCCGAGACATCCTTGACCCTTGCACCAGGGAGGCAACATACCATCCTGGAGTCTCGATTGCGTCCACAGAACCGCCTGTCTATTCCCCTTACAATCGAGTCCCCTATCACTATAGCCCTGCCATTTTTCTTCCTGCCCTGCTGTGCAGCAGAGCCAGCCACGGTGCCATGAACCTGGCTGCTGCTGCCTTCCCCTGGTGAGCCATCTCCCCCAACAGTATCCAAAGCGGTATATCTGTCTTGCAGGGAGATGACCGCAGGGGACACCTGCACTGCCTTCTTACTCTTGCTCTGTCTTTTGGTCACCCATTTTCTATCTCCCTCAGTAACTTTCACCTGCGGTGTGACCAACTCGCTAAACGTGCTATCCACGACCTCCTCAGCATCGCGGATGCTCCAAAGTGAGTCCATCCGCAGCTCCAGAGCCGTCAAGCGGTCTAACAGGAGGTGCAACTGAACATACTTCTTGCACGTGAAAGAGCCAGGGACAGTGGACGTGTTCCTGAGCTCCCACATCGCACACGAGGAGCATGACACGGGTCTGGGATCTCCTGCCATGTCTTAAACCTTAGGTAAACTTATACAACTACAATTTCAAAATAAAAATAAATAAATTAGACAATGAAAAGAAAAACTACTTACCAGTCACTTACCAGGGTTAAAAAGCACCTCCGAAAAAGCACCTTCTCTCACTCTGTACCAAATTACCTCACTGCACCAAATTACCAGGTTGCAATTCCCACTCTGGATATGCCTCACTCCAGCTGTGTCTCCTTGACAAGCGCAAGCCCTGTGTCCGTGTGGGGTTCGCCCACACAACCCAAAGATGTGCAGTCGAGGTGTATTGGCTAAATTGCCCCTTATTTGGAAAAAAAATGAATTGGGTACATGTAGAAGCCAGGTTCATAAGTTCCTTCAGTACACTAAATTTATTTTAAAAAGAGGGTTTCGCTATGCTCAGGAAATGGGCAGTGAGGGAGGGGTCGGTATGGGGGCAGATGGAGATGGTTTCTTGTAGGGGAACGAGCTTAAGGGCATTGTTCACAGCGCCTCTGCCATTCTCAACAGTCAGGTACTCTGTGAGCCCAGTGGTGGTGTCGGTTTTGAGGGCATGGGTAGCAGTGGAGGCTGCACTTGAGACTGCAGGGTGCCTCGGTGTGGGCACCAATGTGATAATCATAGGTTTGCCCCCGGGGGTGGGTGCTGGATATGAGATTTCGGGGGTAGCGGCAGACAGGAGTTGAACGATTCGGTGACCTGTTCGTAGGGGGCAGCTTTGCGAAATTAGAGGACCTGGAGGAGGAATATGAGCTGCTGCCCAGGGAGAATGGATTTAGGTAATTGCAGGTCCGGAACTTCGTGAGGAGGGAAGTGCTTTCCTTTCCTGGGTTGCCACCCTTGGGTCCACAAGATAAGGTGTTGTCGAGGGAGGGGGGTTGGGGATGGGAAGGTGTCCAAGGTCTACAAGGAGCTGATGGACTGGGAGGGAGCCCCAATGGAAGACATTAAATGGAAGTGGGAGGAGGAACTCAGGTAGTGGGGAGGTGGAGGCCGGGGCATGGGAGGAGGCCTTGTGGAGGGTGAATGCGTCCTCATCGTGTGCAAGGCTCAGTCTCATTTAGTTTAAAGCAGTCCACATGGCGGATATGACGGTGACAAGGATGAGTAGGTTCTTTGAGGGAGTAGAGGACAGGCGTGGGTGGTGCGCGGGGAGGCCCGCGAATCATCTCCACATGTTTTAGGCATGTCCAAAACTGAGGGCGTTCTGGCAGGGATCTGCAGACGTAATTTCCGAGGTATTGGGGGTGAAGGTGGCCGAGTCGAGAGGTAGCGATACTTGGGGCGTCGGAAGACCTGGGAGTCCAGAAGAAGACAGAGACTGATGTCTTGGCCTTTGCCTCCCTGATAGCCCGGAGTCGGATTTTGCTTGAGCAGAGGAACTCCGGGCCACCAATAACGGGCGTGTGGGTGAGTGGAAATCCTGAGGTTAGAGAAGGTCAAGTTCACCTTGAGGGGGTTGGTTATGGGTTCGCTCAGAGGTGGAAGCCGCTCATTGACTTCTTTAAGGAGGATTGAGGCTTCCGCAGAAAGGGCAGGGGATAAGGGGGTTAGAACATAGAACATACAGTGCAGAAGGAGACCATTCGGCCCATCGAGTCTGCACCAACCCACTTAAGCCCTCACTTCCACCCTAACCCAATAACCCCTCCTAACCTTTTTTGGTCACTAAGGGCAATTTATATGGCCAATCCACCTAACCTGCACATCTTTGGACTGTGAGAGGAAACCGGAGCTCCCAGAGGAAACCCACGCACACACAGGGAGAACGTGCAGATTCCGCACAGACAGTGACCCAGCAGGGAATCGAACCTGGGACCCTGGTGATGTGAAGCCACAGTGCTAATCACTTGTGCTACCGTGCTGCACTAAAATGGGCAGGATGGGAGGAGGGGGTAGCGCAGGGGGGAGTGGATGTTGGTTATTTATTATGTTTCACTTCTGCTCTTATTTATTCTGTTTGTTGTTTTTTCATACAAATACTTGAATTTAAAATAATTTTAACAAAAGGATTTTTCTTCCAACATAAGATCAGATGAGAGGATGTTCGATGATGTGACAACTTTCAGCACCATTCGTGACTCCTCAAACACTGAAGATGTCCACCTGTAAATGCAGCATGACCTCGATAACATCCAGGCTTGGGCTGACAAGTGGCAAGTAATATTCACACCGAAGAAGTGCCAGGCAATGACCATCTCCAAAAATAGGGAATTAAACCACCGCCCCTTGACATTCCCTGGCATTACCATCACTGAATCCCCCACCATCAACATCCTGGGGGTTATTATTGATCAGAAACCGAACTGGACTAGCCATATAAATACTGTGGCTACCAAAACAGGTCAGAGATTAAGAATTCTGTGGTGAGTAACTCGCCTCTAGACTCCCCAAAACCTGTCCACAATCTACACGGCACAAGTCAGGAGTGTAATGTAATACGCTCCACGTCCCTGGATGAGTGCGGCTCCAACGACACTCAAGGAGCTCGACACCATTCAGGCCAAAGCAGCCCGCTTGATTTGCACCCCTTCCACAAACATTCACTCACTCCACCACCAATGAACAGTGGCAGCCGTGTGTACCATCTACAAGATACACTGCAGTAACTCACCAAGGTTCCTTAGACAGTAACGTCCAAACCCACAACCATTACCATCCAAAAGGGCAAGGGCAGCATATACCTGAGACCCCACCACCTGAAAATTCCTCTCCAATCCACTCACCATCCTGATTTGGAAATATATGGCCGTTCCTTCACTGTCACTGGGTCATAATCCTGGCACTCCCTCCCAAATAGCACAGTGGGTGTACTTTAAACTAGCAAATGGTGGGGGGTGGGAAGTGTAAAACTACAGAAGTGTAATGGTTAATGCGAACCGAAGCAGCAGGTCAGCGTGAGGAGAGGATAGAGGTTAACACGATCAACAGGCAGGGCCAGTCTGACGGCTATGGAGGGGAAAGGAAACGTTAAAAATCAAAATGTAAGGTGACTGTGGGAGTGAAAGTTGGGGATGAGGCTAATTGTTATCAGAGATTAATAAAGGAGGTCAGAATATGTGAGAAGCGTAATGCACAAGAAAATCCTGCAAGAGAAAGACGAATCAGTAGGACATATTTTAAAACCTTGGCCGGTATTCCCGAGCCTCCGCGCCGCAATCGCGCTCGGTGCGGGGGCGGCGAATGGGTGTCAGACCCGAGATCGGGTCCGATGCCGCTCCCGCGATTCTCCGGGGACCAGAGAATCGCCGCCAATCGCACGCGCGCAGTCGACACAGCGCCGGTCGGGGGCCATTGAAAGAGGCCCCCGTGGCAATTCTTCGCCAACAACTGGCCGAGTTCTCGCCGGCGTGGTTCACTCATGGTTCCACTCCCCAGCGGGAGCTTGGAGTGGTGGCTGTGGACTCAGTCCGCGGCTGCTCTGGTGGGGGCAGGGGGGGAATCCGTCACCAGGGAGGGCCTCCAGGAAGGCCAGGCTCGCGATCAGGGACCAGGGATAGGCGGGCGCGCACGATCCCGGGGGACCTATATTGTCGGGGCTGCCGCCGCTGGCCACCACCGCGCATGTGCGGACCTGCGGTCGGAAGTGCAGGGCTTGTATTGGCAGCCGGAGCAGCGAGGAGCCCTCCAGGGCCCTGCTAGTCCCAGCAAAACGGAGAATCACTCTGGAATTTCTCCAGCAAAGTCCAGAGTGATTCGCACCCATTTTCTCACGGATGTGGGGACATAGCCCCATTTTCAGAGAATTCCGCCCCTTGTACCTAAATGCATGCGGTATTCGGAATAAGGTCAATGAGCTGATGGCACAAATAGAGACAAATGGGTAGGATTTGGTGGGGATTACTGACAGGGGAATGGGAGTTGAATGTCCAAGGGTACTCAGCATTCCCAAAGGATAGACAGGATGGAACAGGAGGTGGAGTTGCTTTATTGGTGAAAGATTACATCAAGGCTGTATTAATAAATTATATTGGCACCAAGGGCCAAAATATTGAATCGATCTTGAGTGTGATTCCAGTGACTAAAACATCGTCTAGGTAGACCAGGGGTGGGCAAACTACGGCCCGCGGGCCGCATGCGGCCCGCCAAAGGTATTTCTGCGGCCCACCAAGTCATTAAAAAAAAAAAAAAAAAAATTTTTTTTTTTTTAAATGTTTTTTTTTAATAAATTTTTTTTAAAAGGTTAATGAGGGGGGGGGAGCTGTTGGGTTACTTACTGGTATAGGGTGGATACGTTGACTTGAGTAGGGTGATCATTGCTCGGCACAACGTCGAGGGCCGAAGGGCCTGTTCTGTGCTGTACTGTTCTATGTTCTATATGAGGCACCCAGAATCATAACCGGGTGAAGTAATTATTTTACTTAATATACTATGCGGCCCTTTGTGAATTGTGAATTTCTGAATGTGGCCCTTGCACGGAAAAGTTTGCCCACCCCTGAGGTAGACCATCACTTTTTGGATTGTGATGAACACCACTAATGGTATATTATATGTATTACGACACTGCCTGTATATTAGAGGTACAAGGGTAAATCCCTGCCTGCTGGCTCCGCCCAGCAGGCGGCGTATAAAAGTGTGTGCTCTCCTGCGCTGCAGCCATTCTGGTTCCAGCTATAGGAGGCACATCTTGTTCAATAAAGCCTCGATTGTTCCACCATTCTCGTCTCGTG
This sequence comes from Scyliorhinus canicula, assembly GCF_902713615.1. Classification (NCBI taxonomy): domain Eukaryota; kingdom Metazoa; phylum Chordata; class Chondrichthyes; order Carcharhiniformes; family Scyliorhinidae; genus Scyliorhinus; species Scyliorhinus canicula. The sequence continues at coordinate 91,224,564 of NC_052147.1, forward strand.
GTAATTGACGATGCATCATGGATACCATAAAGGAGGTTTTCCATAGTACACTGGAAATTAGTACAGGCCAATGCTGAAAGGCAGCCCCGTGTACTAAAATAGGCTCTTATGTTCATTGGTCAGGGCAAACATTTCATAGACTCCTCGCAGTGTAGAAGGAGGCCATTCACCCCATTGAGTCAGCACCAACCCTCTGAAAGAGCAGCCCACCCAAAGTCACTTCCTTGCCCTATCCCTTAACCTAATCTACACATCAATTTAACATGGTCAATCCACCTAACCTGCACATCTTTGGACTGTGGGAGGAAACCGAAGCACCCTAAAGGGCTTTGTAGGAACATTATATAACTAAACATGAGGCTGAGCAACATATGGAGATATGAGGGAAGATGATCAAAGGCTTGGCCAAAAACGGTAGGCTTTAAGGAGTGCCTTAGAGGTGGAAAGTGAGGTAGAGTGTTGAAGATGTGCAGGGGAAGATATTTCGAGAGTTCATGGCCGAGCCACCACAATGGAGTGATTCAAATCGGTGATGCTTAGAGAATTCAAGGAGCATGGATATCTTGGAGAGTTGTGGATCAAAGGTATGGCGAGTGAGCAGGAGAATGGGGTTAGAAAGAATGAATCTCAGCACAATCAGTCCCTGAGGCTGCCCATGGTATACTTACTGAGATAGAGCTCCTGCAAACTGCTCGATAGGAACATAGGAACTTTTGTGAGGGCCAGAAAGAATCCACACCGAGTTTGGTGAAACAAAAACTTACTTTATTTTACAACTACTATTATATACAGCTCCAGTAGTTCCCTACTGGATCTTCTCTCTAGTCGGTGCCTTACTGGTCAACTCTGTTTATACATAGCCAGACATTGTTAAAGGTCTTCCACCCCCTTATTGGGGGAGCTTGTATTCTGCAAAATCCATGAGTTAGTTAATCATCCCTATCCCCTAAGATCCATGGGGGTTATAACATCCCTTCACCCCAAAATTCGAAGAATCCTCTGAAGTCTGTGGCGAAGGAGGGCACCAAACCCTCCTGGCTTCTGGCTGGGCATCGTACGCCTATGGTGCTGGATCGGGCATCGTGTATCTAGAAGGTGAATGCCGCTTCCGACACGAACAGCGCGGTGGCTGCAATTCCTGAGGCTGTGAATCCAAGGGTACCCCATCAGAGACCTCCTTTGTTTCCATTTCTGAGTCGACGACCTCAGTCGTGTCGGCGTCTTGATCCCCCTTGGGGTTCTTCTGTGGCCTGGTAAGGCAGCAGATGCGTTTTTAGAAGAATTTCCTGAGGACGAGGAATTTTCCGAAGAAGTGGTTGCCTGGGCCGAATGTAGTCAAGGTGCTTTTGCATAATACAACCCAGGTTTGCACCCAGTGAGAAACCAGGCCTGCCTGGCAAAGGATAATGCTGAAGGTCCACTGGGCCCTGTCGGCGAAATTGCAGACAAACACCGAGTTACTTGGTACAAAGTGCCTGGAAGGTCAACGTCGAGTGGTGCAACGCCCTCGCTGCTGGTTGTGGCGCACGTTCACACCCATGTCTGGAAATTCATAGTAAGGCGGGTAGGAAGTCTGGCCCATCGGTAGTTCTATGGGGGCATTTTATTATGTTCAAATAATTCAGATAAATCCCTGGACACATTTTGAGTGAACAATCTGCATAAAGCCGAATGTTTCCGTACAACACACTGTTGAACCTGAGCTCACATCTCAGCAACTGGTCAATATTTATATACAGTACAGTAAATAACAGCTACGCCAAGATACCATCAGGATTGATAACTGTAAGTGTGGGAATGGAGGACGCGCTGTGTCAGACCAAGGAGATGGCAAGGATGCAGTTGGCCAGTGTGAACTTACCTTAAAGAGAATCAAAGAATGTTACAGTGCAGAAAAATGCCATTCTTCCCATCTTGCCATGTTAGAACATAGAACGATACAGCGCAGTACAGGCCCTTCGGCCCTCGATGTTGCACCGACATGGAAAAAAAAACTAAAGGCCATCTAACCTACACTATGCCCTTATCATCCATATGCTTATCCAATAAATTTTTAAATGCCCTCAATGTTGGCGAGTTCACTACTGTTGCAGGTAGGGCATTCCACGGCCTCACCACTCTTTGCGTAAAAAACCCACCTCTGACCTCTGTCCTATATCTATTACCCCTCAATTTAAGGCTATGTCCCCTCGTGCTAGCCACCTCCATCCGCGGGAGAAGGCTCTCGCTGTCCACCCTATCTAACCCTCTGATCATTTTGTATGCCTCTATTAAGTCACCTCTTAACCTTCTTCTCTCTAACGAAAACAACCTCAAGTCCATCAGCCTTTCCTCATAAGATTTTCCCTCCATACCAGGCAACATCCTGGTAAATCTCCTCTGCACCCGTTCCAAAGCTTCCACGTCCTTCCTATAATGAGGCGACCAGAACTGTACGCAATACTCCAAATGCGGCCGTACCAGAGTTTGGTACAGCTGCATCATGACCTCATGGCTCCGGAACTCAATCCCTCTACCAATAAAGGCCAACACACCATAGGCCTTCTTCACAACCCTATCAACCTGGGTGGCAACTTTCAGGGATCTATGTACATGGACACCGAGATCCCTCTGCTCATCCACACTACCAAGAATTTTACCATTAGCCAAATATTCCGCATTCCTGTTATTCTTTCCAAAGTGAATCACCTCACACTTCTCCACATTAAACTCCATTTGCCACCTCTCAGCCCAGCTCTGCAGCTTATCTATGTCCCTCTGTAACCTGCAACATCCTTCCGCACTGTCTACAACTCCACCGACTTTAGTGTCGTCTGCAAATTTACTCACCCATCCTTCTGCGCCCTCCTCTAGGTCATTTATAAAAATGACAAACAGCAACGGCCCCAGAACAGATCCTTGTGGTACGCCACTCGTAACTGAACTCCATTCTGAACATTTCCCATCAACTACCACTCTCTGTCTTCTTTCAACTAGCCAATTTCTGATCCACATCTCTAAATCACCCTCAATCCCCAGCCTCCGTATTTTCTGCAATAGCCGACCGTGGGGAACCTTATCAAACGCTTTACTGAAATCCATATACACCACATCAACTGCTCTACCCTCGTCTACCTGTTCAGTCACCTTCTCAAAGAACTCTTGAAAGAACTATACAATTAATCCCACTCTCCGATTCTTTCCCCACAGCCCTGCAAATGTTTCCCCTTCAAGTATTTAAGTATTCGATGATCTACTCTCCTCTTATTCATCTGTTCCTCAAATCTTTCCCTTCCTCAAGTCTGTCCACCCCTCAGATCTACCAGCCTCTCACATTTACCATCCCCTCCTATCTACCTACCTATGTTCACCAGTCCACCTAGTCAATGTGTGTGCTGCTAAGTAAGTCCAGTAGAGATTTGCCGTCTCAGGAATGGCAGGATACCTAGCCTAGGGCAGCAGCTTATACCAAGTTACTGAGTTAGCAGGGGCATTGGCCACTGATTAAACCCACATTGGGAGAATGCTTTGTTTCAAGCTCCTGTAGCACATTCCCCCAAGACAGGGAGTTAAAACCTCCCCTAATTCAAGAGATAGAAAACAAATCCCACGTTTGGGGGTCCCAATGACCCACACAATTTGGAGGTCCCATCATGGCTCATAAGAGGGTGCAGTAAGATCCACCTCTCCCTGCAATGTGTACACTGGGTGTTCAGTTTTGTATACTATACACATCGAATGTGATACCTAATATTGTTTTGTAACCAAAGTATAATCGCAACAAACATATCAAATACCAGTTCACGCCAGCACTCTTGGCCAAAGAAGTGACAACATGTTCGCGCCTTAGCTCAGGCTTTTTATATCCTGCCCAGAAAGCCTTTTTAATTGCCTTTCTGACAAAGAGCAGTAGTCACATCCAGACAGCTGTAAGAAGCAGCAAAGTCAGCAATGAACAGAGGATTTTTCCTGTAGAAGAGAAATTAGATTGTTTGCAGTTTTCTGGAGATTAGAACGTTTTGTTGCGAGTAAATTGGGATCTCAAGACACAAGCAGAGCGAAGGACAACAAACAAAACCATCAGGAAAAGTGCCAGAGGCTGGAATTCACAGTCATCACAATCACCTTGTCCCGTTCTTTTCACTTTTATTGAGAGGTAATTGGAGTTGTCAAGGCCTCACTCACCCTTCCTGTTTCTAATCGATCATTTAATTTTCTGGAGCAGACTGTCCAGCCTAGTCCAAACAATCAGTGCAACCTATGTTTCCGAAATGTTCATCCGCCCCATGATCCTTCCTCCGTAGAGATGCTGACTTAGTTAGTCCCACCAGCACACAGCAACACGTCATGTACATTGACAATCTGAGCAAGCACCGAGTGTCGGTAATGCCATGAATGTGTATGGCAAGTCCTGCTCTTCCAGAACTATTGGCATCTCCTCAGCTCACAGTAGGTGTTGGACCGGTGCGGACGGGGGAACTGTAATCACTGAAAACTGAAGCAATTGGCAATAAGTGAGCACTCAGCTGAAAGGGCTGGTGTCTGCATGTGACACAGATAGTTGGTGTGTCTTCAATTTAAGATAAAGGACAAACAGCAACAATGTTAGCTTACTTAGTGTTAGGGACAGACACAGCAAAAGCAAGAGGTGTGCTTATAACTAGTCATAACTATTTACTGTCGGAACATGGGGAGGGTGTTCAGTGTAAAATGCATCCCCCTCCCCATCTAACTAGATCTGGCCACTATATTGGAGCAAATGGTTCCTGTAATGCAATGCACCCTGTCTAAATAGAGCAAACCAGTCAATGGAGTAACCGTTTGTTCTTGGGCAGGAATATAACGAGGGATAAAGAGAGTGGATAGAATTATAATGGGCGAGGAGATGTTTTGATATAATAAGTGGAGAAGATGGTGTGGATATATGTGATGAAAGTTTAATGAAGATATTCTGTGGGATTCCCCGTCAGCGGGATACTCTGCTTTTCTGCATTGCACCCACACCCGCGGATTTCCTGACAGTGTGGGATGGCCACAATGGGAAACCAACTCCCTCAACCCCGACCCTCTGCTTGACTCTCCTCCATTCTAACCCACTGGGAATCCCACCCCTCTCACCCAGCCCCTCACCTCAGCATTCGCCGCCCAGTAAACAGTAGCCCAGGGAGCTGTTTAGCACAGGGCTAAATCGTTGGCTTTGAAAGCAGACCAAGCAGGCCAGCAGCACGGTTCGATTCCCGTTCCAGCCTCCCCGACCAGGCGCCGGAATGTGGCGACTAGGGGCTTTTCACAGTAACTTCATTGAAGCCTACTTGTGACAATAAGCGATTTTCATTTCATTTTCAGTACTAATATAATAAATTCGGGAGACCCAGCCCCCCTGACTGCCGGCCTCTCTGCAACAGCACCTTCCTAATCCTAGCCACTCCCCCCCCCCCAACCTTTTTCTACTTCCTTAAAAAACGCCTTTGATAAAAAGATCGGCAGTCACTGAAAAATGAACAAAACCCGCGGCAATACATTCATCTTAATTGCCTGCACCCGACCAGGCAGCGATAGAGGAAGACATCCCATCTTGCCAAATCCGCTTTCACCCTCCCCATATCTACGGAGCTCCCTCCCCCAGTCCCGTTACACCTGCACCCCCAGGTATCTAAAGTGGGTGACCGCCCTACAGAATGGAAGCCCCCTCACCCCTGCTCCCACCCCCAGCCAGGACACCACAAAATATTCGCTTTTCCCCAAATTTAGTTTATACTCAGAGAAAGCCCCAAACACTCAATCCAGTTCCAGTATACCACCCATCAATGCACTTGGTTCCGACACATCCAATAGCAAGCATCTGCGTACAAAGATATTCTATGCTCCACCTCCCCCCTCCATACCCCCAAACTTCTCAACGCGATAGCCAAAGCCTCGACATAGGACACCTTTGCCTAGTCGCTCGATGCAGAGCAAAATACCCAGAATTCATATTATTCATGAGGACACTCGCCCTCGGCTCCCTGTAAAGTAATTTTCCCCAATGCACTCATCATGGCCCAATGCCAAACCGCTCCAAAACCGCCATCAAATACCCCCACTCTTTGCGGTCAAACACCTTCTCTGTGCCCAACGCCAATACTACCTCTGTCTCCCTCCCCTCTACGGGTGCCATAACTACATTCAGAAACCTCCTAATGTTTGAAAAAAGTTGCCTCCCTTTTACAAACCCCGTCTGATCTTCCCCTATCACCTTCGGGAGGCACTCCTCCAACCTACCCCTTTAAATCTCTTTGTGAATTCAGATCAGAGGGGAGGATAGGGCAGTTGCATGCTCCTCCTGCAGGATGTGGGTGGTGAGGGATACCACCGGTGTCCCCGCTGACTACACCTGCGGGAAGTGCACCCAACTCCAGCTCCTCAGAGACGGCGTCTGGGAACTGGAGCTGTGTGAACTTCAGATCGTCCAGGACGCAGACGGGTGTGAGAGAGGGATAGAGAAGAGTTACAGAGAGGTAGCCACACCCAAGGTACAGGATAAGAGTATCTGGGTTACAGCCAGGGGAAGATAAACGAATGGGCAGACAGTGCAGGGAGCCCTCGTTCCCCTTCAAAACAAGTATACCGTTTTGGATGCTGTTGGGGGGTGACCTACCGAAGGAAGGCCCTAGTGGCCAGGTCTCTGGCACTGAGCCTGGCTCTGTGGCTCAGAAGGGAAGGGGGGAGAATAGGAACGCGATAGTGATAGGAGACTCAATGGTTAGGGGAAGGATAGGAGAATCTGTGGTCGCGAACGAGACTCCTGGAAGGTATGTTGCCTCCCGAGAGCCAGGGCCAGGGATGACTCGGAGCAAATCTACAGGATTCTTAAGGGGGAGGGGGAGCAACCAGAAGTTGTGGTGCACATTGGCATCGACGACAGAGCTAAGGAAAGGGATGAGGATCTAAAAAGTGATTTTAGGGAGTTAGGGTGGAAGCTAAAGAGCAGGACAAGCAGAGTAGTGATCTCAGGATTGCTACCGGTGCCACATGCTAGTGAAGCAAGGAACAGAGAGCGAGTGCAGCTGAACACGTGGCTACAGGGCTGGTGCAGGACGGAAGGTTTCAGATATGTGGATCATTGGGATACTTTCTGGGGAAGGTGGGACCTGTACATGAAGGACGGATTGCACCTAAACTGGAGGGGCACCAATATCCTGGGTGGGAAGTTTGCTAGAGCTCTTCGGGAGGGTTTAAACAAGTTGGCAGGGGGATGGGAACCAGAGCTAGCGATCAGAGGATAAGGTAGCTGTTGAACAGGCAGAAATAGTATGCACCGAGTCTGTGAGGAAGGATAGACAGTTGATAAGGCAAAGTTGCACTCAGTGGAATGGGTTAAAGTGTGTCTGTTTCAATGCAAGGAGTGCCAGGAATAAGGGAGATGAACTTAGAGCAAGGATCAGTGCTTGGAACTACGATGTTGTGGCCATTACGGAGACATGGATTTCACAGGGGCAGGAATGGTTGTTAGATGTTCCAGGGTTTAGATGTTTTCAGAAGAATAGGAAGGGAAGTAAAAGAGGAGGGGGAGTGACACTGTTAATTAGGGAGTGCACCATAGCTGCAGAAAAGGAGGTAGTTGAGGAGGGTTTGTCTACTGAGTCAGTATGGGTGGAAGACAGAAACAAGAAAGGAGCAGTCACTTTATTGGGAGTTTTCTACCCCCCAATAGCAGCAGACAGATAGTGGAACAGATTGGGTGGCAGATCTTGGAAAAGTGCAGAAGTAACAGAGTTGTTGTCATGGGTGACTTCAACTTCCCTAATATTGACTGGAACCTCCTTAGTGCAAATGGTTTGGATGGAGCAGATTTTGTCAGGTGTGTACAGGAAGGATTCCTGACTCAATATGTAGATAGGCTGTAGTTCCCTCAATAACGACACAAAAGAGTAGAACAGTAAAAGAAGGCTTTAATAAGCAGAGAACTGGCCTGTTGCCGAGACGGGTGCTTACTGGGTGCCGCCTACAGGGCGTCCCCTTATGTATGACTCCCTGGTGGGCGGAGGCGGAGGCGGAGTCCCCGAGGGTTCCAAGCCTGGTCTTAAAGGGGCATCACCTACATGATGATAAGGGTAACAGTAATCGTTCATCACATAGGCCGAATAGGGTAGAGGCCATATTGGACTTGGTGCTTGACAACAAACCAGGCCATGTGTCAGATGTTTCGGTGGGAGAGCATTTTGGTGACAGTGACCACAACTCCTTGACCTTTACCATAATCATGGGAGGGATAGGAACACACAGTACAGGAAGGTATTTACTGGGGGGAGGGGGAATTATACTGCTATTAGACAGGAGCTCAGGAGCATAAAGTGGGAACAATTGTTCTTGGGGAAATGCACAACAGTAATGGGGGATTGTTTAAGGAGCACTTGCTGCGAGTGCTGGATAGTTTTGTCCCACTGAGACGAGGAAGGAATGGTAAGGTGGAGGAGCCTTGGATGACAAGAGAAGTGGAGGGGAGGAAGAAGGAAGCTTGCGTAAGGTTAAGGAAGCAAGGATCTGACTCGCCTCTAGAGGGTTACAAGGTAGCCAGGAAGGAACTCAAAAATGGACTGAGGGGAGCTAAAAGGGGGCATGAAAATGCCCTGGCCGGAAGCATTAGGGAAAACTCCAAGGCGTTCTACACTTATGTGAGAAATAAGAGGATGATCAGAGTAAGAGTAGGGCAGACAAGGGATAATGGAGGGAACTTGTGCCTAGAGTCTGAGGAGCTGGGGGAGGCCCTAAATGAATACTTTGCTTCAGTATTCACGAGAGAGAGGGACCTTGTTGCTAATGAGAACAGTGTGAACCAGGTTAATAGACTCAAACAGGTTGATATGAAGAAGGAGGATGGGCGGCGGTATTTTGAAAAGCATCAGGATAGATAAATCCCCAGGGCCTGACGGAATATACCCAAGGTTACTACAGGAAGCAAGGGAGGAGATTGCTTCGCCGTTGGCGATGATCTTTGCATCCTTACTCTCCACTGGAATAGTACCGGATGATTGGAGGGAGGTGAATGTTGTTCTGCTGTTCAAGAGAGGGAATAGGGAAATCCCTGGGAATTACAGACCCATCAGTCTTACGTGTGTGGTGAGCAAAATATTGGAAAGGATTCTGAGAGATAGGTTTTATGATTATTTGGAAAAACATAGTTTGATTAAAAATAAGCATGGCTTTGTGAGGGGCAGGTCATGCCTCACAAGCCTCATTGAATTCTTTGAGGATGTGATGAGACACAATGAAGGTCGGGCAGTGGATGTGGTGTATATGGATTTCAGTAAGGCATTTGATAAGGTTACCCATGGTAGACTCATTCAGACAGTTAGGGGGCATGGGATACAGGAAAATTTGGCTAAGTTGATACAGAATTGGCTGGCCGAAAGAAGACAGCGAGTGGTAGTGGATGGAAAGTATTCCGCCTGGAGGTCAGTGACCAGTGGTGTACCGTAAGGATTTGTTCTGGGACCTCTGCTCTTTGCGGTTTTTATAAATGACTTGGATGAGGAAGTGGAAGGGTGGGTTAGTAAGTTTGCCGACGACATGAAGGTTGGGGGAGTTGGAGATAGTGCTGAGGGTTGTTGCAGGTTACAACAGGACATTGACAGGATGCAGAGCTGGGCTGAGAAGTGGCAGATGGATTTCAACCTTGATAAATGTGAAGTGATTCATTTTGGAAGGTCGAATTTGAATGCTGAATTTCAGGGTTAAAGGCAGGATTCTTGGAAGTGTGGAGGAACAGAGGGATCTTGGGGTCCACGTTCATAGATCTCTCAAAGTTGCCACCCAGGTTGATAGGGTTGTTAAGGCATATGGCGTGTTGGCTTTCATTAATATGGGGATTGAGTTTAAGAGCCGTGAGGTTTTGCTGCAGCTTTATAAAACCCTAGTTAGACCACACTTGGAGTATTGTGTCCAGTGCTAGTCGCCCCATTATAGGAAGGATGTGGATGCTTTGGAGAGGGTACAGAGGAGATTTACCAGGATGCTGCCTGGACTGGAGGGCATGTCTTATGAAGAAAGGTTGAGGGAGCTAGGGCTTTTCTCACTGGAGTGAAGAAGGAAGAGAGGTGACTTGATAGAGGTGTACAAGGTGATGAGAGGCATGGATAGAGTGGATAGAGGATAGAGTGGATAGAGGATAGAGTGGATAGCCAGCGATTTTTCCCCAGGGCGCAAATGGCTGCCACGAGGGGACATAATTTTAAGGTGATTGGAGGAAGGTGTAGGCGAGATGTCAGAGGTCGGTTCTTTACACAGAGAGTGATGGGTGTGTGGAATGCACTGCCAGCAGAGGTGGTGGAGTCAGTCATTAGGGACATTTAAGCAACTCTTAGACAGACACATGGACAACAATAAATTGAAAGGGTGAAGGTTAGGTTGATCTTAGATTAGGATAAGTGGTCGGCACAACATCGTGGGCTGAAGGGCCTGTACTGTGCTGTACTGTTCTATGTTCTACCCGCCAACACCTTTGCTTCTACATTCCAGAGTGATGTGGGCCTATATGACCCACTCTGTCGGATCCTTATCCTTCTTTTTTATAAAAAACATTTTATTAAGACATTTATGATTTTACTCCAAACATAACAATTACAAACGTAAACATAACTCAGTGAATAACACTCCTCCCAACCAACAACCATACCCAGCCAACATGGCTTACACACACAGTTCCCCAGTCCCTCCCCTTCCACGCTCTAATTTCAACTAAACTAAACTGAACTATCTCCCTCATTCCCTAACCACCCCGCTTATAGTATCTGCTCACAGTTAATTTTCCCCAAAGAAGTTGATAAACGGCTGCCACCTCCCTATGAACCCTATCGTTGATCCTCTTAGGGTGAAATTGATCTTCTCAAGCCTGAGAAACCCGGCCATGTCACTGACCCATACCCCTTATTTCGGGGCCTCTGAGTCCCTCCACACCAATAAGATCCGTCTCCCGGCTACTAAGGAGGCAAAGGCCAAAACGTCAGCCTCTCCCACCCCCTGGACTCCTGGGTCTTCTGACACTCCAACAATCGCCACCTCTGGACTCGGTGCCACCCTTGTCTTTAAAACCGTGGACATGACATCAACAAATCCTTACCAGAATCCCCATAAACTTCAGACATGCCCAAAACATGTGGACGTGATTTGCGGGCCCTCCCGCACACTGCCCAAATTTGTCCTCCACCCCAAAAAACCTGCTCATTCGGGCCACCGTCATGTGTGCTTGGTGAACCACATTGAATTGTATCAGGCTGAGCCTGGCACATGATGAGGACGTGTTGACTCTATTCAGAGTATCCTCCCACAGGCCTGCCTCAAGCTCCTTACCAAGCTCATCGTCCCACTTGTGCTTTGCCTCTCCTATCTGGGTTCCCTCCCACTCAATGAGCTCTTTATAAATTTCCGAGACCTTCCCCTCCCCCACTCCCATTTTTGAAACTACTTTGTCCTGTATTTCCTGGGGCGGTAGAAGCAGAAAGGTCGAAATCTGCCTTCGCACAAAGTCCCTTATCTGCAGATAACGAAACCCATTCCTTCCTGGTAGTTCAAACTCCTCTTCCAGATCCTCCAAACATGGAAAGCTCCCATCAATAAATAGACCCCACAGCTTCTTAATCCCAGCTCGCTGCCACCTCTGAAACCATCCATCTTCCCAGGGACAAACCGGTGGTTCCCACAAATTGGAGCCCACACCGACGCTCCCTCCACTCCCATATGCTTCCGCCACTGCCCCAGACCCTCAGAGCTGCCACTACCACTGGGCTTGTGGAGTACCGGGCCAGCGAGAATGGCAGAGGGGCCATAACCAATGCCCCAAAACTTGTGCCCCTACACGATGCCACCTCCACCCGCTCCCACACCGACCCCTCCCCCACTACCCACTTCCTGGTCATGGCTTTATTTGCCGCACAGTAATAATTCCTAAAGTTCGGTAAGGCCAGCCCACCACCCCTTCGGCTCCGCTCCAATGGCACCTTCCTTACTCGCGGGGTTTTACCCACCCACACAAACCCAGAGATCACTGCATTAACCCGCTTAAAAAAAGCTTTTGGGATAAAAATAGGGAAACACTGGAAAATAAACAAAAATCTCGGGAGACCGTCATCTTTACAATTGTACCCTCCCCGCCAGTGACAACGGGAGCATGCCCCACCTCCGAAAGTCCTTCATTTGCTCAACTAACCGGGCCAGATTGAATTTATGGAACTGCTCCAATCCCCGTGCCACCTGAATTCCCAAGTACCGAAAACTCCCTCCCACCAAGATCCTTATCCTTCTTGAGCAACAAGGAGATCGATGCCTGCCTCAAAGTCTGTGGTAACACTCCCTTCCCTAGCTCCTTCTCCAACATCCCCACCATCAGCGGCGCCAGTTTATCTCTAAATTTCTTGTAGTACTCCACCGGAAACCCATCCGGCCCTGTTGCCTTCCCCATTTGCATCCTCCCAAACGTATCCTTTATCTCCTCCTCCTCATCACCCCCTCCAATTTGGTCCTATCCTCCTCCCCCAACCTCGGATATTCCAAACTATCCAGGAATTCCTGCATTGCCCGATCCTCCCCCGGTGGTTCCGACCTGTGCTCCGGACCCAGCCCCACCGCTCCGACTGCCCCGTGCTCCGGACCCAGCCCCACCGCTCCGACTGCCCCGTGCTCCGGACCCAGCCCCACCGCTCCGACTGCCCCGTGCTCCGGACCCAGCCCCACCGCTCCGACTGCCCCCGTGCTCCGGGACCCAGCCCCACCGCTCCGACTGCCCCGTGCTCCGGACCCAGCCCCACCGCTCCGACTGCCCCGTGCTCCGGACCCCAGCCCCACCGCTCCGACTGCCCCGTGCTCCGGACCCAGCCCCACCGCTCCCGACTGTCCCCGTGCTCCGGTCCCAGCCCCACCTGCTCCGACTGCCCCGTGCTCCGGACCCAGCCCCACCGCTCCGACTGTCCCCGTGCCCGGTCCCAGCCCCACCGCTCCGACTGCCCTCGTGCTCCGGACCCAGCCCCACCGCTCCGACTGCCCCGTGCTCCGGACCCAGCCCCACCGCTCCGACTGCCCCGTGCTCCGGACCCAGCCCTCACCGCTCCGACTGCCCCGTGCTCCGGACCAGCCCCACCGCTCCGACTTGCCCCGTGCTCCGGACCCAGCCTCCACCGCTCCGACTGCCCCGTGCTCCGGACCCAGCCCCCACCGCTCCGACTGCCCCGTGCTCCGGACCCAGCCCCACCGCTCCGACTGCCCCGTGCTCCGGACCCAGCCTCACCGCTCCGACTGCCCCGTGCTCCGGACCCAGCCTCACCGCTCCGACTGCCCCGTGCTCCGGACCCAGCCCCACCGCTCCGACTGCCCCGTGCTCCGGACCCAGCCCCACCGCTCCGACTGCCCCGTGCTCCGGACCCAGCCTCACCGCTCCGACTGCCCCGTGCTCCGGACCCAGCCCCACCGCTCCGACTGCCCCGTGCTCCGGACCCAGCCCCACCACTCCGACTGCCCCGTGCTCCGGACCCAGCCCCACCGCTCCGACTGCCCCGTGCTCCGGACCCAGCCCCACCGCTCCGACTGCCCCGTGCTCCGGACCCAGCCCCACCGCTCCGACTGCCCCGTGCTCCGGACCCAGCCTCACCGCTCCGACTGCCCCGTGCTCCGGACCCAGCCCCGCTGCTCCGACTGCCCCGTGCTCCGGACCCAGCCCCACCGCTCCGGCTGCCTCGTGCTCCGGACCCAGCCCCACCGCTCCGACTGCCCCGTGCTCCGGACCCAGCCCCACCGCTCCGACTGCCCCACGCTCCGGACCCAGCCCCACCGCCCCGATTGCTCCGTGCTCCGGACCCAGCCTCACCGCTCCGACTGCCCCGTGCTCCGGACCCAGCCCCACCGCTCCGACTGCCTCGTGCTCCGGACCCAGCCCCAGCCCCACCGCTCCGACTGCCCCGTGCTCCGGCCCCAGCCCCACCGCTCCGACTGCCCCGTGCTCCGGACCCAGCCCCACCGCTCCGACTGCCCCGTGCTCCGGACCCAGCCCCAGCCCCACCGCTCCGACTGCCCCGTGCTCCGGACCCAGCCCCAGCCCCACCGCTCCGACTGCCCCGTGCTCCGGACCCAGCCCCAGTCCCACCACTCCGACTGCCCCGTGCTCCGGACCCAACCCCACCGCTCCGACTGCCCCGTGCTCCGGACCCAGCCCCACCGCTCCGACTGCCCCGTGCTCCGGACCCAGCCCCACCGCTCCGACTGCCCCGTGCTCCGGACCCAGCCCCGCCGCTCCGACTGCCCCGTGCTCCGGACCCAGCCCCACCGCCCCGACTGTCCCGTGCCCCGGTCCCAGCCCCACCGCTCCGACTGCCCCGTGCTCCGGACCCAGCCCCAGCCCCACCGCTCCGACTGCCTCGTGCTCCGGACCCAGCCTCACCGCTCCGACTGCCCCGTGCTCCGGACCCAGCCCCACCGCTCCGACTGCCCCGTGCTCCGGACCCAGCCCCACCGCTCCGACTGCCCCGTGCTCCGGACCCAGCCCCACCGCTCCGACTGCCCCGTGCTCCGGACCCAGTCCCACCGCTCCGACTGCCTTGTGCTCCAGACCCAGCCCCAGCCCCACCGCTCCGACTGCCCCGTGCTCCGGACCCAACCCCACCGCTCCGACTGCTCCGGACCCAGCCCCACCGCTCCGACTGCCCCATGCTCCGGACCCAGCCTCACCGCTCCGACTGCCCCGTGCTCCGGACTCAGCCCCACCGCTCCGACTGCCCCGTGCTCCGGACCCAGCCCCACCACTCCGACTGCCCCGTGCTCCGGACCCAGCCCCACCGCTCCGACTGCCCCGTGCTCCGGACCCAGCCCCACCGCTCCGACTGCCCCGTGCTCCGGACCCAGCCCCACCGCTCCGACTGCTCCGGCCCCAGCCCCACCGCTCCGACTGCCCCGTGCTCCGGACCCAGCCCCACCGCTCCGACTGCCCCGTGCTCCGGACCCAGTCCCACCGCTCCGACTGCTCCGGACCCAGCCCCACCGCTCCGACTGCCCCGTGCTCCGGCCCCAGCCCCACCGCTCCGACTGCCCCGTGCTCCGGCCCCAGCCCCACCGCTCCGACTGCCCCGTGCTCCGGACCCAGCCCCACCGCTCCGACTGCCCCGTGCTCCGGACCCAGCCCCACCGCTCCGAATGTCCCGTGCTCCGGACCCAGCCCCAGCCCCACCACTTCGACTGCCCCGTGCTCCGGACCCAGCCCCACTGCTCCGACTGCTCCGGACCCAGCCCCACCGCTCCAACTGCCCCGTGCTCCGGACCCAGCCCCACCGCTCCGACTGCCCCGTGCTCCGGACCCAGCCCCACCGCTCCGACTGCCCCGTGCTCCGGACCCAGCCCCACCGCTCCAACTGCCCCGTGCTCCGGACCCAGCCCCACCGCTCCGACTGCCCCGTGCTCCGGACCCAGCCCCACCGCTCCGACTGCCCCGCGCTCCGGACCCAGCCCCACCGCTCCGACTGCCCCGTGCTCCGGACCCAGCCCCACCGCTCCGACTGCCCCGTGCTCCGTACCCAGCCCCACCGCTCCGAATGTCCCGTGCTCCGGACCCAACCCCACCGCTCCGACTGCCCCGCGCTCCGGACCCAGCCCCACCGCTCCGACTGCCTCGCACTCCGGACCCAGCCCCACCGCTCCGACTGCCCCGCGCTCCGGACCCAGCCCCACCGCTCCGACTGCCCCGTGCTCCGGACCCAGCCCCACCGCTCCAACTGCCCCGTGCTCCGGACCCAGCCCCAGCCCCACCGCTCCGACTGCCTCGTGCTCCGGACCCAGCCCCACCGCTCCGACTGCCCCGTGCTCCGGACCCAGCCCCACCGCTCCGACTGCCCCGTGCTCCGGACCCAGCCCCACCGCTCCGACTGCCCCGTGCCCCGGTCCCAGCCCCACCGCTCCGACTGCCCCGTGCTCCGGACCCAGCCCCGCCGCTCCGGCTGCCTCGTGCTCCGGACCCAGCCCCACCGCTCCGACTGCCCCGTGCTCCGGACCCAGCCCCACCGCTCCGACTGCCCCGTGCTCCGGACCCAGCCCCACCGCTCCGACTGCCCCGTGCTCCGGTCCCAGCCTCACCGCTCCGAATGACCCGTGCTCCGGACCCAGCCCCACCGCTCCGACTGCCCCGTGCTCCGGACCCAGCCCCACCGCTCCGACTGCCCCGTGCTCCGGACCCAGCCCCAGCCCCACCGCTCCGACTGCCCCGTGCTCCGGACCCAGCCCCACCGCTCCGACTGCCCCGTGCTCCGGACCCAGCCCCACCGCTCCGACTGCCTCGCACTCCGGACCCAGCCCCACCGCTCCGACTGCCCCGTGCTCCGGACCCAGCCCCACCGCTCCGACTGCCCCGTGCTCCGGACCCAGCCCCACCGCTCCGACTGCCCCGTGCTCCGGACCCAGCCCCACCGCTCCGACTGCCTCGTGCTCCGGATCCAGCCCCACCGCTCCGACTGCTCCGTGCTCCAGACCCAGCCCCACCGCTCCGACTGCCCCGTGCTCCGGACCCAGCCCCACCGCTCCGACTGCTCCGTGCTCCGGACCCAGCCCCACCGCTCCGACTGCCCCGTGCTCCAGACCCAGCCCCACCGCTCCAACTACCTCGTGCTCCGGACCCAGCCCCACCGCTCCGACTGCCCCCTGCTCCGGCCCCAGCCCCACCGCTCCGACTGCCCTGTGCTCCGGACCCAGCCCCAGTCCCACCGCTCCGACTGCCCCGTGCTCCGGATCCAGCCCCACCGCTCCGACTGCCCCGTGCTCCGGACCCAGTCCCACCGCTCCGACTGCCTCGTGCTCCGGACCCAGCCCCACCGCTCCGACTGCCCCGTGCTCCGGACCCAGTCCCACCGCTCCGACTGCCTCGTGCTCCGGACCCAGTCCCACCGCTCCGACTGCCCCGTGCTCCGGACCCAGCCCCACCGCTCCGACTGCCCCGTGCTCCGGACCCAGCCCCACCGCTCCGACTGCCCCGTGCTCCAGACCCAGCCCCACCGCTCCGACTGCCCCGAGCTCCGGACCCAGCCCCACCGCTCCGACTGCCCCGAGCTCCGGACCCAGCCCCACCGCTCCGACTGCCCCGTGCTCCGGACCCAGCCCCACCGCTCCGACTGCCCCGTGCTCCGGACCCAGCCCCACCGCTCCGACTGCCCCGTGCTCCGGACCCAGCCCCAGCCCCACCGCTCCGACTGCCCCGTGCTCCGGCCCCAGCCCCACCGCTCCGACTGCCCCGTGCTCCGGACCCAGCCCCACCGCTCCGACTGCCCCGTGCTCCGGCCCCAGCCCCACCGCTCCGACTGCCCCGTGCTCCAGACCCAGCCTCACCGCTCCGACTGCCTCGTGCTCCGGACCCAGCCCCAGCCCCACCGCTCGGACTGCCCCGTGCTCCGGACCCAGCCCCACCGCTCCGACTGCTCCAGACCCAGCCCCACCGCTCCGACTGCCCCGTGCTCCGGACCCAGCCCCACCGCTCCGACTGCCCCGTGCTCCGGACCCAGCCTCACCGCTCCGACTGCCCCGTGCTCCGGACCCAGCCCCACCGCTCCGACTGCCCCGTGCTCCGGACCCAGCCCCACCGCTCCGACTGCCCCGTGCTCCGGACCCAGCCCCACCACTCCGACTGCCTCGCACTCCGGACCCAGCCCCACCACTCCGACTGCCCCGTGCTCCGGACCCAGCCCCACCGCACCGACTGCCCCGTGCTCCGGACCCAGCCTCACCGCTCCGACTGCCCCGTGCTCCGGCCCCAGCCCCACCGCTCCGACTGCCCCGTGCTCCGGACCCAGCCCCACCGCTCCGACTGCCCCGTGCTCCGGACCCAGCCCCACCGCTCCGAATGTCCCGTGCTCCGGACCCAGCCCCAGCCCACCACTTCGACTGCCCCGTGCTCCGGACCCAGCCCCACCGCTCCGACTGCTCCGGACCCAGCCCCACCGCTCCGACTGCCCCGTGCTCCGGACCCAGCCCCACCGCTCCGACTGCCCCGTGCTCCGGACCCAGCCCCACCGCTCCGACTGCCCCGTGCTCCGGACCCAGCCCCACCGCTCCGACTGCCCCGTGCTCCGGACCCAGCCCCACCGCTCCGACTGCCCCGTGCTCCGGACCCAGCCCCACCGCTCCGACTGCCCCGCGCTCCGGACCCAGCCCCACCGCTCCGACTGCCCCGTGCTCCGGACCCAGCCCCACCGCTCCGACTGCCCCGTGCTCCGTACCCAGCCCCACCGCTCCGAATGTCCCGTGCTCCGGACCCAGCCCCACCGCTCCGACTGCCCCGCGCTCCGGACCCAGCCCCACCGCTCCGACTGCCTCGCACTCCGGACCCAGCCTCACCGCTCCGACTGCCCCGCGCTCCGGACCCAGCCCCACCGCTCCGACTGCCCCGTGCTCCGGACCCAGCCCCACCGCTCCGGCTGCCCCGTGCTCCGGACCCAGCCCCAGCCCCACCGCTCCGACTGTCCCGTGCTCCGGACCCAGCCCCACCGCTCCGACTGCCCCGTGCTCCGGACCCAGACCCAGTCCCACCGCTCCGACTGCCCCGTGCTCCGGACCCAGCCCCACCGCTCCGACTGCCCCGTGCCCCGGTCCCAGCCCCACCGCTCCGACTGCCCCGTGCTCCGGACCCAGCCCCGCCGCTCCGGCTGCCTCGTGCTCCGGACCCAGCCCCACCGCTCCGACTGCCCCGTGCTCCGGACCCAGCCCCACCGCTCCGACTGCCCCGTGCTCCGGACCCAGCCCCACCGCTCCGACTGCCCCGTGCTCCGGTCCCAGCCTCACCGCTCCGAATGTCCCGTGCTCCGGACCCAGCCCCACCGCTCCGACTGCCCCGTGCTCTGGACCCAGCCCCACCGCTCCGACTGCCCCGTGCTCCGGACCCAGCCCCAGCCCCACCGCTCCGACTGCCCCGTGCTCCGGACCCAGCCCCACCGCTCCGACTGCCCCGTGCTCCGGACCCAGCCCCACCGCTCCGACTGCCTCGCACTCCGGACCCAGCCCCACCGCTCCGACTGCCCCGTGCTCCGGACCCAGCCCCACCGCTCCGACTGCCCCGTGCTCCGGACCCAGCCCCACCGCTCCGACTGCCCCGTGCTCCGGACCCAGCCCCACCGCTCCGACTGCCTCGTGCTCCGGATCCAGCCCCACCGCTCCGACTGCTCCGTGCTCCAGACCCAGCCCCACCGCTCCGACTGCCCCGTGCTCCGGACCCAGCCCCACCGCTCCGACTGCCTCCGTGCTCCGGACCCAGCCCCACCGCTCCGACTGCCCCCGTGCTCCAGACCCAGCCCCACCGCTCCAACTGCCTCGTGCTCCGGATCCAGCCCCACCGCTCCGACTGCCCCGTGCTCCAGACCCAGCCCCACCGCTCCGACTGCCCCGTGCTCCGGACCCAGCCCCACCGCTCCGACTGCTCCGTGCTCCGGACCCAGCCCCCACCGCTCCGACTGCCCCGTGCTCCAGACCCAGCCCCACCGCTCCGACTGCCTCGTGCTCCGGACCCAGCCCCACCGCTCCGACTGCCCCTGCTCCGGCCCCAGCCCCACCGCTCCGACTGCCCTGTGCTCCGGACCCAGCCCCAGTCCCACCGCTCCGACTGCCCCGTGCTCCGGATCCAGCCCCACCGCTCCGACTGCCCCGTGCTCCGGACCCAGTCCCCACCGCTCCGACTGCCCCGTGCTCCGGACCCAGTCCCACCGCTCCGACTGCCCCGTGCTCCGGACCCAGCCCCACCGCTCCGACTGCCCCGTGCTCCGGACCCAGCCCCACCGCTCCGACTGCCCCGTGCTCCAGACCCAGCCCCACCGCTCCGACTGCCCCGAGCTCCAGACCCAGCCCCACCGCTCCGACTGCCCCGAGCTCCGGACCCAGCCCCACCGCTCCGACTGCCCCGTGCTCCGGACCCAGCCCCACCGCTCCGACTGCCCCGTGCTCCGGACCCAGCCCCACCGCTCCGACTGCCCCGTGCTCCGGACCCAGCCCCAGCCCCACCGCTCCGACTGCCCCGTGCTCCGGCCCCAGCCCCACCACTCCGACTGCCCCGTGCTCCGGACCCAGCCCCACCGCTCCGACTGCCCCGTGCTCCGGCCCCAGCCCCACCGCTCCGACTGCCCCGTGCTCCAGACCCAGCCTCACCGCTCCGACTGCCTCGTGCTCCGGACCCAGCCCCAGCCCCACCGCTCGGACTGCCCCGTGCTCCGGACCCAGCCCCACCGCTCCGACTGCTCCAGACCCAGCCCCACCGCTCCGACTGCCCCGTGCTCCGGACCCAGCCCCACCGCTCCGACTGCCCCGTGCTCCGGACCCAGCCTCACCGCTCCGACTGCCCCGTGCTCCGGACCCAGCCCCACCGCTCCGACTGCCCCGTGCTCCAGACCCAGCCCCACCGCTCCGACTGCCCCGTGCTCCGGACCCAGCCCCACCACTCCGACTGCCTCGCACTCCGGACCCAGCCCCACCACTCCGACTGCCCCGTGCTCCGGACCCAGCCCCACCGCTCCGACTGCCCCGTGCTCCGGACCCAGCTCCGCAGCTTCAGCTGCCTCATGTTCTAGGCCCAGCCCTGCCTCTCCGGTTGCTTCAAGCACTGACCTCTGTCTCACTGCTCCACACTCTGCCCTCAGTCCGGCTGCTCCACACTCTTCCCTCAGTCCGGCTGCTCCACACTCTTCCCTCAGTCCGGCTGCTCCACACTCTGCCCTCAGTCCGGCTGCTCCACACTCTTCCCTCAGTCCGGCTGCTCCGGCTGCTCCACACTCTTCCCTCAGTCCAGCTGCTCCGGCTGCTCCACACTCTTCCCTCAGTCCGGCTGCTCCACACTCTTCCCTCAGTCCGGCTGCTCCGGCTGTTCCACACTCTTCCCTCAGTCCAACTGCTCCGGCTGCTCCACACTCTTCCCTCAGTCCGGCTGCTCCACACTCTGCCCTCAGTCCGGCTGCTCCACACTCTGCCCTCAGTCCGGCTGCTCCACACTCTTCCCTCAGTCCGGCTGCTCCACACTCTGCCCTCAGTCCGGCTGCTCCACACTCTGCCCTCAGTCCGGCTGCTCCACACTCTGCCCTCAGTCCGGCTGCTCCACACTCTGCCCTCAGTCCGGCTGCTCCACACTCTGCCCTCAGTCCGGCTGCTCCGGCTGCTCCACACTCTTCCCTCAGTCCAGCTGCTCCGGCTGCTCCACACTCTTCCCTCAGTCCAGCTGCTCCACACTCTTCCCTCAGTCCGGCTGCTCCGGCTGCTCCACACTCTTCCCTCAATCCGGCTGCTCCACACTCTTCCCTCAATCCGGCTGCTCCACACTCTTCCTCACTCCGGCTGCTCCGGCTGCTCCACACTCTTCCCTCAGTCCGGCTGCTCCACACTCTTCCCTCAGTCCGGCTGCTCCACACTCTTCCCTCAGTCCGGCTGCTCCACACTCTTCCCTCAGTCCGGCTGCTCCACACTCTTCCCTCAGTCCGGCTGCTCCGGCTGCTCCACACTCTTCCCTCAGTCCGGCTGCTCCACACTCTTCCCTCTGTCCGGCTGCTCCACACTCTTCCCTCAGTCCTGATGCTCTGTCTGCTCCACACTCTTCCCTCAGTCCGGCTGCTCCACACTCTTCCCTCAGTCCGGCTTCTCCGGCTGTTCCATGCTCTTCCCTCAGTCCGGCTTCTCCGGCTGTTCCATACTCTTCCCTCAGTCCGGCTGCTCCGGCTGTTCCATACTCTTCCCTCAGTCCGGCTGCTCCGGCTGCTCCACACTCTTCCCTCAGTCCGGCTGCTTCACACTCTTCCCTCAGTCCGGCTTCTCCGGCTGCTCCACACTCTTCCCTCAGTCCGGCTGCTTCACACTCTTCCCTCAGTCCGGCTTCTCCGGCTGTTCCATGCTCTTCCCTCAGTCCGGCTTCTCCGGCTGTTCCACACTCTGCCCTCAGTCCGGCTGCTCCGGCTGCTCCACACTCTTCCCTCAGTCCGGCTTCTCCGGCTGTTCCATACTCTTCCCTCAGTCCGGCTGCGCTGTCTGCTCCACACTCTTCCCTCAGTCCGGCTTCTCCGGCTGTTCCATACTCTTCCCTCAGTCTTGCTGCTCCGGCTGTTCCATACTCTTCCCTCAGTCTGGCTGCTCCGGCTGCTCCACACTCTTCCCTCAGTCCGGCTGCTCCACACTCTTCCCTCAGTCCGGCTGCTCCGGCTGCTCCATACTCTTCCCTCAGTCCGGCTGCTTCACACTCTTCCCTCAGTCCGGCTGCTCCACACTCTGCCCTCAGTCCGGCTGCTTCACACTCGTCCCTCAGTCCGGCTGCTTCACACTCGTCCCTCAGTCCGGCTGCTCCGGCTGCTTCACACTCTTCCCTCAGTCCGGCTGCTCCGGCTGCTCCATACTCTTCCCTCAGTCCGGCTGCTCCATACTCTTCCCTCAGTCCGGCTGCTTCACACTCGTCCCTCAGTCCGGCTGCTCCGGCTGCTCCACACTCTGCCCTTGGTCCGGCTGCTCCGGCTGCTCCACACTCTGCCCTCAGTCCGGCTGCTCTACACTCTTCCCTCAGTCCGGCTGCTCCACACTCTGCCCTCAGTCCGGCTGCTCCGGCTGCTCCACACTCTTCCCTCAGTCCGGCTGCTCCGGCTGCTCCACACTCTGCCCTCAGTCTGGCTGCTCCACACTCTTCCCTCAGTCCGGCTGCTCCACACTCTGCCCTCAGTCCGGCTGCTCCACACTCTGCCCTCATTCCGGCTGCTCCACACTCTGCCCTCAGTCCGGCTGCTCTGGCTGCTCCACACTCTTCCCTCAGTCCGGCTGCTCCACACTCTGCCCTCAGTCCGGCTGCTCCACACTCTTCCCTCAGTCCGGCTGCTCCACACTCTTCCCTCAGTCCGGCTGCTCCACACTCTGCCCTCAGTCCGGCTGCTCCACACTCTGCCCTCAGTCCGGCTGCTCCACACTCTGCCCTCAGTCCGGCTGCTCCACACTCTGCCCTCAGTCCGGCTGCTCCACACTCTGCCCTCAGTTCGGCTGCTCCACACTCTGCCCTCAGTCAGGCTGCTCCACACTCTGCCCTCAGTCCGGCTGCTCCACACTCTGCCCTCAGTCCGGCTGCTCCACACTCTGCCCTCAGTCCGGCTGCTCCACACTCTGCCCTCAGTCCGGCTGCTCCACACTCTGCCCTCAGTCCGGCTGCTCCACACTCTGCCCTCAGTCCGGCTGCTCCACACTCTTCCCTCAGTCCGGCTGCTCCACACTCTGCCCTCAGTCCGGCTGTTCCACACTCTGCCCTCAGTCCGGCTGCTCCACACTCTGCCCTCAGTCCGGCTGCTCCACACTCTGCCCTCAGTCCGGCTGCTCCACACTCTGCCCTCAGTCCGGCTGCTCCACACTCTGCCCTCAGTCCGGCTGCTCCACACTCTGCCCTCAGTCCGGCTGCTCCACACTCTGCCCTCAGTCAGGCTGCTCCACACTCTGCCCTCAGTCCGGCTGCTCCACACTCTGCCCTCAGTCCGGCTGCTCCACACTCTGCCCTCAGTCCGGCTGCTCCACACTCTGCCCTCAGTCCGGCTGCTCCACACTCTGCCCCCCGGCTGCTCACACTCTGCCCTCAGTCCGGCTGCTCCACACTCTGCCCTCAGTCCGCTGCAATCACCGTACTTTCAGCTGCCTCATGTTCCTGATTCGGGCCTGCAGCCTTGACTGCCTCGTGTGTCCTCATACTCCGCCCCCGCACTCCGATCTCGACGCCTCCGATCTGGATGCCCCACACTCCTTTATCTCCAGTTTTAAACTGGTTTGATTTGCTACCTGTTCCTTGAGCTCCAAAGTCTGGAAAAAAAAGGCGAAAACCAACCCCCAAAAAAACTCCCAAAAAAATCTCCACGGGGGGAGCTTCCTCCCTCTTTAGCGACCGCTCCGCTCACGAGTGCCCTGTCGAAACAGGCCCATTTATTCCAACTTTTTGCTTCCTGTTTGCGAACCACCTTTCTATCCATCTGAAGAGACTACCGGTAATCCTATTCGCTTTAACTTTACATAGTAATCTGCTATGTGAGACCTTGTCGAAAGCCTTCTGAAAGTCTAAAACTACATCCACTGATTCTCCCTGGTCAACTCTACTAGTTACATCTTCAAAGAATTCTAGTAGAATTGTCAAACATGATTTTCCTTTTGTAAATCCATACTGACTTTGTCTGATTACACCACTGCGTTCCAAATGCTGTGCTATGACATCCTTGATAATGGACTCTAGCAACTTCCCTACTACCGAAGTTCAGCTTGATGGTCTGTAGTTCCCTGTTTTCTCTCTACCCTACTTTTTGAATAGTGGGGTTATATTAGCTCCCCTCTAATCTGTAGGCATCATTCCAGAGTCCAAAGAACTTTGGAAAATGACCACCAATAGGCCTACTATTGCTAGGGCCACTTCCTTAAATGCTCTGGGATGAAGATTATCAGGCCCTTAATATTTGTCCACCTTCAATCCTACTAATTCCCCCAAAACCGTTTCTTTAGTAATACTAATTTCTTTCAGCTCCTCACTAAAACCTGTGTTTCTCAGAACGTCTGGTAAATTATTCATGCCTTCCTTTGTGAAGACAGAAGCAAAGTACAAATTTAGTTCCTCAGCCATTGCTTTGTTCACTTATGAATTCCCACGTTTCTGACTGTAAGGGGCTACATTAGTTTTAATCAATCATTTTCTCCCTTACATACCGATAGGAACTTTTACAGTCAGTTTTTAATGTTCCCCTCTAGCTTACTTTCATACTGTATTTTCCCCTTCTTAATCAATCCCTTGGTCCTCCGTTGCTGAATTTAAACTGTTCAGGTCTATCCCCAGGTCATTGCTTTTTCTTGTTATTTTGTATGCCTCTTCTTTGAATCAAATACTACCTCTAATTTCTCTTGTCAGCCATGGTTTGGCCACACTTCCATTTCTATTCTTACACCTTTTGGAGTTCACCTATTCATTCCTTGAATGCCAGCCATTGCCCGTCTACTGACCTTCCTTTAGATAGACAGATAGAAAAATACAGCACAGAACAGGCCCTTCGGCCCACGATGTTGTGCCGAACTTTAGTCCTAGGTTAATCATAGAATTTTGGACACTAAGGGCAATTTATCATGGCCAATCCACCCAACCTGCACATCTTTGGACTGTGGGAGGAAACCGGAGCACTCGGAGGAAACCCACGTACACACGGGGAGGATGTGCAGACTCCACACAGACAGTGGCCCAAGTTGAAATCGAACTTGGGACCCTGGAGCTGTGAAGCAATTGTGCTATCCACAATGCTACCGTGCTGCCCAACATTTCAATAATGTTTCCCAGTCCGTCATTGCCAGCTCACACCTCATATCATCATAATGACCTTTATTGAGATTCAGGACCTTGGTCTTAGAATCAACAACCTCATTATTCACCTTGTTAAAGAATTCTACCTATTATGGTCGTTCATCCCGAAGGGCTCTCTCACAACTAGATTGCCAATTAATCCTTTCTCATTGCGTAACGCTCAGTCCAAGATGGCCTGTTCCCTTGTTGGCTCCTCAACATACTGGTACAGAAAACCATCTCGTCTAGACTCCAGAAATTCCCCCTCTATTATATTGTGACTAATTTGAGTCACCCAATCTATATGCAGATTAAAGTCACCAATATCAGGCCCGGTCCTATCCAGGTGTATCCCGTCCAGTTTGTACAGGTCTCACCTCTCCTAGAACCAGTCCCAAAGCCCCAGGAATCTGAACCCCTCCCCCTCACACCATCTCCTCAGCCACATATTCATATGAGGCATTCTACTATTTCTACTCTGACTAGCACGTGGCACTGGTAGTAATCCTGAGATCACTACCTTTGAGCTCCAACTTCTCAACTTTCTTCCAAACTCCTTTCTTTTCTGCTTTCAGGACCTCATCCCTTTTTATTACCTAGGTCATTGTTACTGATGTGTACCATGACCACTGGCTGTTCGCCCTTCCCCTCCAGAATGTCCTGTAATCGCTCCAAGACATCCTTGACCCTAGCACCAGGGAGGCAACATACCATCCTGGAGTCAGGTTTGCAGCATCAGAAATAGCTATCTATTCCCCTATAACTATTGCATTCCCACACTTCTTACTCCTCCCACTGCAGCAGAACCAACTGTGGTGCCACAAGTTTCGCTGTTGCTGCTTTCCCCTGAGAAATCATTCCCCTGAACAGTATCCAAAGTGGTATATCCGTTTTCCAGGGGAACAGCCACAGGAGATTCCAGCACTGTCTGCCTACCTCTCTTGCTCTGCCTGGTGATCATCCCTTCCTGCCCTGTGGAGTCCAGGCTTGCGATGTGACCAGCTCTCTGTACCTGCTATCCATGCTCTGCCTTGCGGATGCTCCACAGTGTCCCCAGCCATCGCTCCAGCTCTGAAACTTGGACTTCCAGTAGCTGGAGATGGAGACACTTCCTGCACACATGCTGATGCTGGGCACTGGAAATGTTCCCAGCCTCCCACATAGAGCAAGAGGAACAAACCAAGGCATTGAGTTTGCCTGCCATGACTTACCCTTTTAAATGAAAGCTTTGGAAGATGCTTGCTCTGAGATTAAATCCAATTCTCTATGGCCCTTCTTTCCTTGTTCTCATTACTACCAATTATAACTGTTCCTGATTACAAACCACAAAACTAATTTTCAAACTATAAGTGATGAAAGTTTGAATGACTTGCTGACCTTGCCCACTACTTACCAATCAGCTATCTCCATTGTATCCTCAGCTGCAGCGGGGCAAGGCCACTCTCTGAAGATTGAAAAAGTTACAAAGCAAGGAGAAAAAGCAAAAACCACTTCCTGCCTTGCATCGAATTCTCACTCTGCTTCAAATTGCTTCAAATTCCCAAGTTTAAAACTCACTCAGTCTGGGCCTCACTCCAGTTGTGGTGTCTCCCTCTACTCATGCACTCATGCACAAAGCCCACACGTTGACGGTAGCACAGCAGTACAATGCAGGTCACCATGAATGGATTTTGGAGTACAGCCAGCTATGTTCACTATCTATCTGGTCGCTGCTGCCGTTGCGGACGCATAGAAGCTAGGGCACCAGGGCAAGCCCTGGGCAGACCCTGCACAAGAAGAGGCTGCCCCAGAAGAGCAAGGGCCAGCCGGTGAGGCTGGAGCACCGGTCGCCCAACAGGCCGAGAAAGAGGCGCCGCATCAGGGCATGTATATGTCGTCGGCGCCTATCCTTTGAGGAGCTGCTGGATCGCCGACTCCGGTTCCCTAGGGAGACTGTGCACCACCTGTGCCGGAGGAGGACACACATTCCAAGTGGCTATCAATTGACGGTCGCCCTGAACCTTTACACCCCTGGCTCATTTCAGAGATAGAGCGGGGACCTGTGTGAGATCTTGCAAACATGTGCACACAGGTGCATCATCAATGTGAGGGATGCCCTAGCCATCTGGGCATCGGACTACATCGCCTTCAACCTGGACCAGGCTCACCAGGATGCCCGCCCAAAGGAAGTCATTCATCGTCTTCCGGCATTGCGTGCTGGTCCTCCTGGTGATGTCGGCAGCACTGACTGCCTCTGCCACCTCTTCCCAGATGCTGTTCAAGACGGCAGTCTTGAGTCTGTAGTCCACCCAGGGGAAGAGGGCATCCCTCCTCTCCTCAATGGCATCAAGCAATCGGCCCATTCCAGATTCCGGAAATCAGGGGGTGGGGCGGGGCGGAGGCCGGCCTCTGTATTATCGCTCCTCTTGCTGGCTGGAATGAGAGTGTGTGGTGAGTGTTCAGCCACATGTCTCCTGAAAATAAATCATGACTGCTGGATCACTAGTCCAGTAACATTCTCACTTTGCTACCTGTAATGCTAGTAACGTGTGAAAGAGCAGGTTTCGGGAGTAAATGATTCCCTGGAAGTACCTTTGAACAGTGGTTTCCAGAACCAAGATGCCAGCACTCGGACATTGAAGAACTGCTGCCTTGTGCTGCACCAGAAGCTGAGACATCAGCCATCAAACGCTGCATCAGGATTAGTTCCACAGGTATCCTGATGGAGATGACTCTTTTATTACCTCCTGTATTATCTTTTATAACACTTCTCTGTGTGTTTTGATATACTGCGGAGTATAATATGTGTTACTCAAACCTTGGTTATTGATGAGGTCTTCTGAATCTCGATGAAGAAGACTCAAACTCGCCCAGTGGTAACAAAAGGTTTATTGAGTAAATATAACAATAATTGCATGAGTTCTTTACTTTAACATTGATACTAGTGATAAGGTTGACAAGATCTAACTACAGTAACTACACTAACCATCTGAGCTAATCTGATACTCCTGCCCTGGTCACAGTCCATCCAAAAAGAGTGAGAGAGCGAGAGAGACACAATGTGGTTGCCTTTTATACCCCTGTTGGTCCAGCCCTCTAGTGATCATGTGGTGCTACTGATTACACATTAACCCCTTATGTACATGCACATACAGAGATCACTACAGTGACCAGTTGGGAAGTATGTTAGTGAGTGTCATGCAATATGTTTGGGGCATGTGGTTGTCATGCTGGAATAGCTGCCAAAGTGTGTGAGCTATAATGAGATGTGGATGTGAGGTTTGAGTTCTGAGCGTGTGAGAGTCAGGAACCGAGGGTGGAATTTTCCCAGGCAAGGGGAGGGGGTTTTGTGTCTATTGGGGGTGTTACATCCCTGGAATTGATGTTGGATTGAGATTCTGATATCATTCCGTCCCATTCCGGGTTTGCATGGACAAAGATTGAAATAAAATGGGATCTGTTGGTTAAGTTACTAAGGTGAGGGGGGGGAGGGGGACACTTAACGTGAGACTCCCAATGGAGATGTCGTCCAGGCTGAAAGTCTCGGCTCTGAGCTGCTGGTTATCAGGGATCACTTTCAAGAGGTGTGGGGTACTTTTATGGAGGCGATGGAGGTGCAGGAAGCCATTCTTGTACTTGAGAGAACACTTTTCCTAGAGGGGGCCGGCCTCTGTACTATTGAGACCCTGCTACATGGCTTGTTGCCCATCCTGACAGGTTCGGGAGAAGGAGAGGGAGGGGCCAACACTGAGCCCGGCCACGGTTGCTGCCATGTTTCCGTAATCTCGGTTTGGAGACTGGGATTTCAGATTCGATAGAGCACATCATCTGCTGTCTTTGAGTCCATGGGGTCAGTTTGGCCTTCCAATCACTGGTCCTGTAGGGTCCTATTTCTGTTGCTTATCCTGAGTGGTTGGAGGAGGCCGTACCGGTCGAGTCATCCACTCGGCCTAGGCTGTAGTTCTCCTGGGTGTTGGTGAGATGGCATGGCGGAAGTAATGATGCCATGTGCTGCCCTCCAGGATTCTCTTCTATAGCACTTCTCAGGACAACACATTTTCAACTCCACCCGTTCATTTCTCTCCAGGCACCTCACTTCCTCACCTGATCAGCCAACACTCACACCCACCCTCAATCCATCGCCCTGTCACACCCATTGCATCACAGTCACCCTCCACAAATGTCCTTCTTCACTAGCCACACAAACCATTACAAAATGTGACACCTCTCTGCTTCCTCTCCTTGCAAGAGAAGACACCTTCCAGCTTCAAGCAGAGGTGGAGACCCGGAGGGACGGTGCTTTCGTTATAGGCACCTTGACATTCATTGGCAATGCCCACCTGGCCCACTGGGAATGGGATCTTGTTTCAGGATGTTGCAATGTCAGTTGGATCCCAAACTGGAGACAGTGGTAGGAGACAGTGGTAGGAGACAGCGGTAGGAGACAGTGGTAGGAGACAGCGGTAGGAGACAGCGGTAGGAGACAGCGGTAGGAGACAGTGGTAAAAGGCTGTTTGTGTGACTGGAGGCCAGTGTCCGCTGGCGTACCAAAGGGATCAGTGCTTGGTCCTTTATTGTTTGTGATATAGAACATAGAACATAGAACAGTACAGCACAGAACAGGCCCTTCGGCCCTCAATGTTGTGCCGAGCCATGATCACCCTACTCAAACCCACGTATCCACCCTACACCCGTAACCCAACAACCCCCCCCTTAACCTTACTTTTTAGGACACTACGGGCAATTTAGCATGGCCAATCCACCTAACCCGCACATCTTTGGACTGTGGGAGGAAACCGGAGCACCCGGAGGAAACCCACGCACACACGGGGAGAACGTGCAGACTCCACACAGACAGTGACCCAGCCGGGAATCGAACCTGGGACCCTGGAGCTGTGAAGCATTTATGCTAACCACCATGCTACCGTGCTGCCCAAATGATTTAGATGAGAATGTGGGGAGGGGGAATGTTAATAAGTTTGCGGATGACACAAAGATTGGCAGGGCGGTTATTAGTGAGAAAGCAGATCTGAGGTTGCAGGAAGGTTAGATGGGTTGGTCAGACGGGCAGATCAGTGGCAGATGGAACTTTACCCTGAGAAATGCAAGGAGAAACGAAAGCGATGGCTATGTTGGGTTGCAGATGCCTATGGTGTTGCCGGTGCTGAGTGAGTCTGTATGCACCCGATCTGGATGTGAACTGTAGCCATGCTGGCCACGCAAAATGGACACTGAGCCAAACTAAAATGGAAGGCTGCTGGGAAACAGACAGTTCAGCCAGAACAGCAGTCTGCAAAGAGCAGTTTGCATTCTGCAGCAGCAGAAACCAGTTTGGGCTCAGGTGAAAAGACCTTAGCTAGGTGCAAATGGCAAAACGCTTTGCATGCTAATGAGGCCATCAGACTTGAACACCCACACAATAGATACATTTGGTTCTGAATGGACACATTCCAATCAAGACCCAGACATCGAGGCACCAGAAACCTCCGAACAAAAGGACATAAGAAACGCCCCCTCCATCACGGAGACCCCCTCGCATTGGGGAATTAATCCAGTATCGATAAGAAATTGATCCAATAGGTAGAGCCCGCCCGAGAAGAGGGAAGGACAACGGAACCCCTATAAAAGATAGGGACCTCGTGTTGTCCGGTCTGTTAAACCCGTGCTCCGGCTCCGACTGACACCTGGTATCCTGACTCCAGCCGTTGAGCACCAGCCGCCGAAACCGTAAGTTCAACGCTCGCTACGCGATCCAAGCCCGCTAGACTCCCAAGTGCCAGAACGCTTGCTGAAGGCTGCAGACAAAACCAGGACGAAGGCCTCGTTCTCTGACCTTGCCTGTTCCTGTTAGATAAGTATTCTGTTTGCTTAAGTTTAGTTGTAGCTTAGTCTCTTAGTGTGTGTGCATGAGTATTTATTATTAACTGTATAATAAATATTGATCGTTTGAACTTGACTAATCGGTGTATCGTCTTTATTACTTTGAACTTGACCTTGGAATACTTGTGACGTTGCCTATACGGCAACTGGCGACTCCAGAGCTAAATAATTACATAGAACAGAGCCTAGCAGTGTTAAGCACACGTCGAACTCGGAGGCGTGTTAATACACTCCAATAAACGCGTTTTACGCCCATAGTAAAACGTGCAACATTTAGTGGCGACATCCGCCGGGACCCTGTTGTAAGTGGAAACACCACAGTGTCCAGGACCCTGAAATTTGAATTGGAACTCCAAATTGCAGAGAAAGAAAGAGATCACAAGTATTCAAGGTGTTCAAAATAATAAGCGAGATTCGGAAGTGTGTTTTAGTGCATGCGTACTAACAGGGCTGTAAGGTAAAACTGAAAGCTTTTTGTTGCGACAAACTTTCGGTAGTTTTGTAATCGGAAAATAGCGTAAGCCGTACCCTTTTCACGAAACACCACCCCAACAACCCCCTGTTCCAAATTATAAAAAGAGAGTCAGAGGAAATGGCCATGCAGGCAATGGAACGTCTGATGGATCCAGCAAAGTTTGTGGTCGCAGCGACCAGCAGCAGTAGCAGAGTAGGCCAGTGTCCCACGTGGGAGCTGGAACTCCGCAAATATCTGCAGGGAAAGGGATGGCCCCTTTGGAAAGAGTTTTGTGCAAATGAGGAGACAGGTCCCGGGAGTATAGGTCATACTTGGTGGGAGAACCTCTCTCAAATACACAAAAAGAGTTTAGGTAAAGCACGCAAGCCGATGGCGATTGTGTCCTGCTTGGCACAGTTGCGAGGCGCAGAGGAGGTCATCAGGACGCTCCGGGCAGATTTAGAGGAAAGGAACCGAATGAGTAAGGTCGATGTCAGGGACATCGGGAAAGAAAACCTGGAATTAAAAGGGAAGTTGGCAGAGAAGGATAGAGAGGTGGATGATGCCAAGAGGGCTCACCAGTCTTGTCTAGCTCATCTGAGCAGTTCCCAGACCCAGTATGAGAAAGCCTATCAGGACGTGCAACGTGCCGTTCTGATAAGACAGGAATCGGAAAAGCAGGTGGAGGCATTGCAGAGGCAATGTTCCGATCTCAAAGCAGCTTTGAGAGCACTCCACGCTGCAACGACCGAACAAAGACAAAGCACAGTTGACCACGCGAAATGCAGGAAACAGATTGCGGAACTGCAATCTCTGCTTTCGGTGCAGAATGGCTTCCAAAGCACCTTTGGAGCTCAGTTAGATGGGGAAAATGCCCCAGATTGGCAGGAATTAAGCGAGACAGCGCAGCGTTATGTTCAGGGAACATGTGCGCCCGCAGCTCAGCAGAAACGACAGGCACCCCAACCCCCCACAGCTCAGATCATAACCGCACCCATGAATCCCGTAACCACACAGAGGAAAGCCGAATCAGAAGGCGCCCCAGACATAACTTACACCACCCCTTTAACAGTAACCCAGCTAAGGGACGCTTGTGAAAAGATCACTCCGTTCCTCCCCACCGCAGACCCCCACCAGTTCTTCGCTAAAGTAAAGCAGCAGGCTACCATGTACGGCCTGGATGAGAGAGAGCAGGTTAAGCTCACAGTGCTGAGCTTAGACCAGAGTGTAGTGGCAGCCCTCCCCGACCCACAGAACGTGGCAGGAGGCAGCCTAGAGGAGATGCACACTGCCATTTTAGATGCCATCGGGTACAATAGAGGTGACCCCGTAGAAGGCTTGAATAAGTGCAGGCAGAAGAGATCCGAACACCCCACAGCATTCGCAGGAAGGCTGTGGATTCATTTCAGCGCAGTTTTCGGACAGCTAGATAGAGCGCATTTAACCCGCGAAAACATGGTTAAGTGGACGCGCACAATTATCTCACACGCAACAGAAGCAGGACAGAGCGCTTGCAATAATTACGACCCCTCAGAAGAGGCCCATAACGAAAAATGGGTCCTGAAAAGATTGTCCCGCGCTTGGGAGCAATCGCTTCAGGCAAAAGGAAAGGTTAGATCCCCAGAAGAGGCTCAGGCTGCTGCAGATATCCAAGCAGTCAGAGAGCACCAGAAGCCCGCATGGGTAAATGAAGGCAAGAGCAGCCCTCAACAGAAAGGACAGGAATGCTATAACTGTGGACAGTTAGGGCATTGGGCAAAAGAGTGTAATGCACCCCAGCGATCTCAGAGAGGCCAGCAGACAGGCACTCTGAACCGCAACAAAGCAAAACCCATCCACAATGTAGCAGTACAGTCAGGACCCACCAATGTGGACGAGACGAACTGACGGTGTTCGGGCTCCCCCACTTGGGTCTGTGACACACTATGGGACTCATCAGGGAGGCCCGTAGTCACGGCAAAAGTCAAAGGGAAGCCCATAGAGTTACTGTGGGACACAGGAGGATCCCGCACCACCATTAACTCCACAACCACGGCACACGCAGACACGTGGCCGACCACCTCCACCATCACACTTAGCGGGTTCACCGGACACTCGCAGCAGGGACATATCACAGCACCCGTAGCGATCCAGCTAGGGAACATTAGCACAAGACACCCCGTAGTTTTAGTAAATCTTCCCCGGACAGCAGAGCACATCCTGGGGATAGATTTTATGAACGCTCACAGCTTGTCGTTCGACCCAGTGAACCAGTGTGTCTGGCGAATGGCTAGATCAGACAGAGCCCCAGCCACCCTCACAGTAGGAGACTACGCTAATCGGATTAGCGCAGTGGGAGAGTACTCATTCGACCTGACTACGCTCCACACCGACAGACAAATTAAGGCCCTACTGAACAAACACAGGACAGCATTTGCAAGTCACCGTCATGACTGTGGCAGAATGACTGGACAAGTTCATGTTACCGGACAGGACCCCCGACCGCAAAAGCAGTATAGATTTCCCCTCGAGGCAGAGGTGGAAATAGAAAAAGTTATAGGCAGCTTGTTGGAACAAGGTGTACTGAGAACGGTAGCCTCCACCAACAATGCCCCTATTTGGCCAGTGAGGAAGCCCGATGGATCATGGCGTCTGACCATCGATTATCGGGAACTCAACAAAGTAACCCCCGCAGTAGCCCCAACGGTAGCTACTAGTCCCGAGACCATGCTCAAGCAGGGTCTCAACGCCAAGTACTTCACGGTATTGGACATCAGTAATGGATTCTGGTCAATACCATTGGCAAAAGCGTGCCAATACAAATTCGCATTCACTTTTAAAACACAGCAGTACACGTGGACATGCCTCCCACAAGGATTCCACAATTCACCCTCCATTTTCCACCGACAGCTGGCAAGTGGATTAGAGAAATTTTCCCGACCCGAATGTCTGGTACAGTATGTAGACGACCTACTACTGCAGACAGACACAAAGGCAGAGCACATTTCGCTTCTGGCCGAACTCCTAAAACTCTTAACTGAAATTGGCTGTAAAGTTAACCCGAAAAAGGCCCAAATATTGGAAAGTAAAGTGATGTATTTGGGATCAGTCATCACGCACGGCAAACGCGAGATCGAATTCAAAAGAATTGATTCGATTGTCAAATTGCCCCTTCCCCAGAATGTTTCAGCCCTCCGGTCGTTTTTAGGACTGGTTGGCTATTGTCGGAACCACATCGACGGATTCGCGACAAAAGCCGCCCCACTTTCAGACCTCCTTAAGAAAGGAGCCCCCTGGGAATGGCTTCCGCAGCATACAGGCGCTGTGGAAGAGTTGAAACGAGCCCTTAGTGCAGCACCCGCGCTGCTAGTCCCCGACCAACTTTCACCGTGCGCAATAGAGGTAGCGAGCACCGATCTGACCCTCTCGGCCGTGTTGCTTCAGGAACGGCACGAGCAGCTAAGACCAGTGGCTTATGCCTCCCGACTGTTAGACCCAGTAGAACAAGGATTTTCGGCCTGTGAGAGGCACCTCCTTGCTGTCTTCTGGGCAGTGCAGTATTTCTCATACATCACCGGACTAAACCCCATCACCATTCTAACCGAACACACACCCACACAGCTACTACTAGACGGTCGACTGAAGGACGGTTCAGTTAGCCAGATTAGGGCAGCTAGGTGGACCCTACTTTTACAAGGACGGGACATTACAGTGAAACGGACACGCACCCACACATACTTAGCAGACAACCTCCAATACCCCGGACAGCCCCATGACTGTGAAATTGTAGCTCCCCTGCATAACACAGGACCCTTTTTAGCAAAAACACCCCCCAGGAAGATAGGGAACCCAAAACAAAGCCCCCAGCCCACAGACACGTGTGGACCCTTGAGGATTTATGTAGACGGTTCCTCCACAGTTTTAAATGGTGAGCGTATCACAGGATGCGGCATCTATGTAGAGGACGCGCAGGGGCGCGCTCTCGAAGAGATAGCTCTTAAGTTACCAGGTCACTTAGGCGCGCAGGCAGCAGAGTTAGCAGCCATAGCGTACATAGTGGACCACCCCGATTCTTTCCCCAGCCCAGCAGACATATATTCAGACAGCTTATATGTCTGTAATAGCCTGACAGATTTTCTGCCCCTGTGGAGGACACGAGGTTTTGTCTCCGCAGACGGAAAACCCCTTCCATCAGCCCCCTTACTCCAGCATATCCTAGAGAAAGCGAAGGACAGGACCTTCGGCATAATAAAAGTAAGAAGCCACCATAGGTCATCACCCCCTGGGAATGTAAAAGCCGACGCGTTGGCTAAGGCAGGTTCCAGGAGAGGACACTTATGGACCCCCCCAGCTAGCGCACCAGCTAGCGCCCCTGTGAGCGCAGTCCAAGTCTCACAGACTGATATTAAAGATCTCGTGGCAGCACAGAAACAGGACGGAGACCTCAGGGAGGTTTTCAAGGGAAACTTTGTGCCTGCTTACGAGCACTTTAAACACGCACTGACCACACATGAGGGTGTGATCATTAAGGACCAACTTTATGTGGTCCCACAGCAGGACAGGAATCAGATGATTGCCTTGTTCCATGACGGACACGGGCATCAGGGAATTGATGCAACAACGAGGCACCTCAGGCAACTCTGTTGGTGGCCTAATCTCAGGAATGATGTAACGCACTACATAGAGAATTGCCTGATTTGTGCTCAGAATAACCCGGAGAGGTATTCTAAGAAGGCACAACTTCGGCATACTCGCCCAGTTAACGGCCCTTGGACAAACCTCCAGATCGATTTTATAGGTCCATTGCCCCCTTGTCGGAATGGCTATAAATACGTTCTGGTGGTGATAGATACCTTTACCAAATGGGTAGAGGCATTTCCCTCACGAACAAATACAGCAAAGACAGCTGCAAAGATCCTGACCCACCACATCTTCACGAGATGGGGTTTACCCCGAAGTATCGATTCGGACCAGGGATCTCACTTTACAGGACGGGTCATGAGGAACGTCCTGACAATATTCGGAATCAAACAGAACTTCCATATTGCGTATCATCCACAGTCCAGCGGGATTGTGGAGCGCATGAATCGGACCCTAAAAACTACCCTTAGGAAAATGGTTCAAGAGAACAATTCCACATGGGATTCAGTGCTCCCCTTTGCACTTATGTTCATAAGGAACACTGTCTCCACATCTACAGGATACACACCACACACACTCATGACCGGACGCCCTATGAAAGGTACAGAATTCCTTTTAGGACTGGACATGACAAGCCCCGAAGTGACGGCCCTCACACATGAAAAGGCAGTTAAAGATCTAGTTGAGACTGTGAGGTCTGCACAGCTCGCAGCCGCAGTCCAGCTAGGGAAACGCCGACAGCAACGGACTGCCTGTTTCAATAAGACCGTCCACACCACAGAATTCCAGGTTGGGCAACAGGTAATGTTATCTGTTTATAACCCCAGCAGTTTTTTGGCTCCAAAATATTCCGGTCCCTACTCAATTTCGGACAAAATTAGCCCCTCCGTTTACAGGATAAAGTATCCTAATGGGAAGACCGCGTGGTTCCATATAAACCAGTTAAAGGCTTATGGAACACAGGCCAACCATGCCCACCATGTCCTGCTGGATGCAGCAGAACACTTCACCCCGCCCACCAGAGACACTTTTCCACCATCCCCCTCACAGACCAGTTCATCAACGGACTCGCCCACGACTCCGCCCACAGACCACTACAGACCACGCCCGGACACGCCCACAAGCTGCCACAGCAGAGACAGTAGGACAGACACTGACTCTGAAGACAGCGACAGCACACAGCCATACAGCCCACACTGCACCAACTACGACCCCGACTCCAGTGATCCCATGGAAGTCACTTACCTCAAAAACCCCGAACCACCACCCGACCCCGACTACCCCGACAACACACTCGACGCTACACAATGGCACAGGGACAATTCCTACAGACTTGTCCGCAATGATGAAAGTGACCCCCGGTCACACAACTCCAAAATAGCATGCCTGATCCACACAAGGGTGTGGGATCCGGGAGAGCAGGACGACACGGTGTCTGACTCCCGACACGGCAACCCCTTTGTGACCCTGTTCACAGAGGCAGAATCAAAGTGAGGTGTCCAGATGATGTAAGATAGGAATCGTTTGAGGGAAACGATGTCCTTTCTGATGGAACCTGCACGTATGTTTGTCTTCGTTTTATGTTTGTTTGTCTCAGGAATGTAAATGTTTCAGTTGGAGGATGGACATCTTCTTTTCAGCTGAAAAGACTGTGACCACCTCACATACACGTTAGCTTGTCCGCAGATACCTTTGAGAACTTCGGTTTGATTGGAGATCTTTTCCAAAGTTGTACGGCCACACGCCAAATAGCTTGTCCGCAGATATCTCTGAGACCTTCAGTGATGTCCTCAGTTGGAGCATCTTGGCTCCCTTGGTTTTTTTAGGTGCCCCTCTATTCGGCGAAATAGAGGCTGCAAGTCATGGTAAACACATTCGTACCCGTTTTCTCCAGGTTACTCAGGCAGTGGACAAACGGCACTGAGGACCCGCCCTGTCTGAGAACCAACCCTTGGTCAGCCAAGCTCGGGTATGGCACAGCACGCCCTACCCGGGGATCCCATCCAACTCGTACCCGTAGCGGCCCATACGCAACTCATTCGGATGTTTCTTTCCAAGTTTGTTTTCATTTTACGTTAGGTAGCCCTTCGGCCGCCATCCCACATGCTATTTACATCCGGGAACATTCGGATGGTAAATCAGCAAAGCCTGCGAGACGGCTCGCAGAAGGAAGGATTGTTAGGTGTATGCTGGTCTTTAAATTCGCTTTTTGAAAAAAAAAATGAGGGGAGTCACAGGGTGTGACTTAGCCAGTCATTTTAAAGGGTCAATTGGGATTTGAAAGACAGATGCACTAACAAGTAAAGGTCTTAAACTGTGTATTGACAGATACTGTGCTTGATCCCAAAGGTTTCAAAGGACGAGACAGAGGTCGAAGCCAGGATTGTCAATACCGGAGGAAGAAGGAAGAGAAAGAAGAAGAACAGCAAAATGATGGAAGCCCACTTATTACTATTTAATGTCATATGTATATGTGTGGAAACAAGACACGTTTCCCCCTCAACCCCTCACTGATTACAACACTCTGTAAATAAAATTCAGCCATGTATTATATTGTTCCATACTCGACTGCCGAGTTGGGAAGTGTGATGTTGTGGTGTGAATGGTTAAGATGTTTAAGTTAAGGTTAATAGTGATAGGTAGAGGTTCCCAATTGTAGTAATGCATGTCCCTTTTGACATAGGGCCAAGTAGAGATGTTAGTTAAAAATTTTTTTTTCTCTTCTTCCCATAGTTTAGAACAGAGTAGAACAGGAACTGGCAAGAGGTCAGAACACAAGGAGGCAAAGTACATAGGTGATCCTTCACAATAGTATGATTGTGAGGATCACAAGGAGGGAATGTAGCCATGCTGGCCACGCAAAATGGACACTGAGCCAAACTAAAATGGAAGGCTGCTGGGAAACAGACAGTTCAGCCAGAACAGCAGTCTGCAAAGAGCAGTTTGCATTCTGCAGCAGCAGAAACCAGTTTGGGCTCAGGTGAAAAGACCTTAGCTAGGTGCAAATGGCAAAACGCTTTGCATGCTAATGAGGCCATCAGACTTGAACACCCACACAATAGATACATTTGGTTCTGAATGGACACATTCCAATCAAGACCCAGACATCGAGGCACCAGAAACCTCCGAACAAAAGGACATAAGAAACGCCCCCTCCATCACGGAGACCCCCTCGCATTGGGGAATTAATCCAGTATCGATAAGAAATTGATCCAATAGGTAGAGCCCGCCCGAGAAGAGGGAAGGACAACGGAACCCCTATAAAAGATAGGGACCTCGTGTTGTCCGGTCTGTTAAACCCGTGCTCCGGCTCCGACTGACACCTGGTATCCTGACTCCAGCCGTTGAGCACCAGCCGCCGAAACCGTAAGTTCAACGCTCGCTACGCGATCCAAGCCCGCTAGACTCCCAAGTGCCAGAACGCTTGCTGAAGGCTGCAGACAAAACCAGGACGAAGGCCTCGTTCTCTGACCTTGCCTGTTCCTGTTAGATAAGTATTCTGTTTGCTTAAGTTTAGTTGTAGCTTAGTCTCTTAGTGTGTGTGCATGAGTATTTATTATTAACTGTATAATAAATATTGATCGTTTGAACTTGACTAATCGGTGTATCGTCTTTATTACTTTGAACTTGACCTTGGAATACTTGTGACGTTGCCTATACGGCAACTGGCGACTCCAGAGCTAAATAATTACATAGAACAGAGCCTAGCAGTGTTAAGCACACGTCGAACTCGGAGGCGTGTTAATACACTCCAATAAACGCGTTTTACGCCCATAGTAAAACGTGCAACAGAACAGTACAGCATGGGAGGATAAGCACCGTCCTGTCATGTCTCTGCTCTTCCTTTGGTTTCTGGTGGGGTTGTGGGAATATTCAGTTTTGTCTAGCGATTGTAACTAGTCAGTGG
Source organism: Scyliorhinus canicula (assembly GCF_902713615.1). Lineage (NCBI taxonomy): Eukaryota > Metazoa > Chordata > Chondrichthyes > Carcharhiniformes > Scyliorhinidae > Scyliorhinus > Scyliorhinus canicula. The sequence continues at coordinate 91,264,674 of NC_052147.1, forward strand.
TAATGTCATTTCCAGTTCCATTTTGTGCCCTGTATGTTGATCCCCCCCACCCCCCCCCCCCCCCCCCCCCCGCTTAAGTATGGTATTATTTTGTAACCTAGTTGCATCTGTTTCAAAAAATTTACATTTTAATAACTATACCTTTTCTTAAAGGTTACTCAGGTAATTACAAATGGCTTTGACAAAGGGTCATCTGGACTCGAAACGTTAGCTCTTTTCTCTCCCTACAGATGCTGTCAGATCTGCTGAGATTTTCCAGCATTTTCTCTTTGGAATTAAAAAGGAAATTAAGGCCTGTTTTAACCCTCAATTCTGGATTTGCCAGCGAGGATGCCTGTTAGCCACTCACATAGGTGACTGAGATGATCGCATAGTGGGAGTGACAAACTGAGAAAGCTATGACCAGAGAAACTGAAGAGCTCCAGCCATGGCCAGGCGACAGGCTGCTGTTCAAAGCATTTCCTCTCTCAGAGAGTGCTACCACTGTCTGACAGGGTGATTGCCAACTTGTTGGAAGCTGCCTCACTTGCCTCATGCTTCACGCCTTCACCACAGCCTCCCAGGTTGGCACAGTGGTTAGCACTGCTGCCTCACAGCGCAAGAGACTCGGGTTCAATTCCAACCTCAGGTGACTGCGTGGCATTTGCACTTCTGCTGTGTGTGCGTGAGTTTCCCCCGGGTGCTCCATTTTCCTCCCACAATCCAAAGATGCGCAGGTTAACTGGATTGGCCTTGCTAAATTGCCCCTCGGTGGGGTTACGGGGGTAGGGTGAGGGATAGGGCCTAGATAGGGTGCTCTTTCAGAGGGCCAGCGCAGACTCGATGTGCCTCTGTAAGGATTCTATAATCTGCAACTCTACCTTCACCTCTGATGCAGAGCAAGAGAAGCAACAACACCAATAACACCAACAGCAGCAGGAGCACCACAGTCAGCAACATCGGCTGCTTTCTCCACTCCAGAGGACACGGGGGGTGGACACCCAAACCTAACTCCAAGGAGGTGAGGCTCTACAGATTCTACAGGCAGAGGATCAGCTCTCTCAACAAGGGTGAGAACCAGTGCCTCAGAAAGCTCCGGTTTTCATAGGTCATTAGAGTCATAGAGTCAAGCAGTACCAAAGAAACCTTTCGTCCCATTGAGTCTGCACCGACAAAACTACACTAAATCTACACTAATCCCACTTTCCAGCATTTGGCCTGTAGTCCGTTTAAAGCTAGTGAAGTTTTCCACCTCTACTACCCCGCCAGGCAGTTCATTCCAGACTCCCGCCACCCTTTGGGTGAAAGGTCCTTTCCCCAGATCCCCTCTAAACCTCCTGCTCCTCACCTTAAAATTATGCCCCCTCGTTATTGACTTTTCCTATCCACCCTGCCCCTATCCCTCATAACCTTACACACCTCAATCCGGTCCCCCCTCCTCCTTCACTGCCCTAAAGCAAAAACAATCCCAGCTTACCCAGCTTCCTTTCATTGCTCAAATGGTCCATCCCAGGCAGCATCCTGGTGAATCTGCTCTGCACCCTCCCCAGTGCAATCACATCCTTCCTATAATGAAGAGACCAGAACTGCACACCAGTACTCCAGCTCTAACCAAAGTTTTGTCCAGCTTCAACATAACCTCCTTGCTCTCATAATCTATGCCATGACTAATGAAGGGAAGTGTCTTGTACGCCTTCTTAATTACCCTATTCACCTGTCCTACCACCTTCAAGGATCTGTGGACAAACAGCCTAAGATCGCTCTATTCCTGTTGGAACCAACAATTCTACGGACACGTGCTTGTAGGATTAGAATAGCGGTTTTAATCTTCTTATAACAGAGCCAGCCTATTAGCCATTGAACTTTCGGTGAACTGGCCGGCTGACCCTGTGGCACAGCAGCTCCCAGGGGAGGAGTCCTGGGTGGAGCCAAGGGAGAAGTCCCGTACAACTCTCGAGCATTCCCAGAGCTACTCCCCCTGGCGGACAGGTAGTGCAACTGCACTTACAATATAGGCACATGTATATACAGGTTATAATCCGGTGTGAATCACATTCACCACAGTTCCTCTGAACTTCCTTGTGTCCTCCGATTCATTGAATAGTCTCTTGTCTTGTTACTCCTTCCAAGGAGCGTCACCTTGCATTTTTCAGGGTAAAGTTCCATCTGCCACTGATCTGCTCGTCTGACCAACCCGTCTAATCTTCCTGCAACCTCAGATCTGCTTTCTCACTAATAACCGCCCTGCCAATCTTTGTGTCATCCGCAAACTTATTAACATTCCCCCTCCCCACATTCTCATCTAAATCATTTGATATATATCACAAACAATAAAGGACCAAGCACTGATCCCTTTGGTACGCCAGCGGACACTGGATTCCAGTCACACAAACAGCCTTTTACCGCTGTCTCCTACCGCTGTCTCCTACCGCTGTCTCCTACCGCTGTCTCCTACCGCTGTCTCCTACCGCTGTCTCCAGTTTGGGATCCAACTGACATTGCAACATCCTGAAACAAGATCCCATTCCCAGTGGGCCAGGTGGGCATTGCCAATGAATATCAAGGTGTCTATAACGAAAGCACCGTCCCTCCGGGTCTCCACCTCTGCTTGAAGCTGGAAGGTCTCTTCTCTTGCAAGGAGAGGAAGCAGAGAGGTGTCACATTTTGTAATGGTTTGTGTGGCTAGTGAAGAAGGACATTTGTGGAGGGTGACTGTGAGGCATGGGTGTGACAGGGCGATGGATTGAGGGTGGGTGTGAGTGTTGGCTGATCAGGTGAGGAAGTGAGGTGCCTGGAGAGAAATGAACGGGTGGAGTTGAAAATGTGTTGTCCTGAGAAGTGCTATTGAAGAGAATCCTGGAGGGCAGCACGGCGGCGCAGTGGTTAGCATTGCAGTCTCACAGCGCCAAGGTCCCAGGTTCGATCCCGGCTCTGGGTCACTGTCCGTGTGGAGATTGCACATTCTCCCCATGTTTGCGTGGGTTTTCGCCCCCACAACCTGAAGATGTGCAGGGTAGGTGGATTGGCCACGCTAAATTACCCCTTAATTGGAAAAATGAATTGGGTACTCTAAATTTTAAAAAAATAAGAGAATCCTGGGAAAGTAGTGTGTTGGTCTTGGCACTCACCTTCCCCACTCTCCTGAGGTCCTGGATCCTATTGGTGCACTATTGCCAAGTTGGAGGAATCACACCTCCGCTGCTGACGTCCTCTGTCTCATCCAACCCGCCTACTTGGTTGGAGAGGTTGGCGTGTTCCTCATGTCCTAGTGAAATATCACCTCACTGCAGCCCCTCAAAATCCTGTGGCAGGAGCTCTGGGTCTTCTCTCCATTCCTGTCGCTGCAGCCTCGGAAATCCAACTGGAGGTGAACCATTGTAACCCTTGACATAGTCGCTTGAATCAGATATCTGTCCTTTGGCAGAATGAATGTGCCATCCTGCCCGTCTTCCCTCATTCGTTGACTAACCGGCAGGTGGAATGACATTGCTGTCTGTGGCTGAGTTAAAGTGCCCCAAGAGCCAAGGCAAAGTAAACTCATTATAATCAATCAGGTTCCTGATCCAGTCAAAAGATTCCACCCATCGGAACAGGAGAAGGCCAATTAGCCCCTCCAGCCTGTTCCACCACTTAGTAAGATCATGGCTGATCTGTGACCTAGCTCCTTTGCTCAATATCCCTCAATACCTTGGGTTAACAAGAATCAATCAATCTCAGCTTTAAAATCTACAATTCATCTGGCATCAATTGCCACTCACAGAATAGAGTTCCCAACTCCTACCATCATTTGCAGTAGAAGTCTTTCCTAATTCACTCTTGAAAGGCCCAGCTCTATTCTTGAGATTATTCCCACTTGGGAGTACTGTGTACACTTTTGTTCACTTTACTTTTTTTTTAAATTTAGAGTGACCAATCCATTTTTTTTCCAATGCAGGGGCAATTTAGCGTGGCCAATCCACCTAGCCTGCACATGTTTGGGTTGTGGGGGCGAAACCCACTCAGACACGGGGAGAATGTGCAAACTCCACACGGACAGTGACCCAGGGCCGGGATCGAACCTGGGACCTCGGCGCTGTGAGGCAACAGGGTTGTTCACTTTACCTCATCTTTACCTGTTTTGGTACCTCATCTATCTTGGTGTTTTAAAAAAAATTCTTATTAGGTTACTCCTCGTTGCTGGCCTCGAACAGGTTTTGGAACAGCCGACAAACTGCCCCCAAATATCCAGGAAGCTTTCCTCTGACCCTCGGGTGGCGAGGTGGAGAAATTCCGAGAGGTCAGCGAGCCAGTCTGCAGCTTTGGGTGGTGCTGCTGATCACCAGCTGAGCAGGATTCTCTGGCGTACGATTAGGGAAGTGAAAGCAAGGGCGTTGGCCCCCTTCCCCATGTGTAACTCTGGCTGCTCCGATATCCCGAAGATTGCCTCTATTGGCCATGGATTCACCCTCACCCACAACCTTGGACATTGCCTCGGAGAAGGCTGTCCAGAACCTGCTCATTCGGGTTCTGGTCAGGTGCGCTCTGTGCACCACTTTGAGCTGAATTAGGCTTAGCCTTCCGCAGGAGGAGGTGGAGTTAGCCCTGCTCAGTGCTTCGCTCCAGAGTCCCCACCCCACCTCTGTCCCCAGTTCATCCTCCCATTTTTGTCTGGTCCCGTCCAGTGGAGTCCGGGCTCTGTCCAGTAGCTGTCCGTATATTTTCCCACATACTGGGCAGCACGGTGGCGCAGTGGTTAGCCCTGCAGCCTCACGGTGCTGAGGTCCCAGGGTCGATCCCGTCTCTGGGTCACTGTCCGTGTGGAGTTTGCACATTCTCCCCGTGTTTGCATGGGTTTCGCCCCCACAACCCAAAAGATGTGCAGGGTAGGTGGATCGGCCACGCTAAATTGCCCCTTAATTGGAAAAAATGAATTGGGTACTTTAAATTTTAAAAAATAATAAAAATTTTAAAAATGTTTTTCTCGTTGCTTGTGCCTATCAGGTCATCTTGTAGTGTGGTTTCTGGGGCCCCGGGGTACCCCATTGTCGCTTTGCGGAGGAAGTGTTTTATTTGGAGGTGTCTGATTTCCTGTCCTTTTGCTAGTTTCTACTTCCTCATCAGTTAGTCTAGTGTCGCTAGTCTATGCCCTACATAGAAGCCCCCGACCGTCAATGTGCCCCCGTCCCGCCTCCATCCTTTGAAGGTGGTATCTAGCATGGCTGGGGGGAATCTGTGAATGCCGCAGATGGGGGCCATGGGGAACATTTTAGTTATCCCAAAGTGTTGTCTCAGCTGGGTCCACGTTCTCAGCGTGGCCGCTACCACTGGGCTCGTTGTGTGTCTTGTTGAGGAGAATGGAAGTGCTGCTGTAGCCGGGCCCGGAGGGTCGTTCCTTTACAGGAGGCCTCCTCCATTTGTACCCATACTGTGCCGGGTTCTTGTACCCACCCCCTCACTCTTTCTGCCGCTGCTGCCCAGTGTAGTATTGTAGGTTCGGTAGAGCCCTTGGCAGTACGTTCATCTTGATTGTCTGCATTCTCCCCGCCAGGGAGAGTGGGAGTGAGCCCCACCTTAGAAGGTCCTTTCTTACTTCCTCCACCAGGCTGGTCAGGTTCCACTTGTGGATCTGTGTCCAGTCTCTGGCTATTTGGGTCCCCAGGTAACGGAATCTGTTCTGGGCTGTTTTGAGCGGGAGCCCCTCCAGCTCTGCCCCTCAGGCTTGTCAGGCATGATGCCCCCGTTATAAATCCATGCTTACTTGCTCTGATCAGCTGAACATTCTCAAGGTGCTCAGACGGTTTTTTTTCCAATTCAGAGTCAATTTAGCGTGGCCAATCCACCCACACTGCACATTTTTGGGTTGTGGGGGTGAGACCCACGCAGACACGGGGAGAATGCAAACTCCACACAGGCAGTCACCCGGGGCAGGGATCGAACCCAGGCCCTCGCCGCCGTGAGGCACCAGTGCTAACCACTGCACCACCATGCTGCCCTCAAGGTGCTCAGTTTGCCAGTCTTTAACTGAGAATAAAGAAATGGGAGCAGGAGTAGGCCATTTGACCCCTGTTTCAGCATTTAATAAGATCATGGCTGACCTAATTATGGCCTTTCCCCACTGTCCTGCCTGGCGTCCATAACTCTTGACTCCCTTGTTTTAAAAAAAATAAATTTAGAGTACCCAATTATTTTGTTTTCAATTAAGGGGCAATTTAGCGAGGCCAATCCACCTAACCTGCACATCTTTTTGGGTCGTGGGGGTGAAACCCAGACAGACATGAAGGGCGAGATTCTCCCGTACCCGGCGGGGCGGGGGGTCCCGGCAGGACAAATGTCCTGCTACTATCTCCTTAATAATAGATTCTAAAATTTTCGATTAGATGTTAGATTAACTGGCTCCCCAAATCTCTCAATCCCCGCCCGCTGCCATCTCCTAAAGCCCCTGTCCAGCCCCCCCGGAGTGAACCGGTGATTGTCACAGATCGGTGACCACACCGACGCCCCCTCCAGTCTCATGTGCTGCCCCCATTGCCCCCACACCCTCAGGGCTGCCACTACCACTGGGCTTGTGGAGTAATGAGCTGGCGAGAATGGCAGAGGTGCCGTTATCAGAGCCTCCAGACTCTACCCTTACAGGATGCTGCTTCTACCCGCTCCAACACCGACGCCTCCCCCACTACTCACTTCCTAACCATCGAAATATTAGCCGCCCAGCAGTAATTAATAAAGTTCAGAAGGGCCAAGCCTCCCACCACGCGCCCCCGCTCAAGAAGGACCTTCTTCACCTTCGGGGTTTTCCCAGCCCATATAAAACCCGAGATCGCCGCATTAATTTTCCTAAAAAAATGCCTTGGGGATAAAGATTGGGCGACACCGAAACACAAACAGCAATCTCGGGAGGACTGTCATTTTCAATCTGTACCCTCCCCGCCAATGACAGCGGGAGCACGTCCCATCTTCGGAAGTTCCTTTTTGTCTGCTCAATCAACCTGCCCAAATTTAGTTTATGAAGCTGATCCCAGTCCCTTGCCACCTGAATCCCCAGCTACCTAAAACTCCTCCCCACCACTTTGAACGGCATCTCCCTCAGTCTCCCTGCCTGCCCCCTTGCCTGGATCGCAAAGACCTTGCTCCTGCTCATGTTTAGTATGTAACCTGAGAACCGGCCAAATTCCTCCAGTATTCCCATAATTCCTGCATTCCCCCCAACGGGTCTGTTATATACAGGAGCAAATCGTCCACATAGAGCGAGACCCTATGTTCCACCCCCTCTCACTACCCCCACCAAATGTTCGATGCCCTCAGCGCCATTGCCAAGGCTCCATGGCCAGGGCAAACAGTAGTGGGGAGAGTGGACACCCCTGCCTTGTCCCTGTTGCTCAGAAGGCGAGGACTCGTCTTCTGAGGTAGTATTTCCTGTTAGAAACAGGAAAGGAGAGGTCACCCTGTTGGAAGTTTTCTATAGGCCTCCAAAAAGTTCCAGAGATGTAGAGGAAAGGATTGCAAAGATGATTCTGGATAGGAGCAAAGGTAACAGGGTAGTTGTTATGGGGGACTTTAACTTTCCAAATATTGACTGGAAACACTATAGATCGAGTACTTTAGATGGGTCCGTTTTTGTCCAATGAGTGCAGGAGGGTTTCCTGACACAGTATGTAGATAGGCCAATGAGAGGTGAGGCCACATTGGATTTGGTACTGGGTAATGAACCAGGACAGGTGTGAGATTTAGAGGTAGGTGAGCACTTTGGTGATAGTGACCACAATTCAGTTACGTTTACTTTAGCAATGGAAAGGGATAGGTATATACCACAGGGGAAGAGTTATAGCTGGGGGAAAGGCAATTATGATGCGATGAGGCAAGACGTAGGATGCATAGGATGGGGAGGGAAACTGCAGGGGATGGGCACAATGGAAATGTGGGGCTCGTTCAAGGAACAGCTACTGCGTGTCCTTGATAAGTATGTACCTGCCAGGCAGGGAGGAAGTGGTCGAACGAGGGAACCGTGGTTTACTAAAGTAGTTGAATCACTTGTCAAGAGGAAGAAGGAGGCTTATGTAAAGATGAGACGTGAAGGTTCAGTTAGGGCGCTCGAGAGTTACAAGTTAGCGAGGAAGGACCTAAAGAGAGAGATAAGAAGAGCCAGGAGGGGACATGAGAAGTCTTTGGCAGGTAGGATCAAGGATAACCCTAAAGCTTTCTATAGGTATGTCAGGAATAAAAGAATGACTTGGGTAAGAGTAGGGCCAGTCAAGGACAGCAGTGGGAAGTTGTGCGTGGGATCTGAGGAGATAGACGAGGTGCCAAATCAATATTTTCATCAGTATTCACGCAGGAAAAAGACAATGTTGTCGAGGAGAATACTGAGTTACATGCTAGTAGACTAGAAGTGCTTGAGGTTCATAAGGAGGTGTTAGCAATTCTGGAAAGTGTGAAAATAGATAAGTCCCCTGGGCCGAATGGGATTTATCCTAGGATTCTCTGGGAAGCTAGGGAGGAGATTGCTGAGCCTTTGGCTTTGATCTTTATGTCGTCATTGTCTCCAGGAATATTGACAGAAGACTGGAGGATAGCAAATGTTGCCCCCTTGTTCAAGAAGGGGAGTACAGACAACCCTGGTAACTATAGACCAGTGAGCCTTACTTCTGTTGTGGGCAAAGTCTTGGAAAGGTTTATAAGAGATAGGATTTATAATCATCTAGAAAGGAATAATTTGATTGGGGATAGTCAACATGGTTTGTGAAGGGTAGGTTGTGCCTCACAAACCTTTTTGAGTTCTTTGAGAAGGTGACCAAACAGGTGGTCAAGGGTAAAGCAGTTGATGTGGTGTATATGGATTTCAGTAAAGCGTTTGATAAGGTTCCCCATGGTAGGCTATTGCAGAAAATATGGAGGCATGGGATTCAGGGTGATTTAGCAGTTTGGATCAGAAATTGGCTCGCTGTAAGAAGACAGAGGGTGGTGGTTGATGGGAAATGTTCAACCTGGAGTTCAGTTACTAGTGGTGTACCACAAGGATCTGTTTTGGGGCCACTGCTGTTTGTCATTTTTATAAATGACCTGGAGGAGGGCGTAGAAGGATGGGTGAGTAAATTTGCAGATGACACTAAAGTCGGTGAAGTTGCGGACAGTGCAGAAGGATGTTGCAGGTTACAGAGGGACATAGATAAGCTGCAGAGCTGGGCTGAGAGGTGGCAAATGGAGTTTAATGCAGAAAAGTGTGAGGTGATTCATTTTGGAAGGAGTAACAGGAAGACAGAGTACTGGGCTAATGGTAAGATTCTTGGTAGTGTGAATCAGCAGAGAGATCTTGGTGTCCATGTACATAGATCCCTGAAAGTTGCCACCCATGTTGATAGGGTTGTTAAGAAGGCGTATGGTGTGTTAGCTTTTATTGGTAGAGCGATTGAGTTTCGGAGCCATGAGGTCATGTTGCAGCTGTACAAAACTCTGGTGCGGCCGCATTTGGAGTATTGCGTGCAATTCTGGTCGCCGCATTATAGGAAGGATGTGGAAGTATTGGAAAGGGTGCAGAGGAGATTTACCAGGATGTTGCCTGGTATGGAGGGAAGATCTTATGAGGGAAAGGTTGAGGGACGTAAGGCTGTTTTCGTTAGAGAGAAGAAGGTTAAGAGGTGACTTAACTGAGGCATACAAAATGATCAGACGATTAGATAGGGTGGACAGTGAGAGCCTTTTTCCTCAGACGGAGATGTCTAGCACGAGAGGACATAGCTTTAAATTGAGGGGAGATAGATATAGGACAGATGTCAGAGGTAGGTTCTTTACTCAGAGAGTAGTAAGGGCGTGGAATGCCCTGCCTGCAACAGTCGTGGACTCGCCGACATTAAGGGCATTTAAATGGTCATTGGATAAACATATGGATGATAAGGAAATAGTGTAGTTGGGCTTTAGAGCGGTTTCATAGGTCAGCGCAACATCGAGGGCCGAAGGGCCTGTACTACGCTGTAATGTTCTATGTTCTTCTATGTTCTACATCTCCCAGCTCTTTTATCTCCCCACTCATATAACTCTGTTCTTATCCTCACAACTCTACCGCCGCTTTATTCCTCCGCTGCTATCATTCTGTAATTGCCAATTAAACAGTTGCTTGTACTGGATGGTGTTGAGCTTCTTGAATGTTGTTGGAGTCACACTCATCCCGGTAATTCACACTCCTGACTTGTGCCCTGTTGATGGTGACCAGGCTTTGGGGAGTCAGGTGAGTTAGTCACCACAGAATTCCTAGTCTCTGACCTACTCTTGTTTCCAAAGTTTGAAAAACTATGGGCACATTTCTGATCAATGATAACTCCCAGGATGTGGACAATGAGGAATTCAGCAGTGGTAATGGCATTGAATGTCAAGGCGAGATGGTTAGATTCTCTCTTGTTGGAAATGGCCATTGCTTGGCATTTGTTTGCCACAAATGCTACTTGTCATTATCAGCCCAAGTCTGACTGTTGTTCAGGTCTTGATGCTTGCAGTGATGGACTACTTTAGTAACTGAAAAGTTGTGAATTGAAATGAGCACCATGTGAAATTACCAGCTCTGATCTTAGGCAGGAGGGAAAGTCATTGATGAAGCAAACGAAAATGGTCAGGCCAAGGACACTACCCAGAGGAACTTTGGCAGCGATATGCTGGAGCTGAGATGATTGGCCTGCAATAACCACAACCATCTTCTTTTGTGCTAGGTACGACTCCAACCTGGCTCCTTTCAATTATACTGGGCTTCTTGATGCCACACTCGGCAAGATGTTGCCTTTGTGTCAAGGGGCGTCACTCTCATCTCGCCTCAGGAATTCAGCTCTTTTGTCCATGTTTGGTTGGGAACTGGGACACAAATTAAGCATCTACGAGCAGGTTGTTGCTGAGTACGTGTCACCTGGTAGCACTGCCAACAACACTATCCATCACTTTTCTGATGATCGAGAGTAGACTGATGGGGTAGTAATTGACCAGATTGGATTTGCCCTGCTTCTTGTGGACAGAATATACTGAGGAGATTTTCCACACTGTCAAGTAGATGTCAGTGTTGTAGCTTTACTGGAACACTAGTGTGGCACGGCTAGTACTGAAGAACAAGTCTACAGTACTACAGTAGGATTATTATCAGGGCCTATAGCCTTTGCAGTGTCCGCTGTACTCAGTTGGTTTTCGATGTCACATGGAGTGTTTGGAACACCCCTTGTGAGAGACCCCTTGTGAGAGAACCGAGAACTGTTAGACTGTGTGATGCTCCACCACACTGAGGTAAAGACTAGAACATCATTTCAAAAGGAACAGGGGTAAATGTTTGAAAAGACGGAATATAAAAAGATCTATGAGGAGGATGGGGACATCAGCGAGAGCACCAGCTTCACAGACCAAATCCAAATGAACTCTTTCTGTGCTGTAAATATCATGGATCTATTCAAGGGAAAGCTGCATAAACACACGGGAGAAGGGAATGGAAGGATATGCCGATAGGATGAGAGGGCGTAGGGTGGGTGGAGGATCGTGTCGTGAACCAGTTGGGCTAAATGGCCTTTTTCTGTACTTGTAGGTTCAATGTAAATCCTAACCTCTGTCATTTTATGAATAGCAATCTTTATTGTGTCCGAGTTCAGGGTATGGTTTGGAGATGTCGGTACTAAGCTGAGTTTAGGACGATGTGCCCTGTGGGAAGTGACCCAAACACTGTGCCCACTATCCATTGTACCATCTCCCTCGGACAGTGTGTGCTGACTGGTCCTGACGTGGAAAGTCCAGGTACAGATCAGCTCTGACTGAGGCTCCTCATTCGAAGTTGTCACCTTCATGTGGAAACTGAGCTAAAACCAAAGCCCTTGGAGATAGGGAAAGAGATTAAACCCGTCTTGACTGGTATTGACTGGGGAAGCCTGACATCTCTTGCACAGTGCTGCTGCAGTGCATCTACACTGACATCTACTTGACAGAGTGTAAAATCTCCTCAGTATATTCTGTCCACAAGAAGGGGGACAAATCCAATCCGGTCAATTACTAAATTGTAGCTGCAGTTTTCGGGTGACCGTGAGTAGTTTGTAGGATTACTAGTTACAGGTGTGTTACAGCTATTACTAGCAGTTACAGATATACATATATCGACAAACTATTGTATTATTGTTGGTTATGAGGGAAATGTGGGTGTTACTAGTATTTTCATCTATGCAACTTCGATAAGTTACTATTAGTTATTAGTGAAATCAAAGCTCCTTCTACCTCTGAATTCTCCTCTGCGAATCTTTCCCTTGTCCTCAATTTCTCTCCCCGTTCCTCAGTCCTACTTTCCCCTCCATCAGCCTTCCCCTTTTCCCTCAGTTCCTCCCCCACTTCCCCTAATCTTCCTCTCTCTCCTCACACTGTCTCCTATCATCATGCTCTCTGCTCCCACCTATCCCACCTCCTTCAGTCCACCTCCCACTCCCCCAATTCTTGGAGTTCACGATTCCCACCATTCTTTATATAAAGAAGTGTTCCCTGATTCTATTCTTGGCTCTAATTTTCAGATTGTGTCGCCTCATTCTAGACTCCCCCTCCAAAGGAAATCATGGGCGGGATTCTCCGACCCCCCGCTGGGTCAGAGAATCACCGGGGGTCGGCGTGAATCCCGCCCCCGCCGTCCTCCAAATTCTCGGACCCCCCAAAAATCGGCCCGGCGTGAATCACGCCGCCCGCCTCGGAGAGTGGTGGGGACCAGCCCGACTCAATTGGCCCTGGGGCCGCCCGAATTCTCCGGCCCGCAATGGGCTGAAGTCCCGCCTATTTTTTGCCAGTCCCGCCAGCGTAAATTGGAGTAGGACTTTATCGGCGGGACCTGGCGGTACGGGCAGCCTCCGGGGTCTCAGGGGGGCGTGGGAGAATCTGGCCACAGGAAGTGCCCCCACGGTGGCCTGGCCTGCGATCGGGGCCCACCTATCCGCGGGTGGGCCTGTGCCATGGGGGCACTCTATTCCTCCGCATCGGCCGATGTGGTCCTCCGCGATGGCCGACGCAGAGACGAACCCTCCCGTGCATGCGCCGGGATGACGCCAGCACACGCTGGGCTCCCACGCATGCGCCAACTCACGCCGTCCGGCGGAGGCCCTTCGGCGCCAGTTGGCACGGTCCAAGCCCCTTCTCCGCCGGCCTGATGCCGGAGTGGTGAACGCCACTCTGTCCCGCTGAGTTGCCCACCCCGCCGGTTACGGCAGAATCCCGCCCCGAGTCTCTGTATCTCCCATATCAAATCCTTCTAATATTTTAAACATCTCAATTAAATCACCCCACAGCTTTTTATTAAAGGGAATGCAAATGTAAACTGTGCCACCTTTGCTCACAATTAACCCTTTTAGCCCCAGTATCATTCCGGTAAATCTGTGCTGCACCTGCTCCAAGCCCAATATGTCCTCCCTGCAAAAGAGTGCAGTACTCCAGAGGGCCCTGTACAATGGAAGCATCACTGTACTTCACACAGCTAGGAGATCTAGTAGGTACTAATGAAGAAACAATCAAGCATTTTCTTGAAAGGAGCCCTTTTTAAAAAATAATAATCTTTATTGTCACAAGTAGGCTTACATTAACACTGCAATGAAGTTACTGCGAAAAGGCCTTACTCGTCACACTCTGGCGTCTGTTCAGATACACTGAGCGGGTATTCTGAATGTCCAATTCACTTAACTGGCATGTCTTTCGGGATTTGTGGGAGGAAACAGGAGCACCCGGAGGAAACCCACGCAGACACAGGGAGAACGTGCAGACTCCACACAGACAGTGACCCAAGCGGGAATCGAACCCTGACGTTGTGAAGCAACAGTGCTAACCACAGTGCTACCATGCCGCCTAACTGTGCTACTGTGCTCCTATGGGCACTCCATCAGTGCCCATCCTTAATGCTGCTGCCATCTTAATTCTTTCCTTGTGCATTTCCCAATAGTCAGAGGTCGTGCTATTCTGATTTGTGAGCATGAGTTATTGTAGCTGCTGCCGTCTGCCTCACAGCACACTGTTAGCTCCTGGACAAAACACCTCACTGCAACTCAATCCTTCTCCCCTTTGTTACCATGGCGGCCCGTGTCAACAAGCCACATCCTTGAAATGATACACAAACACAGCGGTCAAACAAGGCCAGTGGCAGAGAGAGATAGGAACTTCAGCTGGTGTGCATTCATTAAGCTGGAACTGCCAGAGACTTGTCCACAGAATGTGTCAATGAAAAAGGAACAAAGCAAGGAGCTGTTCAGGACAAGACTGTCAGCTTCCAGTTGTGCTGATTAATTAGCAGACACTTTTTCCAATAAATAATTGATCGATTTACTAACCTACAATATTCCTTTGTGCCTGTCTTACCACTTCCACCCCTGTATCATCATGTGCCATTCTCTGTCACTGTGACAAAGGCTGGAGCATCCGGAGGAAACAAACGCAGACACAGGGAGAGCGTGCAAACTCCACACAGTCACCCGAGGCTGGAATTGAACCCGGGTCCCTGGCGATGTGAGGCAGCAATGCTAACCATTGTGCCATCGTGCCTTCCTTCTCCCACAACTCATTGCTTAAGTGCACACCAGTTGTCCAGGGACTGGGCTACACTGGCTGATAAGGCCCAAGATCTGACTGGATAAGCTGAACTGTGGACTATTGGTCTCAGCCAGAGCCGCAGGAACAGCCGCAGTCTCCAGAATGGAGAGGGGAAGCCTGGCAGGATTCCTCGTATTTGTTACCATGCAGTGACCCTCTTCCAATGCCTTCTTCCAGAGAGCATCATGTCAGGGAGCTGCAGAGCGGAGAGGCAAGGGGCTGACTGTGAGCTGCGATGTCAACCACCCTCCCCAATGTCACTCACCCATTGAGTCATCTTTTGGCACTGCCTGTGTTCAAACAGAAAGAGTGATTGGATGTCAGTGAAACTGGAGAAAAATGTATCATCAAGACAACACTATTTAATCCACAGATTCCAGGTCTGATCAGATGTAATTCAGCGATGATGCACTTTGACCAAAGAAGGATTGGATACACACTCCAGATAGAACATAGAAAAATACACAGAACAGGCCCTTCGGCCCACGATGTTGTGCCAAACTTTTGTCCTAGATTAAGAATAAATTAATCTACACCCCATCATTCTACCGTAATCCATGTACCGATCCAATAGCCGCTTGAAGGTCCCTAATGTTTCCGGCTCAACTACTTCCACAGGCAGTGCATTCCATGCCCCCTGGGTAAAGAACCTACCTCTGACATCCCCCCCTATACCACCTTATATTGATGTCCCCTTGTGATGATTTGTTCCACCCGGGGAAAAAGTCACTGACTGATCTCCCCTGATCATCTTATAAACCTCTATCAAGTCGCCCCTCATCCTTCTGCGTTCTAATGAGGAAAGGCCTAGCACCCTCAACCTTTCCTCGTAAGACCTACTCTCCATTCCAGGCAACATCCTGATAAATCTGATTTTTCGAAGTGTTATTGATAAAGGGGATTCTTTAGCGAGAGAGTGGTGAGAATGTAAAACATCTGCCACATGGAGTGGTTAGAACACTGATACATTTAAGGTGAAACTTGATGCATACATGAGGGGGAAGGGACACTGTGTCAGGCTGGGAGAAGGCTCAAATGGTTCCTGAGCACTGGTACAGACCCCATAGGCTGAATAGACTCTTCCTGGGCTGCAGAATTGTACAAAAAAACACAGATTAGGCTCCTCGTTGTCATGAACAGGTATGCAGAATTCAGAAATTGAGTCAAGCTGCAGTTAGAGCCCGGGTCCAGTTTCAGACACCTTACAATAGGAACGTACAAGATTGACACACAGGAATAAAAGACAAGCTGGGTCAACAATTCTATCCCAAGGACATCAAGGCAATGGAGACGGTGCAGAAGAAATTTGCAAAAATGATTTCATATGGAACCAGCTATGCGGGGGAGAGGATTGAGAAAACTGGAGCACAGAGTATCAGCTCAATGGGAACACTCTCTCCAGAGTGGCTTCAAGCTCTGCTCCAGGAACCTGAGCACAGAAAGCAAGCTGACACCCAGTGCATGGAAGAGGGAGCCCTGAGGTACCTTCTTTAAGGTGTAACAATTAAACGGTGGCCCTGTCTTGCCACTCAGGAGGATGTAAAATAACCCAAGGTGCTATTGGACGAAGAGCAGGGGAGGTCTCCCCGAAGACGTGGCCAACATTTAATCCTTCAACTACCATGACTAAAACAGATCATTTCATTGTTTTTGTGGGATCTTGCTGTGTGTACATTAACTGCTGCATTTTCCTACACTGCTACAATTGCTACACTATTGGCCTCATTGGCTGTAGAGCTCTTTATGATTCCCTGCTTAGATTATGAAAGGCATTTTTAAGAAATTTGACCTTTTCATTCAAACAGAGAAGTTCAAGAGAAGTGATAGAGGTGTTCAAAACCGTAAGGGGTTTTGAGATAATAAATTGGAAAATACCTTTTCTGTTAGGTTGGTGAGCTGGTAACTCGAGGAGATTAATTTGTGACCATCTAAGGAGCAAAGCCAGGACATGGGGCGCTGACGGTGGGGAGGGGTAGAATCCATTGTAGATTGTGAAAAGACCATGAAAGGTTAAGTATTGGAAAAAGAGAAAAAAAGGAAAGAGGGATTGAGGATTGGGACTGAAGAGGAGACGTCATTCAGAGAGAGAGGCCAGAGGGATGGTGATGATGCTGAATGGGAAAGGGGGAATGGGATGGAGGGGGGGGAGATACTTTTCAGAGAGAGTTGAGGTATTGGCCAGAATGGGAAAAGGGTAGGGACATTACGTGCAGTAAAAGTTTAATTATTATTCCAAACATTAATATATTGTAAACATAAATAAAGGTTCTGTAATTCAAAAATTCTAACAATGCAGGAATCAGTCTGAACCAGATAGCTTACTGTTGTTAGCAGAGGATTTCCCTCAACATTATCTTGCCTTTTCCCTGTTCAAGATGTCAGCCTGTTTTATTTTATTAAGTTACCCTTACTGCTGTGGAGAGCTTTAATTTATAGGTTTGGGCCTCGCTGATCTTCCATTTGGTACTTTGACTGAGTGAATGATGCACGAGGAGACCCACAGACCAGGTTGCCAGCTGGGGTCAGGGCAACATAGACATTCTCCTGCTTATTAGTTGAGTTAATTGGCCTTTGCAGTGAACCACACTCCGCACCTGTTACCCATGCCCTCTGATCTAATCATATGGCCCATGTTCCCACTTTGACGGAGAATTCATTCCCATTCATTTTTCTTATCTTTAGGTTATTTTTATTTACAATTATTTTTTAGTATTATTTCTGCTTGAGCTCTTCCATTCCCCCTCTCCCTTCCCCCACACTATCATTATGGACTGGTAGCCTTTTCCACAACCCTACTATCCTTGCAGCTATGGACTTGATTTCACTCCACTTCAATTCCATACCTGTATGTGTGTTTATGCCTGTGCATCTGTATTTGCGTATGGTGTCACTGTGTGTGCATGTATGTATGGAGTTAAATTCAAAGAAAGGCTTATATTTCATGCGACAGGATGTCCCAAATGATGCTCCAAATAATTTATTTTAAGTTAGCTCCATATGCACATAGAGTGACACATATGCACACACAGGCAAACACACACACACAGGAATTCACATCGGCGCACAGGCAGAGACACCAAGACACCGAGTGACATGCAGCACACACACATGTCCCGCGTTGGGCACATTTAGACGGGTGTTTCTCAGCGCTAGCAGCGCCGAGAGCCACCCTGCTATTAAACGGGTCTCTGCTTCATTTCTGGGGCTTGTCGAGGAACGCCCTGCAAAGGCTGCACTCAATCCCATTTCACCAACTCACCAATAATGGGGGTCATCGAGCTCCGCCATCCCACTTCACAAGGGCAGGCACCCAGGGGCCCGCTTCCTGGCACGGGCAAATGTCCAAGTGGCACTGCCAGGGTGCCGGCTGGCAGCAGCTCGGTGCCTGAGTGGCATTGGGGGTGCCAGAGTACCACCATGCCCAGGGCTCGCCATCCAGGGGCCCCCGATCACCTGGGAGATGCCCCAAGTGCCTATACACCTAGTCCACGTTCTTGGAAACCAGTTTCTTTTTCAAAAAATATACTTTATTCATAAAATTTATAATACATATTACAGAACATTTCAAATTGTCTTGACTGTACATTTCCATCAAAGTTACACATTCGCTTGACTTTCTTCCATTCAATTGGGATGACATTACACACATATCCCTCTTTACGTTACAATTCTTTCTTAAATATTTACATTGTCATGTTTCTTTTATACATTGGAGTATTGAAGACCCGGACTGAGGGGTTTTACACTGTTACCCACCCCTTGGTGTACATTTGTTGGTAAAACCTTACACAGTGGTCTTTCCCCATTGCGCCTTCGTGGCAGCTGCCACAAGCTTAGGGTGCGTCCCTCAGCACGTAGTCCTGGACCTTGGAATGTGCCAGTCTGCAACACTCGGTCAAGGACAATTCTGGTTCTTGGAAACCAGTGCTAAACAGCGCCTGCTTGGGGTCTAGAGGCAAGGCCGTTAGATCCTGGGCACTGGGTTGATCTGGCGTAGACATATTCAAGTTAGACTAACAGTTTACCTGAAAATGCAAATCTGAATCCCGGCCTCAATGGGTGGGATCCAGATTGTGAGAACTCGTTAGATCTCGAGAGGCATGACAAAGCCAGTAAATCTCACAAGGGGCCTCTCGCGAGATTTACTGTCCTTGTTGTCATAATATACACATCAGGATATAATGGTGCAGACACACTGTGATGAATGGTATCGGTAACTGCTGTAACTGTACCTTGCCTTTAATACATTGGCCCTTTAAGACCGGGCTTGGAACCCTGGGGGACTCCGCCTCTGGCTCCGCCCTCAGGAAAAGGTATATAAGGTGATGCTCACTGGGCAGCATGCTGTGACCACACTTCTCGGCAGCTGTCCGGTTCTCTGGTAATTAAAGCCTTTGAATTACCAATCTTCTCTCCTGTGTCGAAATTGAAGGTATCTCACACACACTGACTGAATACTTCAAGACCAATCCACACACACAACACCGCAGCCAATCACCAGTTAGAGCACACTCACTATAAAGACAGAGGGCACTAGCTTTCCCGCTCATTCGGGATGCAGCCTCTGAGAAGGACAGAGCTCACAGCTTGTAGCACAGACCTTCACCATGTGCTAACAGTTTAGACTGGTCAGGACAGGCATAGGTCTTTAGTTTAATCTAACATAGTGTCAACGCACAGTGCAAGTATGTTCAACAGTTCCTAGCTTAATAAAATAGTGTTGGACTATTACAAGTGTTGGTAGCCTGTCTATGTTACTGCTGAGGTAAACGCAGTCTCACAAATCCCGAGTACCCAACACATCACTCGTCACGCCCCGAGTCAGGTGCGGCGAGGCCGATAATTCGTGCCCCTAAAGTATAATTTTTTAATGCCTGTTGATTTTTCACCAGAATTGCACACAACAGTATCATGGAGATTGATATTCATTTTCTGGAGACTCTTGGCCAATCCGAGTGGATTCGCAACCCTACCCAGGAACCCAATGTCGGGGTAAGAAGCAGACATGGACAGCAGCAGGTCCCACTATACCACAAGTGGCCCACCTACCAGCCAACCATGGACGATGGGGGGGGAGGCTCTCTCCATGTGAGGAATGGCAGTACTGAAATCTCAGCAGTAGCACTGGGAGGGGCCCTGGGGGCTACCCTCCCTCCCACCACCCTCTATTTGGCCCTTTGAGCCTTCCTGCGGCTGTGGCCTCCTCCATTTAGCTACAGACCTCCCAGAAGGGGAAATCAGTAAAACTTGGAAATGATTGGTACTGGTCCAGACTGCCATTCCATTTTAAGATATGCAAGACCAGCTTGGACCAGTCATTTCTAAGTTTACTGTTTTTCCCTTCTGACCGGGCCACCCTGTCATAGGCAAAACGCCAACCGCAATATGAAATGGTCCCTAATTAGGCCTTTGCATCTGCAAATCTTGCTGCCCACCTCCTTGCATAGGAGATGGGGGTGGGGAGCTAGCCGTCGTTAAAATATCATGATTGTGAGACCACATTGGAGAGTCAAACAGACACAACACCACTGCAATCTTAACAGCCCCAGAGGCTCCCACCCTGCCTCCAGGGCGATGTTAAAATCCTCAGCTATGACTCACTATGCAGAAACATATCAATATGCCCACACACAAACGCATAGACAAACAATTAGATAAATATAAAGGAGATTATTGACAATATGGAACAGTATGAGGAGGTATGGAACAGTACAAGACTGTATGGTACAGTGTGAAGGGGTATGGGACAGTATGAGAGAGTATGGAACAGTGCGAGACCACCATAATACCAGGACCAAAGAAGAATAAGGTAGCCTGCCTCAATGACTACCGGCCAGTGTCCCTGACGTCTGTTATCATGAAATGCTTTGAGAGGCTAGTCATGAGATGGATCACTGCCAGCCTCCCAGACGGTCTCGATCCACTGCAGTTTGCTGATCACCGCAACCGGTCCACAGCAGATGCTATCTCCCTGGCTCCACAATCAACACGCGAACACCTCGACAACAAGGACACCTACATCAGACTGCTGTTCATAGACTACAGCTCCGCCTTCAACACCATTATCCCAACAAGACTAATAACCAAACTCTGCAATCTTGGACTGACCCCTCCCTGTGCAGCTGGATCCTCGACTTCTTCACCAACAGACCACAATCTGTCAGGATAGGCAACAGCACCTCCTCCACAATAGTCCTCAACACCGGAGCCCTGCAAGGATGTGTGCTCAGTCCTCTATTGTACTCCCTATACACACACGACTGTGTGGCAAGATTTAACTCCAACTCAATCTATAAGTTTACAGATAATACGACTGTGGTGGGTCGTATCTCAAACAATGATGAATCAGACTACAGAGGGGAGATAGATCATTTGGTTGCATGGTGTACCGAAAACAACCTCTCTCTAAAGAAAGATCAAGGAACTGATCATCGACTTCAGGAAGCGCAGCACGACACACACTCCCGTCTACATCAATGCCTCCGAAGTGGAGATGGTCAGTAGCTTTAAGTTCCATCACCAAAAGTCTGTCCTGGTCCACTCACGTTGATGTAACAGTCAAGAAAGTCGAACAACGTCTCTACTTCCTACGGAAGCTAAAGAAATTTGGCATGTCTGCATCGACCCTCACAAACTTTTACAGATTTGCGACAGAGAGCATCACAGCTTGGTATGACAACTGCTCGGCTCAAGATTGCAAGAAACTGCGGAGTGTGGCAAACTCAACCCATCGCACGACACAAACTTGCACCCTCTCATTGATTCTGTCTACACCTCCCGCTGCCTCAGGAAGGCAGACAGCATTATCAGAGACCCATCCCACCCAGACTTTGCCCTCTGACAGACTCTTCCATCAGGCAGAAGATACAGAATTTTGAAGACCCGCACATCCAGACATAGGAACAGCTTATTCTCCACAGCTACAAGACTCCTCAACGACTCCCCCTCAGCCTGATCTGTTCTCTGTAAGAACACTATGCCCCCCCCCCCTCACCCTTGCTGACAGCCTAATGTTTCTCGAAGAAGTTGATAAATGGCTGCCACCTCTGGGCAAACCCCTGCAGCGATCACCTCAAGGTGAACTTGATTTTCTCGAGTCTGAGAAATCCTGCCATGTCGCTAATCCATACCCCCATCTTTGGGGCTCCAAGTCCCTCCATCCTAGTCCGATCCGTCTCTGGGCCACCAGAGACCAGAACACCAGCCTCTCTCACCCCTGGGTTCCCAGGTCTTCCGACACTCCAAAGATCACCAGCTCTGGACTCGGCACCACCCTCACCTTTAATACCTCTGACATGACGTCAGAAAACCTCTGCTAGAAACCTCTCAGCCTCGGACATGCCCAAAACACATGGTTCGCAGGCACCCCGCAGAGTGCTTACACATATCCTCCACCTCCTCAAAGAACCTGCTCATCTGGACCACCCTGTGGACCACCTTAAATTGTATCAGACTGAGCCTGGTGCACGACGAGGATGCATTGACTTGCCTCAGGGCCTCGTCCCACAATCCGGCCTCTAACTCCCCACCCAGCTTTTCTTCCCACCTTTGTTCAAGAAGGGGAGTAGAGACAACCCTGGTAATTATAGACCTGAGAGCCTTACTTCGGTTGTGGGTAAAATGTTGGAAAAGGTTATAAGAGATAGGGTTCATAATCATCTTGAAAAGAACAAGTTGATTAGCGATAGTCAACACAGTTTTGTGAAGGGTAGGTCATGCCTCACAAACCTTATTGAGTTTTTTGAGAAGGTGACCAAACAGGTGGATGAGGGTAAAGCGGTTGATGTGGTGTATGTGGATTTCAGTAAGGCGTTTGATAAGGTTCCCCACGGTAGGCTATTGCAGAAAATAAGGAAGTATGGGATTGAAGGTGATTTAGCGGTTTGGATCAGTAATTGGCTAGCTGAAAGAAGACAGAGGGTGGTGGTTGATGACAAATGTTCATCCTGGAGTTCAGTTATTAGTGGTGTACCGCAAGGATCTGTTTTGGGGCCACTGCTGTTTGTCATTTTTATAAATGACCTGGAAGAGGGTGTAGAAGGATGGGTTAGTAAATTTGCAGATGACACGAAGGTCGGTGGAGTTGTGGATAGTGCTGAAGGATGTTATAGGATACAGAGGGACATAGATAAGCTGCAGAGCTGGGCTGAGAGGTGGCAGATGGAGTTTAATGCGGAAAAGTGTGAGGTGGTTCACTTTGGAAGGAGTAACAGGAATGCAGAGTACTGGGCTAATGGCAAGATTCTTGGTAGTGTAGATGAACAGAGAGATCTCGGCATCCAGGTACATAAATCCCTGAAAGTTGCCAGCCAGGTTAATAGGGCTGTTAAGAAGGCATATGGTGTGCTAGCCTTTATCAGTAGGGGGATTGAGTTTCAGAGCCACGAGGTCATGCTGCAGCTGTACATAACTCTGGTGCGGCCGCTCCTGGAGTACTGCGTGCAGTTCTGGTCACCACATTATAGGGAGGATGTGGAAGCTTTGGAAAGGGTTCAGAGGAGATTTGCTAGGATGTTGCCTGGTATGGAGGGAAGGTCTTATGAGGAAAAGCTCAGGGAACATAGAACATAGAACAGTACAGCACAGAACAGGCCCTTCGGCCCTCGATGTTGTGCCGAGCAATGATCACCCTACTCAAACCCACGTATCCACCCTATACCCGTAACCCAAAAACCCCCCCCTTAACCTTACTTTTTAGGACACTACGGGCAATTTAGCATAGCCAATCCACCTAACCCGCACATCTTTGGACTGTGGGAGGAAACCGGAGCACCCGGAGGAAACCCACGCACACACGGGGAGGACGTGCAGACTCCGCACAGACAGTAACCCAGCCGGGAACCGAACCTGGGACCCTGGAGCTGTGAAGCATTTATGCTAACCACCATGCTGCCGTGCTGCCCCAGGGACTTGAGGTTGTTTTCATTAGAGAGGAGAAGGCTGAGAGGTGACTTAATAGAGACATATAAGATAGTCAGAGGGTTAGATAGGGTGGACAGTGAGAGTCTTTTTCCTCGGATGGTGATGACCAACACGAGGGACAGAGCTTTAAATTGAGGGGTAGTAGATATAGGACAGATGTCAGAGGCAGTTTCTTTACTCAGAGAGTAGTAGGGGTGTGGAACGCCCTGCCTGCAACAGTAGTAGACTCGCCAACTTTAAGGGCATTTAAGTGGTCACTGGATAGACATATGGATGAAAATGGAATAGTGTAGGTCAGATAGGCTTCAGATGGTTTCACAGGTCGGCGCAACATCGAGGGCCGAAGGGTCCGTAATGTTCTATGTTCTTCTCTTCACCTCCCCTATCGGGGCCCCTCCCACTCCATCAGTTCCTTGTAGATCTCTGAAACCTTCCCCTCTCCTACTCCTGTTCTCGACACCACCTTATCCTATAGCCCCTGGGAGGCAGGTGCAGGAAGGTCGAAACCTGCCTCTGCACAAAGTCCCTCACTTGCAGTTACCGGAACCCATTCCCACCTTGCAACTCAAACTCCTCCTCCAAACTCAGGAAGTCCTCACCGATAAAGAGATCTCCAAATCTCTCGATCCCTGCCCGGTGACACCTCCGGAACCCCCCATCCAGCCCCCCTGGAGCAAACCGATGGTTGCCACATATCGGTGCCCACACTGCCGCCCCCTCCAACCCCATGTGCTGCCGCCACTGTCCCCACACCCTCAGGGCTGCCAACACTACCGAGCTTGTGGAGTATCTGGCCGGCGAGAATTGCGTTAACAGTGCCCCTAAACTCGTGCCCCTACATGAGGCCGCCTCCACCCATTCCCAAACCAATCCCTCCCCCACTACCCACTTCCTGAACATCGTTATGTTCGCCGCCCAATAATAATTTGTACAGTTCGGAAGGCCCCCCCCCGCCCCCACCACACCTCGACCCCGCTCCAGCAGCACCTTCTTCACCCGCAGGGCTTTACCCGCCCACACAGACCCCAAGATCACAGCATTCCCCTTTTTAAATTACGCCTTGGGATAAAAATTGGGAGTCTCTGAAAGACAAACAGGAACCTTGGAAGGACCGTCATCTTCACTGTCTGCACCCTCCCCGCCAATGAAAGCGGGAGCGTATCTCAACTCCTAAAGTCCCCCTTCATCTGCTCCACCAACCGAGCCAGATTCAGCTCATGCAGCTGCTCCCACTCCCGCGCCACCTGGATACCCAAAAACCAAAAGCTTTCTCCCACAATCTCTCCTCCTGCCCCCTCCCTGAATCGCAAAGACCTCGCTCATGCCCATATTCAATTCATACCCCGAAAACCGACTGAATTCCTCTAGTAACCCCATAATCCCTCCAATCCCCTCCAGCGGGTCTGAAATATACAAAAGTAAATCATCCACATATAACGAGACCCTGTACTCCATTCCCCCCCTTCCCCCGCACTATCCCCTGTCAGACCCATGATGCTCTCAGTGCCATCACCAACGGTTCTATAGCAAGGGCAAATAGCAGAGGGGCGAGTGGACATCCCTGCCTCGTCCCCCAGTGCAGCCTGAAATAATCTGAACTCACTCGGTTCGTCCGCACACTCGCCACCGGTGCCTGGTATAACAACCGTACCCAGCCCACAAATTCTTTCCCAAATCCAACCCGCCCTAGGACCTCCCACAAATAGTTCCACTCCACTCGCTCAAAGGCCTTCTCTGCATCCATGGCGACCATTAGCTCTACCTCCCGTCCCTCTGGAGGCATCATGATCACATTAAGTAACCTCCTTATGTTGGCCGCCAGATGCCTCCTCTTCACAAACCACGTCTGGCCCTCCGCTCTCACCCCTGGGACACAATCCTCTATTCTTGAGGCCAAGATTTTAGCCAATAGTTTGGCATCTACATTTAGCAGGGAGATTGGTCTGTATGACCCACACTGTTCCGGGTCCTTTTCCCGCTTCAAAATGAGAGAGATCGAAGCCTGCGACAACATCGGGGGGAGTACTCCCAACTCCTTTGCTTCATTGAAGGCCCTTACCAACAGCGGTCCCAATCCCCCCCCCCCCCCCCCCTCCCCGGGAACTTCTTATAAAATTCCACCAGGTAGCTGTCCGGCCCCCGGGCCTTACCTGATTGCATCATGTCTATCCCCTCCACCACTTCTATCAGCCCAATTGGGGTCCCCAGGGCCTCCACCAACTCCTCATCCACCTTCGGGAACTTCAACCGCTCTATAAACCGCCTCATTGCCTCCGCCCTGGCTGGGGGTTCCGACTCGTACAAATTGCTATAAAAGTCCCTAAACACCTCATTCACCCCGCTGGGTCCAAGACCATATTCTCTCCCGATCTCCCTTGCAGCCTCCTGCTTCCTCAACTGGTGCGCTAGCATCCTGCTTGCCTTCTCCCCATACTCATAAACCGCCCCTCTCACCCTTCGCAACTGCCCCACCGCCTTACCCATAGATAATAGCCCAAACTCCATCTGCAGCCTCTGCCGCTCCTTTAGCACCCACCGCCTCCGGGGCCTCTGCTTTCCTCCTGTCCACCTGCAGGATTTCCTCCACTAGCCTTTCTATCTCCTCCCACTCCGCCTTCTCCCTGTGTGCCCAAATTGAAATAAACTCCCCTCTGCCTTTAGTGCCTCTCAACTGTACCTGCCAAAACCTCCCCCGTGTCATTAATCTCCACATATCCCCAGATGACTTTCCTCAGCCGCTCACATAGCCCTTCCTCCGCTAACAGTCCCACTTCCAGCCTCCATTGCTCGTTCCCTTTCCAGTTTTTCTTCACGATCTCTTGCCATGTGTGATAGTCACCACTGTTGCATTGTATATATCGCATGTGAGGTATTACGGTAAGGCTCCTGTACTACAGGTACGGGGGTAGATCCCTGCCTGCTGGCTCTGCCCAGTAGACGGAGTATAAATGTGTGGGCTCACCAACCTGCAGCCATTTCGGCAGCAGCTGCAGGATGCTACAAATCTCTGCGTAATAAAGCCTCGATTACTCTCTACTCTCGTCTCGTCGTAATTGATAGTGCATTAATTTATTAAGCGGAGATTTTACAACGATGGATCTCCGCATCAAGCCTGATCGTCTGTAGCTGCACCCTCAAGCAGACAACACCAAGTTGGGCTTCACACATTGGCTAGCTTGCTTTGAAGCCGACATCGAATCTGCGACTGACCCACCCTCAGAGACACAGATGCTCCAGATCCTCTACATGCGGCTGAGCTCCGATATCTTTCCCCTCATCCGGGACGCGCCGACCTACGCTGAGGCCATGGTGCTACTGAAGGAGAACTACACCCAGCATACCAACAAAATCTACGCCAGGCACCTTCTGTCCATGCGGCATGAACTCCCCGGTGAGTCTGTGGAAGATTTATGGCTTGCCCTGCAAGCCCTGGTGAGAGACTGCAATTGTCAGGCCGTATCAGCCGTTGAATATTCTGAACTTCTAATTAGAGACACTTTTGTTACGGGCATAGGGTCAGCGTACATCCGCCAGCGCCTCTTAGAAGGGGCTACCCTCGACCTCGCGGCGACCAAGAAACTCGCGATCTCACTCACAGTCGCTTACCACAACGTACAGGCATACGCCCCCGACCACATGGCCCACCCCTCCTGGGCATCATGGACCCCGCCAGCGAACACCCCATCGTGGACCCCACCAGCGACCGCCCCCAGCCAACCCCAGGCCTGCACCGCGCAGCAACCAACCAACTCCGGCAGCACTGCCCAGCGCGGAGCGCGCTCTGCAAGGCCTGAGGGAAGAAAGGACATTTCGCTGCAGTGTGCCAAGCCCGCTCGATTGCCGCTATTGTCCCTGCACCCCCCCATGTGCGACCCGTGGGCGCCGCCATCTTCCTCGCCTCAGACCACGTGCGGCCCATGGGCGCCGCCATCTTGCTCGCCTCACAACATGTGCGGCCCGTGGGCGCCGCATCTTTAATGCCGCCCGCCACATGCCCCCCGTGGGCGCCACCACCTTCCCCGCCCCAAGATCCCTGCTCGTCGGGCACCTCATCAGGCTGCTCATCGCCTGCAACTGCCGCCAACCATCCAGGGGCCTTCCAACACCAGCCGCGACTCGCCTCCATCACGATTGACCAGTCCCGACCGCACAACCACGCGACTGTGTCGACGACAGTGACGATCAATGGGCACGAAACATCCGGGAGCACTGAGAGCTTCATCCACCCCGAGGTATACCCCATCTCCACTCCGTGGAGATCCGGGGGTACTGCACCGCCACCCTCATCATCCAGGGCGTAGAGTTCAGCGACTTCCGGCTCTATGTCCTCCCCAACCTCTGCGCTGCCTTGCTACTCGGCCTGGACTTCCAATGCAACCTCCAGAGTCTAACCCTGAAATTCGGGGCACCTACCACCCCTTACTGTATGCGGTCTAATGACCCTTAAGGTCGACCTGCCTTCTCTGTTTGCAAACCTCACCCCGGATTGCAAACCCATCGCCACCAGGAGCAGACGGTACAGTGCCCAGGACAGGACTTTCATCAGATCTGAGGACCATCGGCTACTGCGGGAAGGGATCATCGAGGCCAGCAACAGCCCCTGGAGAGCCCAAGTGGTAGTTGTGAAAACCGGGGAGAAAAACAGGATGGTCGTTGACTACAGTCAGACAATCAATCGGTACACGCAGCTCGACGTGTATCCCCTCCCACACATATCTGATATGGTCAATCAGATTGTACAGTACCGGGTCTTCTCGACAGTGGACCTGAAATCTGCCTACCACCAGCTCCCCATTCACAAGGCAGACCGCCCGTATACCGCGTTTGAAGCGAACGGCCGCCTTTACCACTTCCTTAGGGTTCCATTCGGCGTCACTAACGGGGTCTCGGTCTTCCAACGGGAGATGGACCGAATGGTTGACCTGTACGGACTGCGGGCCACTTTCCCGTACCTGGATAACGTCACCATCTGCGGCCACAACCAGCAGGACCATGACGTTAACCTTTCCAAATTCCTCCACACCGCAAAACTCCTCAACCTAACCTACAACAAGGAGTAGTGTGTGTTCAGCACGGACCGATTAGCCATCCTCGGCTATGTGGTTCAAAATGGAGTTCTAGGACCCGACCCCGATTGCATGCACCCCCTCATGGAACTCCCCCTTCCCCACTGCCCCAAGGCCCTCAAACAATGCCTGGGGTCTTCCTGTACTACGCCCAGTGGGTCCCTAACTATGCGGACAAGGCCCGTCCACTCATTCACTCCACAGTTTTCCCCCTGACGGCCGAGGCTCACCAGGCCTTCAAACGTATCAAGGCCGACATCGCCAAGGCCGTGATGCACGCGGTCGACGAGACGCTCCCCTTCCAAGTCGAGAGCGATGCATCAGACGTCGCTCTGGCCGCCATCCTCAACCAGGCAGGCAGGCCCGTGGCATTCTTTTCACACACCCTCCATGCCTCCGAAATTCAGCACTCTGTCGAGAAGGAGACCCAAGCCATCGTAGAAGCTGTGCGGCATTGGAGGCATTATCTGGCTGGCAGGAGATTCAATCTCCTCACTGACCAATGGTCGGTTGCCTTCATGTTCAACAACACACAGCGGGGCAAGATCAAAAATGATAAGATCTTGAGGTGGAGGATCGAGCTCTCCACCGACAATTACGAGATTTTGTATCGCCTGGTAAGCTCAACGAGCCCCCGATGCCCTATCCCGAGGTACATGTGCCAGCGCACAGGTGGACCAACTCCGGACCCTGCACGACGATCTCTGTCACACAGGGGTCACCCGTTTTTTCCACTTCATAAAGGCTGGCAATCTGCCCTACTCCATCGAGGAGATCAGGGCGATCACCAGAGACTGCCAGGTCTGCGCGGAGTGTAAACCGCACTTCTACCGTCCAGACCGAGCACACCTGGTGAAGGCCTCCCGCCCCTTTGAACGCCTCAGCGTGGATTTCAGAGGGCCCCTCCCCTCCACCGACTGAAACACGTGCTTTCTTAGTGTGGTCAACGATTCCTCTTCGCCGTCCCATGCCCCGATATGACGTCCGCCACCGTCATCAAAGCCCTCAACACCTCTCTGTTCGGTTTCCCCGCCTACGTCCACAGCGACCGGGGATCCTCATTTATGAGCGATGAGCTGCGCCAGTACCTGCTCAGCAGGGGCATCGCCTCGAACAGGACCATCAGCTACAACCCCCGGGGAAACGGGCAGGTGGAGTGGGAGAATGGGATGGTCTGGAAGGCCGTCCAGCTGGCCCTATCTCCCGGCCTCCCGCTGGCAGGAGGTCCTCCCCGACGCCCTTCACTCCATTCGGTCGCTCCTTTGCACTGCGACTAACGAAACTCCCCATGAATGCCTCCTTGCCTTCCCCAGGAAGTTACCTCCGGGGTTTCGCTCCCAACATGGCTGGCAGCTCCAGAACCTGTTCTCCTCCGCAAGCACGTGCGGCTCCACAAGGCGGACCTGTTGGTCGACAGGGTACAGCTGCTTCACGCGAACCTGCAGTACGCCTACGTGGTGTACCCCGACGGCCGCCAAGACACGGTCTCCCTCAGGGACATGGCGCCAGATTGGTCCCCACATCCCCCCCTCTGCCCCAGCGCCACCCTCCCTCCCCCCAGTGCACCTCACCACAGCCCCCGCTCCACGACGATCCGTCCTCCTCTTGGTCCCACCTGGGGATGAAGATGAGGTCGACACACTCCCGGAGTCACCGGCGACCAAACCAACGCCTGCATCGCCACC
This sequence comes from Scyliorhinus canicula, assembly GCF_902713615.1. NCBI lineage: Eukaryota > Metazoa > Chordata > Chondrichthyes > Carcharhiniformes > Scyliorhinidae > Scyliorhinus > Scyliorhinus canicula. The sequence goes on from NC_052147.1 coordinate 91,294,864, forward strand.
GGGACTGCAGCGTTCACAACGGAGGATCAAGGTGCCCGATCGTCTGAATTTGTAAACTTTTCCTAAAATGTTAAACATCTGCATGTAAATGGTCTTCCACCACCCCCGCTGGACTCTTTTTTAACAGGGGGTGAATGTGGTAGTCACCACTGTTTGTATAATACTTGTATTAGAGGTAACACGGTAAGGCTCCTGTACTACACGTACGGGGGTAGATCCCTGCCTGCTGGCTCCGCCCAGTAGGCGGAGTATAAATGTGTGGGCTCACCGACCTGCAGCCATTTCGGCAGCAGCTGCAGGAGGCTACACATCTCTGCGTAATAAAGCCTCGATTACTCTCTACTCTCGTCTCCTCGTAATTGATAGTGCATCAATTTATTAAGCATCACCGTGCTGTGGTTGCTGCCACTGTTGTCTTCCCCTGTGCTCTCCCCCCCCCCCGTCCGGCCGTTTTTGTTCCCTTAATGCTTGCCCCCTCTGGCTCACCTTTTTTGTTCTCCCCCTTCTCCCCCCCACCCTCCCTTCCACCCCCCTTCTCCCCCTCTTCACTGCTGCCCCCCATTCTGTCTTGCTGGGTTTTGCTACGTCATCTTGCTCCCCCGGCTAGTCCTCCCTCACTTTTCTCTTTCTATCTTGTCCTGGCTATTTCTCCCTGGCTACTGGCTCCTTATTTATTTATGTGTTGGCCACAAACAGGTCCTGGAACAGTCGGGTAAATGGTTCCCATGTTTTGTGGAAGCCCTCTTCCGGCCACAGTTGCCAAATGTGATTTTCTCCACAGGTCGGGCAGCCAGTCTGCAGCTTTGGGTGGAGCTGCTGCCCACCAGCCAAGCAGGATTCCACAGCGGGTGATCAGGGAGGCAAAGGCAATGGCATCCACCCTCCTCCCCACAAAGCAATCTGGCTGGTAGTTTGGGGCATAGATGTTCACCAGCACCACTGGCATCCCCTCCAATTTCCCACTCACCATAACATACCTCCCCCCCAGGGTCTGCCACTATACTCTGCACATCAAATACCGCCCGCTTGTTGATCACAATCGCCGCCCGCCTCATTTTAGAATCCAATCCCAGTGAAATACCTGCCCTACCCATCCCTTCCTCAGTCTAGTCTGGTCCCCACTTTCAGGTGAGTCTCCTGTAGCATGGCCACGTCTGCCTTCAAGCTTTTTAAATGTGCGAACACACGGGCCCCCTTGACCGGCCCATTCAACCCTTGCATGTTCCATGTGATCAGCCTGGTCGGAAACCTGCCTCCTACTCGCCACTGATTCCCCTCCTCCGCCTGCTCAGTCATCCTACTAGTGCAAACAAAACAATCCCACCCCAGAGCCAATCGAAGAGAACAAACCCCAATCCCCCACCAAAGAGCAGATCAAACACAAAGCAAAACAATGGTCCCAAACACAGTATAACAGTGACCCAACCCCAGAAACACAGCGCACAAGCATGTCCATCAAAGTTCAAAGACCACCTTCCCCTGCCAGTCCATTGTCTCTAACAAACTCCATCGCCTCCTCCGGCATCCCGAAATACAGTTCCCAGCCTTCGTAGGTCATCCGCAAGCGCGCCAGATACAGCATTCTAAACTTCACCCCCTTCTTGAAGAGGGCCACCATGACCTTCTTAAAGCTCGCTCTCCTCTTGGCCAGCTCTGCCCCCAGATACACACAGATTCCCACCTCAGAATCCGCTCCTTGTCCAGGAAACGGTGCAACCGTTCCACCATCGCCCTCGGCGGTTCGTTCCCCTATGGCTTCCTCATTAGCGCCCTATGTGCTTGATCTACTTCCAGATGTCGTGCGAATGCTCCTTCTCCCAGAAACTTCTCCAACATCTTCCCCACGTATGCGCCAGTGTCTGCTCCCTCGCTTCGCTCCGGCAGGCCCACGATTCTGAGATTCTGCCTGCGTGACTGGTTTTCCAGGTTTCTCCTGGAGTCCCCTCTTCTGATCCCACATCAGCCCCGTCTCCGCTGCAATTGAGGGGGTGCTGCTCCTGGTGTTCCCCCGCCACCTCCTCCATCTTCAGGATTGCCTGACCCTGGGCCTCCACACGGACGATCACTGCCTTAATCGAGTCCTGGGCAGGTCCTCCAGATTCTCCTTGTGTTGCTGGGTGAACTTCCTGTTCAGGAAGCCCACCAGCTGCCCTGTTGACCTCTGAGCTGGCAGGGACCGTACTTGCCCTTCCGCCACCTCCACGTGTGTCGCAGACACCACACCAGCTTTTACTAACTGTTTCATTCTTTTGCGACTGTTTCTGGTCCTCAACTTCATACACCAGTGGATCACTCTCTTCTACCAGCACTCCTGCACTTTTTTTCCTCCACACATCCTCCCATTACCCGGGAAAAGGTCCAAAAAAACCGCCACGAGCGGGAGCCACCAAATGTGCGACCACGATGGTCACCACTGAGAAGTACCCAATCACTGTTTGTTGATGTACTATTTGTCAATGTACTCTGTCGATTATTCTTTTTGTCTACTATATAGGTACTGTGTATGTTCCCTTGTCCGCAGAAAAATACTTCTCACTGTACTTCGGTACATGTGACAATAAATTAATAATTTATGAGGGATTGTATTTAGTCCTAGCTAAATAGCTCATGGAACTTAGTGGGATACAGATGATGCAATTAATAAGAGGAGCCAGGTCTGTCTGTAGTTTTTCAGTCTGATGTAGGATTTTAAGTTGAACAGCAATTTTGCCAAATGCTGTTAAATTGAGCTGAAGTGGTGTGGGTCGTATAGGCCCATGTCACTTTTGAATGTGGACGCAAAAGTATTGGCGAAGGTACTGGCGGGTAGACTGAAGAAGTGCCTCCCGAAGGTGATAGGTGAGGATCAGACGGGGTTTGTGAGAGGGAGGCAGCTCTTTTCAAACGTTAGAAGGGTACTGATTGTTGTTATGGCACCGGCAGAGGGGAAGGAAACAGAGGTGGTTGTGGCATTGGACGCTGAGAAGGCGTGTGACCGGGTAGAATGGGGGTACTTGATGGCAGTTCTGGAGCAGTTTGGGATTGGATCAAGATTTGTGAACTGGGTAAAGCTGCTATATAAGGAGCCGAGGGCGAGTGTCCGCACAAACAAAATCAGCTCAAGATACTTTCCTCTCCACCGTGGGATGAGGCAGGGATGTCCTATGTCCCCCCTGCTGTTTGCACTCGCGATTGAGCCGTTGGCCATTGCATTAAGAAGTTTGTGAGTGTGGAAAGGAATAGTGCGGGGGAGGGGGGGGGGAGAGAGAGAGAGCATAGGGTGTCCTTATATGCCGATGACTTGCTGTTATACGTGCCGGAACCGAGTGTGTCGATAGGGGGAATATTGGAGCTGCTTCGAGTGTTTGGGGCTTTCTCGGGGTACAAACTAAATCTAGACAAGAGTGAGTATTTTGTGGTGTCTTGGCCAGGGGTGGGAGAGGGGTGGGGGGGCTGCCATTCCATAGGGCAGGGATTCACTTTAGGTATCTGGGATTGCAGGTTGTCCGGGAGTCAGGTACAACGGGCGCGATTCTCCCAAACCGGGAGACATCGTAAGGCTGGCGTCAAAAACAGGCGGGTTTGACGCCAGCCTCCGCCCCCCCGACCAGGAACCGATTCTGGTCCCCGGTCGGGGCTAGCATCCCGCGGCCGTGAACTCCGGCATCGCGGGCTTAACGAATTTCGTTAAGCCCGCTTGCCGGAGTTTGCGACGGCTGACGCGTCACATGACGTCAGCCGCGCATGCGCGGATTAGAAGACTCCAACCCACGCATGCGCGGATGACGTCATCGCGCATTTGCGCGAAACCTGCGCATGCGCGGGCCGGGATGCCCCTCAGCCGCCCCGCGAATGGATACAGCGGGGCGGCGGAAGGACAAAGAGTGCGCGGGGTAAGTACCCACTGCCCGCGATCGGTGCCCACCGATCGCGGGCCCATGGCACCCTTGGCACGGCCGTGGTACTGCCGTGCCAATTGGTGCCATGGTTCCCAAGATCCCAACTTTACGGCCGTTTTTACGAACGGTCAGACCAGGTGTGTTTGACGTTCCTAAAAACGGTCGTAAAGGGCTTGGACTTCGGCCCATCGGCCAGCTGAGAATCGCTGCTCGCCGTAAAAAAACGGCGGCAGCGATTCGTGTCGGGAGTCGGGCGTGGGGGGGGGGGAGAATAGCGGGAGGGCGTCAGACTAGCGTGGCCGTAAAAATTTACGACCCCCGCTATTCTCCGCACCGTCGTGAGTGCGGAGAATTGCGCCCAACATTTCTAGTTTGGTGGGGAGAGTTAAAGCCGATCTGGCAAGGTGGGATGGTCTCCCTTTGTCACTGGCGGTTCGGGTACAGGTGGTTAAAATGAACGTGTTGCCACGATTTCTGTTTATTTTTCAATGCCTACCGATTTTCCTGCCAAAGACTTTTTTCAGAGCGCATAGGGAGAAAGCGGAGTAGGTGGAGAAGGCAACACTGGTGGATAGGAGGTATTCGGAGAGCCCGGAGGCAGGGCTATTGAAGGAGAGGCAGAGGCTCCAGATGGAGTTTGGGTTAGAGTCCATGGGAAGGCAGTGGGGCAGTTACAGAGGGCCAGAGGGGCAGTGTACGAGTAAAGGGGGAAAGCGAGCAGGATGCTGGTCCATCAGTTGAGGAAGCAAGAAGCGGCGAGGGAGATTGGCAGATAAGGGCAGGGTGATGTTGGACCCGAAGGGGATGAATGGCGTGTTTGAGGTGTTTTACAGGAGATTATACGCATCGCAGCCCCTGGCCGGGGGGAGGGGATGCGGCGGTTTTCGGACGGGCTGGACAGGTAGAGGAGGAGCTGGTTCAGGGAATGGGGGCCCCAATTGAGTTGAGAGAGGTGATGGAGAGCATGGGGGCGATGCAGGCAGGGAAGGCCCAGGTCCGGACAGGTTGCGTGGAGTTTTATAAAAATTTTGGGGGGGGGATCTTGGGTCACTGCTGGTGTGGGCATGTAACGAGGCAAGGACGTGCCGGTCGCAAGTGTGCGGACGAACCGAATGAGCTTGGGATATTTTGGGCTGCATCGAGATGAGGTAGGGGTGCCTGCTCGCCCCATTACTGGAGGATAGTGTCCCGGGGGTGGTTGCAGAAGATCAAACAAGCTTCATAAAGGGCAGGCAGCTCACGAGTAATATAAGATGGCTGTTGAATGTAGTGATGACTCCATCAGGGCTCTGGTACTGGAGGTGGTGGTGTCCATGGACGTGGATAAGGCATTTGATCGAGGGGAGTGGCGGTATTTGTTCGAGGTTTTGGGAAAGTTTGGGTTTGGGGCGAGATTTGAGGCATGGGTGAGGTTGCTGTATGTGGCACCAAGGACGAGGGTGAGGACGAATGATATGAGTCTCGAAGCTTTGACTTACACAGGGGTGCCCGCTGTCGCCGTTACTGATTGCGTTGGCCATAGAGCTGTGGGCGATGGCTCGCCGGGCGTCGGCGAAGTGGGAACTTCTCATTGGTTCCGTTGGGCCATCTGACTATGCACAACAGAATGGCCCAAGAAGGGCAGCAAGGTGGCGCAGTGGTTAGCATTGCCGCCTCACGGTGCCGAGGTCCCAGGTTCGATCCCGGCCCTGGGTCACTGTCCGTGTGGAGTTTTCACATTCTCCCCGTGTTTGTGTGGGTTTCACCCCCACAACCCAAAGATGTGAAGAGTAGATGGATTGGCTTCACAGCTCCAGAGTCCCAGGTTCGATTCCCGGCTCGGGTCACTGTCTGTGTGGAGTCTGCACGTTCTCCCCGTATCTCCGTGGGTATCCTCCGGTTTCCTCCCACAGTCCAAAGATGTGCAGGTTAGGTGGATAAGCTATGCTAAAATTGCCCTTAGTATCCAAAAAAGGTTGGGTGGGGTTACTGGGTTGCGGGGGTAGAGTGGAGGGTGCTCTTTCCAAGGGCCAGTGCAGACTCGATGGGACAAATGGCCTCCTTCTGCACTGTAGATTCTGTGATTCTCTGATTCTATGAGACCCCGCTGAGTTGCAGTTCACCGTGACACATGTGTCAATCCCTCCACCCAACGCCACCCTCACCAACCCCCTCACCATCACCCCCACCCTCACCCCCACTCTAATCATACATCTTGTCTTGTGCCTTGCAGGACCTGCTGGTGATGGGGCGGATCCATCTGGTGTCTCCCGCCCCAGCCAGTGCCACAGCCAGAGCCCCCCCCCGGTGGGCCGAGCAGCAACGAAGAGAGCAGTACAACGGTGGCCCTCGACACGAGACCCAGGACACCCTGGAGCTTGAGTCCGTGTTGACATACATTTCCCATCACAGCTATCTCCAACACCCTCCACCATCCCAGAGACACTCACCTCGTTTAGTGAAGAGACTCCTCGGACACTCTCTGATGTGCACTACACCACTGCTCCAGTACATTAGCGAACGATCGGAGGGTGGGCAGACCCCAGGGACTAACTACTGTCCAGAAGGGTTTCGGGCGGAGACTTCTGCTGGTGGTAATGTGCTGAGCAGTCTCACAGCTCCAAAACACAACCAAACAGGCACTTTTTGTCAAATTTAGCCCTAAAATTCAGACCCATTCATCCATCAATAATAAAGCAAGAGAAGAAGAACGACAATATGCCAGCAAACTGGAGCTCGATGAGCCGCAGAGATGGCAGGAGCGGAGGGAAAGGTCAAGAGCAGCAGTGGACGAGACGAAAGACCCACGAAGCAAGGGGTCCCCGGCCACCCCAAAGGGAGGGAGACCGATGACTGGAACAGTGGCCTTTCACCACCCCAGCCTGGAGATGGATGGAAGACGTTCCTGTCCAAGGAACTGTTGGTGAAGAGGGAGGCGATAAAGGTGGCGATCCAGGTGGCGGTCAAGGTGGCAATGACACCTACAATTCTACTACTGGGCAGCGACAATGGAAAGAGTGATGGGATGGATAAAGGAGCCAGAGGCCGAGTGGATCTGTGAGGAGGAGGCTTCCTGCAAGGGGACGTCCCTCTGGGCCCTCGCCAGGGCGGCACTCCCATCCCTGCCCAAGAAACAAACCAACAGCCCAGTGGTGATAGCCACCCTCCAGACGTGGAACCAGCTACGGCAGCAATTCGGCCTGACCAAAATGTCCGACAAAGCCCCAATCTGCAATAACCACAGGTTCACACCAGCACTCACCGACGCCACCTTCAAAAGATGGAGCCAGGACGGGGGGACATTGACAGTCAGGGACCTTTACACCGACGGTAGGGTCACAACACTGGAAGAACTGACGCAGAGATTCCAACTAGCTAAAGGCAACAAAATCAGATACCTGCAGCTTTAAAACTTCCTACAGAAGGAGACAAGGACATACCTGCGACATATCCACAACCACCACGACAGACACTATTAGAAGAGCTACTGGACACTGACATCCAGGGAGGGGGGTTCAAGGAGAGAGGAGCTGGAATGGGGGGGGGGGGGGGGGGGGGGGGGGATAGGGAGGATTGTGGGCTCAGCCAGCCAGACGGCAACAGACTGCAAATAGGGAAACCTAAGAAGGAACCTTTGTGACTGTATAATAAATGAAAATGAACAGCAATGAAAATGCCAATAAAAATTTTTTTTTTTAAAAGGTGGCAGAGACGGAGAAATTGGTCTCCATGCAAACGGCGATCGAGAGTCCGGGGAAGAAGCACAAGGGAAGACGAGCTTGAGAAGACGTCAACAAAGCAGAGCGACAGGATTGTTGCTCTGGAGGCTGAAATTAAAAGGTTGGTGACAACCCAGGGGAGCCTATAGGGGAAGGTCAAGAAGCAGGAGAATCGGTCCCACACCAAAATATACGGATCGTGGGCCTGCCAGAGGAGATCGAGGGCAGGGACCCGATGGACTATGTGGACCAGATGCTGGGCAACCTGGTCAGGAGGGACAGCTTCCCCAGACCGCTGGAGATTGACAGGGCACACAGATAGCACCGACCGAAACCCAAAGCGGGGGAGCAGCTGAGGGCAATAATTGTAAACTGCATCAGTATCAATACCAGGAAAGGATCCTGCAGTGGGCCAGACAGACAAAGGCGAGCAGCTGGGGAGGACACAGAATTGACGTCTACCAGGACATTGTGGCTGACCTGGCAAAGAGCAGTGCTGAATTCAACCAGGCGAAATCGGCCCTGTATAAGAGCGGAGTTAAGTTTGGAATGTTGTGGGTGGCACGGTGGCGCAGTGGTTAGCATTGCTACCTATGGCGCTGAGGACCCGGGTTCGATCCCGGCCCCGGGTACCTGTCCATGTGGAGTTTGCACATCCTCCCCGTGTCTGCGTGGGTCTCACCCCCACAGCCCAAAGATGTGCAGGTTAGGTGGATTGGCCACTCTAAATTGTCCGTTGATTGGAAAAAAATAATTGGGTACTCTAAATTTAAAAAAAAGAACCTGGCTCTAGGTCACGTTCCAAAATAATGGACATTATTTCAACACCTGGACGAGGTGGATGGGTTTGTGCGGATGAACAGCCTGGACAGGGGGCAGGTGAGTTAGCGCTGGGAGAAAGCAGAAAGGGTGAAAGAAAAAGAACTATGATGGACTTATACCATGTTTGCGCAGGACAACTGCCTCGCTCTGAACAGGAATGTTAAAGCACAGGAAATGGTGAGGGCAGCGAAGCACAGGATGGGGTGAAGAGGGAACAGCAATCTAGCAGGCACAGGAAATGGGTATAATCAGGCCCTGGAGGGGGGGCCACCACACTATCGGGAAAAGCTAGCGCAGGATGTATGAAAACAAGGGGAGGCAATGGCACACCTTCCGGCAGAGGAGGGATCATCTGGCATGATGGGGGGCACAAGGGCAGGGATGGGAATGCAAGGGGGCAGATAGGGAAGGGGGGAGTAGGCAGCAGAGGTGACACGGAGGAAGGAGGGACACAAGGGAAATACCAGGATAAGAAAGGGTTGTTTTTCAGATCGGCTTCAGCAGGTAAGGTGCAGATTGAGGGAACAAAATGGCGCCACAAGCAGGGCAACACGGTGGCGCAGTGGTTAGCATTGCTGCCTCATGACGTCGAGGTCCCAGGTTCGATCCCGGCTCTGAGTCACTGTCTGTGTGGAGTTTGCACATTCTCCCCGTGTTTGCGTCGATTTCGCCCCCACAACCCAAAGATGTGCAGGTTAGGTGGATTGGCCATGCCAAATTGCCCCTTAATTGGAAAAAATGAATTGGGTACTCTAAATTTTTTTTTTTTTAAAAGATGGCACCGCCAGCAGCCACTTTGGAGGGTCCCTGAACAAAGGGAGATCCCGGAGTGCAGGGGCACATCCATGTGGCGTACACACAGTTGGAAGCCATGTTGGGTGCCCCCTGGACAAAGGGAAACCACCGGGCCTCATGGTGATATAGGTGGCCACAGCCATGTTGGACGGCCCCCTAACAAAGGGAAGTTATCAATAGATGCCAATAGTGTCACTGATATATAAAGGGGTTACAGGTGGCACTATTTGTTTGTGGAGATTTGTGGGTGAAGTAGGATCAAAGAAATAAAGGTGTTTTGTGGAGAAGCAGAAGTCTTGTCTCCTTTACTGTACAGCAACCCAGAGGCTTGAACAGTGGTAGCAGAGAATGGTTGCTGGGCCAAAGTAAAGGGACGCAAGATACAACTATTTCAGGAAAACCCCCCAGAAAACTTCACTCAAATTCTAAATCAACAAAGGAGTGAGTAAGAAGACAACAATATGGCTGAAACCAGAATAGAAATATCAGGATATAACTATCCACCATTATTTTCAGACACGGAACCATATGACCAATGGAGAAGTGAAGTTATCATGTGAACTTAGGTAACTGCTTTGGGGAAAAGGAAACAAGGTATAGCATTGGCTCTTTCTTTACCTTACAAAAGTAAAATCAGCCGCAAAGTGTTTTCCTAACTAGAGTTAGAACATTTGAACTCGGAAGGCGGTCTGGAGAATCTATTGAACTTCACGAATAAGATTTATCAAAAGGATGACTTATTAAGTGCATATGAAGCCTGGTCAGAATTTGATAGATTCTGGAAAACAGAGGATATTTCTATTGAGGAGTTTGTAATGGAATTTAACAGACTATACAAAAAGCTGCAAAAATATCACCTGGAATTTCCACAATCTGTGTTGACATTTAAGTGACTGGACTGTGCTAAAGTGACCAATATGGATAGGCTCCTAGTTTTGACAGGAGTTAAGTTTGCAGATAATAATACCTTATTTGATGAAATGATAGAGGCCTCAAAAACGTTTTTACGGAAACATTCAATTCCTGTGGCTCATATGACACAAATGGGTCAGTCAGCAATAAAGCAGAATGTGGAAGATACACTATTAACAAGATGGCAAAATCGTACGGGTACAAGCAGGCGATGAGAGTCTGGAAGAAGATTGGGACCCGGAAATTATGAGCACAGAAACCACTTTAATACCTATAACAGGAGGAGGGACATGCGGAATGGCAATAGGAAAATGAACCCCAGAAATGCTCAGGGTATGGTAAATCGATGTTTTCAGTGTGACTCTAAATTTCATTATGCTTTCAACTGCCAACACGTTTTAATAGAGTGTTTGAAGCTATACATGACACGGAAGAATCGGAAGAGGAAAAAGATAGTGACCAGAAAGAAGGCATTGTCCTATTAACAAGCAGTTTTATGCCGGTAATGAGAGTGTTGGTTGCAGAATCCTTCAATTATGCTGTATTGGACAGTGGCTGCACATCTACTGTGTGTGGGATTGACTGGTTAAAATGTTACTTGGACTCTTTAAATACTGAAAATCATAACAAGGTTAAAGAATTTGAAAGTTCCACAAGTTTTAGGTTTGGGGATGATAATACCCTGAAGTCATTGAAAAGAATGGTGATCCCTTGAAATATTGCCGGAGTGAATTATTTCATTAACACAGATGTTGTGTCAACCTTTGCTTCTGAGCAGACCGTCGATGAAGGAAGCACACATGAAACTGGATATGGAAAATGATAAGACAACAGATTTTGGAAAGATGGTGGACTTACAATTTACACAGTCGGGGCGCTGTTGTATTCCATCAATGACAAATAATATTTTGGGTAAAGACGTTAAGAAAGTGTTATTCGCAGCTGGAAATGAGACTTTAGCTGATAAAAAGCTCATTGTATTGAAACTGCATAGGCAATTTGCGCATCCGTCTCCTCAGAGGCTGAAAAATGTATTAAAGGATGCAGCGGTAAGGGTGAAGACTATATTAAGCTGATAGAAGAGGTCAGTGATTGCCGTGAGGTTTGTAGAAAGTACAGAAGTACACCATCCCAGCCGATAGTAACTCTATCCTTGGCTAGGAATTTTAACGACATTGTGGCCATGGACCTTAAAATCAGGGACAAAGCAAACAATATATTTATTTTGTAGATTTAGTGACCAGATTTAGTCAATCAACCATTGTACGTGGTAAAGAAAAGAGAGTAATTCTGGATCAGATCAAGGAAAACTGATAGAGACAGGAATGGGCCCCAGAAATGCTCAGGGTATGATAAATCGATGTTTTCAATGTGACCGGCAAAATTCCTTCCAGACAATGGGGGAGAATTTGCTAATGATGAGTTTTGGGATGTGTGTGAAAACATGAATATCACAGTCATGAATACAACTGTGATAAGCCCATTTAGTAATGGAGTGTATAAGAGAAACTATGCTGTAATAGATGACATGTTCTAGAAAATTTTGGCAGATCAACCAAATTGCAAGTTAAATCCAGCCTTAGCATGCGCGGTACATACAAATAATTTGTTGCAGATGGTTGGGGGCTATAGACCCAATTAGTGTTTGGTAGAAATCCTAAAATTCCATCCATTTTGGATAACCAGTCTCCAGCTTGGGAAAGGACTACAATTAGCTCTGCCTTTGCTAAGCATTTAAATGCATTACATAGTAGCAGAAAAGCTTTTTTGGAAGCAGAAATCTCTGAAAAAATTCACAGATCTTTAAAGCATAATGTACAGCCATCAAATACTGTTTTTCAGCAAGGAGACATAGTATACTATAAGGGAGACAATTGTAATGAATGTAAAGACCCAGGGAATATCATAGGCATAGATGGCAAAACAATTGTTTTGCAACATGGTAATCAGACTATTAGGGTACATTCATCAAGGATAATTGGGGCAGCACGGTAGCATTGTGGATAGCACAATTGCTTCACAGCTCCAGGGTCCCAGGTTCGATTCCGGCTTGGGTCACTGTCTGTGCAGAGTCTGCACATACTCCCCGTGTGTGCGTGGGTTTCCTCCGGGTGCTCCGGTTTCCTCCCACAGTCCAAAGATGTGCAGGTTAGGTGGATTGGCCATGATAAATTACCCTTAGTGAGGGCAGCACGGTGGCCTAGTGGTTAGCATAACCGCCTCACGGCGCTGAGGTCCCAGGTTCGATCCCGGCTCTGGGTCACTGTCCGTGTGGAGTTTGCACATTCTCCCCGTGTCTGCGTGGGTTTCGCCCCCACAACCCAAAAATGTGCAGAGTAGGTGGATTGGCCACGCTAAATTGCCCCTTAATAGAAAAAATAATTGGGTAATCTAAATTAAAAAAAAAAAAAAAAAAAAAAAAAATTACCCTTAGTGTCCAAAATTGCCCTTAGTGTTGGGTGGGGTTACTGGGTTATGGGGATAGGGTGGAGGTGTTGACCTTGGGTACGGTGCTCTTTCCAAGAGCCGGTGCAGACTCGATGGGCCGAATGGCCTCCTTCTGCACTGTAAATTCTATGATAGTGGGTACGGATTACAAACTTGGAAATTTAGAAAGAGCAGACGAACATGATGAGAAACCAGGGTCATCTGATAGGCATGTGTTACAGAACTATGAGGACCAGTTAACTGAAATAGACAAGGGGCGGGATTCTCCGGGTCTCCGACGCCAAAATCGCATTCGGTGATTGGCCAGAGAATTATATTGGCGCCAAAATCGGGTGGCGACGCCGCTTTTGTGCTGCTCCACCCCTCCAAAATGGCGTACTCTAGGAGTATGTCGCATGAATGGTCTCGGGACTTTACCTGATGCCCTCCTCACGATGGGCCGAGTTCCCAATGTCATCGGTCACGAGTGGTATTTACTTTCGGGAACTCGGGGTGGCGGCTGCGGATTATGTCCAGCGCCGCCACAGTCAGAGGGAGCCGATTCCCAGGCCGTGGGGGGGGGGGGGGGTCTCTGGCATGGCTGGAGGGCAGTGGTGGGGGTAGTCTGCGGGTGGGGAGCCTGGCCAAAGGGGGTCACTATTTGGTAGGCTGGGTCCACGCGCGGCCGACGCCTTGTTGTATGGCACAGCCGCTGCAGACTGCCACCGTGCGAATGCGCGGCCCTGGACCCGGCAATTCTCCGGCCCTATCTGCAGCTGGAGCCAGATGCTCCGCTGTGTGCCTGCTAGGCCCCCACCATACAGAGGATCGGTGGCCGTTTTGCGTTGTTTTTCTGGTTGTATAATGCCACCATTCCCACGCCGCTGTCAGCACTTTGTCTCAGAATCAGAGAATAACAGTCCAGAGTACCTGTGGAGGAACACAATATTTCTGATGAATTAGAACAGGCGATTTTTCCAAAAGGACAACTGCCAAAAGTTGGGACAAAAGTGATATACTTGCTTGAAGTCAATGGAAGGTTGCAACTGTTGTTAGTAGAGCAGGGAAGGCCACTGGAAAGTATAAACACTGGTTGAATGTACAGAATACAGGGGAGGCTGTGATTTGAAACACGAAGTTCAAAAATGGAGGGCACAGAAACGCAGTGTCAGTTCCGATAGTACATCGGATAGTGAACATGGTCACAGGTAAAGGTTGAGAACTATTGAAAGGACATCCCACAGCAGAAGGGAAAGATCAAGCAGCAGCGGTACAGAACAAGATACCAAGCGGGATCGGGGACAAAGTTTGACAAGGTCTCGGAATATAGGTAAGACTACGAATGCTACTAGGAGTAGAAGCCCACATGCTCGTGAGATTTTGGTGGCCTCCAATAAATTAGTTGAAAAAGTTATAAAAGAGGCCAAACGGCAAGAACTGAATTTGAGGTATACACGGAAATACCGGATAGGGGACAAAGAGCTCTATCCCACAGATGGATTTGCACGGAAAAGGTTCTTCCGGATGGAACTTATAAGGCAAAGGTGAGGCTTGTGGCAAGGGGATTAGAAGATCAGGATTTCCCTACGGCAGGAAAGGTTATTTTAAAGATCTTCTTGGCTCTATTAGCCACAAAGGCATGGGAATGCAAATCTATAGATATAAAAGCTGCCTTTTTGCAGGGGCATCCTCCGCCTCCTAAAGAGGCAGCTAACACAGAAGGGGTACTCTGGAAGTTGAATAAATGTGTACATGGATTAAATGATGCAGCTGGAGTCTGGTATTTTTCGGTAAGGTCAGTTTTGGTAAAGTTAGGCTGTTGCCAGTTGAAAGCAGATCTGGCAATGTTTTACTGACACTATGAAGGAAATCTTTCTTGCATCTTCATGATGCACATCGATGGTTTTTTGTGGGATGGTAATAGTGATTTCAAAGCTATTGTAATCTCTGGGTTGAGGAAAGAATTCAGGGTTGGAAGTCAGGCCTTCAGGTGCTTTCAAATGTATTGGGATGGAAATCAGACAGGCTGAGTCAGGTGTCACTTTACGTCAGCAATTTTACTTGGTGAGCATCAGCTCAATAGCAATTAGTCGTGGTCACAAAAAGACGCAGTGGTTTCAAAGACGGAAAAAGAAGAACTGTGAAGTTCAATTGGGCAACTGAATTGATTAGGTGGACAGACTAGACCGGACATTAGTTTTGATGTTCTAGAGTTGAGTACAAAAATGAATGATCTTAAAGTGGAAGACACAATGAGCAAACAAAATGTTGGCCAAACTAAAAATGCAGGAGTGTGTTTTGAGGTTCCTGTTTTTAGGTGATCTGAGGCATTTGAAACTCATAGGGCGGAATTCTCCGCTCCCCACGCCAGGTGGGAGAATCACGGGAGGGCCGGGCGACTCACGACCCGCCCCCTGGCGCCCCCCGCGATTCTCCCCCCCCCCCCCGCTCGGATGAATCGCCGCTCGCCGTTTTTCACGGCGATGGCAATTCTCCGGCCCAGATGTGCCGAGCGGGCTGCTGTTCCCGACCGGTTCACGACGGCGGCAACCACAACTGGTCACTGCCGTCGTGAACATGGGCCAGAGTGCCGTTTGAAGCTTGTGGGGGGCGTAGAGGGGAGTGAGCACCACGGCCGTGCTCGGGAGGGGACTGGCCCGCGATCGGTACCCACCGATCGTCGGGCTGGCATCTCAAAGGGACGCACTCTTTCCCCTCCGCCGCCCTGCAAGATCAAGCCGTCATGTCTTGCAGGGCAGCGGAGGGGAAGACGGCAACCACACATGCGTGGGTTGGAGCCGTCAGCTTTCATGACGTCAGCCGCGCATGCACGGGTTGGAGCCGGCCAACCTGCGCATGCGCGGCTGACGTCACATAGGCGCCGCCGTCGCGTCGTTCTTGGCGCGCCGCCCGGCGGCCGAGAGTTACGGAGCGCCGGTCCTAGCCCCCCCGGGTGGGGGTGAATAAGGTGAGAGGAGCGGCCTCCGAGGCCGTCGTGAAACTCGGCCGAGTTCCTAAAACAACCGCTTGGACCGCTTCCTAAAACAAAAAGTGGGAATCAATATCTTTTGACTATAATGGATTTGTCTACTAGGTTTCCAGAGGCCATTCCAGTATGCAATATTACAGCTAAAAAGATTGTGGAGGAGTTAATTAATTTCTCTACTAAATATGGACTACCCACAGAAATACAATCGGATCAAGGATCAAATTTTACCTCAAGGTTATTCAAGGAAGTTATGGATAGCTTAGGAGTAAAATAATTTAAATCAATTGCGTACCATCCAGAATCGCAGGGGCCATTAGAACGGTGGCATTAGATGTTAAAGACAATGTTGAGGGCTTATTGCCAAGATTATCTAGAGGATTGGGATAAAGGAATTCCATTCGTACTGTTTGCAATTAGGGATGCACCTACTGAGACAACCAAATTCAGTCCTTTTGAACTAATTTTTGATCATGAGGTAAGAGGACCACTTAAATTGACTAAGGAGAAATTGGTGAGTGAGCCATCTGAAATTACATTATTGGACTATGTGTCAAATCTTAGGGAATGATTAAATAGAGCAGGTGAATTGTCTAGACAAATTTAAAAGTTGCAGTGTGTGATGAAACAAGTAATGGACAAGAAAGCAAAAGTTTGTAGTTTTGCCAGTGGAGATACAGTTTTAGTATTGTTACCAGTGGTCGATGAACCTTTAAAAGCTAGGTTTTGTGGACCTTATCAGATTGAAAAGAAATTAAGTGAGGTGAATTATGTGGTAAGAATGCCAGATAGAAGGAAAACTCATCGAGTGTGTCATGTGAATATGCCTAACAGGTACTTTGAAAGGGAAGGAGAGCAAAAGGAGCAGGTTTTAGTGATTCTAACTCAAAGTGAAGAACCGAATCCAGGTGACTCTGAATTTGACATTCCTCAAATTAAATTGGATAACGAGGATGTTCTTAAAAATTGGGATAAATTGTTGAGTTACCTTCCAGAGGAAAACGAACTGACCTGAAGAGTTATTAATATCACATGGGCAAGTTTGTGGAGATAAGTTGGGAAGTACTAAAATGGCTATACATGATGTAGATGTGGGAAATGCTGTTCCAATTAAACAACATCTATATAGACTTAACCCATTAAAATTGGCACAGGTTCAAAAATAAATTGAAAGTATGCTTAAAAATGGCATAATTGAAGTGGATTTTAGCCAATGGAGCTCACCCATAGTGATGGTACCAAAACCGGATTGTACCCAATGATTGTGTGTGGACTATAGAAAGGTTAATGTAGAAAGGACAGACTCTTATCCTATCTCACGCTTGGAGGACTGCATTGAGAAGGTGGGACGATCAGTTTTTATTTCCAAACTGGATTTACTTCAAGGTTACTGGCAGGTACCTTTATCCAAAAGGGCAAAGGAGATTTCAGCTTTTGTGACTCCAGATCGTATATACCAATTCAAAGTTATGCCTTTTGGCATGAAAAACACTCCAGCCATATTTCAACAGTTAACTAACAAAGTTGTTTCAGGTATACATCGACGATCTGGTGATTTTTAGTCAGACATTGAAAGAACATTTGAAGCATCTGATGAAGTTATTCAATCAAAAGTGAATTTGGAAAAGCCCATGTCACGTTCCTTGGCCATACAATCGGACAGGGTCGAATGGTCCCATGGGATGTGAAAACAAAAGTTATTGGGGAGTTTCCAATACCCTCGACACGAAGGGAAATAATGCGATTTCTTGGCATGAATGGATTTTACCGAACATTTGTGGCGAATTTTAGCAGCGTGGTTGCTCCACTGATGGACTTGCTGAAGAAGCGTAGCAAATTTCAGTGGACGGCAGAGCGTCAACAGGCATTTGACGGCCTGAAGGCTGTGTTAACTACTGCTCCTGTGTTGGCTACCCCAAATTACACAAACCCATTCAAAGTGGCTGTCGATGCGAGTGATGTGGCCGTAGGCAGCTCTTGCAAGAAGACGACGAAGGAATAGAGCAGCCTACTGGATATTTTTCCCAAGAAATTAAATGATCACCAGAGGAAGTATTCAACAACTGAAAAGAAGACTTTGAGCTTGGTGCCGGCTTTGCAACATTTTCACATTTATGTTACCAGCAATTCGTCTGAAACAATTATATATACTGATCATAATCCATTGACATTTTTGGAGAGATTCAGGAATAAAAATGCCAGACTGTTTTGATGGAGTTAATTGTTACAGCCATTTCATTTAAGAATTATACATGTGGCAGGACGAGAAAATATGATAGCCGATGCTTTGTCACGAATGTGATGAAGAGAAGCAGGTTCGATGGTGGAAGAAGAAATAAAATGGACTGTATTATTATCACTGTTTGCCTGTTTTGTTTTTGTTTAAGCAATGTATATTTATTGTTGATTATTCTTATTGGAAAAATAAAAATGTGAAAAATGAAACCATCTTTGAAGTTGGTGGGTTATTTTTTTCTTGGGGGGAGTTGTCATGGGAGTGTCCCTTTAAGAAATGTTTTTGCCTTATCACATGGCTTCAGTGATGTCATTGTGTGGGTGGAGCTTGGCTGTGGCTCTGGGAGTTGGTTTTACTTTTGCTTTGAGTTTGACCCGGCTTTAATATTGCACAGGTTGGAAAGAAGTGACTCTCTATCTTCAGTTTAAAAAAGCTGTTTCCAGAGTACTTGATAATTTAAAAGTGACAACTGTTTTCTGGAAATAATTCAAACCTGCTGTTTTGCAAAGGAACAGGTGCATCCATACAAAGTCTTAAAGGCAGTAACCTTTGAAAAGGGGTTTCTGGTTTATGGGATCTTGTTATTAAATTGGAACAGTTAAAGGGGGGACTTTATTAAGGGTGATACATAGACTACTGTAGCTGTGTGGTATATTTATGTTTGTAATTGGTAAAAATGTGTGTGTTTATAAACATTTTAACTAAATTCGTAGAATAAATCTTGGTTTTGATTAAAAGTGCTTAAAACCTCTGTTGAGTAACACCTGAAAGGCAGGCCCTTGTGCTCATCATAACCAAAATCAATAAACAGTTGTAGGTTAGGTGAATTCCATGATATACTTTGGAGTTTTCTAAACCCTGGCCCATAACACTAAGAGAGGGGCTAGTTCAAAGAAGCGTTTGAACATTTTGTATTTATTGTATTTTCTGCAGTGTTGGAGGAACTGCTGGAGGCAGACAGTAGGGAGAAGGGGGCTGTGTAACGGAGCAGGGACAGTGTGATGGGGAGGGGGCCGTGTGATGGGGAGGGGGCTGTGTAACGGAGCAGGGACAGTATGATGGGGAGGGGGCTGTGTGATGGGGAGGGGGCCGTGTGATGAGGAGGGGGCCGTGTGATGGGGAGGGGGCCGTGTGATGGGGAAGGGGCCATGTGATGGGGAGCGGGCCGTGTGATGGGGAAGGGGCCGTGTGATGGGGAAGGGGCCGTGTGATGGGGAGGGGGCTGTGTGATGGGGAGGGGGCCGTGTGATGGCGAGGGGCTGTGTAATGGAGCAGGGACAGTGTGATGGGGAGGGGGCCGTGTGATGGTGAGGGGGCCGTGTGATGGGGAGGGGGCCGTGTGATGGGGAAGGGACCGTGTGATGGGGAAGGGGCCGTGTGATGGGGAGGGGGCCGTGTGATGGGGAAGGGGCCGTGTGATGGGGAAGGGGCCGTGTGATGGGGAGGGGGCTGTGTGATGGGGAGGGGGCTGTGTGATGGGGAGGGGTCTGTGTGATGGTGAGGGGGCTGTGTGATGGGAAGGGGGCTGTGTGATGGGGAGGGGGCTGTGTGATGGGGAGAAGGCTGTGTGATGGGGAGGGGGCCATGTGATGGGGAGGGGGCCGTGTGATGGGGAGGTGTCCGTGTGATGGGGAAGGTGCTGTGTGATGGGGAAGGGGCCGTGTGATGGGGAAGGGGCCGTGTGATGGGGAGGGGACCGTGTGATGGGGAAGGGACCGTGTGATGGGGAGGGGGCCGTGTGATGGGGAAGGGGCCATGTGATGGAGAGGGGGCCGTGTGATGGGGAGGGGGCCGTGTGATGGGGAAGGGGCCGTGTGATGGGGAGGGGGCTGTGTGATGGGGAGGGGCTGTGTGATGGGGAGGGGGCTGTGATGGGGAGGGTCTGTGTGATGGGGAGAAGGCTGTGTGATGGGGAGGCGGCTGTGTGATGGGGAGGGGGCTGTGTGATGGGGAGGGGGCTGTGTGATGGGGAGGGGGTTGTGTGATGGGGAGGGGGCTGTGTGATGGGGGAGGGGGCTGGTGATGGGGAGGGGGCTGTGTGATGGGTGGTCTGTGTGATGGGGAGGGGGCTGTGTGATGGGGGGGGGCTGTGTGATGGGGAGGGGGCTGTGTGATGGGGAGGGGGCTGTGTGATGGGGAGGGGGCTGTGCGATGGGGAGGGTCTGTGTGATGGGGAGAAGGCTGTGTGATGAGGAGGGGGCTGTGCGATGGGGAGGGTCTGTGTGATGGGGAGGGGGCTGTGTGATGGGGAGGGGGCTGTGCGATGGGGAGGGTCTGTGTGATGGGGAGAAGGCTGTGTGATGGGGAGGGGGCTGTGTGATGGGGAGGGGGCTGTGTGATGGGGAGGGGGCTGTGTGATGGGGAAGGGGCCGTGTGATGGGGAAGGGGCTGTGTGATGGGGAGGGTGCCGTGTGATGAGGAGGGGGCTGTGCGATTGGGAGGGTCTGTGTGATGGGGAGGGGGCTGTGTGATGGGGAGGGGGCTGTGCGATGGGGAGGGTCTGTGTGATGGGGAGAAGGCTGTGTGATGAGGAGGGGCTGTGCGATGGGGAGGGTCTGTGTGATGGGGAGGGGGCTGTGTGATGGGGAGGGGGCTGTGCGATGGGGAGGGTCTGTGTGATGGGGAGAAGGCTGTGTGATGTGGAGGGGGTTGTGTTATGGAGAGGGGGGGGCGCAGAAACAACCGGGTCAGATGGGGTTTGGAAACAATGCCAGAGAGAAAGAGCCTGAACATGTGGGTCTGGTTGTCCGGGCACCACTGGTGCCGCTCACATTTGTCCTCCACCTCCGGGAAAAACCTGCTCATTCAGGCTCTTGTCAGCTGTGCTCTGTGCACCACTTTCAGCTGCATGAGGCTGAGCCTTGCCCAGGAGGAGGTGGAGTTGGCCCTGTTCAGTGTTTTTTTCAATGGATCTTTTTCCCCAATTAACCTACCCTGCACATCTTTGTGTTGTGGGGGTGAGACCCACGCAGACACGGCCAGAATGTGCAACCTCCACATGGACAGTGACCTGGGGCCAGGATCGAACCCGGGACCTCGATGCCATGAGGCAGCAGTGCTAACCACTGCGCCACCGTGCTGCCCATCTATTCCTTTAACTATTTTGTTGGTTTGAGTGAGATCACCTCTCATTCTTCGGAACTCGACACAATACAGGCCCAGTTTGCCCAATCTCCCTTCATAAGGCAATCCCACTATCCCCCGGAGTGAGCTTGGTGAACCTTTGTTTCACTCCCTCCGTGGCAATAACAGGCTTCCTGAGGAAGGGGACCAAACTGCTCTCAGTACTCCAGGTGTGATTTGACCAAGCCCCTGTACAATTGAAGCCAGACTTTGCTACTCACTGGAGATCTGACTATAATAATAATAATCGCTTATTGTCACGAGTAGGCTTCAATTAAGTTACTGTGAAAAGTCCCTAGTTGCCACATTCCGGCACCTGTTCGGGGAGGCCGGGACTGGAAGATCCGATGGTAATTGAATTGCTAAGTGAGCAGTGTACAGGTCAGGATGCTGTCAGGGGCTCGGGGGCAAATTTGGACCAATGTCCAACCTCAGAATCCAAGCTTACTCTTCACAGATCCAAACATAAACTGCTGAAGGCTAAGGGGGATTGGGATTCAGAGGTGAGTGTTTAGGTTGAGTGTTTAGGTGGTGTTGCTGCGAGGTGGGAACAGAAATACTTCCAGGAGGCAAGATAATAATCTTTATTAGTGTCACAAGTAGGCTCACATTAACACTGCAATGAAGTTACTGTGGAAATCCCCTAGTCGCCACATTCCAACGCCTGTTCGGGTACACAGAGGGAGAATTCAGAAAGTCCAATTCACCTAACAAGAACATCAATGCATATATTGTGCATTATATGAAGCTGATATGGTTTAAAATATGTCAATGTAGTTGGATGATCTAACTCTGTGTGAGAGCAAGTGTTCAAGTTAAAGCAGCACTGGTTGGACCAGGAATGAAACGTTATTGGAGCTTCGTTCTTAACAAAATAGTGTTGGTCTTTTTCAGGAAAACTCCCCCAACTCATCATTAAGACAAAAGTAAGCGTCCTAGAAAACAAAAGGCTGAAAACTCAGTGGCCTGTCCCTGTTGCCAGTGAGTTAGTGTGTGAAGGTGAGCTGGATAATGTTGGGTATTAGGCCGGGCCATTGCTGGAGCAGCAGTTGCTGTTGTCTGTAATGGTTTGGCTTCCTTGCACTGGGATCGAACCACCGAGAAAACTCGTGCTCTCGATCAATCCTGGGTGCAGCCAACACATTTATCAAGGTGACAATAGAGAGTCAAAGATAAAGTGGAAGGTGTACACACAGCACCGTGACAGTGATTGACAGCCTGGCTAATATATGCAAAAGGGGAGGACCCCCACCCCCAGCTCCCCTCCCAGTGATTGACAGCCTGGCTAATACATGCAAAAGGGGAGGGCGGGGAGGGTGGGTGCCCCCACCCCCAGCTCCCCTCCCAGTGATTGACAAGCCTGGCTCATAGAGCCTCTATTTAAAGGGAGCTCTCGGGCTGTGCAGCTGCACAGAAGTGTCAGCGAGAGAGAGAGAGATAGATAGAGAGGCTGGTGTCTGAAAGCAGCCTGTCCCATACACACACACACACACACCCACCCACCCTGCAGCCTAGACACTCCGGGGGACCAAACGGGAGCAGGATTTTGACTTCGGATTGACACTTTTGGAGCTTGCTGCTGGACTGCGAAAAGAGCCACTTGCCCGTCCCTGGATCTAACCGCATTTGGAGAAGCCAGTTTCAGAGCCGGATCCTTGCTGATACAACTGACTAGTTTTTTTTTTAAAGAGAGACACTAAAGCTGCCTTGTGGGAACCCGGGGAGGCACAAGAGGGAACATAGTGAGGCTTTGCAGAGTATCACTGTTCCAGGGGAGCTGTGCAATGGCAGCTTTACACAGCATTGGCACCGCGTTCTTTCTGCTGCTCGTGCCCCAGGTAAATCTTCACCTTATCCCTCACCCATATACCCGTCTAGATCTTTAATCACCTTCTCTCCAGCTGTTGCTCGTCCCCTCCTTATTTTCCCCTCTCAAGCACTTCTCTCTTACTGCCATCTCTCTCTAACTCCCTGCCTCCCCGTCCCTTTCTCTCCCTATTTTCCCCTCTCTCTATTATCTGCCCTCTCTCCATATCACTCCTTCTCTCTCTCTCTATATATATATATCTCAAGCCCCTCTTCTCTCTCCTCCCCCTCAAACCCCCCTCTCTATCCCCCCTCGAACCTCCTCTCCCTACATCCTCTCTCTATCCCCCTCTCTCTGTCCCCCTCTCTCTATCCTCTTCAAGCCCCTCTCTCTGTCCCCTTCTCTCTATCCCTCCTCAAGCCCCTCTCTCTATCCCCTCTCTCTGCCCTCTTCAAGCCCCTCTCTCTATCCCCCTCTCTCTATCCCTCCTCAAGCCCCTCTCTCTATCCCTCCTCAAGCCCCTCTCTCTACCCCCCTCTCTCTATCCCTCCTCAAGCCCCTCTCTCTACCCCCCTCTCTCTATCCCTCCTCAAGCCCCTCTCTCTACCCCCCTCTCTATCCCTCCTCAAGCCCCTCTATCCCCTCTCTCTATCCCTCCTCAAGCCCCTCTCTCTATCCCACTCTCTCTATCCCTCCTCAAGCCCCTCTCTTTATCCCCCTCTCTCTATCCCTCCTCAAGCCCCTCTCTCTATCCCCCTCTCTCTATCCCTCCTCAAGCCCCTCTCTATCCCCCTCTCTCTATCCCTCCTCAAGCCCCTCTCTCTATCCCCCTCTCTCTATCCCTCCTCAGGCCCCTCTCTCTATCCCCTCTCTCTATCCCTCCTCAAGCCCCTCTCTCTATTCCCCTCTCTCTATCCCCCTCTCTCTATCCCTCCTCAAGCCCCTCTCTCTATCCCCCTCTCTCTATCCCTCCTCAAGCCAAACCCCCTCCCTCTCTGTCTGATTTTTGCCATGTCTCTCACTCTGTTTTTTGTGTTATTTGTTGTGTTCTGTAAGGTTTCCGGCAGCGGTACGTTCGAGTTGAGGATGGAGGAGTTTGAGAATGGCAGGGGCTTGCTGGCCAGTGGCAGTCACTGTGTGCCGGATTGCCGCACCTTCTTGCGGGTTTGTCTGAAGCATTTCCAGAAGGTGGTTTCCCCGGAGCCCTGCACCTACGGCAATGTGCTGACCCCGCTACTGGGCAGCAACACATTCAGGGTGGGGGTCAATCAGAGCCTGGTCAGGCTCAACTTCACCTTCAAATGGCCGGTGAGGGCAGCTTTACTTCACAGTCAGAGCAGTGGGGCCGGGGGTGAGAGTGAGGGTGTGTGTGTGGGGTGGGGGGGGGGGGGTGAGGGGGAGGGTGGTGAGGGTGTGTGGGGGGGGGGAGTGAGGGGGTGGGGGGGAGTGAGGGGGTGGGGGGGGTGAGGGTTTGGGGTGGTGAAGGGGTGGGGGGTGAAGATGTGAGAGGTGGGTGGTGAGGGGTGGGGTAGTGATGGGGGATGAGGGGGGTGGGGTGAAGGTGGGGGTGGGGCAGTGAGGGAGTGGGATGGTGATGGGGTGAGGGAGGGAGTGGGGTGGTGAAGGTGAGGGGTGGGTGAGGATGAGGGGTGGGTGAGGGGGTGGTGATGGGATGAGGGAGGGAGTGGGGTGGTGAAGGTGAGGGGTGGGTGAGGGAGTGAGGATGAGGGGTGGGTGAGGGGGGTGGTGATGGGGTAAGGGAGGGAGTGGGGTGGTGAAGGTGGGGGTGAGGGGTGGGTGAGGGGGTGATGATGGGGTGAGGGAGGGGGTCGGGTGGTGAAGGTGGGGATGAGGGGTGGGTGAGGGGGTGGGGTGAGGGAGGGAGTGGGGTGGTGAAGGTGAGGGGTGGGTGAGGGGGTGAGGATGAGGGGTGGGTGAGGGGGTGGTGATGGGGTGAGGGAGGGGGTCGGGTGGTGAAGGTGGGGATGAGGGGTGGGTGAGGGGGTAGGGTGAGGGAGGGAGTGGGGTGGTGAAGGTGAGGGGTGGGTGAGGGGGTGAGGATGAGGGGTGGGTGAGGGGGTGGTGATGGGGGAGGGAGTGGGGTGGTGAAGGTGAGGGAGGGGTGAGGGGGTGAGGATGAGGGGTGGGTGAGGGGGTGGTGATGGGGTGAGGGAGGGAGTGGGGTGGTGAAGGTGGGGATGAGGGGTGGGTGAGGGAGTGGGGTGGTGATGGGGTGAGGGAGGGGGTCGGGTGGTGAAGGTGGGGATGAGGGGTGGGTGAGGGGGTGGTGATGGGGTGAGGGAGGGGGTCGGGTGGTGAAGGTGGGGATGAGGGGTGGGTGAGGGGGTGGGGGTGGGGTGAGGGAGGGAGTGGGTGGTGAAGGTGGGGGTGAGGGGTGGGTGAGGGAGTGGGGTGGTGATGGGGTGAGGGAGGGGGTCGGGTGGTGAAGGTGAGGGGTGGGTGAGGATGAGGGGGTGGTGATGGGGTGAGGGAGGGAGTGGGGTAGTGAAGGTGGGGATGAGGGATGGGTGAGGGGGTGGTGATGGGGGAGGGAGTGGGTGGTGAAGGTGAGGGGTGGTTGAGGGGGTGAGGATGAGGGGTGGGTGAGGGGTGGTGATGGGGGAGGGAGTGGGGTGGTGAAGGTGAGGGGTGGGTGAGGGGGTGGGGATGAGGGGGTGGTGATGGGGTGAGGGAGGGAGTGGGGTGGTGAAGGTGGGGGTGAGGGGTGGGTGAGGCGGTAAGGGATTGGGGTGAGGGAGGGAGTGAGTTGGTGAAGGTGGGGGTGAGGGATTGGGGTGAGGGAGGGAGTGGGGTGGTGAAGGTGGGGGGTGAGGGATTGGGGGTCGGGTGGTGAAGGTGGGGATGAGGGGTGGGTGAGGGGGTGGTGATGTTTCATGTGGGGAAGGCGTTGACCTATTAATTCCAGCGGAATCTGTGTGAGAATCAGTCACATCGCTGAGGAGTGAGATGGAGAGAGGGAGACTGTCCTCGGATAGATTCAGGATAATAAAGGCGGGAAGATACAAGACCCACACTCACCCAGAGAGAAACATGAGGCACACACAGAAAAAATACACAAACACAGACAAATACTCAAGACACAAAGGCACAGAGTCACGCACAAACACATAGTCAGGCACACAGAAACCGAGACACAGACACACGAAGAGACGCAAAAAGACAGACAGGCAGCGAGAGACAGTAAGACTCACAACAGGCACAGAGAGACACAAAACACAGAGACAGGCACAGATAAACACAGATACATCAATCTCGCGATGTTTAACCCGTTACTAATGCACAGATATAGGGAGCACCTTCCACCTGTCCCCAATACAGAGGCAGCAAGAACGCTCTCTCAGAAAGGGGGGGGGGGGGGGGGGGGGGGAGCCCGGGAGTTGGTCAGAAATTGACCCAGTGTCCAGAACTGGGGAAATCTCAGAACCGGCTCACCCCAGTAATCCTATTGCATTAACACCAGATGCAGATAATAGTCATTGCTAACTCTAGTTTCTATCTCTTCTGTTTGACAGGGAACTTTCTCTCTGATTATCGAAGCCTGGAACTCTCCCTCCAACCTGCCGAGCCTCAGTAAGTGTCCATGTTTCTCACTCCGCGAGGGGGCGGCAGCGAGCCGCACCTTATATGCATTGAGCCTTGTTAAAATATCCCACTTTAAACGTAAGTTTTAACAAAAGCTTTTCGCATTCCCCCTTCCCACCTTTTATTTTAGTTAAATGGCTTTTTTTTTTTAAATGGCGGTTTTGACCTCCATTTATGAGCAGCTCTGCATCCCAGAGCCTTTGAATGTTCAACACAATCAACTTCCTTTCGTTTATTTTTGGCGTGGGAAACCGAGCTGGAGGTTGGTGAGAAAAACTAAACCTTGCCAAGAAGTCAAGGCGGCCTTTTCCTGCGTTTTACACCTTTAACAATAAACGCCGCCCTTTTTGGAAGGGTTTCATCGATTGCAATGGGGGAGGAGGAGGCTGACGTGTTGTTAGGGAAGAAGAGTGATGGCTCAAAGATACAAATACACACAGCATTCCGGGATTATCTCCATCATTCCAGGATTATCTATCCCCCATCACTCCAGGATTGTCAGTCTCCATCTCTACCGGATCTGTGGATCATTCTTGGGCCTGTGCACCTCTATCACTCCAGGATTGTGTCTGTTTTTCCTATCACTCCAGGATTACTCCATTTCTATCATTCTGGGATCTCTGTATTCCTGCCATTCCGGGCCCTGTGTATCTTCACTCCTTCAGGACCATCACTCCTGGAACAGTCAGGGATCACTGCAGGACTAGTCTGGGATCTGTGCATCTCTCTCATTCTGGGATCACCCCAAGATCCGTGTGGCTCAATCACTCTGGATTACTCACTTCAGCATCACTCTGGGATTACTCTAGGATCTGCGTGCCTGATTACCCTGGATCTTTCTGACAAGGATCATAGATACAGGAGGCCATTTGGCCCTCAAACCTGTCCCCATCCTTCAATGGGATCAAGGACGATCTGCAACCTGCCACTGTCTCCTTCCCCCATATCCCTTGATACAGTTGACAAAATTGGTCAATCTCAGGCTTAAAATTAACAGTTGATCTAGCACCTAATACTGTTTGTGGAAGAGTTCGAAACTTCTTTGCAAGAAGAAGTTTTTGTCCTAACTTCACGCCTGAAAATTCTGGCTCCAGCTCTTAGTCGTCGGCTCTGCAATAAGCAGATATCTACCCTATCTGTTCCCCTTGATACCATTAAAATGTTGATCAAATTACTACTTAACCTTTGAAATGCCTGCAAATACAATCCTAGTTTGTATAATCTCTCGTCGTAATTTAACTCGTGGATCATTCTGGCACATCACCCCTGTACTCCCTGGAAGAACACTATATCCTTCCTGAGGTACGGTGTACAGAAGTGATCACACTTCAGGTATAGTCTAACCAGAGCTTTATAGAGCTGAAACATGACTCCCACCCCGTTTTATTTTAGTCCTCTCACATCTCATTAGCCTTTTTGATTATTTTTGGTACATGTTCATGATATTTTAACGATCAGTGCATGTGGGCCCTCCAGTCTCCACTGGTTCGACCTTTTCCCCAGTTAGAAACTACCCTGGTCTATCCTTTTTAGGTCAAGGGTGAATGACCCCTGCATTGATGTCCATTTGCTATGATTTTACCCTTTCACTCAATCTGTTAATGTAACTTTGCAATTTTCCATCAATACCCTGGTGCAGCCCATAGTGTCCACAAAATAGTCCAATTGTGGTGTGGTGAGGGTAAGTTCGTGAGTGGTGGCCAGTCGCATGTTCTGTTCTCTTCGAGTTCCCACTCCCTGCTTGGGGTCAATGACTTGTTCCTGTGCCATAGATCCTCTGTAATATCCATTTCAATGAGTAAATGGTTCTTTTCTGAAAAGGATTATTAAAACACTCTTTACATCCAGTACTTTCATATTATCAACATTATATATTATCATTTAGATGGATGGGGGTCCATGGTTACTTCTGAATCCATTTGAAAAGGGGTCTTTAACCAAAGCAGTTTGGGAATCACTGATCTACATCACATGAAGTCTTTGTCTATCTTTTTGCAATCTTGGCTATGTGACTCTCTAACCCTTCTTTAGGTCATTGATAAATATCCTGGTGCATAGTTGAGGCTCCGACACACATCCTCGCAGAACACCACTAGTCACATCCAGCCATTATCTCAATTCTCTTTCTGCTGTCACTCAGCCAACTTCTGAACCAGGTCAATAATTTGCCTTCAATTCTGCGAGCTTCAACTTTAGCCAACAGTTTCTTATGCGGAACTTCAACAAATGCCTTCTGGAATCATATCACTCTGGGATCGGTTACCACCATCACAGTGGGTTTGGTTCATCGCCATAACACCGGGATCAGTTCATCTTTATCACTCTGGAATCTGTATGTCTATATCACTCTGGGATCAGTACTCCAGGAACAGATTCTTTCCATCATTCTGGGGCTGACGTGCACCTCTGACACAGGCTGTTTATCCCCATCGCTTTGTGTCTCTAACAGTCTTGGAATCAAAGAACAATCTGTGATCTGGAAATGTTACTTATTTTTTGCAGCCCAAACTGCAGATTATAGGGCTTTTTGAGGAATTAATTTTCTGTTTGCATTTCCCCTGACCATGAGCTGTACTTTAGCTGCAATATAATTGGTTTTGATGTAAAGAATGTAGGAAATGATAGTAGTGGGACTACTTCACTGACACAGAGGCAGCATGTCATACCTGCATTGGTGTTGTTATCATTTTGGTTACTATTATTGTTTCTATATTGATCTGCATGGTTTTGATATTAAATGCAAAATTCCAATAAAAAATATTTTCAAAAAAATACACATATTGGTTTGGCAAGGCATGTTAGGTTGGGACATGGCCTGGATAGAGTTGGAGAACTGTCCCCACCTCCCGTTTCCCTGCTGCTGCCTACCACCCCACCTGTCCCCCTCTGCCAATGCCCACTTCCCCCACACATACACACACACCCCAGTTCATTCTTCCTGTCTGCTTCCTCCCATCAGCCTGTCCCCCCTCCTGGGTGCCCATCACCTCCATTCCTCCCATAGTTCCTGATCCACATCCCAGCACCAGTCTCCCATTCCTGGTTGCCTGATACGCAAACGTGGATCCACACAGACAGACACTGAATTGAGACTGTTCCTTCTGAACACTTAACCAGTGTCGAATCTCCGGTTAGGTTAGTTCATGAACCTTCCTGTCGTTGGCAGTAACCCAGTGCCCATTTTGAACATTAGCCTCTGCCTTTAATAGAAGTGATGGGAAATGCAAGTGCAGCACAAGAGAAAGGGCTTTGGGAGGATGTGATAAAGGGGAATGACTGCCCTTGTTTTGCTAAAAACACTTTTAGAGTACTAGGTGGCGTGCCTGTAGTTTCTGCATTCTTGTCTTCCACACTCACCCTCTTGCCCCATGTTAACCTGGGCTGTTGTTGTACACAGATGTCACCACCCCTGAGATGCTGATCAGCCGCTTTGCCATCCAGAGACACCAGCCTGTGGGAATGGCCTGGTCCCAGGATGTCCTCCGCGGGGAACACACCCAACTACACTGCTCATACCGGGTGGTCTGCAGCCACCATTACTACGGCGAGGGATGCTCCGACTACTGCCGGCCCAGGAACGACACCTTCGGACACTACACCTGCGGTCAGGAGGGGCAACGGCTCTGCATGGCTGGCTGGGAGAATGAGTACTGCACACAACGTAAGGCGAGAGGCACCCAGCAGCCATACTGGCCCCGAGAGGGAGAGGGGAGGGAAGGATGAAAGAAAGAGAGAGGGAAAGGCAATGGAAAGGAAGGTAGCGACGGGGGGGGGGGAATCTGTCGGGAGCATGAGTGTAAAGGGGGCCATGTACATCCCAGCACTGTGGGTTCTGGGTGTCACTGAGGGTTCTTGTTGGTACTGTCCAGATGTACCTGTTCTGGGAAATTATGGCAGGTCACAAGAGGCTATTGCTGGAACCGGGGGTCATTTAATGGCACTGTCACTGGGGTGATTACTACTGAAAATAGGGGGAAAGAGGAAGAGGTGTGCATCCGAGCAATGGAGGGAATTACTGGTACAAGGCAGTATTATTATTCTTGTTATTACTGGCAGTGCTGTTAATACTGGCACAGAAGATTGATACCCCGAGATCAGTCTGTAGTTTTGTCAGATTTACAATGCCTTTGTATTCTGACTCTGTCTTGTATCCCTGCAGCGATTTGCCGGGCCGGGTGCAGCACAGAGCACGGATACTGTGACCAACCTGACGAGTGCAAGTAAGTTACTGATAGGCAGGAGGTATAGGTTTGTAATCCAGCCACACTGACCTGACATCCCTCAGCATCACCCAGCTGCACACATCACATTTTATTAGCACCAGATCTGAGCTTATTTCTTCTGAATTCCTCACTATTGTTGCTCCATGCTATCACTGCTTTCCAACCTCACCTCTCTCTACCCCATCCTACTCTATTACAATCTTCCGGCCACAACACAGCCTCAACCTTTCCCTCTGCTCCCCACACCAATCCACCCACCCTCCTCTTACCAGACCTTATACTGACCCGTGTTTTACGACTCCTACTCACCCATTGCAGTCTATCCCACCCCACCCATCAAAGTGATAGGTGTTGTTGGTATATTATCTGAGGAGGGGGTTTCATAGAATCCCTATTGTGCCGGAGGAGGCCATTCAGCCCATCGAGTATGCACCGACCCTCTGAAAACGCACCCTACCCAAGGCCACTCCCCTGTTCACCTCACCCCATTCTCGTAAACCTGTAAATTAACCTGCATATCCCTGGACACTGCAAGGCACTTTTTAGCATAGCCAATCCATATAAACCGGATATCTTTGGACTGTGGGAAAAAACCGGAGCACCCGGAAGAAACTCCGCAGACATAGGGGGAACGTCCAAAGATGTGCAGATTGGGTGGATTGGTTATGCTAAATTACCCCTTAGTGTCCAAAAAGGTTAGGTGAGGCTACTGGGATAGGGTGGGGGCATGGGCCAAGGTGGGGTGCTTTTTCAGACTGTCGGTGCAGACTCGATGGGCCGATTGGCCTCCCTCTGCACTCTAGTGATTCTCTGATTCTAACGTGCAAACTCCACTCAGTCACCGCTCCAGCGACATGCTGGCCCCCTGTGGGGGACAGAACCGGTTGTCCCCGCGCCTGTTTCGCGCCATCGTGAAGCGCGATGCCGTTCACGACGGCGCAAACACTTCATCTCCATTTTGGAGAATCACCCCCGGTATGTCCGTGTTTCCGAGTTTCATGTTCCTTGTCAAGATCCGCAGGATGATTAATTTTGTGCCTTTATCTCTCCCTCTCTCTCACTCTCAAGGTGTCACTTTGGATGGCAGGGACCTTTATGTGATGACTGCATGCACTATCCAGGATGTCTACATGGGACATGTCAACAGCCTTTTCAGTGCACCTGTAAGGAAGGATGGGGTGGCCTCTTCTGTAACCAGGGTGAGTGAATGTGTCAGATCTGCAGGAAATCCATCAGGTTTTCTCTCTTTCAAGCCCCTTATGGAACACATTCCACAAATTCTGTTAAAATAAACCCCTTGTTAAACCCCTCTGAAATTCTGGCAGTGTTTGATGACATTGGGTTAGTTGAGCCTGGAGCGGTTGAAACTCAGGCACTTTATACACTTCCCCCAGGGCTGTCTAATTGGACGGACGGCATTTTCCAGTGCCAATCACTGAGTGAATGCATCAAGTACTGTATCTGGCAAACTGTAACTAGCAGGTTGCCGCAGGGGTCAGTGCTCGGACCTCGACTGTTCACAATAAATGATCTGCAAGCAGGGAGAGTGTAACAGAGCAACATTTGTGGATGATACTAAAATAGGTGGGAAAATAGGCCAAATGGGCCAACATTTGGCAGAGGAAGTTTATTTTGTTTTAAGTATTTTTATTAAACAAATTTTCAACAGTTTACAACGCAAAACAACCCTACAAAAAACCCAACCCACCCAATCCCCCCCCCCCCCCCCCAAACAGTCAATGGTAACCAACTCACAAAAGTGCCTGATAAACAAACCCCAAAAGTCAAGCTCATCACTCACCCGCCCCCTTAGAGCAAACTTCACCTTCTCCAGGGTCAGAAACTCCAGCAGGTCCCCCTGCCAGACTGAGGCACAGGGTGGAGAAGCTGAGCTCCACCCCAACGAGACCTGTCCACGAGCAACACCCGCCCCCGCTCCCACCTGCAGCTCCAGCCGGTCCAACATGCTTCTGGGGGGCCTGGCTCCAGGTCCACATGTAAAATCGCTGAGATGGTGCTGAGCACTGTTCTCCAAAACCCATCCAGCTTTGGGCAGGACCAAAAGATATGCACATGATTCGTAGGACCCCTCTCACATCGCTCACTGACATCCATCACCCCCTCAAACAGCCGGCTCATCCTAGACTTTGTGAGGTGTGCCCTGTACACTACCTTCAGCTGTATCAGCCCAAGCCTGGCTCACAAAGTTGAGGCACTTACCCTCCACAGCACCTCACACCACAGACCCTCCTCCAGCACCACCCCAATTCCTCTTCCCACTTCACATTCCCCCCTCTATGGACACCCTGTCCTCCTCCACGATCCTCCCATAAATTGCCGAGATAAGCACCCCTCTCCAAACCCCCCACTGACAGCACCACGTCCAACAGCGAGGAGTTAGATGCTATCGGGAAGCTCAGGAAAACCATTCTCACAAAGTCCCGCACCTTCATATACCTAAGTTTCCGCCCCATGCCAGCCCAAACTCCAGCTCCTCCAAACTCACAAATCGCACTCCGAGAAACAAATCCTTCATTTCCTTAATCCCCCTCTCTTCCTATCCCCAAAACATCGCATACATCCTCCCCGACCAAAACCCCTGATTCCCTCTAATCGGCAGCCCCCCCCCCAACCCGCTCGCAAAACTGCTCCAGATCTTCAACCTGGCCACCACCACCGGACTCAGCAGATGGAGTTTAATGGAGATGAGCATGAGGTTATTCATTTTGGTCGAAAAAATAGAAAGGCAAATTATTATCTAAATGGAAAGGAGATTTGAAAAGCGTCTGAGCAGAGGGACCTGGGAGTCTTTGTTCATGAATGTCGGGATGCAGGTTCAGCATGTAATTTAAAAATGCACATGGAATTTTAGCATTCACTGCAAAAGGACTGGAGTATACAAGTAGAGAAGTGTTGTTGCAATTGTATAGGGTGTTGGTGAGACCACATCGGGAGTATTGTGTCCAGTTTTGGCCTCCTTATTTGAGGAAGGATGTGGTGGCATTGGAGGCAGTTCAGAGGAGGTTCACCAGATTGATTCCGGAGATGGAAGGTTTGACCTATGAGGAGAGATTGAACAAGTTTGGGCTTACACTCACTGGGGTTTAGAAGAATGAGAGGGGATCTGATCAAGGTGTGAAGTATGAAGAGGGATTGATAAAGTAAACATAGACCAAATGTTCCCCCTTGGAGGGAAATCTATCTAGAATGAGAGGTGATAGATGTAAGTTGAGAGGCGGTAGATTTAAAACTGAGATAAGGAGGAACTACTTCTTGCAGAGAGTGGTGGATTTGTGGAACTCGCTGCCCCACAGTCCAGGAATTAAATGGTTTCAAGAAGGAGACAGATATATTTCTGATTTTTAAAATGGGTTAAAGGGATATGGGAAGCAGGTAGGGAGGTGGATTTGAGACCAGGAAGAGATCAGCCATAATCTGATTGAATGGAGAAGCAGGTTTGAAGGGCTGAATTGCCTACTTCTGCTCCTAGTTCCTATGTTCCTATGTCCCAGATTACACAGCTAACCAGTAGCATCACACTGCCTCACCCTGGTAGTTGCATCCAAGACAAACGAGTCAATAAAGAATAAGCCATTGTGGGGAAAGACCCTCATCCCTCTTCTCCCCACAGCGTTCCACCCCTCCCCTGAGCATGGAATAAACTCTCATTCCATCCCTTCATCCCACAACCTGTGCTATTCCGATTGGTCACCTTGTCCGGTTATTTTAGAGAGTGGGTGTGGGTGAGCAATCTCCGGGGAAGGGGTTCTGGAGTCTGCTTTGCGTTGCTTGTGAAATGTGACTAACCTTTTTCTCTTTCCCTCTCCTCTTTGCTCATAGATCTCAACTACTGCACCCACAACAAGCCATGTCTGAACAATGCAACGTGCAGCAACACAGGCCAGGGCAGTTACACCTGTACCTGTCAGCCCGGCTACACTGGCAAAAACTGCCAATCGGCCATTCGCAAATGTGACAGTGGCCCCTGCAGAAACGGGGGTACCTGCATGGTAAGGCACAACCCATACCCCACCTCTGCTTAGATTCAGCCAGCCTCATGCCCCTCACCATCACCACGGGGAACACAGTGATATCCTCATCCAGCCAGGGAGCAGAGATTCCCATCAGGGAGCAGAGAATTCCATCAGGAGGAGAGATTCTGGGGCTGCCTAGTGGTTAGCACTGCTGCCTCGTGGTGCCGAGGGCCCGGGTTTGATCCCGGCCCTGGATCACTGTCCGTGTGGAGTTTGCATATTCTCCCTGTGTCTGCGCAAGTCTCACACCACAAGCCAAAGATGTGCAGGTTAGGTGGATTGCTAAATTGCCCCTTAATTAGGGAAAAAAAAATTGGATACTCTAAATGTTTATAAAAAGGAAGGAGAGGTTCCCACCAGAGAGGGGAGAGCATCCCCCGGGGAGTTGAGAGAGGGTCCAATTTTTAAAAAAATGTTTTTTTTAATTTTCCAAATAAAGGGGCAATTCATGGTCAATCCACCTACCCTGCACGTCTTTGGGTTGTGGGAGTGAGACTCATACGGACACAGGGAGAATGACTCCACATGGACAATGAGAGGAGATATTTCCATGAGGGAGAGAGATTCCTATTAAGTCCCAGCGGCTGCCCAAGTTATCTATTTTCCTGGAGGATTCATTCATCATGAAATCCTGGGCTTTATAAATAGAAGCATAGATTACAAAAACATGAAGATTATGATTTTATTTTTCTACAATTGTACATGGTGTTGGTGAGGCTACACCTGGAGTATTGTGTGCAGTTTTGGTGTCCTTATCTGAGGAAGGATGTTCTTGCTATGGAGTACAGCAAAGGTTTACCAGACTGATTCCAGGGATGGAGGGACTGTCATATGAGGAGAGACTAAATCGGTTAGGATTATAGTCACTGGAGTTTAGAAGAGTGAACGAGGATCTCATAGAAACGTAGAAAATTCTAACATGATTAGATAGGGTAGATTCAGAAAGAATGTTACCGATGGTGGGGGAGTCCACAACTAGGGATCATAGTTTGAGGATAAGGGGTGAACCTTTTAAGACTGAGGTGAGGAGAAATTTCTTCACCCGGAGAGTGGTGAATCTGTGGAATTCGCTACTACAGAACATAGTTGAGGCCAAAGCGTTGTATAATTTCAAGAAAGAATTAGATATAGCTCCTGGGGCTAAAAGGATCAAGGGACATGGTGGAAGGTGGGATCAGGGTATTGAACCTGATGATCATAATGACTGGTGGAGCAGGCTCGAAGGGCCAAACGGCTTACTCCTGCTTCTATTTTCTATTTTCTATGTACGTTTCTATGTATGATCATTTATAAAACTCTGGTTCAGCCTCAACTGGAGTATTGCATCCAATTCTGGGCACCACGCATTAGGCAGGATTTGAAGGCTTCAGAGTGGCTGCAGAAAAGATTTAGCAGGATGGTTCCAGGAATGAGAGACTTCAGTTACAAGGATAGATTGGAGAAAGCTGGAGTTGTCCTCCTTGGAGGTTTGAAGGTTGACAGGCGATTTGGTAGAGGTCTTCAAAACCATGAAGGGGTCTGGTCAGAGTAGATAGAGAGAAACTAGTCCTGATGGTGGAACGATTGACAACTAGAGGACTCGGGTTTAAGGTGAATGACAGAAGAAGCAATGGCGACCAGGGTAAACCTTTTTTGTGTGCTGGGTGATTAGGCTCTGGAATGTATTGCATTTGAGCGGGATGGAGGCAGACACAATTGTGCCTTCCAAAAAGGGAATTTGATAAGGACTGGATAAACATAATTGCAGGGCCTACAGGGAAAGGGCAAGGGAGCAGGTGAGCTCTTGTAGAGACGTATGTACGATGAGTCTGAATGATCTCCTTCAGTGTCGTAAGCATTCCATGATTCCATGTTGCAGGCACAGAGACTCAAAAGTGTGTGTAACTTTAATCACCTTCCCTTGGAAATAAATGATTTATTTCTAATGCAGTGGCCGTTTTATTGCAGGAATTGGACGATGGTTACAGCTGTTCTTGTTTCCCTGGCTTTATTGGACAGCACTGTGAGGACAGCATTCTGACCTGCGCTGATTCACCCTGTTTCAATGGTGGCTCCTGCTTCAAGAGATCACAGGGGACCTCTTACATCTGTAGCTGCACCCTGGGTTTTACTGGCTTAAATTGTGAGCAGAAAGTGGACCGCTGTATCAACAATCCTTGTACAAACGGTAATAATTCATGAGGTCTTATCCATTTTTATTACAGTGCTTCTGCTTGTAACCACATGCTTAAATGAAGAAGAAACTGATTGCGGCCAATATACCGATGCTCAGGAAGTGGGTAGTGGTCGGTGTAGGAGCGGGTGAAGGTGGCACCTTGTAAGAGCATGAGCCTGAGGGCTTTGTTGTCGTCACCTCTGCCATTCTCGCCGGCTCGGTACTCCACAAGCCCGCTGGTAGTGGCAGCCCTGAGGGTGTAGGGACAGTGGCGTCGATGTGGGCACCGATCTGTAACAGCCATCGGTTCACTCCGGGGGGGGGGGGGGGGGGGGGGGCTGGACGGGGGCTTTAGGAGGTGGCAGCGGGCAGGGATCGCGAGATTTGGGGATCTTTTTATTGAGGAGGGCTTTCCGAGTTTGGAGGAGCTGGAGGAAGAGTTTGAGTTGCCAGGCGGGAACGGGTTCCGGTACCTTTGCAAGTGCGGGATTTTGTTTGGAGGCAGGTCCCGGGTTTTCCGATGTCAAAAACAGGAGTTGGGGAAGGGAAGGTCTCGGAAGTATATAAGAAGCTGATGGAGTGGGAAGGAGTTCCAATAGGGGAGGTGAAGAGGAAGTGGGAGGAAGAGTTGGGAGGGGAGTTGGAGGTCTATGGGAGGAGGCCCAGCAGAGAGTGAATGCGTTCTCGTCGTGTGCCAGGCTCAGCCTAATCCAATTCCAGGTGGCCCACAGGGTTCATATGACTGGCCCGGATGGGCAGGTTTTTTGAGGAGGTGGAGGACAGGTGTGGGCGATGTGGGGGAGATCCTGCTAATCATGTGCACATGTTCTGGGTGTGTCCGAGGTTGAGGGGCTTTTGGCAGGCATGTCTGAGGTCCTGCGAGGGAGGGTGACTCCGAGTCCAGAGGTGGCAATATTTGGAGTGTCGGAAGATCCGGGAGCCCAAGGGGGGAGAGAGGGCAACATTTTGACCTTTACTTCCCTGGTGGCCCGGAGACGGATTCTGCTTGGATGGAGGGACTCGGAGCCCCCGAAGTTGGAGGCATGGGTAAGCGACATGGCGGTGTTTCTCAGGTTGGAGAAAATCAAATTCGCCTTAAGTGGTTCGTTACAGGGGTTCGCTCGGAAGCCATTCATCGACTTCTTTAAAGAAAATTAGTCTGTCAGCAGGGGGGCGGGGAATGGAGGGGGGGGGAGGGGAAGGCATAGAAGTGATGAACAAGAGTAGGAATAACAATGAAGGGAGGGCCATGAGACGGAGTGTTCATATGGACCATGCTGTTTGGGGTCTGTGTTTAGGGGTGTGTGGCTGTGTTATTGTGGGTTTTTTGTCTTTGTTGGATTTTTCTGTTTAAAAGTGTTAAAATTATAAATGCCTTAATAAAATATTTTCTAAAAAAAAAGAAGAAACTGATTCAGAAATATGCTTTGAACTATAGCGTCCGCTAACTGAGGAGGAGGCCAGTTGGCACATTGTGCCTTTGTATTTCAAACTAATCCCGCTGCCCCACACTCTCTCCATAGCCCTAACCTCTCTACCCTGTCCTCTCCCCAGAGTCCTGTATCAATTCCAAACTAATCCCACTGCTCCATCCTCTCCCTAAAGTCCAATATCAATTCCAAACTATTCCCACTGCTCCACAATCATCTCACTGCCCTGCACTCCCCCCAGTGCTCAGTATGATTCTCAAACTAATCCCACTGCCTGCTCTCTCTGCGTAGCTCTATCTCAATGCCAGATTTAAACCATCCCACTCTAAAATCTGACGGTAATACAAGAGGAGCCCCTTCATTCACACCCTCAGCCTCTAAACCGAACAGTGAGTTTCTGGATTATGAAGGAAGTCTGTGCATGTTTGCTGTGTGTCCCGCCATTTCAGAGCCTCCTTTCTGTCACAAACGTTAGTCCTTGAACAATCCCCGTTTCAACACGATAGTACAATTCACAGGCCAGCACACTTCACAACACATTTTCAGTTCTCTTTACTGCTCTTAGAAATCTCCTTTCAAGCTCCAGTTGAGGAACGTCTCCTCCCACTCCCATCA
Source organism: Scyliorhinus canicula (assembly GCF_902713615.1). Classification (NCBI taxonomy): domain Eukaryota; kingdom Metazoa; phylum Chordata; class Chondrichthyes; order Carcharhiniformes; family Scyliorhinidae; genus Scyliorhinus; species Scyliorhinus canicula. Next base: position 91,333,608 of record NC_052147.1, read on the forward strand.
TAATTACCTTTTAATGGTAATTACCCTGCTACAATGTGTATGTGTGGGTTGTGTAATGGAGCGAGAGAGGGATAATACATGCATTGCAGATATTTGGGGACTCGATCATAAGGGGTGCAGCTTTAAGAAGTGATGGGCAATAAATGCTGGTCTAGCCAGTGCTGTCCACATCTCCTCAACAAATAAAAATATTATATTATCTAAAATGTCAGATTGGCCAAGTCAAGCAATTAAGGTCAAACAGAAAGTTTTCCCAGCCCGGAAGGATCAAAGACAGTGAAATGGTTCACGTGGGAGAGGCTGAAGAGCAGTGAAAATGCAAATGCTGAAAAGTAGTTGATTACTGTTTCCATCTCAGCGTGTAAAAATACTCTTGCTGTGGGTGAATAAACCTCACCTGTTTCGAACAGCATACGCCATGCTGAACGTCTAATTGACCACTGGATCTGAGGACTAAGCCAGTGTGCTACACTGTGTCAGGTGTGTGATCTGGCATTCAAATATAAGCCAAAACCCACCGCTGTGGAGTTAATAGTGGGAGTACTCATTGCAGGATATGTTGGCACAAGATCTGTCTTATTAAAACCTGTTAAAACCATGGAGAGATCAGGTCATAGATCATAGAATTTACAGAGCAGAAGGAGGCCATTCGGCCCAGCGAGTCTGCACTGGCTCTTGGAAAGAGCACCCTACCCAAGCCCACACCTCCACCCTATCCCCATAACCCAGTAACCCCACCCAACACTAAGGGCAATTTTGGACACTCAGGGCAATTTATCATGGCCAATCCACCTAACCTGCACATGTTTGGACTGTGGAAGGAAACCGGAGCACCCGGAGGAAACCCATGCACACATGGGGGGAATATGCAGACTCCGCACAGGCAGTGACACAGCCGAGAATCGAACCTGGGACCCTGGTGCTGTGAAGCAACAGTGCTAACCACTGTGCTACCGTGCTGCCCAATGTCCAAATTAGAACCTCTATAGTCTCCCTTGGAAACTAAGACTCGAGAGGCTGGGCAAAGAACTGACAGCGTTACAGCGGCTAAAACCACCTAAATAAGTCAAAAGATATGCAGATGTTTTAACCTCTTGACTCGTGAAATGGTTATTAAATGTGAAAGCAGAGTACCACAAGGGATAGCGCCCTTGGTGAAACCATACAGCATCTCCACGGAGTGCAAAGATCTCCCAAGACATCGGAACAATGCTAGAGCGAGATCAATTTCACAGTTAAAGATCAAACGTTCCAGAAGTGGTGCTAAAACCCCATGAGTCATGGAGATCCTATATTATTTATTTTTTTTAATTAAAGTTGCTAACTTTGATTAATGCCCCATGCCCAAGGTGGACAAGTTGATTGAATGTCTGGGAAATGCCAACTTTGTGTCCTCCCTGGATTCTGAATGGGTATTGTCCGAAAGGGTATTGGTGTTTGTCTTAAGAAGAGAGATTGAACAGTTTGGGCCTACACTCTCTCGGATTTAGAAGAATAAGGGGAGATCTAATTGAGATATATAACACGATAAAAGGTATTGAAAAAGTAGACGTGGAGCGGATGCTTCTTCTTCTTCTGGGGCCATCTAGAATGAGAGATCATAGTTTTAGGTTAAATGGTAACAGATTTAAAATAGAGATGAGGAGAAATTGTCTCTCTCAAAGGGTGGTGGATCTGTGGAATTCAGTCCGGTGGATGCTGGGACATTGAATAAACCTAAGGAGGAGATAGACAGATTTTTAATTAGTAATGGGTCAAAGGGTTATGGAGGATGGGCAGGAAAGTGGAGTTGAGGCCGTGAGGAGATCAGACGTAATAGTGTTGAATGGTGGAGCGGGCTCGAGGGGCTGAATTGTCTACTCCTGTTCCTAGTTCTCATATTCTTATGATAGCATTAATAGAATCTGCCTTCGTAACAATGGGGATCAGAACCAAGTAATTCTACCTGGGCAATTCAGAGCCTTGCCTCCTTTCAGTGGCTAATGGTGGAATGTTGGGGCTTCGTGCTCAGTGCCTAGATAATATGGTAATTTATCACATTTACACATGGTTACACATGGGTTTGTGTTCCGTCAAACATGTGCCTTTACCATTGAGTATAGAGCTGGGATGGCAGCATGGGAATGCAATATCCTCCCCTAAATGTCGGGCCTCACTTGAGACTCTTTGCTGGTGGGGTTTGAGCGGATGGATTGGGGGGTGGCGGGGGGTGGGGGGGGGGGGGTGTTATGTGAGTCTCTTTGAGAGCTCGGTATCTGCTGGCAGGATAGAGCTTTAAGAAATTATACAACATGTCAGAATAACCAAGACAGAGGGCGGCATGTGGCGCAGTGGTTAGCACTGGGACTGCGGCGCTGAGGACCCGGGTTCGAATCCCGGCCCTGGGTCACTGTCCATGTGGAGTTTGCACATTCTCCCCATGTCTGCGTGGGTTTCACCCCCACAACCCAAAAATGTGCAGGTTAGGTGGATTGGCCACGCTAAATTGCCCCTTAATTGGAAAAACAAATTGGGTATTCCAAATTAAAAAAACAAGAATAACCAAGACAGGGGCAGCACGGTGGCACAGTGGGTTCGCACTGCAGCCTCACGGCACCGAGGTCCCAGGTTCGATCCCGGCTCTGGGTCACTGTTTGTGTGGTGTTTGCGTGGGTTCCCCCCCACAACCCAAAGATGTGCAGGCTAGGTGGATTGGCCACACTACATACATTGCCCCTTAACTGGAAAAAATGAATTGGGTACTCTAAATCAAACAAAAAGAATAACCAAGACAGGATGGTATAGCTTTACGTAATCTTTAAGGGTAATTGTTTAATCAGGAAGGAATCACAGCCTGGAGGGTTCAAAAGCAGAGAATTATTCAGTTGAGGGTGGTTGGAATGGAAGGGCCAGTGAAAATGTGTTTCATGAAAAGTCATCCCAGTTTCTGTTTTGATCATCTCTTCCCTTATGATGCCACAGCCTTGGCTGGATAAACCTCACATGTTTTACACATTTCACTCTAGTCTAATTGACAATTGGGTCAGGGGCCTGCGACAATATGAGAGTGTCTGTGTATGTGTGTTGTCACTGGCCTATGTTAACAGCAGGGAGCAGCTGCTCAGCTGGTATTTCAGCTTCTTTGTTGGCGAGGATTTATCAATGGAGTTTTGAAGTGATGCCTCCCCCAAGCTGCGACCCACCTGCGAACGCCCAGTGCGTGGGGCCTGCGAACGGCCAGTGCGTGGGGCCTGCGAACGGCCAGTGCGTGGGGCCTGCGAACGGCCAGTGCGTGGGGCCTGCGAACGGCCAGTGCGTGGGGCCTGCGAACGGCCAGTGCGTGGGGCCTGCGAACGGCCAGTGCGTGGGGCCTGCGAACGCCCAGTGCGTGGGGCCTGTGAACGCCCAGTGCATGGGGCCTGCAAGCGCTCAGCTCATGTGGCCTGCAAATCCCTGACCGGATCTAGCCTGAATTTGTTAAGTGTTAATTCAGAGCGGTGTTTTGTTGAACTGCTGCTGAACTGTTGTCCTCTTCCCCCTGCAGGAGGACAGTGCTTCGATCTGGGGCTGACGAGGATGTGTGTATGTCAGGCGGGCTTTGCTGGACAGAAGTGTGAGATTAATGTGAACGACTGCGCCAGAAACCCATGTGCCAATGGAGCTACCTGCGTCGACCACATCAACAACTACACGTGTGTGTGCACAGCCGGTTTCTCAGGCCAGGATTGCAGTCAACCGCTGGGGGATGAGTGTGACTCCAGACCATGCCATAATGGTGGGACGTGCCACGCGGGCATATACGGCAAGAGCTTTGTGTGCCAATGCCCATTCAACTTCATGGGTTTGCAGTGCGAGATCCCTGTGTTTCCCAGTCCATCACAGAAGCGGCAGCAGCCACCGAACTCCTTCCCCTGGGTGGCTGTATCATTGGCCTTTGGACTGATGGCTTTTGTCATGTTGCTGTGTGTCCTGGGCATTGCTCTGAGGCAATTGCAGAGGCCCCGTGGGAGGCAGCACCGAGACACCGAGACCATGAATAATCTGTCCGAGTCCCAGAGGGACAATCTGATCGTGGCCTCCCAGCTCAAACTTACCAACAAGAAGGTTGATTTGGAAACGGACTGTATCATGGAGAAGACCAATTACAAAGACAGGAACTGTGCCTTGGATTGGAATTTAGCAGCAGGCCTCAAGGCTGATCTGTCCCAAGAACTCAAATGCCATAAAAATCACAAATGTAGAAAAGAGGAAAGTTTGCCCCTCAGAAACTCGTGGTAAGTCATTCGCCAGTTCTTCCACTCACTCTCAAATTGTGATTCTCGAACATATGCAAACAGAAGGTCGCAAAGAAATTCAGGGCCCCAAATCAGGGCCCAGTGAGGCTCAGCTTTTGTGGTTAAAAACAAATTGGAACCTCTTTAGTTTTGTCCGAGATCAGATCTACAGGGAGATAGCAGCAAGCCAGCGTTTGTCAGCATCTTCAGCACATTAGAACCCTGCCCTATGCATTCTGTGCAGAGTGTAGTGTGGGTGAGGAGGGGAGAGGAGGAGATGTAAATTCACAATTTCTCAAAGTAATCTCGACGATTACTGCCCCAGATTTTTGGTGGTGGAGAGCACTGTTGTGAGGGATTGGAGCTGGGGCAGTGGTGTGCAGCTGTGCAGGGGGAATGGAGAGCGTACAGGGTGTGGGGATGTGTTCAGGGCAAGAGTGTCCCTTCCCGCCCTCATACAATCGGCTAGTATGTGGAGATGAAATACAGACACTGGGTCTTCCATTGTGCACAGCAACTCCTTGGAGTGTTCCCAATGATAAATCTTCAGAAGACTGAGACTCCACATGCCTCTCGAATCTGCAACTCCTCCTGACTGACTGGCTGTAATATTAGACTCCCAATACAGGACAGCTATTAAATGTCTTGTAAAAGACACGGGTTTATAGAGATTGAGCAGGCTTCTGTGTTAAATAAAAGCTCCTCCGTCATCGTCAGGTCATATTCACCAGGGCTCACTGTTGTCATGGAAATCCCAGACTGTGCTCATTGTCATGGAGATCACAGGCTGTGCTCATGTTGTCATGGAGATCCCAGACTGATACTCACTGTTGTCATGGTGACCCCAGACTGGTGCTTATTGTTGTCATGGAAATCCCAAACTTCCAGCTGGGGAAGGAGCCTGTGACTTGTTGGTGGTTGAGGCTGAGATGGTGGTGGTGCCACTACCTGACATTGTGTTCACGCTTCAGAGCTCAGGGTGGGGTGGTGACACCTTCAGAGCCCCCATGCACAATGTGACCAGGAACACCAATGTGTGCCTGACTTGAACACCAGGGCCGACTGAACAAAGCCAAGGCAAAGGCCGACTTGGGGTGGGAGGGCAGAGAGGTAGTTGGGGAGTGGAGGGAGGAGTGACAAGGTGAGGGGAGGGAGCTATGAGGTCGCTATTTCCCAAAGTTAGACCGGAAGATACTGCCTGGGATTTCTGGGATTTCACAATGAGTCAAACAGGGGCTCAGGGAAGCAACCATTGATCTTAGACTAGGTGGAGGTCCCAGCTCTCCAAATACTGAGTACTCCCTCCTGAGGGTGGACAGGGCCTTGGACAAGGGCTGAGGGTAGAGCCAGGGAAACTGAGGGAAGGGCTGAGCCTGGCACTGAGTTGGACCCTATGGCCTCTGGACTGTTCCCAGTAATATAAAGGTATTGGAGTATTTTGAAGGGAGGTGTGCGCAGTGTGTAATTCAATGCAAATGTAATGTAAACCTGAAGGGACAAGCTTGGAAATCTGAGACTGTCAAGGAGATTTCAGCTTCAGCACCCAGGCTGATACCTTGAATTATATAACCAGCCCATTCATGTTGTAGGACATTAACTGCGTGGACAGGGTTGGGATTTACATAGAGGTTTGTGTTGTTTGACAGGATAGACACTGGCCTTTCCACTCTGTGAAGCAAGCCCAGCATGGACATAGAGATCTCACTGCCAGAAGTGAACCTCCGTGCTCCCAGCCAGCTCTCTGTGCTCAGAATCCCATGGGTTCATAGTCAGAATTTGAGCACAATAATCTTGACTGACTCTCCACTGCAGAATGGAGGGAACATTACACTGTCACAAGAGCAATACTGAGGGAGTACTGTATTGTTGGAGGGGCAGTACTGAGGAAGTGCTGCACTGTCAGAGGGTCAATACAGAGGGAGTACTGCACCATCAGAGGGTCAGTACTGGGATAGTACTGCACTGTCAGAGGGTCAGTACTGGGGGAGTGCTGCACTGTCGGAGGATCAATACAGAGGGAGTACTGCACCATCAGAGGGTCAATACTGGGATAGTACTGCACTGTCAGAGGGTCAGTACTGGGGGAGTGCTGCACTGTCGGAGGATCAATACAGAGGGAGTACTGCACCATCAGAGGGTCAATACTGGGATAGTACTGCACTGTCCGAGGGGCAGTACTGAGGAAGTGCTGCACTGTCAGACGGTCAGTACTGGGATAGTACTGCACTGTCAGAGGGTCAGTACTGGGGGAGTGCTGCACTGTCGGAGGATCAATACTGGGATAGTACTGCACTGTCAGACGGTCAGTACTGGGGGAGTGCTGCACTGTCAGAGGGTCAATACTGGGGGAGTACTGCACTGTCAGAGGGTCAATACTGAGGGAGTACTGCACTGTCAGAGGGCCAATACTGAGGGAGTGCTGCACTGTCAGAGGGTCAGTACTGGGGGAGTGCTGCACTGTCAGAGGGCCAATACTGAGGGAGTACTGCACTGTCAGAGGGTCAATACTGAGGGACTACTGCACTGTCAGAGGGCCAATACTGAGGGAGTACTGCATGGTCAGAGGGGCAGTACTGTGGGAGTGCTGCATGGTCAGAGGTGCAGTACTGAAGTAGCGCTGCACTGTTTAAGGGGCAGTACTGAGGGAGTGCTGCATTGTCAGAGGGGCAGTACTGAGGGAGTGCTGTACTGTTGGAGCGTCAATACTGAGGGAGCGCTGCACTGTTGGAGGGTCAATACTGAGGGAGCGCTGCACTGTTGGAGGGTCAATACTGAGGGAGTGCTGTACTGTTGGAGGGTCAATACTGAGGGAGCGCTGCACTGTTGGAGGGTCAATACTGAGGGAGCGCTGCACTGTTGGAGGGTCAATACTGAGGGAGCGCTGCACTGTTGGAGGGTCAATACTGAGGGAGCGCTGCACTGTTGGAGGGTCAATACTGAGGGAGCGCTGCACTGTTGGAGCGTCAATACTGAGGGAGCGCTGCACTGTCAGAGGGGCAGTACTGAGGGAGTATTGCATGGTCAGAGGGTCAGTACTGAGGGAGTGCTGCACTGTCAGAGGGTCAGTACTGAGGGAGTATTGCATGGTCAGAGGGTCAGTACTGAGGGAGTGCTGCACTGTCAGAGGGTCGGTACTGTGGGAGTATTGCACAGTCAGAGGGGCAGACTGAGGGAGTATTGCATGGTCAGAGGGTCAGTACTGAGGGAGTGCTGCACTGTCAGAGGGTCAGTACTGAGGGAGTATTGCATGGTCAGAGGGTCAGTACTGAGGGAGTGCTGCACTGTCAGAGGGTCGGTACTGTGGGAGTATTGCACGGTCAGAGGGTCAGTACTGAGGGAGAGCTGCACTGTCAGAGGGTCAGTACTGAGGGAGTGTTGCACGGTCAGAGGGTCAGTACTGAGGGAACGTTGCATGGTCAGAGGGGCTAGACTGTGGGAGTACTGCATGGTCAGAGGGGCTGGACTGTGGGAGTACTGCATGGTCAGAGGGGCTGGACTGAGGGAGTGTTGCACTCGTGGAGAGGCGGTACTGAGGTAGAACTGTTCTCTCAGCGGGACAGTTGTGAGATAACTGCACAATTGGAGGAGCAGTACTAAGGGACAATTACACTGCCAGAGGGGCAGTAGCAAGAGAGTTTTGCACTCTCAGAGGGGTAGTACTGAAGGAGTGCTGCACTGAGGAAGGAGCAGTACGGAAGGAGCACTGCACTGTCAGAGTGGCACTACTGAAGGAACACTGCAGTGTAGAAGGGGCTGGTTTAGCTCATTTGGCTAATTCGCTGGCTTTTCAAGCAGGCCAGCAGCACGGTTCGATTCCCGTACCAGCCTCCCCGGACATGCACCGGAATGTGGCGACTAGGGGCTTTTCACAGTAACTTCATTGAAGCCTACTTGTGACAATAAGCGATTTTCATTTCATTTTCAGAAGGGTCAGTATTGAAGGAGTACTTCACTGTTGGAGTGGAGGTTCTAAGGTAGCACTGTGCTCTCAGAGGGGCAGTATTCAGATAGTGCTGCACTATCAGGGGCAGTACTAAGGGACTGTTACACTGCCAGAGGGACAGTAGCATGGGACCTCTGCACCATTGGAGGGGCAGTATTGTAAGAGTGCTGCACTGTCGGAGGGGCAGTAGCATGGGACCTCTGCACCATTGGAGGGGCAGTATTGTAAGAGTGCTGCACTGTCGGACGGGCAGTAGCATGGGACCTCTGCACCATTGGAGGGGCAGTATTGTAAGAGTGCTGCACTGTCGGACGGGCAGTAGCATGGGACCTCTGCACCATTGGAGGGGCAGTATTGTAAGAGTGCTGCACTGTCGGACGGGCAGTAGCATGGGACCTCTGCACCATTGGAGGGGCAGTATTGTAAGAGTGCTGCACTGTCGGACGGGCAGTAGCATGGGACCTCTGCACCATTGGAGGGGCAGTATTGTAAGAGTGCTGCACTGTCGGACGGTCAGAAATGAAAGACAGCTGCACTATTGAAGGAGCAGTATTCAAGGAGCGCTGCATTGTTGGTGGGATAGTACTAAGGGTGTGCTGAATGATCGGCTGGCAGTGCTGAGGTAGCTCTGCATTGTCAGACTGGCTGTACTGCTGGAGCTCAGCACTGTTCAAAGGGCCATATTGAAGTTGCTCAGCATTGTTGGAAGGGCAGTAGTGAGGGAGCTCTGCACTGTCAGAGGGGCTGTATTGAGGGTGTTCTGCACTGTCAGAGGGTCAGTACTGAAGGGAACAGAGCAGGTTTGAAGGGAGATTTGCAAGGTTGGAGTGGTGGCATTGAGGGAGATCGGCACTGTCAGAGAGTCAGTATTGAGGGACCTCTGCACTGTCAGAGGGGCAGTACTGAGTGTGTTCTGCACTGTCAGAGGGGCAGTACTGAGTGTGTTCTGCACTGTCAGAGGGGCAGTACTGAGGGAATGCTGCACTGTCAGAGGGGCAGTAGTGAGGGAGCTCTGCACTGTCAGAGGGGCTGTATTGAGGGTGTTCTGCACTGTCAGAGGGGCTGTATTGAGGGTGTTCTGCACTGTCAGAGGGTCAGTGCTGAAGGGAACAGAGCAGGTTTGAAGGGAGCTTTGCAAGGTTGGAGTGGTGGCATTGAGGGAGATCGGCAGTCAGAGAGTCAGTATTGAGGGAGCTCAGCACTGTCAGAGGGGCAGTACTGAGGGAGTGCTGCACTGTCAGAGGGTCAGTACTGAGGGAGCGCAGCACTGTCAGAGGGGCAGTACTGAGGGAGCGCAGCACTGTCAGAGGGGCAGTACTGAGGGATCGCAGCACTGTCGGAGGGGCAGTACTGAGGGAGTGCTGCACTGTCAGAGGGGCAGTACTGAGGGAGCGCAGCACTGTCAGAGGGGCAGTACTGAGAGAGCGCAGCACTGTCAGAGGGTCCGTACTGAGAGAGTGCAGCACTGTCAGAGGGTCAGTGCTGAGAGAGCGCAGCACTGTCAGAGGGTCAGTGCTGAGAGAGCGCAGCACTGTCAGAGGGTCCGTACTGAGAGAGTGCAGCACTGTCAGAGGGTCAGTACTGAGGGAGCTCGGCACTGTCAGAGGGGCAATACTGAGGGAGTGCTGCACTGTCAGAGGGGCATTACTGAGGGAGCGCAGCACTGTCAGAGGGGCAGTACTGAGGGAGCGCAGCACTGTCAGAGGGGCATTACTGAGGGAGCGCAGCACTGTCAGAGGGGCAGTACTGAGGGAGCGCAGCACTGTCAGAGGGGCAGTACTGAGGGAGCGCAGCACAGTCAGAGGGGCATTACTGAGAGACGCTGCACTGTCTGAGGGGCAGTACTGAGAAAGTGCCGCACTGTCAGAGAGGCAGTACCGAGGGAGTGCCGCACTGTCAGAGGGGCAGTACTGAGAGAGCGCAGCACTGTCAGAGGGGCAGTACTGAGGGAGCTCGGCTCTGTCAGAGAGGAGGTACTGAGTGAGTGCAGCACTGTCAGAGGGTCAGTACTGAGGGAGCTCGGCTCTGTCAGAGAGGAGGTACTGAGAGAGCGCAGCACTGTCAGAGGGGCAGTACTGAGGGAGCTCGGCTCTGTCAGAGAGGAGGTACTGAGTGAGTGCAGCACTGTCAGAGGGTCAGTACTGAGGGAGCTCGGCTCTGTCAGAGAGGAGGTACTGAGTGAGTGCAGCACTGTTAGAGGGTCAGTACTGAGGGAGCTCGGCTCTGTCAGAGAGGAGGTACTGAGTGAGTGCAGCACTGTTAGAGGGTCAGTACTGAGGGAGTGCGGCACTGTCAGAGGGGCAGTACTGAGGGAGTGCTGCACTGTCAGAGGGGCAGTACTGAGAGAGCGTAGCAATGTCAAAGGGGCAGTACTGAGGGAGCGCAGCACAGTCAGAGGGGCATTACTGAGAGAGCGCAGCACTGTCAGAGGGGCAGTACTGAGAGAGCGCAGCACTGTCAGAGGGGCAGTACTGAGAGAGCGCAGCACTGTCAGAGGGGCATTACTGAGAGAGCGCAGCACTGTCAGAGGGGCAGTACTGAGAGAGTGCAGCACTGTCAGAGGGGCAGTACTGAGAGAGCGCAGCACTGTCAGAGGGGCAGTACTGAGAGAGCGCAGCACTGTCAGAGGGGCATTACTGAGAGAGCGCAGCACTGTCAGAGGGGCATTACTGAGAGAGCGCAGCACTGTCAGAGGGGCAGTACTGAGGGAGTGCTGCACTGTCAGAGGGGCTGTATTGAGGGTGTTCCGCACTGTCAGAGGGTCAGTACTGAAGGGAACAGAGCAGGTTTGAAGGGAGCTTTGCAAGGTTGGAGTGGTGGCATTGAGGGAGATCGGCACTGTCAGAGAGTCAGTATTGAGGGACCTCAGCACTGTCAGAGGGTCAGTACTGTGGGAGTGCTGCACTGTCAGAGGGGCAGTACTGAGTGTGTTCTGCACTGACAGAGGGGCAGTACTGAGAGAGCGCAGCACTGTCAGAGGGGCAGTGCTGAGTATGTTCTGCACTGTCAGAGGGTCAGTACTGAGGGAGTGCAGCACTGTCAGAGAGGCAGTACTGAGAGAGCGCAGCACTGTCTGAGGGGCAGTACTGAGGGAGTGCTGCACTGTCTGAGGGGCAGTACTGAGAGAGCACGACACTGTCAGAGGGTCAGTACTGAGGGAGCGCAGCACTGTCAGAGGGGCAGTTCAGAGAGAGCGCAGCACTGTCAGAGCGGTAGTACTGAGGGAACGCTGCACTGTCTGAGGGGCAGTACTGAGAGAGCACGACACTGTCAGAGGGTCAGTACTGAGAGAGCGCAGCACTGTCAGAGGGTCTGTACTGAGGGAGCGCGGCACTGTCAGAGGGTCTGTACTGAGGGAGTGCTGCACTGTCAGAGGGTCAGCACTGAGGGAGTGCTGCACTGTCAGAGGGGCAGTACTGAGGGAGTGCAGCATTGTCAGAGGGTCAGCACTGAGGGAGTGCTGCACTGTCAGAGGGGCAGTACTGAGGGAGTGCAGCATTGTCAGAGGGTCAGCACTGAGGGAGTGCTGCACTGTCAGAGGGGCAGTACTGAGGGAGTGCAGCATTGTCAGAGGGGCAGTACTGAGGGAGTGCTGCACTGTCAGAGGGGCAGTACTGAGGGAGTGCTGCACTGTCAGAGAGGCAGTACTGAGGGAGCGCTGCACTGTCAGGGGGGCAGTACTGAGGGAGCGCAGCACTGTCAGAGAGGCAGTACTGAGGGAATGCTGCACTGTCAGAGGGGCAGTTCAGAGAGAGTGCTGCACTGTCAGAGGGGCAGTACTGAGGGAGCTCGGCACTGTCAGAGGGTCAGTACTGAGGGAGCTCGGCACTGTCAGAGGGTCAGTACTGAGAGAGCGCAGCACTGTCAGAGGGGCAGTACTGAGAGAGCACGACACTGTCAGAGGGTCAGTATTGAGAGAGCGCAGCACTGTCAGAGGGGCAGTACTGAGAGAGCACAACACTGTCAGAGGTTCAGTACTGAGGGAGCGCTGCACTGTCTGAGGGGCAGTACTGAGGGAGCGCAGCACTATCAGAGGGGCATTACTGAGAGAGCGCGGCACTGTCAGAGAGGCAGTACTGAGGGACGCTGCACTGTCTGAGGGGCAGTACTGAGGGAGCTCGGCACTGTCAGAGGGTCGGTACTGAGGAAGCACGGCACTGACAGTGGGGCAGTACTGAGGGAGCACAGCACTGTCAGAGGGTCAGTACTGAGAGAGTGCAGCACTGTCTGAGGGGCAGTACTGAGGGAGCTCGGCACTGTCAGAGGGGCAATACTGAGGGAGCGCTGCACTGTCAGAGGGTCAGTACTGAGGGAGTGCTGCACTGTCAGAGGGGCATTACTGAGAGAGGGCAGTACTGAGAGAGTGCAGCACTGTCAGAGGGGCAGTACTGAGAGAGCGCAGCACTGTCAGAGGGGCAGTACTGAGGGAGCGCAGAACTGTCAGAGGGGCATTACTGAGAGACGCTGCACTGTCTGAGGGGCAGTACTGAGGGAGCTCGGCACTGTCAGAGGGGCAATACTGAGGGAGCGCTGCACTGTCAGAGGGCATTACTGAGAGAGCGCAGCACTGTCAGAGAGGCAGTACTAAGGGACGCTGCACTGTCTGAGGGGCAGTACTGAGGGAGCTCGGCACTGTCAGAGGGGCAATACTGAGGGAGCGCTGCACTGTCAGAGGGCATTACTGAGAGAGTGCAGCTCTGTCAGAGGGGCAGTACTGAGGGAGTGCTGCACTGTCAGAGAGTCAGTACTGAGGGAGCGCAGCACTGTCAGAGAGTCAGTACTGAGAGAGCGCAGCACTGTCAGAGAGTCAGTACTGAGAGAGCGCAGCACTGTCAGAGAGGCATTACTGAGAGAGCGGGGCACTGTCAGAGGGGCATTACTGAGAGAGTGCGGCACTGTCAGAGGGGCATTACTGAGGGAGCGCAGCTCTGTTAGAGGGGCAGTACTGAGGGATCGCAGCTCTGTCAGAGGGCCAGTACTGAGGAAGCGCAGCACTGTCAGAGGGGCAGTACTGAGGGAGTGCTGCACTGTCAGAGGGTCAGTACTGAGGGATTGCAGCTCTGTCAGAGGGGCAGTACTGAGAGAGCGCAGCACTGTCAGAGGGGCAGTACTGAGGGACACTGCACTGTCAGGGGGGCAGTACTGAGGGAGCTCGGCACTGTCAGAGAGGCAGTACTGAGAGAGCGGGGCACTGTCAGAGGGGCAGTACTGAGGGATCGCAGCACTGTCAGAGGGGCAGTACTGAAGGATCGCAGCACTGTCAGAGGGTCAGTACTGAGGAAGCACAGCACTGTCAGAGGGGCAGTACTGAGAGAGCGCGACACTGTCAGAGGGGCAGTACTGAGGAAGCACAGCACTGTCAGAGGGGCAGTACTGTGGGATCGCAGCTCTGTCAGAGGGGCAGTACTGAGGGATCGCAGCACTGTCAGAGGGTCAGTACTGAGGAAGCACAGCGCTGTCAGAGGGGCAGTACTGAGAGAGCGCGACACTGTCAGAGGGGCAGTACTGAGGAAGCACAGCACTGTCAGAGGGGCAGTACTGTGGGATCGCAGCTCTGTCAGAGGGGCAGTACTGAGGGATCGCAGCTCTGTCAGAGGGGCAGTACTGAGGGATCGCAGCACTGTCAGAGGGTCAGTACTGAGGAAGCACAGCACTGTCAGAGGGGCAGTACTGAGAGAGCGCGACACTGTCAGAGGGGCAGTACTGAGAGAGCACGACACTGTCAGAGGGTCAGTACTGAGGGAGCGCAGCACTGTCAGAGGGGCAGTTCAGAGAGAGCGCAGCACTGTCAGAGGGGTAGTACTGAGGGAGTGCTGCACTGTCTGAGGGGCAGTACTGAGAGAGCACGACACTGTCAGAGGGTCAGTACTGAGGGAGCGCAGCACTGTCAGAGGGGCAGTACTGAGAGAGCGCAGCACTGTCAGAGGGTCTGTACTGAGGGAGCGCGGCACTGTCAGAGGGTCTGTACTGAGGGAGTGCTGCACTGTCAGAGGGGCAGAACAGAGAGAGGGCAGCACTGTCAGAGGGTCAGCACTGAGGGAGTGCTGCACTGTCAGAGGGTCAGCACTGAGGGAGTGCTGCACTGTCAGAGGGGCAGTACTGAGGGAGTGCAGCATTGTCAGAGGGTCAGCACTGAGGGAGTGCTGCACTGTCAGAGGGGCAGTACTGAGGGAGTGCAGCATTGTCAGAGGGACAGTACTGAGGGAGTGCTGCACTGTCAGAGGGTCAGCACTGAGGGAGTGCTGCACTGTCAGAGGGGCAGTACTGAGGGAGTGCAGCATTGTCAGAGGGACAGTACTGAGGGAGTGCTGCACTGTCAGATGGTTAGCACTGAGGGAGTGCTGCACTGTCAGAGGGGCAGTACTGAGGGAGTGCAGCATTGTCAGAGGGACAGTACTGAGGGAGTGCTGCACTGTCAGATGGTTAGCACTGAGGGAGTGCTGCACTGTCAGAGGGGCAGTACTGAGGGAGTGCAGCATTGTCAGAGGGGCAGTACTGAGGGAGTGCTGCACTGTCAGAGGGGCAGTACTGAGGGAGCGCTGCACTGTCAGGGGGGCAGTACTGAGGGAGCGCAGCACTGTCAGAGAGGCAGTACTGAGGGAGCGCTGCACTGTCAGGGGGGCAGTACTGAGGGAGCGCAGCACTGTCAGAGAGGCAGTACTGAGGGAATGCTGCACTGTCAGAGGGGCAGTTCAGAGAGAGTGCTGCACTGTCAGAGGGGTAGTACTGAGGGAGCTCGGCACTGTCAGAGGGTCAGTACTGAGGGAGCTCGGCACTGTCAGAGGGTCAGTACTGAGAGAGCGCAGCACTGTCAGAGGGGCAGTACTGAGAGAGCACGACACTGTCAGAGGGTCAGTACTGAGAGAGCGCAGCACTGTCAGAGGGGCAGTACTGAGAGAGCACAACACTGTCAGAGGTTCAGTACTGAGGGAGCGCTGCACTGTCTGAGGGGCAGTACTGAGGGAGCGCAGCACTATCAGAGGGGCATTACTGAGAGAGCGCGGCACTGTCAGAGAGGCAGTACTGAGGGACGCTGCACTGTCTGAGGGGCAGTACTGAGGGAGCTCGGCACTGTCAGAGGGTCGGTACTGAGGAAGCACGGCACTGACAGTGGGGCAGTACTGAGGGAGCACAGCACTGTCAGAGGGTCAGTACTGAGAGAGTGCAGCACTGTCAGAGAGGCAATACTGAGAGAGCGCAGCACTGTGAGAGGGTCAGTACTGAGGGAGTGCTGCACTGTCAGAGGGGCATTACTGAGAGAGGGCAGTACTGAGAGAGTGCAGCACTGTCAGAGGGGCAGTACTGAGGGAGTGCTGCACTGTCAGAGGGGCATTACTGAGAGACGCTGCACTGTCTGAGGGGCAGTACTGAGGGAGCGCAGCACTGTCAGAGGGGCAATACTGAGGGAGCGCTGCACTGTCAGAGGGGCAGTACTGAGGGAGTGCTGCACTGTCAGAGGGGCATTACTGAGAGACGCTGCACTGTCAGAGGGGCAGTACTGAGAGAGCGCGGCACTGTCAGAGGGGCATTACTGAGAGACGCTGCACTGTCAGAGGGCATTACTGAGAGAGCGCAGCACTGTCAGAGAGGCAGTACTGAGGAAGCACAGCACTGTCAGAGGGGCAGTACTGAGGGAGTGCTGCACTGTCAGAGGGTCAGTACTGAGGGATTGCAGCTCTGTCAGAGGGGCAGTACTGAGAGAGCGCGGCACTGTCAGAGGGGCAGTACTGAGGGACACTGCACTGTCAGGGGGGCAGTACTGAGGGAGCTCGGCACTGTCAGAGAGGCAGTACTGAGAGAGCGGGGCACTGTCAGAGGGGCAGTACTGAGGGATCGCAGCACTGTCAGAGGGGCAGTACTGAAGGATCGCAGCACTGTCAGAGGGTCAGTACTGAGGAAGCACAGCACTGTCAGAGGGGCAGTACTGAGAGAGCGCGACACTGTCAGAGGGGCAGTACTGAGGAAGCACAGCACTGTCAGAGGGGCAGTACTGAGAGAGCGCGACACTGTCAGAGGGGCAGTACTGAGGAAGCACAGCACTGTCAGAGGGGCAGTACTTTGGGATCGCAGCTCTGTCAGAGGGGCAGTACTGTGGGATCGCTGCTCTGTCAGAGGGGCAGTACTGAGGAAGCACAGCACTGTCAGAGGGGCAGTACTGAGGGAGCGCAGCTCTGTTAGAGGGGCAGTACTGAAGGATCGCAGCACTGTCAGAGGGTCAGTACTGAAGGATCGCAGCACTGTCAGAGGGTCAGTACTGAGGAAGCACAGCACTGTCAGAGGGGCAGTACTGAGAGAGCGCGACACTGTCAGAGGGGCAGTACTGAGGAAGCACAGCACTGTCAGAGGGGCAGTACTGTGGGATCGCAGCTCTGTCAGAGGGGCAGTACTGAGGGATCGCAGCTCTGTCAGAGGGGCAGTACTGAGGGATCGCAGCACTGTCAGAGGGTCAGTACTGAGGAAGCACAGCACTGTCAGAGGGGCAGTACTGAGAGAGCGCGACACTGTCAGAGGGGCAGTACTGAGGAAGCACAGCACTGTCAGAGGGGCAGTACTGTGGGATCGCAGCTCTGTCAGAGGGGCAGTACTGAGGGATCGCAGCACTGTCAGAGGGTCAGTACTGAGGAAGCACAGCACTGTCAGAGGGGCAGTACTGAGAGAGCGCGACACTGTCAGAGGGGCAGTACTGAGGAAGCGCAGCACTGTCAGAGAGGCAGTACTGAGAGAGCGCGACACTGTCAGAGGGGCAGTACTGAGGAAGCGCAGCACTGTCAGAGAGGCAGTACTGAGGGATTGCAGCTCTGTCAGAGGGGCAGTACTGAGGGATCACAGCTCTGTCAGAGGGGCAGTACTGAGGGATCGCAGCACTGTCAGAGGGGCAGTACTGAGGGATCGCAGCACTGTCAGAGGGGCAGTACTGAGGGATCGCAGCTCTGTCAGAGGGGCAGTACTGAGGGAGCGTTGTACTTTGAGTAAGAATTGTACTGAGTATAATTCCCTCAGTGCCTGGATGGCATGGTGACACAGTGGTTAGCACTGATGCCTCACAGCACCAGGGACCCGGGTTCAATTCCAGCCTTGTGTGACTGTCTGTGTGGAGTTTGCACTTTCTCCCCTTGTCTGGGTGGGTTTACTCTGGGTGCTCCTGTTTCCTCCCAGATGTGCAGGTTAGCTGGATTGGCCATGATAAACTATCTCTCAGTACCCATAAATGCGCAGGTTAGGTGGGATTATGGGGTTACGAGGAAATGGTGGGGCATGGGCCTAGATAGGGTTCCCTTTCAGTGGGTGGGTTCAGATTTGATGGGCTGAATGGCCTCCACTGTCGGGATTCTCTGATTCTATGAGTCCACCTATTTTGTGGGAATCTATTTATAGACTCATTTCACTTCTTGTACAGTGTTCATAAAGCTCTGTCAGGGCGGGGTTGCTGCCTCCTGTTCCAGAATTCCATTCTGTGAATTAGATTAGAAAGCAATTCCTAATATTTGCTTGCCCTTTAATAGTTTTCCTGTCTCTTCAGTCCTCCCTCCCCCAAAATGTTGACCCACAATGGATACAATGTAACCCACCCCCACCTAATCCTTCCTGCACCCACCACCGTCTTATCTCCCCGGATGAGATCTGTGCCATCTAAACAACCTTCTCACCTGCCTCCGGCCATATTCATGGGTCGATCCAACCCCCTATCACACCCGGTGAAACTCTCTAACGTCCCATTATCACTGTCAAGGTCACCCACTGGCTGCTTTTGTGGAACTGCTATTTAGAATGATGGCGATCGGTTAGCTCTGTTGGTTGGACGTATAGTCTGTGAGGCAGAGCGACACCAACAGCGCAGGTTCAATTCCCGTACCGGATTCTCAATGTTGCCCCGTGCCTGAGGTGTGGTGACCCTCAAGTGAAATCACCACCCAGTCAGCTCTCTCTCTCTCAAAGGGGAAAGCAGCCTATGGACCTCTGGGATTGTGGCGACATTTTACATTTATTTCTAATGAACTTTCCCTGCTGAATGTCTTGTGTGTTCCCATGTGCTTCTGCTCAGCTCTTTCTTGGACTTTTCCCTCACCTCATTTCTTCTTTGTTTAGTAGTGAAAAACTGGAGTGCAGAATAGCCACGATATCAAGTGCCCAGGACCTGATGTACCAGCCCCTACACCGGACTGCTGAGGGCTTGCTGCAAGATGTCATCACTGAGGTAAAGCAAACCATTGTGTGGAAAGGTCACAGGTGGGAGCAGGTATCTTCAGGGTGAGGGATCTGTGCCGGTGAATACCAGGTTGTGGGAAGGTAATAATAATAATCTTTATTAGTGTCACAGGTAAGCTTACATTAACATTGCAATGAAGTTACTGGGGAAATCCCCTAGTCACCTCATTCTGGTGCCTGTTCAGGTACACAGAGAGAGAATTCGGAATGTCCAAATTACCTAACAGCACATCTTTCGGGACCTGTGGGAGGAAACCGGAGCGCCCGGAGGAAACCCACGCAGACACAGGGAGAACGTGCAGACTCCACACAGTCACCCAAGCCGGGAATTGAACCTGGGACCCTGGAGCTGTGAAGCAACAGTGCTAACCACTGTGCTACCGTGCCACAGTCAGGGCTTTGGAGAGAGGATTGGTTGCATGTGGATTGAGGTGTGGTGGGAGAGAAGTACACTGAGGGAGGAATGTACACTCGAAAGGACGGAGATAGTGTACATGGAGGGAAGGAGCTTGGGGAAGGAGAAAGGGACACTGGGGGAGGAAGGGATGAGATTGAGAGATAGATTGGGAGCTGGATTCTTCCGCCCCGCCCACTGCAAAAACGCCACAGGCGAGACCTGTACAATAGGTCCATTGACCTGGGGCAGGATTCTCCAGTCGCTGGGCAGACGCGGCTGGAAAACCCCGCCGTGGATGTGTGCATGAGAGGTGGGGTACAGGGTCAGGTGGTGTGAGTCACTTTGGATCAGACTCGTCTTCAAGTAGAAATTTCAAGCTGCAGCTCGTTTGTAGCAGCAAATACTGGAAGATTTGGCTGTTTTACGGTTTGGGGCCTATTTACACTGGATCTAAGAGTGGTGATAGAATTTCTGGGAAGTAAGCCTCTGAATGAAGGGCTCTGTCGCCAAACGTTATTCTGCGTGCCTCTACTTGCCTCTAAAAATATTTTTATTAAAGGCATTTTGCATATATACATAGTATGGGCGGCACAGTAGCACAGCGGTTAGCCCTGTTGCTTCACAGCTCCATGGTCCTCAGGTTCGATTCCCGGCTTGTCTGTGCGGAGTCTGCACATTCTCCCCGTGTCTGCGTGGGTTTCCTCCAAGTGCTCCGGTTTCCTCCCACAAGTCCTGAAAGACGTGCTGTTTGGTGAATTGGACATTCTGAATTCTCCCTCTGTGTACCCGAACAGGCGCCGAAATTTGGCGACTCGGGGATTTTCACAGTAACTTCATTGCAGTGTCATTGTAAGTCGACTTGTGACAATAAAGGTTATTATTATTAAATATCAGAAAACCAAAAAACCACAGATACCAAAACACAGGCCAACCACAACCCTGATACCGAGCCCACAATTCTCCCCGCCCCCTTACATTTTTCCCCCTTATCTCCCCCCAACACACAGAATCAGAAAAAAAACAAGCCGCTCTCCCCCGCTGATGCCTTAATTCACTTTAAAGAAGTCGATAAATGGCATCCACCTCGGGGTGATCCCTGGTCCGCTCCCCGTATGACGAACGTAACCTTTTCCAAGTGCAGGACTTCTGCCAGGTTACTCACCCACTCACCCCCCCCCCCCCCTGTCTTCGGCGGCTCTGAGTCCCGCCACACAACAAAATCCATCTCCAGGCTTTCAGGGAGTCAAAGGCCAAGACATTGGCCTCTTTCTCCACCTGGACTTCCGAATCTTCCGACACTCCGAATATCGCCATTTTCCGGACTCAGGGTCAACTCTTCCCCCACAACCTCCAACATAACATCGGAGAACCCCTGCCAGAACCCCCTCAGCTTTAGACACACCCAGAACAGGTGGATGTGGACTGCTTGCCTACTTTTAAAAGCAATAGGAATCACAGATGCCGAAGGTATTGATTTAAGGGCCAAATAAAGCAGTGAAAGACATTTTCAATGATTCTCTCTCTCTCTCTCTCTCTCTCTGCCCAGGTTTAAGGCTGCAATGCCAGAGATACTACAGTCTGCCTGGGGTCGCCAGGTCTGTCTGTTTACATGAAGTGGGACTGCTGTTTTATTTATTCACGGCTTGCTATTGGATGGAGAAATGTTTGGAAAGTGGAGGTTGCGACTTTGTGCAGGGCCCGCTCTGGCTCTCAGTGTCGGAGTGGCTTTGTGTGATGGTGAAAATCTTTCAGCCTAGTGAACTGTTGCTGTTGGTGGAGAACCAGAGATTCGACAGACTCTGGGACCAGGTTGGTCCCATCGACGCAGTGTCACAGACTGAATGTAAAGCTCTCTATGTACTGAGCCTCTGCAGGAGAAGATGATGAGAGCGCCAATTTAATGCTTCGGTCTAAGAGTGACCGTTGTTACTGGAGATGCTGACATAGTGCGAACACAGACAAATACAGGAGTGTGATTGACCGCAAGCCCACAGAGTAGTCTCTATTTATTATTTTTGCAGAGTGGAGTGTATTTAACTGGACCCACCTTAACCCTGAGGCACTGACTCGCTCACAGTCACTGAAATAGGCCCGGATTTGGGATTGAGAAAAACCACAGACAGGAACACTGGCTGACGGATCCATGGCCCACTCCCCTACCTTCCACCCTGGGATTGGATCAACATTCTCCCAGGGAGCAGAGCCTCATGTACAGACTGTCCATTGCTGATCCCTTAAATCAAAGACCAAGACAATCAATAATGTTATTTTTTTTAAGGTTGGGTATTTCATAATTAATTTAAATGTGAAGCACTGAACTTTATACTTTTATAAAATTATTTTGTATATAATGTATATTTATAAATGTTTTCACATGTAAATACACTTATCAGTTCACCTATGGTTTCAATTCCTTGGCAAAGTTTGAATTTATTTTTTTTGTTCAAACAATGAAATCATTCCTGCTGCAATATCTGTTGTCTGTGTCCTTTATTAAATCCACCGGCAGGCCAAACATCAGCAACTTACTCAACAGGGACACCACAGCATTGCCAATTACACCAAGGGCAAGCCTGCATTTAAATAGCCATGTTAACTTAGTCCGCACTTTGCCTCCCTGAACATTTCTAAGTGTGGCATCAGGTCTATCTGCGAGATAAGGGGAGCTTTCCTCAATCTCTAACCCTGGAGCTGTACCTGTTCTGGGGGTGTCTGATTGGGACAGAGGAGATGGAGCTTTATTCGGTATCTCATCCGCGCTGGACCTGCCCTGAGAATGTTTGTAGCAAAACCTGCTGGTGCCCTGCCAGCTGTGGGTAGTGTTGCCAGTCTTTGCTGGACTCTATGGGAGGTCCTGCTCCCAGTGCCTCATGCCCTCTCCTGGCCCTGGCTCCTGTCTGCCCCTGTTTCCAGTCCCTGCTCCCGTGTTTGTTGCATCATTGAACCGCAATCTGATGCAACTCAGAGGAATATTTCAGTCCGGCTGGGACGGCTTTATTGGTCGCTTCTGAACCCAAGCCCCGCCCGGAAAACACTGATTGGTCAGAGCTTTAATAACCCGCCCACTTGCTGAAGCAGTGGATTCACGTGAAGTAAATAAAGTGAGATCGACTGAGACAAATTGTGAGACAGAGCGATAGAAAGGCACTAAGAGAGAGAGTGCGTGTGAGTGAGAGAAAGGACAGTGAGTGAGTGAGTGTCTATGTGAGTGAGGGAGAGAGAGAGAGAGAGAGAAAGGAGTGAGTGAGTGAGTGTCTATGTGAGTGAGGGAGAGAGAGAGAGAGAGAAAGGACAGAGTGAGTGAGTGAGTGTCTATGTGAGTGAGGGAGAGAGAGAGAGAGAAAGGACAGAGTGAGTGAGAGGACAGAGAGAAAGGAAAAACAGAGAGGGGAGAGAGAAGAGTGGGTCAGAGAGGAGAGAGAGAGAGAGGATAGAGTGGGTGAGAGGACAGAGTGTGTCAGGATTGAGTGAGAGGAGAGACTGAGTGAGTGGACAGAGGGAAGACAGGGAAGACAGAGGACAGAGTGGGTGAGAGGAGAAAGAGGACAGAGTGAGAGGAAGGAAAGAGAGTGAGGGAACACAGATTGAGGGAGAGGACAGAGTCTGTGAGAGAGGAGAGATAGAGGACTGACCGAGAGGGAGGACAGACAAAGAAAAAGAGAGAAAACAGACACAAAAAGGACACTGACAGACGGGGTGCGGGGGAGACAGAAGAGGGGCAAGGAGTGAGGTTCTAGTCCCACAGGCAGTTTATTTGTATAGCCCACCGCGATGCCTCCCCAGGTGACCGAGCATTTGGAGGTGGATGAAGCTGGTTCACTCCTCCAGAGTTGCAACATTCCCCGGGTCCTCTGGATCTTTGGTTACGGCTCGCTGATTTGGAAACCAGATTTTGAATTCACCTCCAGGAAGATTGGCTTCGTCCGTGGTTACAGCAGGAGGTTCTGGCATGGAGATTCTCATCACCGAGGCAACCAGGAGATGGTGGGTTTTGATTCGGGTAAATATATTTGAAAAATGATTTGACCTGAATCTCCCTCTGAGGGATTGAGGTTCATTAAATCTGAACACAAAGATTTGGTCTCCTGTTTGAGAACCACTAGAGGGTCATAGACAGACACCCATCACGGTAGAAATCAGAGCCCCTCCCTGTGGGGAATCTGGGATAGAGACCCCTCACTGTGGGGAATCTGGGATAGAAACCCCCTCACTGTGGGGAATCTGGGATAGAGACCCCTTCACTGTGGGGAATCTGGGATAGAGCCCCTCACCGTGGGGAATCTGGGATAGAGACCCCCTCACTGTGGGGAATCTGGGATAGAGAACCCCTCACTGTGGGGAATCTGGGATAGAGCCCTCCTCACTGTGGGGAATCTGGGATAGAGACCCCTCACTGTGGGGAATCTGGGATAGAGCCCCTCACCGTGGGGAATCTGGGATAGAGCCCCTCACTGTGGGGAATCTGGGATAGAGCCCCTCACTGTGGGGAATCGGAAACCCCTCACTGTGGGGAATCTGGGATAGAGACCCCTCACCATGGGGAATCTGGGATAGAGACCCCCTCACTGTGGGGAATCTGGGATAGAGACCCCCTCACTGTGGGGAATCTGGGATAGAGCCCCTCACCGTGGGGAATCTGGGATAGAGCCCCTCACTGTGGGGAATCTAGGATAGAGCCCCTCACTGTGGGGAATCTGGGATAGAGACCCCTCACCGTGTGGAATCTGGGATAGAGCCCCTCACCATGGGGAATCAGAAACCCCTCACTGTGGGGAATCTGGGATAAAGACCCCCTCACTGTGGGGAATCTGGGATAGAGCCCCTCACCGTGGGGAATCAGAAACCCCTCACTGTGGGGAATCTGGGATAGAGCCCCTCACCGTGGGGAATCTGGGATAGAGTCCCTCACTGTGGGGAATCTAGGATAGAGCCCCTCACTGTGGGGAATCTGGGATAGAGACCCCTCACCATGGGGAATCTGGGATAGAGCCCCTCACTGCGGGGAATCTAGGATAGAGACCCCTCACCGTGGGGAATCTGGGATAGAGACACCTCACCATGGGGAATCTGGGATAGAGCCCCTCATAGAACATAGAACAGTACAGCACAGAACAGGCCCTTCGGCCCTCAATGTTGTGCCGAGCCATGATCACCCTACTCAAACCCACGTATCCACCCTATACCCGTAACCCAACAACCCCCCTTAACCTTACTTTTATTAGGACACTACGGGCAATTTAGCATGGCCAATCCACCTAACCCGCACATCTTTGGACTGTGGGGGGAAACCGGAGCACCCGGAGGAAACCCACGCACACACGGGGAGGACGTGCAGACTCCACACAGACAGTGACCCAGCCGGGAATTGAACCTGGGACCCTGGAGCTGTGAAGCATTTATGCTAACCACCATGCTACCCTGCTGCCCCTCACTGCGGGGAATCTGGGATAGAGACCCTTCACTGTGGGGAATCAGAAACCCCTCACCTTGGGGAATCTGGGATAGAGCCCCTCACTGTGGGGAATCAGAAACCCCTCACTGTGGGGTAGCAGAGAGACCCCCATCCCATCAAAGAAGACCTTTGAAGTCTAGTCACTGTTGTAATTCATGAAACACAGCTAATTCGTTGCAAACTGCAAAGAGATAATGACCAGCTAAACTGTTTTTTGTGATGTAAATTGATGGATTAATAGTGACCAGGTCATAGAATCATCTTTGGGTTGTGGGGGTGAAACCCACGCAGACATGGGGAGAATGTGCAAACTCCACACGGACAGTGACCCAGGGCCAGGATTTGAACCCGGGTCCTCAGTGCCGCAGTCCCAGTGCTAACCACTGTGCCACGTGCCACCCTCCTGCAATCGCAATTAACTTTGGACACAAAGGGACAATTTAGGATGGCCAAATCCATCTAACCTGCACCCGGTATCAGCCAGGATAACCTTTCTGCTCTTCTCCAATACGATACCACGGGACCTTTTATATCCAACAGATGGGGCCTTGATTTAAAATCTCAACTGAGAGACGGCACCTCTGACTGTGCAGCACCCCATCTGTAATACACTGGAATGTTAGTTTTGATTTTCAACTTGGCCACTTAGGACCCTGTGGCAGTAGGTGTGAGACCAACTTGAGCCAGGGGCTGACACAGAGTGTGTTCCTATGCGAGGGATTTGCAGACACAGAGCCTGTCCCGTCACTGTTAGGAGGTTGACATTTGGGGTGTGGAAGGAACGGGATCCACTGACTGGCTGTTGCTTGTTTTCTCAGTACACAGGCTGCCAACATGTTCATTAATCTGCCTTGTTTTGTTTTTCAGCCAGGACGCGTGGTCACTTTATTAGAAGATGTTGATGTAAGTATTTCACAGTGACGTACTGTTGTGAAACTCTGAACTGCATTCCCTGGCTTTGAGTCACCAATACTAGACCATACAGAATGAATAACAATAACTCCCTCAGCAACTGTTTGCGCTAACTTTTATAAAACTGTGAATATATTTTCAAACAAAGAAAAACAAAGAAAAGTACAGCACAGGAACAGGCCCTTCAGCCCTCCAAACCTGTGCAACCATGTTGCCCGTCAAATTAATCAACTTAGTCCAAGTAAAGTAGCTGAGAGGCTGGGAACTGTGATGAGCTTTGGGGTTTCCAAGAAGTCTGTGCAGAGGAGGAAAAAGTTTCAAAGGCTAATGGAACATTAGATTTCAAGATGGCTGGATTATAAGAGGGTGCAGGTTCTGCTACAGTCGTAAAGATCCAGTTTGGACTGCAGCCGGAGTGGTGCATTCAGTTCTGGGAAGGATTTATAGAGCTCTTGGAGAGAGTGAAGAGCAAATTCACCACAATCCTATCGGGGCTAAAAGGGTTACATTATGATGACAGGTTATATCATAGAATTTACAGTGCAGAAGGAGGCCATTCGGCCCATCGAGTCTGCACCGGCTCTTGGAAAGAGCACCCTACCCAAGGTCAACCCCTCCCCCTATCCCAATAACCCAGTAACCCCACCCAACACTAAGGGCAATTTTGGACACTAAGGGCAATTTATCATGGCCAATCCACCTAACCTGCACATCTTTGGACTGTGGGAGGAAACCGGAGCACCCGGAGGAAACTCACGCACACACGGGGAGGATGTGCAGACTCCGCACAGACAGTGACCCAAGCCGGAATCGAACCTGGGACCCTGGAGCTGTGAAGCCATTGTGCTAGCCACAATGCTACCGTGCTGTATAGTCTAGGCTCATATTCAGCAAATACCTGCAGCCCTGCTGCATGCTACAGCTGATGTGTGTTAACTGTGGATGGAGTTTGGCATGAGGTAACATCACCATCTCTGGCTGGAATTGAAACTGTGTCCAACAGTCCCCCCTCCCCACCCTCCGGGTGTTATTGTTTTGATGTCTGAGCTGTACTTTTTACTGATGTTTGAGTCTAATCGCAGCTTCACTCTCTTTCCATCTGCTCAGGCCGACACATGGGGAGTGGCCTATGAGGTGCGGGATGATCAGATCAGGAGTTCGCTGGAGTATCTAAACCTTCGTGAAAGCCTGCTCGGGGGATACATGTGCAAGACTGTGGAGTTCTTCCCTCAGGGCATGGAGCCCTGTGGCAGCACCTTGGCCCTGGTTTATATTGCCACCCCTCAGAACCCACTGTATCTGGGGCCAGCCCCAGCCGATGACATTGCCAGGCAGATTGTTGGGTGCTGCGGTTGCTCAGGACACAACCTGGAATACCTGCTCAGACTGGCACAGTTCATGCACTCCACATGCCCAGGGGTGGAGGATGAGCACCTGTTCTCGATCGAAGCTGCTGCCCTGGCACTCTCGCTACCCCTGGGAGGCGGACCCACAGTTGGGCAAGAGTAGCTAGCTACCAAACTCAGCAAGTGTACTGCTAGCTTCACATCCAGTTCACCAGCATCGACACATTACATACAATCGAGTGGAGGGACTAAACAGTCTTAGTAACTGAGAACTTAAGCCTGTACTGGTGGAGAATGGGGATGTGAAACATATCAGCCATGATTGAAGGCAGAACAGACTTGATGGGCCAAATGGCCTAATTCTGCTCCTATGTCTTATGGTCTCATGGGTTATAGCCTCTGCTGGAATACCATAGGTCAGATCTCTGTGTCTGATTCATTTCTGATAACTGTATTTTTTATACATTATTTATAATAAATAAGTGCTGCTGACTGTGCCTCTTGACTATAGAATCATAGAAAATAGGAGCAGGAGGAGGCCATTTGGCCCTTCGAACCTGTTCCGCCATTCATTATGATCATCCCGTTTTATCCCCATATGCTTTGCCCCCCCCCCACACACACACACACACACAAATGCTATATCTACCTGCGTCCTGAAAACATGTAATGTTTAGACCGCAACTATTTTTTGTGGTACCGATTTCCACAGGCTCACCACTCTCTGGGTGAAGAAATTTCTCAGACTGTGACCTCTTGGTCTGGGCACCCCCACCATTGGGAGCATCCGTCTTACATCTACCCTGTCTAGTCCTGTTAGAATTTTATAGGTTTCGATGAGATTCCTCCCTCATTCTTCTGAATTCCAGTGAATACAATCCTAACCGATTTAGTCTCTCCTCATACGTCTGTCCCGCCATCCCAGGAATCAGTCTGGTAAACCTTCTCTGCACTCTCTCTAAAGCAAGAACATCTTCCTCAGATAAGGAGACCAAAACTGCACACAATACTCCTGGTGTGGCCTCACCAAAACCCTGTATAATACTCCTGCACTCGAATCCTATCACAATAAAGGCCGGCACACTATTTGTTTTCTTTACCGCCTGCTGAACCTGCAAGTTTACCTTCAACAACCCAGGTCTCGTTGCACATTCCCCTCTCCTAATTTATGGTCATTCAGATAATAGTCTACCTTTCTGTTTTTTCTACCAAATTATACTGCATCTGCCATTCATTTGTCCACTCACTCAACTTGCCCAAATCACGGGGCGGCGTGGCATGCAGTGGTCAGCACTGCTGCCTCACGGTGTCAAAGATCCGGGTTTGATCCCAGCCCTGGGCATTGCCCGTGTAGAGTTTGCATATTCTCCCCATGTCTGCATGGGTCTCACCCCCACAACCCAAAAATGTGCAGGGTAGGTGGATCGGCCACGCTAAATTGCCCCTTAATTGGAAAAATTTTAATTTAAAAAGAAACTTCTCCAATTGACGTTGAAGTATCTCTGCATCCTCCTCACAGCTCAGCCTCCCACCCGGCTTTGTGTCACTCATGGCGGGGATGGGGAAACATGCACTCCTTACTCCATGGACTCCCAACCGTGCAGAAGGAGGCCATTTGGCCCATCGAGTCTGCACCGATCCTCTGAAAGAGCACCTACCTAGGCACAATCCCCACCCTATCCCCATAACCCTGCAATTTTTTTTAGAATGGCAATCCACCTAACCTGCACATCTTTGGACTGTGGGAGGCACCTGGAGGAAACCCACACGGACACGGGGAGAAAGTGCAAACTCCACACAGTCACCCAAGGCCAAAATTGAACCCGAGTCCCTGGTGTTGTGCAGCAGCAGTGCTAACCACTGTGCCACCCATGAAACCCTCAGCCTTCTCTGGCTACAGAAAACAAACCAAACAGAACAGAACACTTGAGCAGGAGGTGGGCGTAAACCCCATCAAGCCTACTTCATCAAATCATACAATCATTGACTAATCATGGGCACTTTCCTGCCCACTCTCCACATCTCTGATTCCCTGAGAGACCAAAACGCGGAGTATGTCACAGTCAAAGATGGAGCATCCACAACCTTCTGGGCGAAAAAATTCCAAATCCCTTTGAAGACATTCTGCTCATCTAAATCCGAAATGATTATCCTGAGATTGTGTCCCTTTGTTCTCAATTTCCTCAGCCAGCAGAAACAACATCTGTGGGTCCATGCTGTCAAGCACCCTTCCAAATCCTCAACAAACCAGGACCCAGTTAGATATACACATTCCCAGTCTGGGAGCCCACACTCCCAGACAGTGATCCTACATTCCCAGACAGTAATCCTGCATTCCCAGAGAGTGATCCCACACGCCTAGGCAGAGACCCCACACTCCCAGATAGTGACCACACATTCCCAGACAGTGACCCTACACTCCCAGACAGTGGCTGCACATTCCCAGACAGTAATCCTACACCCCTAGACAGTGACCCCAATGCCAGATAGTGACCCCACACTCCCAGATAGTGACCCCACATTCCAGACAGTGACCCTACACTCCCAGACAGTGGCTGCACATTCCCAGACATTAATCCTACACCCCTAGACAGTGACCCCAATGCCAGATAGTGACCCCACACTCCCAGATAGTGACCCCACATTCCAGACCGTGACCCTACACTCCCAGACAGTTGCTGCACATTCCCAGACAGTAATCCTACACCTCTAGATAGTAACCCCAATGCCAGATAGTGATCCCACACTCCCAGACAGTGGCTGCACACTCCCAGACATTGACTCCAGATTTCCAGACAGTGACCCCACACCACTAGACAGTGATATCACACTCCCTGACAATGACCGCACAATCCCAGACATTGGCTGCACATTCCCAGACAGTAATCCTACATCCCTAGACAGTGACCCCAATGCCAGACAATGGCCACAATGCCAGGCAGTGACAGAGACTGGCATACAGTGACCCCAATGCCAGACAATGGCCACAATGCCAGGCAGTGACAGAGACTGGCATACAGTGACCCCAATGCCAGACAATGGCCACAATGCCAGGCAGTGACAGAGACTGGCATACAGTGACCCCAATGGCACGCAATGACCCTGTGCTGCCAGACAATGATCCTAATGCCAGACAGTGACCCTACACTCCCAGACAGTGGCTGCACATTCCCAGACAGTAATCCTAAACCACTAGCCAGTGAGCCCAATGCCAGATAGTGACCCCACACTCCCAGACAGTGACCCCACAATCTCAGACAGTGACGCCACACTCCCAGACAGTTGCTGCACATTCCCAGACAGTAATCCTACACCACTAGCCAGTGAGCCCAATGCCAGTTAGTGACCCCACACTCCCAGACAGTGACCCCACAATCTCAGACAGTGACGCCACACTCCCAGACAGTTGCTGCACATTCCCAGACAGTAATCCTACACCACTAGCCAGTGAGCCCAATGCCAGATAGTGACCCCACACTCCCAGACAGTGACCCCACAATCTCAGACAGTGACGCCACACTCCCAGACAGTTGCTGCACATTCCCAGACAGTAATCCTAAACCACTAGCCAGTGAGCCCAATGCCAGATAGTGACCCCACACTCCCAGACAGTGACCCCACAATCTCAGACAGTGACGCCACACTCCCAGACAGTTGCTGCACATTCCCAGACAGTAATCCTACACCACTAGCCAGTGAGCCCAATGCCAGTTAGTGACCCCACACTCCCAGACAGTGACCCCACAATCTCAGACAGTGACGCCACACTCCCAGACAGTGGCTGCACATTTTCAGACAGTAATCTTACATCTCTACAACCCAATACCAGAAAATGACCCCTGCTGCACTCCCAGACAGTGACGTCACAGCGCCAGAAATGACCCCACATTCTGATACAATGACCCACAAAATTGCAGACAATGACCTCACACCCCCAACATTTTTGTTTAATAAATTTACAGTATCCAATTTTTTTTTACAATTAAGGGCCAATTTAGCGTGGCCAATCCACCTAATCTGCACATCTTTGGGTTGTGGGGGAGAATGTGCAAACTCCACACGGACAGTGACCCTGGGCTGGGATTCGAACCCGGGTCCTCAGCACCGCAGTCCCAGTGCTAACAACATGCCGCCTCTGTGGTAGTAACCACTGCTGTATATATTAGGGTATGTATGGTAAGGCTGCTGTACTACAGGTACAGGGGTAGCCCTTGCCTGCTGGCTCTGCCCAGTAGGCGGGGTATAAATATGTGTGCTCCCCGTACAGCGGCCATTTCACCAGCTGCTGTAGGAGGCCACACATCTTAATGTAATAAAGCCTCAGTTGTATTCAACTCTCGTCTTTGTGCAATTGATCGTGCATCAATTTATTACACTAAAGTTTCAGAATATGGACCTCCGCATCAAGCCCGATCGCCTGCAGCTGGATCCGCAATCAAGCAACGCCAAAAAGGACTTTGAATACTGGCTAGCTTGTTTCAAAGCTTACATCAGGTCTGCACCAGGCCCAATTCCAGAAGCTCAGAAGATCCAGATCCTCTACACGCGGCTGAGCTCCAGCGTTTTTCCGCTTATCCAGGACGCGCCGACCTACGATGAAGCCATGGCGCTACTGAAAGAGAATTACGCTCAGTGGACTAACACGCTTTATGCCAGGCACGTCCTCTCAACTCGTAGTCAACTCCCTGGTGAGTCAATAGAATATTTCTGCCGTGCCCTAATTCGCCTGGTCAGAGACTGTGACTGTCAGGCTGTCACGGCCACGGAACACTCGAATTTACTCATGCGGGACGCTTTCGTTACGGGGATTGCGTCAGATCACATCCGCCAGCGACTTTTCGAGGGGGCCACCCTCGACCTCGCGGCAACCAAAGAGCTGCGCTATCGATGACGGTCGCCTCGCACAATATCCAGGCCTACACCCCCGGCCGCACGGCCCACCCCTCCTACGCATCGTGGACCCCACAGACAGCCGCCCCATCGGGGACCCCACTCAGCCAACCCTACGCCTGTGCCACGCGCCAACCAGCCAACCCCGGGGCCCCAGATGTTACTTCTGTGGGCAGCCAAAACACCCCGCCAACGCTGTCCGGCCTGGAGCGCCCTTTGCGAGGCCTGCAGCAAAAAGGGGCACTTCGCTGTGGTGTGCCAGGCTCGCTCAGTTGCCGCTATTGCTCTGACCCCCCCACGTACGGACAGTGGGCGCCGCAATCTTCCCCTCCCCAGGCCTCATGTGGCCCATGGGCGCCGCCATCTTGTTCAACCCCCGCCACGTGCGGCCCGTGGGTGCCGCCATCTTGTTCAACCCCCGCCACGTGCGGCCCCGTGGGTGCCGCCATCTTGTCCTCCTCAGGATTGTCAGGTGCCGCCATCTTGTCTCCCCCACAGCACGTGGGCACCACCATGGTTCCAGGACCCTTGCCTCCCGGGCACCCCATTGTCTGACACCAGCGACGACCAGCTGCGGCTCACCTCGGTCACGGTCGACCAGTCACGCCCGCACAATCTAGCAACCGCCTCCACAAGCGTGAAGATTGATGGGCACGAGATCTCCTGTCTGCTGGACTCCGGGAGCACCGAGAGCTTCATACATCCCGATACGGTAAGGCTCTGCTCCCTCGCGGTACACCCCGCCAATCAGAGAATCTCCCTAGCCTCCGGGTCCCACTCCATGGCGATCCGGGGGTACTATACAGCCACGCTCACTATCCAGGGCGTAGAGTTCAGCGGCTTCCGCCTCTACGTCCTCCCCAACCTCTGCGCTGCCCTCGACCTGGACTTCCAGTGTAACCTCCAGAGCCTAACCCTGAAATTCAGCAGGCCCCTACCACCCCTTACTGTGTGCGGCCTCGCGACCCTAAATGTTGACCCACCTTCCCTATTCGCAAACCTAACCCCGGATTGCAAACCCGTCGCCACCAGGAGCAGACGGTACAGCACCCAGGACAGGGCCTTCATCAGGTCCAAGGTCCAGTGGATGCTTCGGGAAGGCATCATCGAGGCCAGCAACAGCCCCTGGAGAGCCCAAGTGGTAGTGGTGAAAATGGGGGAGAAACACAGAATGGTCGTGGACTACAGCCAGACTATCAATTGGTACAAGCAGCTCGACGCGTAACCCTCCCACGCATATCTGATATGGTCAATGAGACTGCACAGTACCGGATCTTCTCAACTGTAGACCTAAAATCCGCCTACCACCAGCTCCCCATCCATAAGGCGAACCGCCCATACTCTGCCTTCAAGGCAGATGGCTGCCTCTACCATTTCCTTAGGGTTCCCTTCGGTGTCACCAACGGTTTTCCAAAGGGAGATGGACCAAATGGTCGACCGGTATGGGCTGCGGGCCACTTTCCCGTACCTGGACAATGTCACCATCTGTGGCCATGATCAGCAGGACCACGATGCCAACCTTGCCAAATTACTCCGCACCGCCACTCTCCTAAATGAAATGAAAATCGCTTATTGTCACGAGTAGGCTTCAATGAAGTTACTGTGAAAAGCCCCTAGTCGCCACATTCCGGCGCGTGTCCGGAGAGGCTGGTACGGGAATCGAACCGTGCTGCTGGCCTGCTTGGTCTGCTTTAAAAGCCAGCGATTTAGCCTGGTAAGCTAAACCAGCCAACCCTCACTTATAACAAGGAGAAGTGCGTATTCAGCACGAACCGCTTAGCCATCCTCGGTTATGTGGTCCAGAACAGAGTTCTGGGGCCCGACCCCGACCGCATACGCCCCCACATGGAACTCCCCCTTCCCCACTGCCCCAAGGCCCTCAAACGCTGCCTGGGGTTCTTTTCATACTACGCCCAGTGGGTTCCAAATTATGCGGACAAGGCCCGCCCACTCATCCTTTTCCCCCTGATGGCCAAGGCTCAACAGGTCTTCAACCGTATTAGGGCTGACATCGCCAAGGCCATGATTCACGCAGTCGCGAGACGTTACCCTTTCAAGTGGAGAGCGACGCATCAGATGTCGCTCTAGCTGCCACCCTCAACCAGGCAGCAGGCCCGTGGCATTCTTTTCACAAACCCTTCATGCCTCCGAAATTCGGCACTCCTCCATCGAAAA
Organism: Scyliorhinus canicula; assembly: GCF_902713615.1. Lineage (NCBI taxonomy): Eukaryota > Metazoa > Chordata > Chondrichthyes > Carcharhiniformes > Scyliorhinidae > Scyliorhinus > Scyliorhinus canicula. The sequence goes on from NC_052147.1 coordinate 91,367,182, forward strand.
AGAGGCGCAGGCCATCGTTGAAGCTGTGCGGCATTGGAGGCATTACCTGGCCTGCAGGAGATTCACTCTCCTCACTGACCAACGGTCGGTAGCCTTCATGTTTAACAACACACAGCCGGGCAAGATCAAAAATGATAAAATCTTGAGGTGGAGGATCGAGCTCTCCACCTACAACTACGAGATTTTGTATCGCCCCGGCAAGCTCAACGAGCCCCCCGATGCCCTATCCCGAGGTACATGTGCCAGTGCACAGGTGGACCGACTCCAGACTCTGCACAACAACATCTCACCCAGGAGTCACATGGTTGTACCACTTCATTAAGGCCCGCAATCTGCCCTACTCTGTCGAGGAAGTCAGGGCCATCACCAGAGTCTGCCAGGTTTGTGCAGAGTGCAAACCGCAATTCTACCAGCTGGACCGTGCGCGCCTGATGAAGACCTCCCGCCCCTTTGAACGCCTCAGCGTGGACTTCAGAGGGCCCCTCCCCTCCACCGACCGTAACACGTATTTCCTCAGTGTGGTTGATGAGTACTCCAGATTCCCCTTCGCCATCCCATGCCCCGACATGATGTCCGCCACTGTCATCAAAGCCCTCAACACCATCTTCGCTCTGTTCGGCTTCCCCGCCTACATCCACAGTGACAGGGGATCCTCATTCATGAGCGATGAGCTGCGTCAGTTCCTGCTCCAGAAGGGTATCGCCTCAAACAGGACGACCAGCTATAACCCCCGGGGAAACAGACAGGTGGAGAGGGAGAACGGGACGGTCTGGAGGGCTGTCCAGCTGGCCCTATGGTCCAGAAACCTCCCGGCCTCCCGCTGGCAGGAGGTCCTCCCCGATGCACTGCACTCCATTCGGTAGCTTCTATGCATTGCGACTAATGACACACCCCATGAATGTCTCTTGCCTTCCCCAGGAAGTCAACCTCTGGGGTGTCGCTCCCGACTTGGCTCACAGCTCCAGGACCCGTACTCCTCTGTAAGCACGTACGACTCCACAAGGCGGGCCCGTTGGTGGAAAGGGTACAGTTACTCCACGCTAACCCCCAGTATGCCTATGTAGCGTACCCCAACGGCCGCCAAGATACTGTCTCTCTCAGGGACCTGGCACCAGCAGGTTCTACACACACCCCCCCCAGCCCAGCGCCACCCTCCCCTTCCCTGGCACACCCAGCAGCAACCCCTGCCCAGGCCCGAGGATTAAGAGGATGTCGGCACGCTCCCAGAGTCACCAAGGACCCGACCGACGCCAGAATCGCCGCCACCACTGCGTCGGTCCCAATGTCAGATCAAGTCTCCGGACCGGCTAAACCTGTCATTGGTTCTGGACACAATTTTTTTTCTCTGTATATTATACTTGTGCTGTATATAGTTCTCCAGCACCCCCACCGGACTCAATTTTAACAGGGGGTGAATGTGGTAGTAACCACTGCTGTATATATTAGGGTATGTATGGTAAGGCCCTGTACTACAGTAGGCGGAGTATAAATAGGTGTGCTCCCGTACAGCAGCCATTTCGCCAGCTGCTGTAGGAGGCCACACATCTGAGTGTAATAAAGCCTCAGTTGTGTTCAACTCTCGTCTTTGTGCAATTGATCGTGCATCAGCCCCCACACCCCCAACATTGAGCCCAATGCCAGACAATGATCCCACACTCCTAGACAGTGAACCTCAATACCACAGTGAAGCTAATCCCAGACAGTGAAGCTAATCCCAGACAGTGATCCCACACTCCCAGACAGTGAACCTCAATGCCAGACAGTGAAGCTAATCCCAGACAGTGAAGCTAATCCCAGACAGTGATCCCACACTCCCAGACAGTGCCCCAATCCCAGACAGTGAAGCTAATCTCAGACAATGATCCCACACTCCCAGACAGTGAACCTCAATGCCAGACAGTGAAGCTAATCCCAGACAGTGATCCCACACTCCCAGTGAATCCACACTCCCAGACAGTGACCCCACACTGCCAGACAGCGACCCCACACTGCCAGACAGTGACCCCACACTGCCAGACAGTGACCCACACTCCCAGACAGTGACCCCACACTGCCAGACAGTGACCCCACACTGCCAGCGACCCCACACTTCCAGACAGTGACCCCACACAGCCAGACAGTGACCCTCACTACCAGACAGTGACCCCACACAGCCAGACAGTGACCCCACACAGCCAGACAGTGACCCCACACTGCCAGCGACCCCACACTGCCAGACAGTGACCCCACACTGCCAGACAGTGACCCCACACTGCCAGCGACCCCACACTGCCAGCGACCCCACACTGCCAGACAGTGACCCCACACTCCCAGACAGTGACCCCACACTGCCAGACAGTGACCCCACACTGCCAGCGACCCCACACTGCCAGACAGTGACCCCACACTGCCAGACAGTGACCCCACACTGCCAGACAGTGACCCCACACTGCCAGCGACCCCACACTGCCAGCGACCCCACACTGCCAGACAGTGACCCCACACTGCCAGACAGCGACCCCACACTGCCAGACAGTGACCCCACACTGCCAGCGACCCCACACTGCCAGACAGTGACCCCACACTGCCAGCGACCCCACACTGCCAGACAGTGACCCCACACTGCCAGCGACCCCACACTGCCAGACAGTGACCCCACACTCCCAGACAGTGACCCCACACTCCCAGACAGTGACCCCACACTGCCAGACAGTGACCCCACACTGCCAGCGACCCCACACTGCCAGACAGCGACCCCACACTGCCAGACAGTGACCCCACACTGCCAGACAGCGACCCCACACAGCCAGACAGTGACCCCACACTGCCAGCGACCCCACACTGCCAGACAGTGACCCCACACTGCCAGCGACCCCACACTTCCAGACAGTGACCCCACACAGCCAGACAGTGACCCTCACTACCAGACAGTGACCCCACACAGCCAGACAGTGACCCCACACAGCCAGACAGTGACCCCACACTGCCAGACAGCGACCCCACACTGCCAGTGACCCCACACTGCCAGACAGTGACCCCACACTGCCAGACAGCGACCCCACACAGCCAGACAGTGACCCTCACTACCAGACAGTGACCCCACACAGCCAGACAGTGACCCCACACAGCCAGACAGCGACCCCACACTGCCAGACAGTGACCCCACACTGCCAGACAGTGATCCCACACTTCCAGTGAATCCACACTGCCAGACAGTGACCCCACACTGCCAGACAGTGATCCCACACTTCCAGTGAATCCACACTGCCAGACAGTGACCCCACACTGCCAGACAGTGACCCCACACTGCCAGACAGTGACCCTCACTACCAGACAGTGACCCCACACAGCCAGACAGTGACCCCACACAGCCAGCGACCCCACATTGCAAGACAGCGACCCCACACTGCCAGACAGTGACCCCACACTGCCAGACAGTGACCCACACTGCCAGACAGTGACCCCACACTGCCAGTGACCCCACACTGCCAGACAGCGACCCCACACAGCCAGACAGTGAACCCACACTGCCAGACAGTGACCCCACACTGCCAGACAGTGACCCCACACTGCCAGACAGTGACCCCACACTGCCAGACAGCGACCCCACACTGCCAGACAGTGACCCCACACTGCCAGACAGTGACCCCACACTGCCAGACAGTGACCCCACACTGCCAGCGACCCCACACTGCCAGACAGTGACCCCACACTCCCAGACAGTGACCCCACACTGCCAGCGACCCCACACAGCCAGACAGTGAAGCTAATCTCAGACAATGATTCCACACTCCCAGTGAATCCACACTGCCAGACAGTGACCCCACACTGCCAGACAGCGACCCCACACTGCCAGACAGTGACCCCACACTGCCAGACAGTGACCCCACACTGCCAGACAGCGACCCCACACTGCCAGACAGTGACCCACACTCCCAGACAGTGACCCCACACTGCCAGACAGTGACCCCACACTGCCAGACAGTGACCCCACACTGCCAGCGACCCCACACTGCCAGACAGCGACCCCACACTGCCAGACAGCGACCCCACACTGCCAGACAGCGACCCCACACAGCCAGACAGTGACCCCACACTGCCAGACAGTGACCCCACACTGCCAGCGACCCCACACTGCCAGACAGCGACCCCACACTGCCAGACAGCGACCCCACACTGCCAGACAGTGACCCCACACAGCCAGGCAGTGGCCCCACACTGCCAGACAGCGACCCCACACAGCCAGACAGTGACCCCACACTGCCAGACAGTGACCCCACACTGCCAGCGACCCCACACTGCCAGACAGCGACCCCACACTGCCAGACAGCGACCCCACACAGCCAGACAGTGACCCCACACTGCCAGACAGTGACCCCACACTGCCAGCGACCCCACACTGCCAGACAGCGACCCCACACTGCCAGACAGCGACCCCACACTGCCAGGCAGTGACCCCACACAGCCAGACAGTGATCCTCACTACCAGACAGTGACCCCACACAGCCAGACAGTGACCCCACACAGCCAGACAGTGACCCCACACTGCCAGTGACCCCACACTGCCAGACAGCGACCCCACACAGCCAGTGAACCCACACTGCCAGACAGTGACCCCACACTGCCAGACAGTGACCCCACACTGCCAGACAGTGACCCCACACTGCCAGACAGCGACCCCACACTGCCAGACAGTGACCCCACACTGCCAGACAGTGACCCCACACTGCCAGACAGTGACCCCACACTGCCAGCGACCCCACACTGCCAGACAGTGACCCCACACTCCCAGACAGTGACCCCACACTGCCAGCGACCCCACACAGCCAGACAGTGAAGCTAATCTCAGACAATGATCCCACACTCCCAGTGAATCCACACTGCCAGACAGTGACCCCACACTGCCAGACAGTGACCCCACACTGCCAGACAGCGACCCCACACTGCCAGACAGTGACCCCACACTGCCAGACAGTGACCCCATACTGCCAGACAGTGACCCCACACTGCCAGCGACCCCACACTGCCAGACAGTGACCCCACACTCCCAGACAGTGACCCCACACTGCCAGCGACCCCACACAGCCAGACAGTGAAGCTAATCTCAGACAATGATCCCACACTCCCAGTGAATCCACACTGCCAGACAGCGACCCCACACAGCCAGACAGTGACCCCACACTGCCAGACAGCGACCCCACACTGCCAGACAGTGACCCCACACTGCCAGACAGTGACCCCACACTGCCAGACAGCGACCCCACACTGCCAGACAGTGACCCCACACTGCCAGACAGCGACCCCACACTGCCAGACAGTGACCCACACTCCCAGACAGTGACCCCACACTGCCAGACAGTGACCCCACACTGCCAGACAGTGACCCCACACTGCCAGCGACCCCACACTGCCAGACAGCGACCCCACACTGCCAGACAGCGACCCCACACTGCCAGACAGCGACCCCACACTGCCAGACAGTGACCCCACACTGCCAGACAGTGACCCCACACTGCCAGCGACCCCACACTGCCAGACAGCGACCCCACACTGCCAGACAGCGACCCCACACTGCCAGACAGTGACCCCACACAGCCAGGCAGTGACCCCACACTGCCAGACAGCGACCCCACACAGCCAGACAGTGACCCCACACTGCCAGACAGTGACCCCACACTGCCAGCGACCCCACACTGCCAGACAGCGACCCCACACTGCCAGACAGCGAACCCACACAGCCAGACAGTGACCCCACACTGCCAGACAGTGACCCCACACTGCCAGCGACCCCACACTGCCAGACAGCGACCCCACACTGCCAGACAGCGACCCCACACTGCCAGGCAGTGACCCCACACAGCCAGACAGTGACCCCACACTGCCAGACAGTGACCCCACACAGCCAGACAGTGACCCCACACTGCCAGTGACCCCACACTGCCAGACAGCGACCCCACACAGCCAGTGAACCCACACTGCCAGACAGTGACCCCACACTGCCAGACAGCGACCCCACACTGCCAGACAGTGACCCTCACTACCAGACAGTGACCCCACACAGCCAGACAGTGACCCTCACTACCAGACAGTGACCCCACACAGCCAGACAGTGACCCCACACAGCCAGACAGTGACCCCACACTGCCAGTGACCCCACACTGCCAGACAGCGACCCCACACAGCCAGTGAACCCACACTGCCAGACAGTGACCCCACACTGCCAGACAGCGACCCCACACTGCCAGACAGTGACCCTCACTACCAGACAGTGACCCCACACAGCCAGACAGTGACCCTCACTACCAGACAGTGACCCCACACAGCCAGACAGTGACCCCACACTGCCAGACAGTGACCCCACACTGCCAGACAGCGACCCCACACTGCCAGACAGTGACCCCACACTGCCAGACAGTGACCCCACACTGCCAGACAGTGACCCCACACTGCCAGCGACCCCACACTGCCAGACAGTGACCCCACACTCCCAGACAGTGACCCCACACTGCCAGCGACCCCACACAGCCAGACAGTGAAGCTAATCTCAGACAATGATCCCACACTCCCAGTGAATCCACACTGCCAGACAGTGACCCCACACTGCCAGCGACCCCACACTGCCAGACAGCGACCCCACACTGCCAGACAGCGACCCCACACAGCCAGACAGTGACCCCACACTGCCAGACAGTGACCCCACACTGCCAGCGACCCCACACTGCCAGACAGCGACCCCACACTGCCAGACAGCGACCCCACACTGCCAGGCAGTGACCCCACACAGCCAGACAGTGATCCTCACTACCAGACAGTGACCCCACACAGCCAGACAGTGACCCCACACAGCCAGACAGTGACCCCACACTGCCAGTGACCCCACACTGCCAGACAGCGACCCCACACAGCCAGTGAACCCACACTGCCAGACAGTGACCCCACACTGCCAGACAGTGACCCCACACTGCCAGACAGTGACCCCACACTGCCAGACAGCGACCCCACACTGCCAGACAGTGACCCCACACTGCCAGACAGTGACCCCACACTGCCAGACAGTGACCCCACACTGCCAGCGACCCCACACTGCCAGACAGTGACCCCACACTCCCAGACAGTGACCCCACACTGCCAGCGACCCCACACAGCCAGACAGTGAAGCTAATCTCAGACAATGATCCCACACTCCCAGTGAATCCACACTGCCAGACAGTGACCCCACACTGCCAGACAGTGACCCCACACTGCCAGACAGCGACCCCACACTGCCAGACAGTGACCCCACACTGCCAGACAGTGACCCCACACTGCCAGACAGTGACCCCACACTGCCAGCGACCCCACACTGCCAGACAGTGACCCCACACTCCCAGACAGTGACCCCACACTGCCAGCGACCCCACACAGCCAGACAGTGAAGCTAATCTCAGACAATGATCCCACACTCCCAGTGAATCCACACTGCCAGACAGCGACCCCACACAGCCAGACAGTGACCCCACACTGCCAGACAGCGACCCCACACTGCCAGACAGTGACCCCACACTGCCAGACAGTGACCCCACACTGCCAGACAGCGACCCCACACTGCCAGACAGTGACCCCACACTGCCAGACAGCGACCCCACACTGCCAGACAGTGACCCACACTCCCAGACAGTGACCCCACACTGCCAGACAGTGACCCCACACTGCCAGACAGTGACCCCACACTGCCAGCGACCCCACACTGCCAGACAGCGACCCCACACTGCCAGACAGCGACCCCACACTGCCAGACAGCGACCCCACACAGCCAGACAGTGACCCCACACTGCCAGACAGTGACCCCACACTGCCAGCGACCCCACACTGCCAGACAGCGACCCCACACTGCCAGACAGCGACCCCACACTGCCAGACAGTGACCCCACACAGCCAGGCAGTGACCCCACACTGCCAGACAGCGACCCCACACAGCCAGACAGTGACCCCACACTGCCAGACAGTGACCCCACACTGCCAGCGACCCCACACTGCCAGACAGCGACCCCACACTGCCAGACAGCGAACCCACACAGCCAGACAGTGACCCCACACTGCCAGACAGTGACCCCACACTGCCAGCGACCCCACACTGCCAGACAGCGACCCCACACTGCCAGACAGCGACCCCACACTGCCAGGCAGTGACCCCACACAGCCAGACAGTGACCCCACACTGCCAGACAGTGACCCCACACAGCCAGACAGTGACCCCACACTGCCAGTGACCCCACACTGCCAGACAGCGACCCCACACAGCCAGTGAACCCACACTGCCAGACAGTGACCCCACACTGCCAGACAGCGACCCCACACTGCCAGACAGTGACCCTCACTACCAGACAGTGACCCCACACAGCCAGACAGTGACCCTCACTACCAGACAGTGACCCCACACAGCCAGACAGTGACCCCACACAGCCAGACAGTGACCCCACACTGCCAGTGACCCCACACTGCCAGACAGCGACCCCACACAGCCAGTGAACCCACACTGCCAGACAGTGACCCCACACTGCCAGACAGCGACCCCACACTGCCAGACAGTGACCCTCACTACCAGACAGTGACCCCACACAGCCAGACAGTGACCCTCACTACCAGACAGTGACCCCACACAGCCAGACAGTGACCCCACACTGCCAGACAGTGACCCCACACTGCCAGACAGCGACCCCACACTGCCAGACAGTGACCCCACACTGCCAGACAGTGACCCCACACTGCCAGACAGTGACCCCACACTGCCAGCGACCCCACACTGCCAGACAGTGACCCCACACTCCCAGACAGTGACCCCACACTGCCAGCGACCCCACACAGCCAGACAGTGAAGCTAATCTCAGACAATGATCCCACACTCCCAGTGAATCCACACTGCCAGACAGTGACCCCACACTGCCAGCGACCCCACACTGCCAGACAGTGACCCCACACTGCCAGACAGCGACCCCACACTGCCAGACAGTGACCCCACACTGCCAGACAGTGACCCCACACTGCCAGACAGTGACCCCACACTGCCAGCGACCCCACACTGCCAGACAGCGACCCCACACTGCCAGACAGTGACCCCACACTGCCAGACAGCGACCCCACACTGCCAGACAGTGACCCCACACTGCCAGCGACCCCACACTGCCAGACAGCGACCCCACACAGCCAGACAGTGACCCCACACTGCCAGACAGCGACCCCACACTGCCAGACAGTGACCCCACACTGCCAGACAGTGACCCCACACTGCCAGACAGCGACCCCACACTGCCAGACAGTGACCCACACTCCCAGACAGTGACCCCACACTGCCAGACAGTGACCCCACACTGCCAGTGACCCCACACTGCCAGCGACCCCACACTGCCAGACAGCGACCCCACACTGCCAGACAGCGACCCCACACTGCCAGACAGCGACCCCACACAGCCAGACAGTGACCCCACACTGCCAGACAGTGACCCCACACTGCCAGCGACCCCACACTGCCAGACAGCGACCCCACACTGCCAGACAGCGACCCCACACTGCCAGACAGTGACCCCACACAGCCAGGCAGTGACCCCACACAGCCAGACAGCGACCCCACACAGCCAGACAGTGACCCCACACTGCCAGACAGTGACCCCACACTGCCAGCGACCCCACACTGCCAGACAGCGACCCCACACTGCCAGACAGCGACCCCACACAGCCAGACAGTGACCCCACACTGCCAGACAGTGACCCCACACTGCCAGCGACCCCACACTGCCAGACAGCGACCCCACACTGCCAGACAGCGACCCCACACTGCCAGGCAGTGACCCCACACAGCCAGACAGTGATCCTCACTACCAGACAGTGACCCCAGACTGCCAGACAGCGACCCCACACAGCCAGACAGTGACCCCACACTGCCAGACAGTGACCCCACACTGCCAGCGACCCCACACTGCCAGACAGTGACCCCACAGAGCCAGACAGTGACCCCACACAGCCAGACAGTGACCCCACACTGCCAGACAGTGACCCCACACTGCCAGACAGTGACCCCACACTGCCAGACAGTGACCCCACACTCCCAGACAGTGACCCACTCTCCCAGACAATAACCCACACTCCCAGACAGTGACCCACTCTCCCAGACAATAACCCACACTCCCAGACACTGACTCCACAATCCCAGACACTGACTCCACAATCCCAGACAGTGACCCCACAATCCCAGACAGTGACCCCACAATCCCAGACAGTGACCCCACAATCCCAGACAGTGACTCCACAATCCCAGACACTGACTCCACAATCCCGGACAGTGACCCCCATAATCCCAGACAGTGACCCCACAATCACAGACAGTGACCCCACAATCCCAGACAGTGACCCATACTCCCAGACAGTGCCCTAGTGCCAGACAATGACCCCACCATCCCGGTCAGTAACCCCATATTGCCAGACAGTGATTGCACACTCCCAGACAGTGACCCCAATGCCAGACAGTAACTCCACACTCCCAGCCATCAGTCCCAACCCTTAGATAGTGACCCATTGCTCCAGCCAACACCTTCATGGCCCCAGACAAGCACCCCACATCCCTACACCATGACCCATGGGCTCAGACAGTGACTCTGTGGCCCCAGAGTATGCACACAACCAGAAAGTGACCCTGCAAATGCTGACAGCGATCCTATGTACCCAAACAGTGACCCTCCACCCCTTTGACCTCAGCGAATCTCCAGTTCCCGGGAGAAGCTCGCTGGTTCAGGAGCAGGAACCTAGCCCAACATGTTTTCTTAACCCCTTTCCCCGGCCCAAGGACACTGAAGCTTGTTGTTCCTTCGAAGTTTAACACAAACTGGCCTGGCTGAGATATGGAATGTTCTGGCTGATTAGTGTGCTGGGTTTCCCTGGAACGGCTGGTACTGAAACACAGTGTCTGCAGTGGGTGGAAATAGTACAGGACATGGTCGTGTCCACCAAGCTTTAACATTGGAAAAAGCTGACAGCAAAAATAAACAAGTGGAATCCAGGCATGTGACGAAGGCCAGCACTGCAAAAACAACTGAGCAAGGCTGTCAGGTTGCTCAACTTGCAGCTTGTTTATTGGATCATATTCCTCCTTTGGTCATTCTTTCTGTGAAAATGAAAACTTACTACCTGAGCTGTGGACAGGGCAAAACAACAACTGGTTAAAATGGAATCGTAGTGGGGCACACACGCTCGCTGTGTGAACTGAGCCAAGATTCCACAGGGTTATATTTAGCCAGGCCATTCAGTTACTTTACCCATGTCTACAGCTTGTGTCCATTAATAACGATTTCAGTAGTCTCGCTACCCAACTGGTTCACAGCCCATGTTGATTGCAAAGGGGGTGGGGGCTGCAGAAGCTCCAGAATAAGGAGCTGCTGACCCATACATGTTTATATTTAACACAGCCCAGAGCAAGTGTCTTGCTCATGGTAGACTCTCTGAAAGGGCACCCTCCCTAGACCCACACCCCTTCTCTATGTCCGTAACCCCACCTCACCTGCACATCTTTGGATTGTGGGGGGGGGGGGAATCGGAGCGCCCGGAGGAAACCCACGCAGACACAGGGAGAAAGTGGGAACTCCACACAGACAATCATCCGAGGCCGGAATCGAACCCGGGTCCCTGGTGTTGTGAGGCAGCAGTGTTAACCACTGTGCTACCGTGACAGGGTGGAGCTCCAGGGGTGAGGAACTCAACTTATGAGGATAGGTTGAGAAAGATGGGATTGGTCACCCTGAGAAGAGGGTTCAGAAAAAAATTTGATGGTGGTATTGAAAACGATGTGAGGCATAGACGGACTAGAAAGCAAGAAACTGTTTCCATTAGTGGAGAGGCCGGGAACCAGAAGACATATTTAAGGAAAATGTCAAAAATAACCAACGGCAACAGGAGGAAACATCTGAAGAAGCGAGTGGCTAGGATCTGGCGTGGATTGTCTGAGGGTGTGGTGCAGATAAGTTTAATCATGACTTTCAAAATAGAATTGGATAATTATTTGAAGAGAACAAATTTTCAGGATTACAGGGAAAGGGCAGGGGAGTGGCGCCAGGTGAGATGCTCTGGAAGAGAGCGGGCATGAACATGACAGGCCGAATGGCCTCCTTCTGTGTTGTAAGTATTCTGTGAATCCAATGTGGGAATTCTCCCTCACGCTGGGACAGGGGTTGCTACAGTATTACACTGCTCCCATGCACCACCCCCAAACACCATTATATCCTCCATCACTATTACTAAGCCCCATCACTTATAACACATTTCACTCGTAGCTGGTACTTGGGTTGGGGAGGTCGTCTTTGCAAGAGAATCGAGTTGGGGCTTTGCGGTGATATTTGTGAATTCCTCTGCCAGTCATCAGTTCCTCATACATGGAGGCAAAACTGGTCTGGCCCTCTCTATTTTAGGCAGTGTGGTGCTGATTGGTCACTGCAATAAAATCAGAAGCCTCACAATATTACATCTGAAACATTAATTCTTTTGTTTACGGAATGGTGATTGTGGCCTGAAGGAAAATTTGCCTGCAGGAGCTGAATTACAGATAAATCCCAGGAGAAAAATTAACATCCTGATAAAACATCAAAAATTCCAGGGTAAATCGATATTATGGCAACTTCTCTTCCCTTCTCACGCCAGGAGACCAAGTCATGATTCATGATCAATGACAGCCTGCTTCCTTCAATTATGGGTGAGTCACATTGACGAGGCAGTGGTTCGCTTTGTAGCTAACCCCTGCTGTACCTTGGCCTGAGATTGTTTGATGGGGATAGTGCAGAAAGAGCTTTACTCTGTATCTACACCCTTCTGTACCCACCCTTGGATTGCTTGATGGGATAGTCTAGTGAGAGCTTCACTCTCTATCTAACCTGTACCTGCCTTAGGAGCATTGAATGGGATGGTGTCTGTATAAAGAATTTATACCCCTTCTTATTGCCCGAGGTCTCAAAGCTCTAGCTCAATGTCCTCTTAATTTGTCAGGTGGGCCTTTACTCCTGATACTGATTCTACATGTTGTTGGGGGTGGGGTGGGGGGATGGCGAGGCACATTCCAGGGGGTGGGCAGGCCGGGGGGGGGGGGGGGGGAGGGGGGGGGGGGCTTAGGGAGCCACAAATAACAGGAAAATAAATATCACGTCCAACAGAATAATGAATAAGGAGTCAGACTATGACAAGCATTGCTGCAATCGCAGCCTCGGGTTTATCGGAGTAATGCAGGTCTTCCTGTATGTTCAATACAAGACCCACAATGTGAACTTTCCCTGTCTCCCTTTTAATTCTCTCAGTGCCGCTCCTCTGGGAAACAAAATCCATCAATGGAGCCAAACGTCGCACAAAACAATAGGAGCCAGATCAGTCAGGCGATTAGACTCAAAGGATTCAGGAATTTAACAAACATTTATTAAAAGAGAAAACAAAAAAAAAAAAATCACTCCATTATGAGAAAACATTCATTTCGAAGCTGAGATGAATGGAAACAAAACAAGAGGTCTGGGAAACAGCCATAATTCATAATATAACAATATAATGAGCATCAATGAAGAGATTGTCCCCAGTATCAATACACGATTTTTGGTGCACCCCATTGTTTGTGCAGGTAAAGCAGAGAGACCACGGAACATGAGGAGTCCAGTTTCAGCCTGCAGTCTGCACCGACTCAGTACTGTGCGACATGGAGCTAGAGGGGCCCAACTTCGGTGCACAGAGCTCGCACCAAAGTCATTGCTCGAGTCACTAGATCTGTGGGGAAAGGTGTTGGATCATCCAAGAGCTCGTAGTTGCTGTACACGGTGCAGGTCTGGCCCATACCTGGGACACAGCGGTCACCTGAGCCGTCTTCTATTCATCTGGAGATCAAAGATAGATCGTGTCAGCAGGGACACCATGTACAAAGGACTGAATAAAGGGGGAAGGTACATACGCAATGTCGTCTTCATCCTCATGGCCACCTTTGTGTGCGTCTGCATCAAGCTGTGTATAGACCCTGGGTACGCAAATACCAAGGGTCACTATGTGCTGATGTTCTACCTGTCCCCAATGCTGTGAAAGATGGGTCGGGCCATGTTGTTGTGGAACACTCCAAGTAGTTGGACCGTGCCGTATTGCCCTCGTGAAAACCTTTGTGCAGAAAAACCCCTTTGACCATAGGTCCACCAGGCAGAGGTACACAGGTAACATCCTTGAGGCCTTTTGGGAAAAGGAAATGGTGGATTCTGTCAGGTAGTTCCCTGAGCAGACTGTCAAAGTCATTTGTCAGGATGCATCATCACCAGAACTTTCAAACAAGCACCAAGACCTAGCTTGGCTGGTGATGAGAAGGGCCCTCCCCGTCAAATCGTCCGTGCATGCCTGAAATCTCTGTGTCTCTGTGTGTCCAACTGTAACTTTGAATAGGAATACAATTTACTTCAGGAGAATGTAAGACTGGGATCTGTGTCCTCGTAGTCAGGATCACAGCAAAGCAGTCTGGGAATGGTGTCTTCGTCTTCAGCATCACAGTGAAGGAGTCTGGGAATGGTGTCTTCGTAGTCAGGATCACAGTAAAGCGGTCTGGGAACGGTGACCTTATAGTCAGCATCGCAGTGAAGCAGCCTGGGAATGGTGTCCTGGTAGTCAGCAGCACAGTGAAGCAGCCTGGGAATGGTGTCCTGGTAGTCAGCAGCACAGTGAAGCAGCCTGGGAATGGTGTCCTGGTAGTCAGCAGCACAGTGAAGCAGCCTGGGAATGGTGTCCTGGTAGTCAGCAGCACAGTGAAGCAGCCTGGGAATGGTGTCCTGGTAGTCAGCAGCACAGTGAAGCAGCCTGGGAATGGTGTCCTGGTAGTCAGCAGCACAGTGAAACAGCCTGGGAATGGTGTCCTGGTAGTCAGCAGCACAGTGAAGCAGCCTGGGAATGGTGTCCTGGTAGTCAGCAGCACAGTGAAGCAGCCTGGGAATAGTGTCCTCGTAGTCAGTGTTGCAGAGAAATGGTCTGAGAACAGTGTCCTCCCAATCAGCATCACAGTGAAGTGATTTGGGAACGTTGTCCTTGCAGTCAGTGTCGCAGAGAACCAATTGTGATTTTAAAAAGAGCTTTATTTGGAAGAAGGGATTAACTGAGAAACAACACAATAAGTGAAAGTCAGGGTCACTATAATAAAATGTAAGTAAACAAAGTAGGGTGAGGGAAGTAAAGTTAGCATAAGGGAGGTATTCTTAAATAAGCAAAATGTTTTTGTTAAAATAGGGAGTAAATAAGGGACTTAAGTGTAGTCATGGCACCCGTGATAAGCTCCTTCTGTGCTATGTGGTAAATCATAGAAGCTTCAGTTGTCCACGTGTGCAGGAAGTGTGTCCAATTATAGCAACTGGCTAACCGCATTTCGGAGTGGGAGCTGAGGGTGGATTTACTGTGGAGCCTCCGTGATGCTGAGCAAGTCATGGTTAGCATGTTCAGTGAGGTGGTCACACCGCAGGTGAAGATTGAACAGGCAGAAAGGGCATGGGTGACCACCAGGCGGCGTAGAGGAAGACAGATAGTGCAGGAGTCCCCTGTGGCCATCTCTCTTTCTAACAGATATACTGTTTCGGATACTGTTTGGGGGGAGGGGGGGGATGACTGCAAAGGAAAACAGTGGCAACCAACTTCAGGGCACCATGGTTGGGTCTGCTGCACAAGAGGGGAGAAGGGAGAATGGTATATAGAATAGTGGTAAGGGATTTAATTGTAAGGGGGACAAACAGGCGTTTCTGCGGCTGCAAAAGAGGCCCCAGGATGGTATGTTGCCTTCCTGGTGCCAGGGTCAGGGATGTCACTGACATCTGCAGATCGTACTGAAGGGGAGGGTGAACAGAGATTGTGGTGCACATTGGTACCAATGATACAAAAAGGGACAAAGTCCTGGAATCAGAATTTAGGGAGCTAGGAAGCAGATTAAAAAACAGTACTCTGAAGGTAGTAATCTATGTATTACTTTCAGTGTCACGTGCTAGTGAGTATAGAAATAGAAGGTTAGTCCAGATGAATGAGTGGCTGGAGAGATGGGGTCGGAGGGTGGGCTTTAGATTTCTGAGACATTGGGACCGTTTTTCAGAACATTGTGAACTGAAATGGGACCAGCGTCCTCGCAGGCAGGTTTGCTGGTGCTGGTGGGGAGGATTTAAACTAACTTTGCAGGGGTGTGGGATCCTGAGAGATTCAACAGGGGGGGATGCACAGCCAAAATTAGAAAAGACAGCAAGTGAGTCAGGAAGACATAGAAGCACTAGACCAGTTAAAACCCACGGGAGTTTGGCAAGATTGGATGGTATTTATTTTAATGCAAGGAATCTGACAAACAAGGCAGTTGAGCTGAGGGCACAAATTAAAACATAGGGGCATGATGGAATTACTGTCACTGAGACATGGTTAAGAGAGGGACAGGATTAGCAGCTCAATATTGCAGGATATAGAATCTTCAGGCAAGATACAGAAGGAGGTAAAAGAGGAGGGTGCTTCACAATTTTGATCAGGGAATCAACAAAGCCGGGCAAGTGTTTGAAGTATCAATGGGGTGGGGGGAGCATTTTTAAAATAAGTTTAGAATACCCAATTCATTTCTTTTCCAATTAAGGGGCAATTTAAGCATGGCCAATCCACCTACGCTGCACATCTTTGGGTTGTGGGGGCGAAACCCACGCAAACACGGGGAGAAGGTG
This sequence comes from Scyliorhinus canicula, assembly GCF_902713615.1. Taxonomy (NCBI): domain Eukaryota; kingdom Metazoa; phylum Chordata; class Chondrichthyes; order Carcharhiniformes; family Scyliorhinidae; genus Scyliorhinus; species Scyliorhinus canicula. The sequence continues at coordinate 91,383,858 of NC_052147.1, forward strand.
CAAACTCCACACGGACAGTGACCCAGAGCCGGGATCGAACCTGGGACCTCAGCGCCGTGAGGCAGCAGTGCTAACCACTGCGCCACCGTGCTGCCTATGGGGGGAGCATTTTGCAGATAGTGATCACAACACTGTTAGATTCAAGATTGTTATGGAAAAGGAGAAGGATGGGCCTGAAATCAAAGTTCAAACTGGGGAAGGCCAATTTTAATAAGATCAGATATGATTAAGCCAGAGTGAACTGGAAGCAGGCACTTTTAGGTAAATCTGTGGCAGAACAAGGAAATAGGGTGAGTACAGGGCCAACATGTTCCAATCTAGAAAACGAATGGGACTCACAAATCCAGTGGACCCTGGATATCGAGGGATATACAGAATTGGATAAAAAGAAAAAGGGAGGCTTATGGCAGGTATTGAGGGCTCAAAACAGCAGACGCCCATATAGAATGCACAAGTGGAAACATAAAATTTGGAGAGCAAAAAGGGGACATGAAAGATTACTCGCAGATAAAATAAAGGGAAATCCTAAGTTGTTTTATAAGTACATAAAGGGTAAAAGGATAACAAGGATAGGGCCCATTAACGACCACAGTGGCAATTTATGTGTGGAGCCGAAGGACGTAGGTAGGGTTCTAAATGAATACTTTGTTTCAGTGTTCACTAGTGAGGGAGACTTTGCGGATATAGAAATCAGGGAGAATAATTGTGATAAAATTAAACAAATTAACATAGAAGAGGTTCTGAGTGGTCTGGCAGGCTTAAAAGTAGACAAATCTCTAGGGCCAGATGAAATGTATCCCAGCTAATTGAGTGAGGCAAGGGAATAAATAGCAGGGACGCTGGCAATAATTTTCAATTCCTCACTGGCCACAGGACAGGTGCCGGAGGACTGGAGGATAGCCAGTGTGGTACCATTATTCGCTGTCCGTCTGGAGTTTGCACATTCTCCCCGTGTTTGCATGGGTTTCGCCCCCACAACCCAAAGATAAAGCAGAAAACTACAGGCCAGTCAGCCTAACCTCAGTAATGGGGAAATTATTGGAAGCAATTCTGAGAGACAGAATTAATCTGCATTTGGAGAGGCAGAGATTAATCAAGAACAGTTAGCATGGTTTTGTGGTTTTGTTATGGGGAGGTCCAACTTGATTGAATTTTTCAAAGTGAGCAGGTGTGTAGATGAGGGTAATGCATTTGATGTAGTCAACTTGGACTTCAGCAAGGCTTTTGATAAGGTCCCACATGGGAGACTGATAGCGAAGGTAAGAGCCCATGGGGTCCTATGAAATTTGGCAAATTGGATCTAGATTTAACAGTGGCAGGAAGCAGAGGGCGATGGTCAAGGGGTGTTTTTCTGACTGGAAGCCTATATCCAGGGGGTCCCAAAGGGATCGGTGTTGGAGCCCTTGCTGTTTATGGTTTATGTAAATGATTTAAACATGAATGTAGGAAGATTGATCAGTTAGTTCGCAGATGATATGAAAATTGGTGGGGTGGTAAATAGCGAGGTGGGTAGCTTTAAGATTATAGGAGGATATAGATGGGATGATCAGGAGCAAATGGAATTTAATCCAGGTAAGTCTGAGATGATGCATTTGGGCAGGACAAACAAGGCAAGAGCATACATGATGAATGGCAGGACCCTGGGAAGTATCGAGGATCAGAGGGATTTGATGAGCATGTACACTGGCCCCTTAAGGTAGCAATATAGTGGTTAAGGCGGCATATGGTATACTTGCCTTTAGTAGCCGAGGGATAAAGTTGAAGAGCAGGGATGTTATGCTGGGGCTGTGCAAAACTTTGGTTAGGCCACAATTGGAGAATTGTGTGCAGTTCTAGAATCCATTTTAGGAGGGATGTGATAGCACTGCTTTAGCTATCAAGACAGATTGGATAGACTGGGGTTGTGTTTGATGGAGCAGAGGAGCCTGGGGTGGGGGGGACATGATTGAGATGTTTAAAATTATGAGGGGCATAGAGTCAAGAATATACTTCTCCCCTTGATGGCAGGATCAATGACCAGGGGACATAATTTAAGGGAAGGGGCAGGAGATTTAGAGGGATGTGAGGTGGAGTCTGGAATTCACTGCCTTAAAGAGTGGTGGAGCCAGGGACCCTCAGAACAGTTAAGTATTTAGATCCGCACTTGCGATGCCAAGGCATACAAGGCTTCGGGCCAAGTGCTGGAAAATGGGATTGGAATAGTTAGTGGTTGTTTTTGACCAGCCCAGCGCAGACACAATGGGCTGAAGAGCCCGTTCTGAGCTGTAGACCTCAATGACTTAAGACAGGATTGGAAAGTGGGGAAAAGCAAAATGACTAATAGCTTTTATAGGGGAATAGGATAACTATTTGAAAGAGAACATTTTAAAAGGCTGTTGGAGATGGCAAGGAATCGAGACTGAAGGGAGGACAGGGCGATGCGTTGAAAGGGTGGTGAAATGGCAAGTGGAAGCAATGGGAGTAAAGCAGTTTCAGAAAGAACAAATAGAACAAGGTGCCAAGGCCTCCTACTGCTATGGTAGTAAATCTATATGAAACAGCCAAATTATTGCACAACTCATTCAATGAACAAGAGCTTGGCAGGGATGGTTGGAAGAGCGAAGAAATTTAATAGAGGAACCACATCTTGCATATCAGGCTAATTCTTGGAATGTAAAGCCAATACTTGTTGCTCATTCCTATTATATATCACAGAATATACAGTGCAGGAGGCCATTCAGCCTATCGAGTCTGCACTGGCCCGTGGAAAGAGCACCCTACCCAAGCCCACACCTCCACCCTATCCCCATAGCCCACCTAACCTTTTTGGACATGAAGGGCAATTTAGCACAGTCAATCCATCTAACCTGCACATTTGGACTGTGGGAGGAAATCTGAGCATCCGGAGGAAACCCACGCAGACACAGGGAGAACGAACAGACTCTGCACAGACAGTGACCCTTGCCGGCAATCGAACCTGTGACCCTGGAGCTGTGAAACAACTGTGGTAACCACTATGTTACTAAGTGCCTTGCTTGGCTACATGAAGGGGATGTTAAGAGTCATTGACATCACATTTAAATCACATATTGGATCAGACTGGGTAAGGATGGTGGGTATCCCTCTCTTAAAGGATGTGAACAAGTTGAGTTCTGATGACAATCCAACAGCTTTTGTTGATCCTCCCCCCTCAATACTTGCATTAAGTCTATCATGGGTGCGATTTGACAAAATGGGAACAAAGTCTCATAATGAGTTTGTTTAACCGCACGTTTCTTGCCGCTCGCAGCACCAAGAAACACGCTATTAAACGTTACTCGGGTTAGATAGGGGGCCTCAGCAGGGAACGTGCGGCCGAGGCCATACATAGCACTGTATTCTGCACTGAGGAGCTCTCTGCACTGGAACCCAGCGTAGCGAGAGGTCCAGATCTCTGAAGCCCCTTATTTGACCCCCCCCAACAGCTCCAACTCACTATGAGGGGGTCCCCTGCACCCCCAACCCGATTGCCACTGCGTGAAAAATGTCAGCGTGCCTGGGCAGTGCCATCCTGGTACCCTGGCAGTGCCCCTCCCGTAACCAGCTGGGCACCTTGATAGTGCCAGGCGAATGTCGTACAGGGATATTTGGGGTGGCGAACACAATAGAATTAAAGTAGGCGAGATGCTCATTTGGAGCACCAGCGCAGACACGAGTATCGTTCTGTCTGGTCCCCATTTGTGGAGACCATGGACAGTGATCTGGGAACGGGATCGAATCCGGGTCCTCGGTGCCGCGAGGCAGCAGTGCTAACCACTGCACTACACGTCTGTGGAGAGAGAAAATAAAGTTAATGTTTCAGGTCTGTGACCTTTCATCAGACACTATTTCCAGCATTTCCTGTTTTTATTTCAAAGTTCTGCAATTTTGTCACATCCAGCTGTGGATGGTAGTGGACAATTCAGAATTCTGACAGTGTAGGAGGTGGCAATTTGGCCCATCGCCTCGGCACTGGCTTTCCAAATGAGCAAATCACCTAGTTTCATTCTATTGTGTTCCCCCAAAACCCTGTACGTTTGTTCAGGTGCCAATCCATTTCTTTTGAATTCTTCGCTGGAACCTGCCTCCACCACATTCAGTGCATTCCAAATCATAACCACTTGCCTCATGAAAAATAATTTCCTCATCCCACTAATGTTTTATTTTGTATAAATTTGGAATACCCAATTATTGTTTTTCCAATTAAGGGGCAATTTAGTGTGGCCAATCCACTTAACCATCACATCTTTGGGTTGTGGGAGTGAAACCCACGCAAACACGGAGAAAATGCACAAACTCCACACAGACAGTGACCTGGGATCAAAATTGAACCCGGTTCCTCAGTGCTGTAGGCAGCAGTGCTAACCGTTGCACCATCGTGCCGCCCCTCTTCGTGCTCCATTCTGATGATTCTTAAATAGCCATTCATGCTTCATTTCAGCACAACCTATGTTTCTATACAAAATCTGTTACCACGCGTTTTGGCTGTTACATCATGAAATCTTTTGTTTTTTGAAATAATTTTTAGAGTATCCAATTATTTTGTTCCAATTAAGGGGCAATTTAGCGTGGACAATCCACCTAACCTACACATCTTTGGGTTGTGGGGGTGAGACCCACACAGACACAGGGAGAATGTGCAAACTCCACACGGACAGTGACCCAGGGCTCCGATTGAACCCGGTCCTCAGCGCCATGAGGCAGCAGCGTTAACCACTGTGCCGCCCAATATCTTTTGTTTTTTAATCTCTTCTGGCTTCCATCCTATCACAGACCTTCTCCTTTGTTTTTCCTGCCCCCACACCTCCTTCGACTAGCTTAAAAACTCTTAAATTTCTATCTCCCTTCAGAAGAAAGGTCATTAACCTGACATTTAACACTGCTTCTCTCCACAAATGCTGCTGGACCTGCAGAGTTAACCCAGCATATTTTGCTTTTATTTCAGATTTCCAGTATCTGCAGTATTTTACTTTTATAGGCTGAAAACCCTGACTGACTGTTTTAGCCCTAGAGCACACTCTCCAACTGTTGTGTCCCATCCAACTGAGCCCAGTTAACTGTGCATTGGCAAAGGATCAAGTTTAGGACAGTGCTGGTCTGTATAGCCTTGCTTTCCTAACAGGAACACTGCAGGAACAGTTATAGATACTTACTTCACAATAAAGCTTACACAAAGAAATCAACACCGGCAGTTCTTTAGACACTTTGATTTTATTCTGATACTGTACTGCTTGTACCTGAATCATTTTTGCTAAGGTCAAACACAAATTGTGACTGATTTCATTAACTGATTGTGCATTGAGTTATGGCGTTGCAATAAAATAAATCAGTTAACCAGCCCGCACTATCAGGAGAGGGTGGGGGAAGAAACTGATTCAGTGAACTGGTATTGCATACATTGTACAATTAACCACACAGGCATCCTCCTCCATGCATCCTCCTCAAACCTTTTCCACTGCACACCTTGAAATGCAAGTCAAGCTTCCAGCATAGCACAGTACTGAATTTAAAATAAGGCCTCTGGGCTCTGAGCTTACATCTTTAGTGGTGTTAAACTGGTGATGAATCTGAAACTGTCACGTAGTCTCTGTGTAATGTGTGCCCTGACCACAAGGAGCAGAATGCAGCAACTTGAAACAGGATTTGAAGATCCCTGCGAGACCTCCTCTCACACCGACAGGTCTGCAACAGGCACCATTTATGTCCCATGTAGGTGCAGATCCTACTGACTTTGGGACTGGAGTCGCAGTTCAGTGCTTGACACATCTGCAAGGGTATGTGCAGCTAGTAGAAGAGCGTACCGACTACAAGTGGCATGCAAGCTACAAACACTGTATTATAAAGGATGTGATTTGAATGTTACACTGTCATCTTCATCCTGGATTGTCCAGGGTTTATATAATCAAACGGAAGTAATGTTGCACGCCAGTTTATTCTGCTGGTTAGTTAGAGACTGGTAATTTGCTGTATTTGTTTGGTGGGGGGAGGGGTGGGATGAGAAAGAGCCAGTTCGCACAGTGTCTCAGAGCTGCCCATACAAGCAGAACGATGTCTCTTAAATTATACATGGAATCTTTCAACAGATCCATTCCACTGGATGGAAAAACTAACCAGCCGGTGAATCAGAGATGTAAGGCAACACCAAGACTGGTAGCACAGGGAAAGGACAGAAGGTTCAATTAAAGAGCAGTAATAACTGCAGATACAAAACTCTGGATTTTAATCTTGATATTATTCAGAACATGAAGGAAATTGATCTGTTTTCGCTATTTAAAATACTGTGTAGTTTCCACTTAATTAAAAAAATATATAGCCTCTGTTTTCTTTCCCTTCCTTTGTTGAGTTTTGGTCTAGCCAATGGGAGGTGAGCTGTCCCTCCTAGGCAATGTTTAAACAGAAGGCAGGTCTCAGAAGGGTAATTGCCATAAAACTCCACAGATGGATTCTCCGCTCCCCAAGCCACGTGTTTCTTGGCAGTGTGCCGCTAACTGATGGCAGAATACCATCTTCCCGCCTATTGTCAATGGGATTTCCCATTGAAGCCATCCCACCCCGCCGGGCAACCCATGGGTGGGGTGCGCTGCCAGCGGGAAAAGAGAATCCCGACAACCCAAGAATTCTGGCCCACATCTCAAACCATATGTAGGCCCGGTTGAAATTGGGCTGGGAAGATGGGGAGAAAGCAGGACGAGAGGTACAAGAAAGGATGTAACAGATATGAGGAGAAGGAGACCAGGGGAAAGATAAATGAAACTCGCCATAGTCCCCAGGACCTTAGGCTGCTCTGCCCTTTTGAAAGAGAACTGACAGGTGGAGAGTTAACCTGAAGGTCACCACACATCAGACAAGGTTGAGAAGGCATCACCTTCATGGATAACATCAGCCAGTATGGGAATTGAACCAGCACTGTTGGTGTTGGGCCGCAATCACTAACCAGACATCCAGCCAACTGAGCTAGCCAACTCCCAAGGGAGAGATAATGGGGGTGGGAGAGAGAGAGAGAGAGACACGTGGGGGAAGGAGAGACACTTGGAGATGTGAAGTAGTGAGAGACATGGGGAAGGAAATGAGATGGACGTTGGGAGAAGAAAGAGAGTGCTGGGGAAGTGGAGAATGACAAAGGATGGAGAGAGAGAGATGGGGGGGAGGGGGGAGAGAGGCAGGGGGTGTGGAAAGGAGGGGCAGATAAGGCAATGAGGGGCAAGAGGAGTGGCAAAAGGTGGCAATGTGGGGGGAGAGAGGGAAGAGTTTTGTATTTGGGGCCACATTCACTAGTCTAGTACAGTGACTGATTTATTTACTTATTTTTAGTTCTATGAGGAACTTGAGATTTCCAAATAGCAATCTGTAATCAAAACAGAAGTTGAAAAGGAACACAGCTCCTGCATAGTCAGTGGTGATCGAAAGATCTTGCAGCAGAAGTGGAGCTATAGTGAAATGATACAGCACTGTCTATATACGATCAGAACTGTAGTGGAATGACAAAGTACTGTTTGATTTTACACATCTGGGCAGTGGCTCATTTTAGAAACTCCTCTTAATGGCAATGCAGGAAAAAATGGGAACTTGTGAGAAACTGCAGAAATCAATCCAAGTCCATAATGCAGTGTGTTGGAATGTCAGAGAGCAGCACTGAAATGGCCATGGAATGTCTCCTTCAAACTTTACAAAAGCTCTTCATACTTTTCAGGTGCACAAAAAATTGATATCCAGCATATGCCACATTGGTATTGCTGATACCTGTACTGGAAACAGGGGGTACCAAGTATCGTAGATCCCCCTTTCCCTGTCCTGTGATCTTTGTGTATTGATGTTTACTCTGTGCCACCTGCAGGAACGCAGTAATAACCCTGTGCTACACAAGGACAATCCTGGACCAGTCACTGCCTTGAACACCGCTGGAATTTTTCACTTTGGTTGCTACGTGGCTCGCTTTGTACTTTTAAAAAGCTGGAAATGCACAGTGGTTCTATCAACAACTCACAGACAGGAGGAAACACCTGCCCTCTCTCTCTCCCATTGACTGATAGGCCTGGGCCTACGCAGAATTTTCAACAGCAAGTTTTACTTTTCAGCATTAATTGATTCCCAGGGTCTTTAAACCAGCATCAACGGGAGTGGGAACACAGACTGGATGCTGGAGTTCACAAGCCTTGATGTGCACTGACTGTCAAAACTCAGCAGATTCGGACTTGCACTAGGAGGCGTCTCGGGCCAGACAAGGGGACAGCACAGCTACTGAGCAGGTGCCACTTGCAACCACCGGCAGCTGACTGATGCAAATGTAACAGTGGTATGAGGAAGGGGGAGGTATGGAGGAGGGTGCGAGAAGCTGAATGTTGCTTCTGTTCTCAAGGGGAAATAGCTTCCGCCTCTGCAAATTAAAACACAAGGACTTCAGAATGTTTACCTCTCAGCACTGGAAACTAGTAAAAATTCACACGCATACAATCTCTCCATAAAATTACTATTCATCACGTGGCTGGATTTTAACCAGTCTCTGTCAGGTTAGTAAAAGATAGCAGTTTCTGTTTGATTTTTCTTACTTTTTTGTACATATTTACAAGTTCATCTATAAAAAAATAGCACATTCAAAAAGAAACAGACAAGGATTCTGTGCTCTCCTGGTAAACATTATGTACACATCATTCAGAGGGAAAAGGCTTCTCCATGATTTCACTTATTAGGATTTTTAAACAAACTCTAAACCTTTAAACATGAAAGTCTTGCAACTCGCCCTCCCCATCCCACCCACCCACTCACTGCAGTCGTTCCTCCCCCACCCACACCAAAACTGTTCGTGGTTACCGGCCCCCAACAGAAGGGGGCTGAACCAGGCCTCTGCTGGCCTTCTTGCTGGGGGACGGAGAAGGCGTGCTGGTGTCCGTTGGAGTCTGTGGTGTTCCTGGGACACTATTTGACAGGCTGTGAGGGGAACTCAAGGGAGAGGTGCTCATGATTCCGAAGGTGGCGGTGCTGGTTGGCCGGGAGAGGGGTGACTGCCCAGGGCCACTTCCTGCCATACCTTGAGATTGAAGAGAAAATATGGGAACAATCAACACACACAATCTAAAATATCAACACAATTAAATTACAGATCTTCATCATTTTTCTGAATATTCCTTCACCATAATAAGGAAAAAAAAGCACTGGCAATTTAGCACAAGCATCTTATAGGTTGCTAGCAAATATGTCTAAAACAGACACAATACAGATTAGATAAAGTTCCCTCTACATGCCCCTTAAAGCACTGCAAGAGCAGTTATTGCATGGGTTAGAGTAAAGTTCCCTCTACACTGTTCCATAAAACACTCTGACTGATTAATAACACACTACCTTGTTCAACCTTGTCTTCAGTAACAGAAGAAAAAGGCAAATTAATTTAATAAATAGCGCTTTTAATCTATAATGCTAGCTTGCCTGACAGGCACTTTTTATATTGAGAATAATGATTCATTAATCAGCTTGTTTTACTTCAAGTAGTAAATAAGCTAAACCAGGAGGAGGGATGGAATTGATTATGCCCCCTCCCCCTGGCTTTTTATTTCTCCAGTGGCTTTTTTGTCAACATGGTGAGTAAGCTGCATTCAAAAATATCTAATTATAATCATTAATAATGTTCTGTTTGCTGGATTAATCCACCACAGATGAGCAGGTTCAAGCTCAACCTTTTTCTTTTCTTTTTAAATTTAGAGTACCCAATTAATTTTTTCAAATTAAGGGGCAATTTAACATGGCCAATCCACTACCCTGCACATCTTTGGGTTGTGCGAAACCCACGCAAACACGGAAGAATGTGCAAACCCCACACGGACAGTGACCCAGAGCCGGGGTCAACCCTGGGACCTCAGCGCCCTGAGGCAGCAGTGATAACCACTGCACCACCCTCAACCTTTTTCAAGCTCCCAGCCCCCAGAAAGTTGCTAGGAAAACTGGTCTGGTTATACATGTTCAGAAAGACTCATCACTCATAGTGTGATCATGTCCAAGTTCTTAATAAAATACCACCTGAACAAAAAGAAGAATTCAAATGGGCTTTAATAAGAAACCAAGTACCAGCCAGGGGGAGACAGGAGAGAAAATCTGTGTTGGGTGAGGATGAATCAACCAGCCACAAAAACAATCAGAAAATGGGAAAGAATTCTGCGCAGGGAGAGGTTGAATCAACCAAGAATAGAAGAGAGCTGAGAATGAAATATACAGGATGAGAACTCATAGGAGAGAAGACAGGACAGATGGAATAGTTTCATGTTGAATTTTTTTTTCCTGTAGCACAGAACCACAAAGGTCCCGATGTTGCCCAGTCACTGATCTGGGGTCATGCCCACTGTCCCTCGATATAATTTTTCCCTCAGGATTCTGTTTTTATTTCTGGCCCAGAAAGGCCCAGGCAGATTGAAGCGACAGCAATAGGGTTCTCACTGAAGGCTGTACTTAGAGAGAAAGCAAGTGGCACCTTTTATTAATGGCCGTGTCAAGAGAGCAGTGAATGCTGGACTCTTATTATACGAATTTAGGTTCATTCACTTGCTCAAAGTAAATAAATCTACTCACTGGTTTTGAACCCAAGTCTTGGCCTGGTAAGAGTGTTTATTCAGTCCAGTTTTTGAAGAGAGAGAATCACATGAATTCTGTTAAATGGTGCAGAGTGAGGGCACTTGATATTTGGCAGTAAAGGTTCAAAGGGGTCTCAATGTCAGAGTATGGGAGCAGTCAGTCACATTTGAAAAGTGAAATAAATGCGTTAAAAGCAGTTCAGACTCATTCCTGGGATGAGGGGATTATCTTATGAAGAAAGGTTGAGCCTATACCAATTGGAGTTTAGCAAATTGAGAGGTGAAACAAATACAATCCTGATGTGATTTGATGGGGTAGATCCTGGGAGGATGCTTCCATGTGTGGGAGAAGTCCAGAACTAGGGGACACAGTTTCAGAATAAGAATCTCCCTTTTGAGACGGAGATGAGGAGGGTTGTTAGTATGTGGAATTCTCTTCCCTAGAAAACAGTGGAGGTTCACAGAATCGTAGAATTTACAGTGCAGAAGGAGGCCATTCGGCCCATCGAGTCTGAACCGGCTCTTGGAAAGAGCACCCTACCCAAGTCCACACCTCCACCCTATCCCCATAACCCAGTACCCCACCCAACACTAAGGGCAATTTTGGACACTAAGGGCAATTTATCATGGCCAATCCATCTAACCTGCACATCTTTGGACTATGGGAGGAAACCGGAGCACCCGGAGGAAACCCACGCACACACGGGGAGAACGTGCAGACTCCGCACAGACAGTGACCCAACTCAGAATCGAACCTGGGACCCTGGAGCTGTGAAGCAATTGTGCTAACCACTATGCTACCATGCTGCCCTTGAATTTATTTCAGGCAGATTTTCGATTAACAAAGGAGTGAAGGGTTACTTGTTACTCCCAGCAGATGGGAAAATGGAGTTGAGACCACAGGCAGTTCAGCCATGATCTTACTAAATGGCAAGTAGGCTTGAAGGGCCTACTCCTGTTCCCAAGTTGCACAAACCCAGTATTAGTGACAGCAATGGAATAGTTTAGAGTAAGCTCAGTACAAACGCACCAAGGTTGGCACTGTATTTAGAAGCATTTGACATAGAAAATGCTACTACTGCTAGAAGGCTGACACCGTAGAGCACTTCCACCAGGTGCTTAGTCTGTTCCTTACCTTTGGACACATTATACCCGTATGCAGCATATGCAGCAGCAGAAGCTGCTGCTGCCCCTGCCCTGGCCCCCGCCATCGCTGCAGCACTGCCAGCAGTGGACTTGCGCCCTCGGTTTTTCCCCGAACCTTTTGACGTACTTCCAGATCCTTTAGGACGGCCCCTGCCCCTCCCTGAAGGGCCCATGTTAATACCAGACTTGTCTTGCGAAACACCTGCAAAGTAAGGAGATTCATGCATCATCACCCAGGATATCAAAGGCACTGTGCTTATTCTACCGCAGTCTCGCTCTGCCCACATTAAGAGGATGTGTGCCAGCTAGGGTCCAAAGCCTGTCACAAGGTATGTGAAGCCACAGGCACCAACAGCAGCCCAATCAATCTCTGGGGAGGAGGCGAAGAAGGAATTGGCCTTCGTCTCTGTTTTATAAACAGTATCAGGCCCCCTCTTCACCATACTGAAACAGCCTGTTTTTTTAACTTTAGTCTTTGCCCCACTACATACTCACTCGTTGTTCTGGCTGATGATTTAGAATCATAGAAGAATCATAGAATCCCTGCAGTGCAGGAGGCCGCCATTCGGACTATTGAATCTCCACCGACCCTTCAAAAGTGCACTCTACCTGTTCACCCTCCTGTCCACCCCGTCCTGTCCCGTAACCCCAAAACCTAACCTGAACACCCTTGGACACCAAGGGCAAGTTATCATGGTCAATCTACCTAACCAGCACATCTTTGGAGATGTTCACAACCAGAACACCGGGGGGGGGGGGGGGGGGGGGGGGAAAGAACCCACGCAGGCACGTGGAGAATGTATAAATTCACATAGATAATGATCCAGGGTCGGAATTGAACCCGGGTCCCTGATACGGTGAGGTAGCAGTGTTAACCACTGTACCATTGAGTTGCCTTTTCCCAACTAGGGAAGGTTTGTTGAGTCAAGAGGGTAGAAGGATGCGACTGGGTCGCACAGACTGATTAATGTCTCAGCCTAGAATGGTCCCCAGGGATGCACCTCATTACCCTGTTTCTCCGATGGTTTCTCAGAGTTTAGTGCACTGATTTGGAGCTTTTCCACTCCAATCAGTAGCAAAGGGATAACCACTGAGGTGACAAAGAGAGAATAGAGCAGCAGATAAAATAAGGCATGGAGCATGCACGTATATGTGCACGTGCAAACACATACAGATGTGTGTGTGTACACACATGCAAATAGGCAGACATACAGAGATACAGAAATACATACGCGCAAATATACAGACACTAGATGTTCTTTAGGGAAGGAAAACTGCTGTCTTGACCTGGTATATTTGAGTCCAGATCCAAGGAAATGTGTTTGACGCTCAACTTCCCTCAAATGACCTAGCAAGCCACCAAATTTTATCTAATGGCCAAGAAAAGGTCTCAGAACAATGAAATCACACCATATCAACGGAGGCACCAGCATTGCCACTGGGTCACAGCCTAGAACTCCCCACACAGCACTCTGGGTTTACCTGCATTACAGCAGTTCAAAAGGTGGCTCAACACCACCTTCTCAAGGGCAATAAATGCTGGCCTTGCCAGCAATGTCCACATCTCGTGAATTAATTAAAAAAAAAAGACAAATGCAGATATAAACATACAAATACACACAAACAGATATACACCCATGGGAAGATGTATAGAGACCGAAACAAGCAAATGTATAGGCGCACACACACATGTAGATACACATAGAATTACTAGCAGGATATGAAAAAACAATTCACCAAGTGCAGAGGGGAAGATTACAAATTGACACTTTGGACTGATATCACAGCTGAATTGTTCTCCTGCCTCCCACTAATCCCCAGCTGCTAATTCTATTTATAATCACAAGCTTGAGTGGTACAACAAAACAAACAGGAAACTAGACAATTAAACAGTACGGGTGACGATCACTGCCCCGGGTGACTCAAAGTCACGCAACGACATCCGACTTTAATCCAAGGTTACAAAGTAATCAACTATGTTCCCAGCCATACATTTGGTGCACCGATGGATTGCACGACGCACCAGGGGCTTCCTGTATGTCATACCATTCACATGGTCCGAAGTTGAGCCTGCAATGGAGACGGGGGAATTGGTCGCTCTAGACTGTGATGCAGATGTTGGATCGTCAACGATTACAAGGTCACTGCTGCTTTCATCAGGTGCAATAGATCCGGTGTGCTGTTCACTGCTCATGGATATCTGTGAGAACAGAGGGTAAAGGTTATATCAAACGCTTGCGTGCTTTTGGAGAAGTGCACTGCACATCACTAGATCCCAGTAAACTAATACATACACCTGACAATCCATTCCCTGTATTATGGGAGTTCCTGCACATCCTGGGCAGTGATATGGCTAAAACAGACCAGGAGGATATTGTCAATAATCTAGAAGAGTGTGAGCGCGAGAGCATATGAGCGCGAGAGCGTGTGAGCGCGAGAGCATGTGAACGCGAGAGGAGAGGTCGAGCGCGAGAGGAGAGGTCGAGCGCGAGAGGAGAGGTCGAGCGCGAGAGGAGAGGTCGAGCGCGAGAGGAGAGGTCGAGCGCGAGAGGAGAGGTCGAGCGCGAGAGGAGAGGTCGAGCGCAAGAGAAGAGGTCGAGCGCAAGAGAAGAGGTCGAGCGCGAGAGAAGAGGTCGAGCGCGAGAGGAGAGGTCGAGCGCCAGAGCAGAGGTCAAGCGCCAGAGCAGAGGTCGAGCGCCAGAGCAGAGGTCGAGCGCCAGAGCAGAGGTCGAGCGCCAGAGCAGAGGTCGAGCGCCAGAGCAGAGGTCGAGCGCCAGAGCAGAGGTCGAGCGCGACAGGAGGTGTCGAGCGCGACAGGAGGTGTCGAGCGCGAGAGGAGGTGTCGAGCGCGAGAGGAGGTGTCGAGCGCGAGAGGAGGTGTCGAGCGCGAGATGAGGTGTCGAGCGCGAGATGAGGTGTCGAGCGCGAGAGGTGGTGTCGAGCGCGAGAGGAGGTGTCGAGCGCGAGAGGAGGTGTCGAGCGCGAGAGGAGGTGTCGAGCGCGAGAGGAGGTGTCGAGCGCGAGAGGAGGTTTCGAGCGCGAGAGGAGGTGTCGAGCGCGAGAGGAGGTGTCGAGCGCGAGAGGAGAGGTCGAGCGCGAGAGGAGAGGTCGAGCGCGAGAGGAGAGATCGAGCACGAGAGGAGAGATCGAGCACGAGAGGAGAGGTCGAGCGCGAGAGAGGTCGAGCGCGAGAGGAGAGGTAGAGCGCGAGAGGAGAGGTAGAGCGCGAGAGGAGAGGTCGAGCGCGAGAGGAGAGGTCGAGCGCGAGAGGAGAGGTAGAGCGCGAGAGGAGAGGAGAGGTCGAGCGCGAGAGGAGAGGTCGAGCGCGAGAGAGGTCGAGCGCGAGAGGAGAGGTAGAGCGCGAGAGGAGAGGAGAGGTCGAGCGTGAGAGGAGAGGTCGAGCGCGAGAGAGGTCGAGCGCGAGAGGAGAGGTCGAGCGCGAGAGGAGAGGTCGAGCGTGAGAGAGAGAGAACTGGTGATGCTGACTAACTTTATAAATTTCACACTGATGGTTCTACAGAGCCTCTTGATATGGATGGATCAAAAAAGTCACACACACAGCCATATCTAATTATTACATGAAGACGGTCTAATTCCCCAACCTTCAATCATAAAAGCTCAGTCCAAAACACCTTTTTGATAAAGATCATCAAGACTAATTCCAAAACAAGAAAGAATGAGCCACATGAACTTTTGGTGAAAGTCCCATTTCTAAGCCATTAGCAATAAATGCTGATTGTACAGTGTGCTAACAGCACACACATTTTATTGGGCTCGCCATTGAAACGTCTGTGCTAACAGCTTTATTTTGTCCCAAACAAAATGACAAATTAATTAGAATCGGGTTGCATACACAAGAGCCTCAGAAGTGCAAAATTCCCCTTCCCTCTTTAATTTTTGTCTTCCATTTTGTTTCTCTCATTCACCTGTCTCTTCCTACTCCTTTAAAAAGATTCCAATCTGCTTGTTTTCCAGAATACTCCTCCAAATAATCCCAGACACATTCCCTTGTTGATATCCCATTTATTTAACTGATCCTGGACCGTGTGCCCCTCAAGTACTCCTTTAACATACTAAGCTTTTTGGAGAGATAGGTTTTACCCAGATATCCCCTTTCAGCTTAGCTGCAAGTTTCCCTCACTCCATCTCTCAGCCCAGAAACTGGGGGCATGCAACAAAGGACTAGTGATAGGTCTTCCCCATTTGGTGTCAGTTGGTGGTGATAGGTGATCTCCCATTAATATATATGGATTGACTCTCCATCCCTATACAGTAATGAGTGCTGTTTCCTCCCCTCTGTCTACTCCAGGAACTGTTTGAGATATAGCGCACTAGTCAATATCTCCATCTGTCTTTTTTCCGACTACTCTAAAAGCAGGCCCAAACCCCAAAGAGCACCCTGTCTGATTATTTTCCCTGCATATGGTCCCATTACCTCCGCAAACAAATCCAAATAATATGAGCAAGAACCATCCAGCTGTGGCTGGATTTCAATCTCAAGTCCCTCTGCAATTTTATGTCCAGCTCCTGCATCAGAGGCTGTGTTGCGCTGTATTACCTCACTGTAAGGGCTGGGCATTGCTGAGTCCACGCTGATGAAAGACTCCTCCCCATCCGCTGACAGGTTTCCTGAGGACATATTGGAGTTATCAGCAGATGCTAATGAAGGTGTCAACATCGTCCACCCCTCTTTCCTCCTCTTCACAACATTCTCACCATCCTCCTTCTTCTTCTGTCCAAAACAAACAAAAGTCAACAAAAAGCATGGTCTTTCAACTCGTACGTAACTTCGTAACACCAGTAATTATAGAAACATGATTCTTGTGAGCTGGTTAGACATTCATAGACCTATGAGGCAACTAAATGCTAATCCATTGAGGGCTGCAGTAGGAAACTGAAGTCAGGTGACCAATTCTGGTTTGGTGCTGGATACAGCTGCAAGTATGATCCTGTAATCTCAATGTGCTCTCCAAGTCTTCTTAAAATCTGGAGCTCCTTGGCAGCTGAATGGTGGCCAACAACTAGTTGGTGCCCTGTGGCCTTGCACACTGGAAGTCTGCAGATAAAGCAGTGTTAGAAAGCAAGGTAAGATGCCCAGATCACCAGGGGCTGGTTTAGCTCACTGGGCTAAATCACTGGCTTTTAAAGCAGACCAAGCAGGCCAGCAGCACGGTTCGATTCCCGTACTAGCCTCCCCGGACAGGCGCCGGAAGATGGCGACTAGGGGCTTTCCACAGTAACTTCATTGAAGCCTACTCGTGACAATAAAGCGATTTTCATTTTCATTTCAGATGCATTTCAGTCACCATTTAGAAGTCATGCACCTTGCCCTCATATCCATATTTGTCATGGGTACTACACGTGGAAACATATCTTGCTGCAATTACCTTTCCAACAGTAGTGGTGATATTGCAGCGCCTGCACTGGCAGCAGAATGCAATTAAAGCAAGGCAAGGGAACATGGACAGTCTCCATTATTAAACGTAGATTTGAGAAGAATTTATACTGGAGAAGTCAGCAGCAAGTACATGCAGATGCTGCCAATGACTTCCCCCCAACACAACCTCTCTTAAATGCTCAAGCTGCCCCAAACTGGGGGGGAAAGGTGCTTTCCTCTGTATCCACCCCTATGCTGTTCCTGTCCTGGGAGTGCTGGATGAAACAGGGTAGAGATAGCTTTACTTTATATCTAACCTAGGTTTTGCATGCCCTGGTTGTGACTAATGCAACAGTGTGGAGAGAGCTTTACACTTAAGCTAACCCATGCAGTGTGTGTCCTGGGAGTGTTTGATGCGACAGTGTAGAGAGGGAGCTTTATACTGTATCTAATGAATGCTATATGTGTCCTGAGTATGGTAGGACACTGTAGAGGGAGCTTTAGTTTGTATTAAGTTTTGGTGTACCTACATTGAAAGTACCTGATGCTGACAATGGATGCCTCAAATCCTGTAGTACTGACATTCCTCACCTTTATAAGTACAAAAAGATGATTCTTAAACCACAATTTAAGGTCTAAATTACTGGCAACACTATTCAACCCTGCCTTAAAACAGAACTCTTACAGGGCAGCTGAAAAGCAATTGGCTACGGTTTGCAGAAACAGCTTTTCCTCTCTTAGATGAGTGCATGAGAGAATGTGAAAATGCACATGTATAAAAGCAGCCAAGAGTGTGCGAAAGTGAACATGTACCTATGAACGTGCATGCACACATGCCACTAAGAATGTGCAAGAATGAGCACATGACCGTGTGTATGTGCACCATGTTTTGTCCTTTAATAGTAAACTCATGAAGAATGTAGTTGTACTGAGCGCCGGCATGGATCTTACACTCAGTTTTATTAATGTTGGTTATCTGATCAGTAGCAGTGATGAATAAATCAACAGCAGGGGATTACAGACATCATTAACTGCACTCACAGCTACATACGCTACAGACTGTGCTCAGCACTGACACCTGCTGTCTCAGAAAGGGATGCGTGTTACATAGGTTGTGGTTGTGACGTGTTTTGCGTTTAATG
This sequence comes from Scyliorhinus canicula, assembly GCF_902713615.1. NCBI lineage: Eukaryota > Metazoa > Chordata > Chondrichthyes > Carcharhiniformes > Scyliorhinidae > Scyliorhinus > Scyliorhinus canicula. The sequence goes on from NC_052147.1 coordinate 91,402,076, forward strand.
TTGGGGGGTGGCGGTTGGATCTGTGCATCTTACGATCAGGGTACAGGGTGCACTGCCCCTGGTCTAGTGGTGAGGAGCCGCAGTCTGTCAGATAACAGCTGGGAACTCCCTTGAAATATTAGTCAATGCAGTACGACGATTTGCAGACCTGCAGAATCTTGAAAGGTTGACCAAACTAAACAGTACCTCCAGGTTCGGGTGAATTCTGCTGTTGTCTGCTGCCTTATGGTAGTAGCAGTTGAGGCAACAACCACTGGAATGTTTAGGGATGAGTAGGTAAGCATTTAAAGCAAAGTTAGATATAGGACTATGGGGAGAGAGTGGGCAGTGAGATTAGTTTCAGATTAATCAAACAGTTAACAGGGACACCGGGGGCTGAATGGCTTGCTTTTGTGTCATAAATATCTGTGCTCCAGGCCAGATTCTTTCCACAGGAACAGTGAAGGCCAACATTGCAGCCAGTTCTCACACCTACTCCCACTCAGCTATAAGACCCTTTCTGCACATGCAGGAGTGCTCTGTTATATAAGAACTGCAGTGTGCATAGGGCATGGAGAGATGGAGGATTCAACCATGATGGGGAAGATTCCTCAATTTGATTATTTTTTTTGTAAAGCTCTAGAAATACAATTTTACTAGAGGGAGAAAGTGAAGGAAAATCTTCCTGGCTTAGTTTAAATAAACAAGACACTCTTGATATAGTCCCTGATCTTGCCTCAGGAAGCTGCAAAGTGATTCAAACCAATGGATTACATTTTGAAGTGCCAAAGGTTTTACTCTAAATTAAAGAATGAATTCCTCATCTCAGTTCTAAGTGGCGTACCCCTTATTCTGAGACTGTGTTCTCTGGTTCTAGACGTCATTGGAGTAGAATAAATGAGGAATTGGTGAATTTTTTGAATATTTTTATTATCTGTTCTCTTTTCCTTTCTCTTCTCTTACCTGCTCCTGAATCAGATTCAAGGATGGTGGAGCAGGTAAGTGAAGAGAAAGGAAAAGAGAACAGATAATAAAAATATTCAAAAAATTCACCAATTCCTCATTTATTCTACTCCAATGACGTCTAGAACCAGAGAACACAGTCTCAGAATAAGGGGTACGCCACTTAGAACTGAGATGAGGAATTCATTCTTTAACTTAATAAAACCTTTGGCATTCTCCATCCCCGAGGGCTGTGAAGGCTCAGTCATTGACCATGTCCAAGGAAGGGAACAACAGATTTCTAGATAGTAAAGTCATCAAAGGAAATGGGATAGTGAGGAAAATGTTTTTAAGGTAGACAATCAGCCATGATCTCAGTAAATGGCAAAGCAGGCTCAAAGGGCTGAATTACCTACTCCTGTCACAATAATCCCTGTATGCCATCAGCTCATTGATAAAGGCCTTTTGTACACAAGCCGATCGTGCTCATGTACAATAGCTCAGCCAGTATTGCATTTAACTGTGTCTCATGTGGGAACAGGGTGCTCCATCTAGTGTTCAAATGGCAAATTGTTGAGGGGATCCCATAAGTGGCAACAGCTGGGATTTCCTGTTCTCCGCTGCCATGATTAGAAATACTGATCAGGCGAAGAACGGAGCGTCGACTGGAAAACGCCATCGGCGCTGCGTGACCCACTGGTCCTAGAAAGCAGTCAACGCTTGAAAAGGGCAGCAAAAAGCAGATAAGTGGTTTCATTTCCTCTTTTGTAACTGCAGAAAGCACTTAGCCTTGTTGATGTGGTCAGGAGCTGTCAATCGTAACAAGTAAGTTTCTAAATATTGTGGTTCGGATCACTGGAGGGTACTTGAAGTATTTAAGGGTGAAGGGAAAGATAAATAATCAAACCTCCCAGTAGCCTTGTCTAAAACATTAAGTTGTCCATCACAGGCTGGTGAAAGGTACTGCCCTATGAAATTAAATGGTTGCTTGGCATTTCAAAGGATCTCAGGATATTTGAAGCCTTGTCAAGTGTTGAGGGCTTTCTAGAAAGGTTCTTACACTTCATAAAGTTGCAGTTTCAAAGGCATAGGCTGAAGGAGCAGATGTTAGGAAAGGAGAAGTGTTTCTGCTTTGATTCTTCACTGGTCAGGGTGAGGAAGGTCTGACCAGGATGATGCTGATGAACAAAGGGCCACCTGAGATCACCATGTCAAGGGTTGGAAGGGGCAATCCAGGCACAGGACCCCTATCCGGGGGCAAGGTCCCAGGGTCAAGCCCTTATACGCAACCCCAAGGACTCCTGGAGAACCCCCCTCTGCAGCCTGGCAGTAGCAGAGGGGCACGTTGCAATGGAATGATCCCCTTGACCCCACCCCTATGTTCATCACACCATGCTAGGGTGTCAGTGCCATAGTGTCAGGTGGCAGTGCACTGTTTGCAACGCTGGGGGTGGGGACTGAAGAGCAGTGCTGAAGTGGGGGGTGGGGAGGGCTGGTCACCCTCATGCACGCGTGGTGAGGGGGGTTCATGTTATTCCTGTCTTGGTGGTGTGGACAGGGGCGGAAAAAGAGGGTGATGAGGATGAGGATGCTCCCCCTTGATGAGGGGTTGAGATGATCCCATTTTCAGTTGGGGAGGGGGGTGTCGACATTTGCGCTGTGGAGGTTGTGTGGGAAGGAGGCCTGCCACTGGACTTTGTCCATTCAGAAGGGCAGCCTGATCTGGAGAGTGATGGCAATCCATCGCATTTGCCACTCTGTGTATATTTGCATGTCAAAGGACCGAGACAAGCACCTGGGCACGCTCATCACACCAACAGGGACCAGTCACAATTCTTCACTGGCGACAGCACTTAGACTCCGGAACAGAGAACTCCAGTCAATGTGTCAGAAGTATTTTAATATCTCTAACCTTCTGTAGAGAGTCTGAGTGGAAATGCATGTGATGCCCATCTTTGAGACAGCCAAGAGTTTGGTGTCTTTGGGGAGAAGGATTTAGTCTGCTCACTCTTTTCTTTCACATTTCCCTGGGCTGAGGATCACATCAGCTGGGAAGATATCCTCACCTTTTCTGCATATTTTTCCCGTTTCCTTTTACGATCTTTCACTTTGTTTGATTCTTCTTGTATTCGTTTCTCTTCCTGTCGCAGGCGCACTTTTCAGAGAAATAAACAGAAAAAGAATCCGTTAGTCACCCGAGCAAGCCCCAAACTCACTCATAGTGACCTGAGAATTATTGTTGTTCAGTTTTGGGGTCAGTAGGTTTTCCCTCCCCATTGAAGCTATTGAGGTATTTCTCAATGTTCACGTGTGTGTGAGTTAGTGAGGCCTGGCAACTATTCTACAGTGGGGCATCATATGCAAATATAATCAAAACATGTAGACTTATGGCAAAGCCTATTAAATAATGAAAAGGAACATGATCGTTGCCTGTATTCGCCTTACCTAACCCAGGTCACGGAATGTCAACTGTCGCACCCCTGCTAATGTCAGAGCTCCACACCTGGGGCCCATCGCGTAGCCAGGCTCCACACCTGGGGCCCACCGCGCAGTCAGGGCTCCACACCTGGGGCCCACCGCGCAGTCAGGGCTCCACACCTGGGGCCCACCGCGCAGTCAGGGCTCCACACCTGGGGCCCACCGCGCAGTCAGGGCTCCACACCTGGGGCCCACCGCGCAGTCAGGGCTCCACACCTGGGGCCCACCGCGCAGTCAGGGCTCCACACCTGGGGCCCACCGCGCAGTCAGGGCTCCACACCTGGGGCCCACCGCGCAGTCAGGGCTCCACACCTGGGGCCCACCGCGCAGTCAGGGCTCCACACCTGGGGCCCACCGCGCAGTCAGGGCTTCACACCTGGGGCCCACCGCGCAGTCAGGGCTTCACACCTGGGGCCCACCGCGCAGTCAGGGCTTCACACCTGGGGCCCACCGCGCAGTCAGGGCTTCACACCTGGGGCCCACTTTGGGGTTGGGTGGAGGAGGCGCGGGAGGGCCTGTGGGAGGTGGTGGGCGGTGTGGGGGAGGTGTGTACAGTACAGGTGAAGCTCACAGAGGTGAGCTGTTAATATCCTACAGTACAGCCAAACAGGCTGCAAACACTCACTGTCAATGTTCAAAATTGAAAAGGAACAAATTGCATAAAGTGCCCTAGGATGCCTGGTATCCACAGCACCCCACGCCAGCAAACACCAGTACCTCTAGGAAATGGAAAAAACAAACAAGACAGAGAAGACTGAATCAAGAGGTTTGGAGTCAAAGCCAAAGTACTTACATTTCTTCTCCAGTTCCTCATCATCCAACAGCAAACTGACCACTTCCTTTGGTTTGAGTGTGTCAGGTTTGAAGTTTCCTCCAGAAATAACCATTCGCTGAATCTGTTTAACAAAAAAGAACATATAGTCTCGAGTTTTGACGAGCCCAACATGATCCCTGCAGATTCTTAAATAATCCCACTGATCAGAACTGTCCATGAACACAAAACTCTTTGGAGCTCAAGCTTGCAGCTTCACTTGGATCCAGGGCTCAGATTCATTCTGTCTGCACTGGGAGCAAAAGACTCCAGTTTTGAGGTTAAGCCCAATCGTAAAGTGGGCACTAATGGAAAAGGTCATCTGACCAATGCTAACTCACACAGGGTAATGTCCAACAGTCTTCGCATCACACCATCCAACTGGTTCCAATCAATCCATAGTTTGACCCTTTGCTCCCCCTTTGATTGTGATGGCAGTCTGTGGGGAGAACTTGCTGACATCGGTCCTAAATTTTCATTTCACTTGTTTGATTTTATCCTTTCTCCTGGGTTGTCTTGTGGCTTTACTAAACAGACCTGTTCTATATAATTAACTAAGTTAGATATTTCTGGGGCTCCCTTTAAAACAAAAATTTCTCCAACTCTCTATCTTTCCTCCTTTTAGACGGGGAGGCAGTGGCGCAGTGATATTATCACTGGACTAGTAAACCAGAAACCCAGAGTAATGCTCTGGGGACCCAGGTTCAAACTGAGATGGTGAAATTTGAATTCAATAAAATTCAATAAAAATATGGAATCAAAAGTCTAATGACCATGAAACCATTGTCGATTGTCATAAAAACTCATCTGGTTCACTAATGTCCTTTAGGAAAGGAAATCTATCATTGTCTGGCCTATATGTGAATCCAGACCCACAGCAATGTCGTTGACTCTTAACTGCCCCCTCAAGGGAAATTAGGGATAGGCAATAAATGCTGGCATAGCCAGCGCCGGCCACGTCCCATGAACGAATAAAAAAAAATTCTTAAACCCTAATGTTTTGACCAAGCAAGCCTGCCATGAGCCCGAAGATTGCTTTATAACACTCCTGTGAAGTACCTTGGAATGTGTTATCACATTAAGGGCATTATATAAGTACAAGTTACTGTTGTAGAACTTGGTGAAGATTGCAAAGTATTGAGACTTAATTTGTGGGGGAGGTCCTTCCCTACAAGAGTATCTTTAGTTACTGGGCCTGTATGAAATGCTTTCCAGAGTCCCTGGGGAGCACTGGATTACGAGGTTAGAGGGCTGGTGTGGGAAACTGGAGCAGAGTAGGTGTATAACAGACAGTGGATGCCAGTAAAATAAATAGAACCCAAATGGTCAAGAATTATATACTAAAAAATTACAATGCATTTGTCTGTATCCTACAACTGAATTTTATCTTGAAGACAGAATTTAAAAATCTAATGAATTCAGGAAGCAAGTGCAGTGAATCATGTGGGAAGGGAAGGGAGGAAAGGAAAGGAAAGCAAGAATAGTGAGATTCCAGATAATGCTCTCTTCTTTGCATCATTTACAAGCTGAAAGAGAACAGATAACATTGAGACAATGGGGACTTGAGTCATTACTGAAATGGTGTACCATGTGAAACTGCTACCCTCCCACAGTCACACCTCTATGTAAATCTTTCACAAGCTACCCACAGGAGCATTACAATTCTACCTCTGCAGAGAATGGAGACATCTTAATCATTCAGTCGCAGATTACTGGCTTGGTTTCCTATTGCCAGGATTCACTGCACATGCAGTAGTATCACTTTGCTCCCCCTGTGCCAAAGGCTGGCAATTATAGTCACGGCCTAGTTATTAAAGCTACAGCCCTGTTTTTGAAATATATACTGGCCCTGTAAGAATCTGTGGAAAACAAGACATGAACTTCCACAAGCTAATGGAATGCAACAGTAAATTCACTGCTTTTATGAATCATTTGCACTCTATTGTGTGAGAGAGAGGCGGACTAAGTTGGGCCTTTTCTCTCTGGAGTTTAGATTGAGAGGTAATCTCATTGAAAAATACAAGATTCTGAAGGAGCATGACAAGATAACATGGTGTTTGCTTACCTTGGTTGGGGGTCTAGAACAGGAGGGTGCAGTCTCAGGATAAGAGGAGGAGGTGTGTGTGCGTGTGTGGGGTGTCTTCACTCAGAGGATTTTGGACGCTTCATTGTTGAATATATTCATAGTTATATTCAGGGAATCAAGGGACACCCAGGCAGCTGGCAGGAGAGTGAAGTTAAGATCATCGTGATCATATTGAATGCAGAGCAGGCTCAAGGGGCCATACGGCCTGTTCCTGCTCCTATTTGTTACGTTTTGCAGCTATCTCCCATTGCTTTGGTCATGGCACTTGGTGTTCATTTATTTAAGTGAACTCAGATGTATTTTACCTCATTAAGGCTTGTAATATGGTGCTTCAGTGGCTCTCTGGCCAATCTGGAAGGGAGTAATAGGAAGCAGGAAAGTCCGAGGTGTTAAATGAACTAATGTTATTAGGGCACTGCAATTGTTCTCAGAAGTCTTGTGTTAACCAGGGAGAACCAACAATCTATATTTAAACTGCAAAAAGGTGAAAGTGAAGAATTTCTTGTTCAATGATTTTGTTAGAAACATATCATCAGAAACATAATTCTCTCTTGTTTTAAAGCAAATTACAAATTTCCCATACTGAAGGAAGTTTGCTATTTATTGAAACTCATCAGGCTTTTATTAATGGGCAGAATTCATAACAGCTCCATGGGAGACAGAACTCAGGCCTGGATTCTGGGCAACCTCCCCAAAGGCCCTGCAAACTGCCACCCCGACTCACTGCCCTAGCACGGTAGCCTTGTGGATAGCACAATCGCTTCACAGCTCCAGGGTCCCAGGTTCGATTCCGGCTTGGGTCACTGTCTGTGCGGAGTCTGCACATCCTCCCCGTGTGTGCGTGGGTTTCCTCCGGGTGCTCCGGTTTCCTCCCACAGTCCAAAGATGTGCGGGTTAGGTGGATTGGCCATGATAAATTGCCCTTAGTATCCAAAATTGCCCTTAGTGTTTGGGGGGGGGGGGGGGGGGGGGGGTGTTACTGGGTAATGGGAATAGGGTGGAGGTGTTGACCTTGGATAGGGGGTAGGGTGCTCTTTCCAAGAGCCGGTGCAGACTCGATGGGCCGAATGGCCTCCTTCTGCACTGTAAATTCTATGTAATCCTGACACTTATCAGAGGTCTAGGCTCTCTGCTCAATACGCATGCTAGTCAGCAGGGCTGAGATCAGCAACTGTCTTGTGAAATATCGCTTTACAAACTCAGTCAGCCTCACCATGCCTCAGTCATACTGAACATGATATTGTGGCTCAGGAAAATTACATTTTTAGAATAAAATTAACTATCCACATAGGCTCTCTCTGGAACATTTGCTATTCCATAGGGGAGATCTCTTGCCAGGTTTTTGCCAGTATAAAACTTGAAAACTTGCACTGTGCTGTGTGCATGTTTGTGTGGTCTCGTACCTCACTCTTCTCCTTGGCACGCTGCAGGATTCGCTCCTCTATCGTTCCCTTGCAGATGAGTCGATACACGGTTACTTGCTTGGTCTGTCCCAGCCTATGAGCTCGATCCATAGCCTGCTGATCCACAGTTGGGTTCCAGTCATTGTCGTAAAATATAACCTGCAACAAACATAATCTTCAGGAGAAAGATCACAAAAACATATTTACCCACCGTCTCTCTGTGTCCAAGTAGAGTGCTCGACAGGGCATTTAGCTCAATGCCATGAAAAAAAAAATCCTTCAAGTGATGTGCGCTTCGTTGTTTAATCCAATGTTTAGTGCCCATCCCAATTATCTTTGAGAAGGTGGTGGTGAGTTGTCTTCTGGAACCGCTGCGGTCCATGTGTTGTAGCTACGCCCACTGTGCTGACAGGGATGGAACTCCAGGATTATGAACCAGCAACCATGTATTCCAAGTCAGGATGGTGAGTGGCCTGGAGTGGAACATCCAGGTGATGTTCCCATGTATTTGTTATCCTCAAACTTCTAGATGGTAGTGGTCGTCGATTTGGAAGGTGCTGTCGAAGGGGCCTTGGTGAGTTCCTGCAGTGTATCTTGCAGATGGTACACACTGCTGCCACCCTGTGTCAGTGGTGGAGGAGGGAATGTTTGTGGATGGGGTGCCAATCAAGCGGGCTGCTTTGTCTTGAAAGGTGTCAAGCTTCTCGACGGTTATTGGAGTTGCATCATCCAGGCACATGGAGAATATTCTATTGAACTCCTGACTTGCGCCTTATAGATAGTGGACAGGCTTTGGGGAGTCAGGAGGCAGGGCCGGCCCAAGGCACCGGCAACTCGGGCAGTCGCCCGGGGCGCCATGTGCTAGGGGGCGCCAGAGACTCGGGTCCCGCGCATGCGCAGTTGGGGCGGTGCCAAATGCGCATGCGCGGTGGCCGCCCTCCCCCAGGGCGGCCCCCTCCCGCCCCCCCCTCGGCCCCGCCCCCGCGCCTCGGGCCCGCCCACTCGGCCCCCACCCACCCCGCCTCCGCCTCGGGCTCGGCCGCCCCCCCCCCGCTTCGGGCTCGGCCCCCCCCCCCCCCCCCCACCTCGGGCTCGGCCCCCCCCCACCGCCTCGGGCTCGGCCCCCCCCACCGCCTTGGCCCCCGGCCCCCCCCCCCCTCGCCCCCCCCCCCCCCCCCCCCAATGGCGCCGAAGTTCAGCTTGCCCGGGGCGCCAGCAACCCTAGGGCTGGCGCTGTCAGGAGGTGAGGTACACTCACTGCAGGATTCCTAGCCTCTGACCTGCCCTTGTAGCCATGGTATTTATATGGCTCGTACAGTTCAGTTTATGGTCAGTGGTAATTCCTAGAATGTTTATAGTAGGGGATTCAGTGATGGTAATGCTATTGAATGTCAAGGGCAGTGATTAGATTCTTTCTTGTTGGAGATGGTCATTGCCTGGCACCTTATGGCACAAATGTTCCTCGTCACCCAGAGTCCGGATATGTCCAGGCCTTGCTGCATTTGGACATGGACTGCTTCAGGGACATTGAACATTATGCAATCATCAACAAACAACTCTACTTCTGAATTTATGATGGACGGAAGGTCATTAATTAAGCAGCTAAAGATGGTTGGGTCTAGGGCACTACCCTAGGAACTCCTGCAATGATGTCCTGGAACTGAGGTGACTGACCTCCAACAACCACCATCTTTTGTGCAAAGTATGACTCCAGCCAGCAAAGATTTTCCCAGATTCCCATTGACTCCAGCTTTGCTCGGGCTCCTTGACGCCACACTTTGTCAAATACGGCCTTGATGCCAAGGGCAATAGCTTTCACCTCAGCTCTTTTGCCATATCTGAACTAAGGCTGTAATGAGTTCATGAGCAAAGTGGCCCTAGCAAAATCCAAACTGAGCGTCAGTGAACAGACTATTGCTAGGCAGGTGCCACTGGATAACACTGTTGATGACCCCTTTCATCACTTTACTGATGACCAAGAATAAACTGATTGGGTGATATTTGATTGGGTGATATTTGGTTGGGTTGGATTTGTCTTGCTTTGTGTGTACAAAACATATCTTGGAGATTTTCCACATTGCTGGAAGTTGTAGCTACACTGGAACAGCTTTGCTGGGGCCACAACAAGTTCTGGAACACAAATCTTCAGTACTATTGCCGGAATATTATCAGGGCCCACATAACCAGTGCTTTCATTCACTCGGCACTTCAGGGGCGGCACGGTGGCTGAGGAGTTAGCCCTGCTGCCTACGGTGTTCAGAACCCAGGTTCGATCCCGGCCCTGGATCATTGTCTCCCAAAGATGTGCAGGTTAGGTGGATTGGCCACACTAAATTGCCCCTTAATTGAAAAAAATAATTCGGGACTTTAAATTTATATAAATTTTTTTTAAAAAATCACTCGGGACTTCTGGCTGGTGACTGTAGCAAATGCTTTGGCCTTATTTTTTGCACTTGTGTGCTGGGCTCCCCCATCATTGAGGATGGGGCATCTGTGGAGCCTCCTCCTCCTGTGAGTTGTTTAATTGTCTACTACCAGTCACGGCTGGATGTGGCAGGACTGTACAGCTTAAATCAGATCCATTGGTTGTGGAATCGTTTCACTGTCTTTCACTTGCTGCTTATTCTGTTTGGCATGCAAATAGTCCTGTGTTGTAGCTTCACCAGGTTGACATCTCAGTTTTAGGTAGGCCTGGTGCCCTCCTGCACTTTTCATGGAACCACAGTTGATCCCCTGCTTGGTGGCAATAGTAGAATGGGAGATGTGCTGGGCTATGAGGTTACAGGTTGTAGTAGAGTACAATTGTGCCGCATCTCATGGTTGATCAGTCCTGAGTTGCTAGATCTGTTCGAAATCTATCCAATTTAGCATGGTGGTAGTGCCACATGACACGATGGAATACCCTCAGTGTGAGGGTTCCCTGGTCTCCACCAGAACTGTGCGGGAGTCTGTCCTACTAATACATTTGTGGACAGATGCAGCAGGCTGGTTGGTGAGGATGAGGTTAAGGATGTTTTCCCTCCTGTTGGTTCCCTCACCTGAAGCAGTCCCAGTCAAGCAGCTTGAGGACACGACCAGCTCGGTCAATAGTGGTGCTACTGAGTCACTCTCGGTGATGGACATTGAAGTCCCCCACTGAGAGCACATTCTGCACCTTTGCCACTCCCAGTGCTTCCTTCAAGTGATGCTCAACCTGTAGAGGTACAGAGTCATCAGCTGGGGCGGGGTGATATGTGATAATCACCAAGCGATTACTTTGCCCATGTTTGACCTGATGCCATGAGATTTCATTGGGTCCCAGAGGTGATTATCATAGAATTTACAGCGCAGAAGGAGGCCATTCGGCCCATCAAGTCTGCACCGGCTCCTGGAAAGAGCACCCTACCCAAGGTCAACACCTCCACCCTATTCCCATAACCCAGTAACCCCACCCAACACTAAGGGCAATTTTGGACACTAAGGGCAATTTATCATGGCCAATCCACCTAGCCTGCACATCTTTGGACTGTGGGAGGAAACCGGAGCACCCGGAGGAATCCCACGCGCACACAGGGAGGATGTGCAGACTCCGCACAGTGATCCAAGCCGGAATCGAACCTGGGACCCTGGAGCTGTGAAGCAATTGTGCTATCCACAATGCTACCGTGCTGGTTGAGGACTTCCAGGGCAACTCGCTCCTGACTGTATACCACTCTGCCGCCACGTCTGGTGGGTCTGTCCTGTCCTTCTGCATTGTCCCATCAAAAGCTCGCAGGGCAGATACAACACAGATTAGATACAGAGGAAAGCTCCCTCTATGCTGTCCTACCAAAGTGCTTGAGCCCCAATCTCAGAAGGAATCCCTGTATGGTAATTTTCTGTTTCCAACACCAGCAACTCTAGCCTCAGAGTGAAAACATTGATAATTTAGGAACAAATTTGTATTGTGGAAACAGTGTTGAGATTGTCCAATATTAATGAAACACCCCAGAACGTAGTTTGCATTGGTGAGAAATGAAGCAAGTAGGGAAGAGGTGAAATTTTGGGCCAGTCAACACAAGACGACATAGAATTGGTTACTGGAAGAATATTTCTATTCAATGTTTGGGGCAAGTATTTGGAAATCAGGTGTGCTGCAGACAGTCTGAACTGACAAGCAGCCTGAAACTGTATCCCCACACATTCCAACATTCACTCTTTTACACTAAGGAAAGAGAACTAAAAATACTCCACTCTCTCACCGTATCAGCAGCTGTCAAGTTGATACCAAGGCCACCAGCTCTGGTGCTGAGAAGGAACACAAAGATATCTGTTCTGCAGGAAGGAAGAAACATAAATTGTAGGTGAAATACTAAAAGGTGGTCATTCACATACAGTGGTTCAAAGAGGCTGGGGCATGGGAGGAGTTTGAGCCAGGATTTGAATTTCCCTTTAACATTTTTTGGAGTCCAGAGTTTGGAGCAATATTGATGTTCTGTCCTCAATTGCCTTCATTATGTGCTATAAATATGATTGGTGCCGTCACTAGCTTTTCAATGAAGTATAATTCTGCATGAGACATTCATACACTGCCGACTTCAAATGTGGGAAATACCCAGCAGCGTAACTCTACATTCTATGGCGAGAGTGTGGAATTAACTGCCACATGGAGTGACTGAGGCAAACAGCAAGAGTGCATTTAAGGAAAAGATAGATAAGCACATGAGGGAGAAACCAATAGAAGGAAATCGCAAGGAGGTGAAATTAAGTAGCATGGAAAAGGCTCATGCGAAGCATAAATAGTGGTATGGACGATTTTGTGTTAAAACATAATATTAGCCAATGACAGTTATGGCAATATTTCCTCAGACACTTCTCTAATAGTGTGTAACTGTACATCAAACATACTGAGCCAATGCCATCAGATTGACAGGCTGCCACTTCAGATTGCTTGGATGTTTAGTTGGAATGCAAAACATTCATTGGACTCTTGGACAGATGGCGACATCAAACATCGATCGGACGCAAGCCTATGCTGGCAAAGTCCTTTACGGACGATTTGACTATCACCACCCAACTTTGTGTCACTCGGCCTCCACAGTCCCATTACTCATTGAACGCTCTCCATACACAGTGGTACACGGCATAGTCTTCTGTTTCAGTATCTACATGCTGTTGTAATGTTCCCTACCATTTGAACCTCAACCATCACATATATTTATTCCCATATAGAGCATAGTGTAGAAGGAGACCATTCGGCCCATTGGGTCTGCACCGACCCACTTAAGCCCTCACTTCCACCCTATCCCCGTAACCCAATAACCCCTCCTAACCTTTTTTGGTCACCAAGGGCAATTTATCATGGCCAATCCACCTAACCTGCACGTCTTTGGATTGCAGGAGGAAACCGGAGCATCCGGAGGAAACCCACGCAGACACGGGGAGAACGTGCAGACTCCGCACAGTGACCCAGCGGGGAATTGAACCTGGGACCCTGGCACTGGGAAGCCACAGTGCTATCCACTTGTGCTACTGTTCTATACTGCAATCTTTCCTTTCCGAAGGAATGCATGCTTGTTGCATGACCTGGGTGGCAGTTTATTCTGCAGGGCAATGATGGATGAAGGTCTCCGATCGCCCGAAAGCAAAGATAAGAAAAAACAAGTCATTACTTCAAAGACTACAAAAAAGTAGGATCAGAGGATGCATATAGAAATAATGGAGAAATATATTAGGAAAAGCTTCTTTATTCAGTGTGGCCAACACACCTGCGCTCACTGACCTACATTGCCCCCTGGTCTAGGAATAGCTCAATTTTAAAATCTTATCCTTGCTTTCAAATCTCTCTATAGCTTGACACTCCCAATATTTGTAATCCTCTCCAGCCCTACAAGTCTGAGATTTTGTGTTCCAATGGTCTCTTGCACATCTACTATTATAATTGCTCTGTTGTTGGTGACTTTTTCATTTCCATAGGTCTGCAACCTCTGTGTCTCCCTCTCCTTCTTTAAGACGTTCCTTAAAAACTACTTCTTTGACCTTTTGTTATAGTCTCTCATGTGGCTCGCAGTCAAATCTTTTTGATAACTCTCCTGTTCAGTGCCTTGTGATACTTTCATCGTTTTTATTAATTCATATAATGTGGGGAAGGTCAGATTTCCTTCCCAAAGGGCACGAGTGAACCAGATGAGGTTTTTAATGCCAATCTGGTAGTTTAATGGTCATTGTTATTGACACTTGCTTTTTAAACCTAATCAACCTAATTAAGTGAACTTAAATTTCCCAGATGCTTTGAGAGTAGCTGTTGGCATAACTAGCTGGAGCACTGAGCAAAGGCATGGTTGAGGTAAATGTGCTGATTATTTTAAGCCTGGGCAAAATATGCTGCTGGATTTCTCTCAGGCAGTTGAATCACAACCCGACTGGAAAAATAAACTAAAGCACAGGTTATGTCCATGCAACTTGTGTGCTGGATCAGATTAACTTCAATAATAATCACCACCAGAGTTCAAGAATCTAGTGGAGTTCTCAATGTATAATGTTTACACTGAAGTTACCCCTATCCTTCAATTCACTACCCCATCACAATGTCCTCACTTCTCGTTCCACCCCAAGGATCCTTGGCAAGTCACTGTGACCTCTCTTGCTCAATATTCATCTCTGTGCATTCTCTCTGTGGTGGATTTTACTTTTCACCTATCTTCTGTTCATGGAGCCAGTCTTTCCCGAGATTACACCAATGCTGCTTGGTATGTGAGAGACTGTCCAGACTGGGAATTGTGGTAAGCATTCATTTGTGGAATCACAGAATTCCTGTAGTGCAGGAGGAGGCCATCGGCCCATGAAGTCTGCACCGACCCTCAAAAAGACCCAATCCACTGCCCTATCCTTGTAGCCCCACCGAGCTTTTGGACACGAAGGAACAATTTAGTATGGACAATCCACCTAACCCTGTACATCTTTGGACTATGGGCCCAGAAGAAACCCATGCAGACACGGGGAGAATGTGCAAACTCCACACAGTCACCTGTGGTCGGAATCAAACCAGGGTCCCTAGCGTTGTGATGTGGCAGTGCTAACCACTGTGCTACCATGCGATCTTGAGAGAGTCATGAGATTTTAACTAGACTAGGGTGGAATTAGCATAACTAACATCCAATCTAAAATAATAACACACCTCAATCTACCAGCAATCCTGCTCATGCCCAGGGCTTCTGTCTGGTGATGCCGTGGAACAGGGTTTGAAATAGGTCCAAGTTTGTGATAGACATAACCAGCCTGGTTGATGTGGTTTGATCTGCACTGACCGTAAGCCAAGGAGGACTGGTCTGACTACAAGAGTATCCGAGTTGGTGAGGAACAGCTACAAAACTCATGCTGATTAATCTTGAATTGCTCGGACTTCCGGTGGAGTCACATGGGGGAAGATACGCACGAGGTGGCTCCCACTGAAACACTGTACATTTTGCCCCTTTCCTTAGAACCACGGATTGTTTATTCTCAGAAACCAACATAGTGATTGTACCAAAGATCTTGTATGACTGAAATGCCCAAAAAAAAAATCAGTGAAAATAAGGCCAAGATTTGGCAAGTTTGTCAACGGAGTCTGAGGCCCTGCGGAGCACATTGACATAAAATGACGGAGTCAGTTTCAGGTGCTCCGGCTACTCCACTAACAGCTGAGGTGCTTTCTAATACCTTGGCAAAAGAATTTGATAAGCACCAACAAATTGTGTCGGAATACCTCAGGAAATCAATTGAAGAGGCCTTGGCCCCCATTCAAGAGGCTCTGGGGAAAACTTATCAGGTTGTGGCTGTCCAGGGATCCACAAAAGATATGGAAGTGGCCCTGTTGGGCCACAGCGATCGGATTGCCTCACTGGAATTGGGGCTGTCTTCGGTGAACAAAGTGAATAAATTGTTGAGGGCCAAGATGAATGACCTAGAAAATAGGTCAAGGAGGCAAAATATTTGGACTGTGGGGCTGTCGGAATGGATGAAAGATCCAACGTCCACGGGGTACTTCTCAGACATGTTCGGCAAGATGGTGAGTGAGGGTGGATTCACATCCCCGCCTGAATTGGACGAGCTCATTGTACACAAGGCCCCCAAGGCCTTGTCCTGAAGATCCACCGCGTGAGGGGATAGTGATGTTCCACAACTTCAAGGAAAAGGAGAGGATTTTGAGATTGGCAAAGGAACACCGTGACTTTAAGTGGGTTCTAAGAGAAGTTCTAAGAGGGTGTGGAGCTGGCGAAGAAGAGGGCTGCCTTCAATGACTTCAAGGCCGCCTTGTTTAAAAGTGGAGTCCAATTTTGGTTTGGTCCACCCAGCCAGCCTCAGAATAACTTTGGAGGGAAAAGACTATTCTTCGATGTGCTGGGAGGCAGACTATTTCATTAAAAAACACAACTTGGGCATGATGTAATGGAGTTTTTGGTTCTGTCCATGTTGAATTGTTACATTTCATGTTTGTTTTTGTTTTCTCTTGCTGAGTTCTTATAGTTCTTGTGTAGATTTGAGGTTTTGCTTGTTGTGAAAACATGGTTTCCTTTTAGAGCGCAAGGTACACGGGGTTTTGGTATTTTCTTTATTTATAACTATTTTTCTTTATTCCCAGTCCGGAGCTTCCCTGTTAACGTAAGTGTTAGCTAACAGGATTGGTTTTGAGGGGTTCGCTGCAGTTCATTATAGTAGTTTTTTTGATAATGAACTTCGAGTTCTTGATTTGTTTGCATTTGTTAGACGTAAATTTGGATTGTTTTTGTTCGCCTCGCTTCTCTTTGTATTTGTACGTGGGTGTGGTTGTATTCAAGGACAATGGTGTTGGGGGATGGGGGTCTGGGGCTAGTTTGGGGGGGGGGGGAAAGAGAAAAGAAAGAGAGGGGTGGGGGTTGGGAGACTCAATTCGCTTGGTCACCTGGAACTTAAGGCGTTTGAATGGCCCAGTGAAAAGATAGAGGGCATTTGCTCACCGTAAGAGTTTAAACTCCAATGTTGTGGTTTTGCAAGGGACCCATTTCTGAATCAGAGACCAAACTAACCTGCTCAAGGGGTGGGTAGGGCAGGTCTTTCATTTGGGTTTCAATGGTAGGGCCAGGGTGTGGCGATTTTAATTAATGAATGGATTCAATTCTCTACGATTTTGGCGGACTGCAGCAGTGGAAACGTTATCGTATATGGCTCCCTGGTGAGCACCCCAGTTGTTATGGTTAACATTTATTAATACCTTGCTGGGCCTCCCTCCCCAATTCAGAATGGCCTCAGTTTATTTTAGGTGGGGACCTGAACTGTGTCTTGGATTCTATATTACTTTGTTATTGTCAACCGGCAGGGCAGTTAGCCAATTGCAACGCACAAGAGGCATATTGTACGAATGTGGGGAGAAGGCCAGTCGATCTTTGGTTCACCTGCTCAAACGGCAGGTGCTTCCCGGGGGATTACACAGATACAATTCAAGCGGTAACGTGGTTTCCGTCCCTCCTCAGATTAATGCAGCTTTTGAATCGTTTTACCATAATCTTAATAGATCAGAACTTCCTGTGGATCGATCGAAGATGCCCGACTTTCTGGACGGCCTACCCGTTCCAACTGTTGAGGTGGACAGGAGCAGAGAGTTGGAATCCCCATTACACCCTGATGAAATTTTAAAATGTATTGGATTGATGCATCTGGATGGCTTTTCGATTGAATTCTATTAGGAACAATTTGTGACTTTAATTCTGGACTTTTGTTTTGAAATAAACATTTTATTGAGGTATTTTTTGGTATTATAACAACAACACAATAAACAATGTACATGAAACTATAAACATAGTGCAAAAGCCGTCTCCCTCCCTTACAGGTCCCACCTTTATCAACCCCCTACTCTAAGCTAAACTAACCCCCCCCCCCCCTTCTGCTGACGATTAAATTTCCGCAAAGAAGTCTACGAACAGTTACCACCTCCAGGCGAACCCTAACAGTGACCCTCTCGGGGCGAACTTGATTTTCTCCAAACAGAGAAAGCTAGCCCTGTCCGATAGCCAGGTCTCCGACTTCGGGGGATTTGAGTCCCTCCAAGCTAATAGTATCCGTCTCCAGGCTACCAGGGAAGCAAAGGCCAGAATGTCTGCCACTTTCTCCTCCTGGATTCCCAGGTCTTCCGGACACCCCAAAAATTGCCACCTCTGGACTCTGCGTCACCCTTGTTTTTAACACCGTAGACGTGACATCTGCAAACCCCTGCCAATATCCCCTAAGCTTCGGACATGCCCAGAACATGTGGACATGGTTCGCTGGTCCTCCCACACATTCTGCACACCTGTCTTCCACCCCAAAGGGCCAGATTTAATTTATGCAGCCGGTCCCATTCCTGCGCACTTGAATGTCTCGATACCTAAAGCTTCCCCCTACTCATTTAAACAGCAGCTCCTCCAATCGCCTCTCCTGTCCCCTGGCCTGGACCGCAAACATCTCACTTTTCCCGATATTTAGCTGAGACCCTGAAAACTGGCCAAATTCCCCGAGAATCCTCATGATTTCTTCCATCCCCTGCAATGGGTCCGATACATAAGCAATTGCCAACGGCTTTATAGCTAGCGTGAACAACAGTGGGGAGAGGGGGCATCCCTGTCTCGTCCCCCGATGCAGTTTAAAATAGTTCGATGTTGTCCTATTCGTCCATACATTTGCCACAGGAGCCTGATACAGCAACCTGACCCAGTCAATACAGCCCCGCCCAAATCCGAACCATCCCAGTACCTCCCACAGATAATCCCATTCTACCCGATCAAAAGCCTTTTCTGCATCCATTGTGATCACTACCTCCACCTCCCTACCTTCCGGGGGCATCATGATCACATTTTTTTTTTTAAAAATAATTTTTATTGAAGAAATTTTTCAAAATACAAACATTTTAACCCCCCCTACATTTACATGTAGATTATAACAAAACAAAGTCAAACCCCCCTACTTAACAAGAAAAAGGAAAAAAAAAAGTCCCCCCCCCCCCCCCCCCCCCCCCCCTACTCGCGCGTCCCCCCCGCCGGCGAACCGACAGTCAGACCAACTTATCATTTCTAGCAGCGTCCTCGGGCAGGCCTTGCCCGTGCCACCACCGCTACCGTACTTCCTTCGTCTTTGTCCCCCCTCCCCTCCCCCCCTCCCTCCCGCCCTCCCCTCCCCTCCCGGGTTGCTGCTGTCACGGCCTCAGTTTCTATCTCTGATCCAAGAGGTCTAGGAAGGGTTGCCATCGCCTGAAAAACCCCTGCACCGACCCTCTCAGGGCGAATTTGATCCTTTCCAATTGGATGAAGTTTGCCATGTCGTTTAACCAGGTGTTAACACTCGGAGGCCTTTCGTCCCTCCACTGAATCAGGATCCTCCTCCGAGCCACCAAGGACGCAAAGGCTAATATTCCAGCCTCCCTCGCCTCCTGTACCCCCGGTTCCACCCCAACCCCGAAGATCGCAAGTCCCCATCCTGGCTTGACCCTGGACCCCACCACTCTCGACACCATCCCTGCCACCCCCTTCCAGAACTCCTCCAGTGCCGGACATGCCCAAAACATATGTGCATGATTCGCAGGGCTTCCCGAACATCTAATACACCTGTCTTCACCCCCGAAAAACCGACTCATCCTTGTCCCCGTCATGTGGGCTCTATGCAGTACCTTAAATTGAATGAGACTTAGTCTCGCACATGACGACGACGAGTTGACCCTCTCCAGGGCGTCTGCCCATGTCCCGTCCTCTATCTGTTCCCCCAGCTCTAACTCCCACTTATCTTTCAGCTCCTCTACTGGTACCTCCTCCACCTCCTGCATAATCTTATAGATGTCCGAGATCTTCCCCTCCCCGACCCAGACCCCTGATAGCACCCTATCACTCACCCCCCTGTCGGGGAGCGCGGGGAACCCCGCTACCTGTCGTCTGGCAAATGCCTTCACTTGGAGGTACCTGAACGTGTTCCCCGGGGGGAGCCCAAATTTCTCCTCCAGCTCTCCCAGGCTCACAAACCTCCCCTCTATAAACAAGTCCCTCAGTTGTCTAATACCCGCCCTCTGCCAGCTCTGGAATCCCCCTCCTGTGTTTCCCGGCGCAAATCTGTGGTTCCCTCTTAGTGGTGCCCCTATCAGACCTCCCACTTCCCCCCTGTGTCGCCTCCACTGCCCCCAGATCTTGAGGGTGGCCGCCACCACCGGGCTCGTGGTATACCTCGTGGGAGGGAGCGGCCATGGTGCCGTTACCAGTGCCCCTAAGCTTATGTTGCCGCAGGACGCCCTCTCCATGCGCTTCCAGGCTGCCCCCTCCCCTTCCATCATCCACTTTCGTACCATCGATGTATTTGCCGCCCAGTAATATCCTGAAAGGTTGGGTAACGCCAGCCCTCCACTATCCCTACTCCGCTCCAAAAAGACCCTTCTAACTCTCGGGGTGCCATGTGCCCACACATACCCCATGATACTACTCGTTACCTTCTTGAAAAAGGCCCTGGGGAGGAAGATGGGCAGACACTGGAACAAAAACAAGAACCTCGGGAGGACCGTCATTTTAACTGACTGCACCCTCCCTGCCAGCGACAGCGGCACCATGTCCCACCTCTTAAACTCCTCCTCCATCTGTTCCACCAGTCTGGAAAAGTTCAACTTGTGGAGGGTCCCCCAGTTCTTTGCCACCTGCACCCCCAAATACCTAAAACTTTTAACTGCTCTTTTGAAGGGGAGCCTCCCAATTCCCTCCCCTTGGTCTCCCGGGTGTATTACAAAGACCTCACTTTTCCCCAGATTTAATTTATATCCCGAAAAGTCCCCGAACTCCGCTAGTATCCCCATTACCTCCGGCATTCCCCCCTCCGGGTCTGCCACATACAACAACAAATCATCCGCATAGAGCGAGACCCGATGTTCCTCCCCTCCCCTTGTCAGTCCTCTCCACCCCCCTGAACCCCTCAGTGCCATCGCCAACGGCTCAATCGCTAATGCAAAGAGTAAGGGAGATAGGGGACATCCCTGCCTAGTACCTCGATGGAGCCCAAAATATTCTGACCTCCTCCCGTTTGTTACCACACTTGCCATCGGAGCTGAATAGAGCAGTTTTACCCACTTGATAAATCCCTCCCCAAACCCAAACCTTTCCAACGTCTCCCACAAGTATTCCCACTCCACCCTGTCAAATGCCTTCTCCGCGTCCAGCGCTACCACTATCTCCGCCTCCCCTTCCACTGCTGGCATCATAATCACATTTAACAATCTCCGGACATTTGTGTTAAGTTGGCGTCCCTTCACGAACCCCGTCTGGTCTTCATGGACTACCCCTGGCACACAGTCCTCTATCCTGGTTGCCAGGACCTTTGCTAACAGCTTGGCGTCAACATTCAGGAGGGAGATGGGCCTGTAGGACCCGCACTGGACCGGGTCCTTGTCCCGCTTCAAAATCAAGGAGATCAGGGCCTGCGACATTGTTGGGGGCAGAACCCCCCCCTCGCGCGCCTCATTAAAGGCTCGCACCAGCACTGGACCCACCAAGTCCACAAATTTCCTGTAAAACTCCACCGGGAACCCATCCGGCCCCGGCGCCTTCCCCGCCTGCATCTGGCCTATCCCTTTAATTAGCTCCTGCAGCTCTATCGGCGCCCCCAGCCCTTCCACCAGCTCCTCCTGTACCTTTGGGAACCCCAATTTGTCGAGGAAGTTCTTCATTCCCCCTCTCCTCTTCGGCGGTTCAGACCTATACAATTCCCTATAGAAGTCCCTAAAGACCCTATTCACCTCTTGCCCCTTCTGCACTACATCCCCACCCCTCTCTCTCACTCCCCCAATCTCTCTGGCTGCATCTCGCTTACGAAGCTGGTGTGCCAGCATCCTGCTCGCCTTTTCCCCGTACTCATACGCCGCACCCTGCGCCCTTCTCCACTGCATTTCCGCCTTCCTAGTGGTCAGTAGGTCGAACCTGGCCTGCAAGCTACGCCGCTCCCTTAATAGCCCCTCCTCTGGTGCCGCCGCATATTTCCTATCTACTTCTAGGAGCTCCCCCACCAGCCTCTCCCTTTCCTGCCTCTCCTTCCTCTCTCTGTGTGCCCTTATGGAGATCAGCTCTCCTCTAATCACTGCTTTCAAGGCCTCCCAGACCGTCCCCACCTGCACCTCACCTGTGTCATTCGTACCCAGATAGTTCTCAATGCCCGTTCTCACCCTTCTGCACACCTCTTCGTCCGCCAACAGCCCTACATCCAGGCGCCACAACGGGCGTTGGTCCCGCGCCTCCCCCATGTCCACGTCCACCCAGTGTGGTGCATGGTCCGATATCGCAATGGCCGAGAACTCCGTGTCCTGCACTCTCGGTATCAGCCCCCTGTTCAATACGAAAAAATCGATCCTAGAGTACACTCTGTGGACGTGGGAGAAAAAAGAATACTCCCTCGCCCTAGGCCTACCAAATCTCCATGGGTCTACCCCTCCCATCTGCTCCATGAACCCCCTTAACACCTCTGCCGCTGCCGGCCTCCTATTCGTCCTGGAACTCGATCTATCCAGCCCAGGGTCTAACACCGTATTAAAGTCCCCTCCCATGATCAGGCCCCCTGCCTCCAGTCCCGGGATGAGGCCCAGCAGGCGCCTCATAAAACCCGCGTCGTCCCAGTTCGGGGCATACACATTTACCAGTACCACATTCTCTCCCTGCAGCCTACCCCTCACCATCACGTACCTGCCCTCCTTGTCTGCCACCACCTCTGCCGCCACAAACGACACCCTCTTTCCCACCAAAATCGCCACCCCCCGGTTCTTGATATCCAAGCCTGAGTGGAACACCTGTCCCACCCACCCCCTTCTCAGGCGGACCTGATCTGCTACCCTCAAATGAGTCTCCTGCAGCATTGCTACATCAGCCTTCAGTCCCTTCAGGTGTGAGAAGACCCTTGATCTTTTGACCGGCCCATTCAGCCCCCTTACGTTCCACGTGATCAATCGGGTCGCAGAGCGACCCGTCCCTACTCCCTGTCGATTAGCCATGTCTTGTCCCTTGCTCGCCCCGGGTCATCCCTTCTTTTCTGACCCGCTTCCCATAGCGATGACCCCCCCGGCTCTCCCCTTCTCGTCCCTGGTCTTTCCAGCAGCAACCCGGTGTCCCCCCCCCAGCTCCCCCCCCCCCCCCCCTCCCCCCCCCCCCTGGCTAGGACCCCTCCTAGCCGCGATGTACCCCACATCGTACTCCCGAGAGTCAGCTGGTCTCCGCTGACCCGGCTGCTCCTGCCACATTCCGACTCCTCCCGGTTCACCCCATCTGCGCCCGTGAAAGATCCCCTTAAAACCCCCGAGAAAGACCCGCATAATCAACCCGCTCCCCCCCCGTCCCGTCTCCCCAACTTAACGATATAAATACCCAATGGCAACTAAATACATAAATACTTAACTACATACTTAAATAACAAAATAATTAACTAACTATCAACTAACAGTGTGCCCAACCATCACCCTCCATCAAACAGTATAAATAACCGCAGATAACCATAACCCGAAAAGAAAAAAAAGAACAAAAAACCCCCCCAAGCACCCAGAGAAAAAGGGTAAGAGGGGTAAATAACTAAGGGAAATTGGAAACGGGAAAAAACACCCCATAAGAAGCCAACAACCCACAATAGAGATTTCAACAGTACAAATATACAGAAACACCCAACAACTCGAAACCTTCAAAATATTCAGAAAAGTCAACCATTCGAGAAAAAACACCCCAAACAATCCACGAAACTGTTACCCAGTTCCGACCTGGCCTGAAAAAGAAAAGGGCCACTTGCTCAATCAAGAGTCCCCCGGCGGCTACGACCGCCGGTGCTCCCAGGTTTTAGTTCGTGTCCAACTTTTCCTCTTGTACAAAGGTCCAGGCCTCCTCTGGGGACTCGAAATAATGATGTTGGTCCTTGTAGGTGACCCACAAGCGCGCCGGTTGCAGCATTCCAAATTTGATCTTTTTCGCGTGTAGCACCGCCTTTGTCCGGTTGTACCGGGCCCGCCGCTTTGCCACCTCCGCACTCCAGTCCTGGTACACCCTTACTGTCGAGTTCTGCCACTTGCTGCTTTTCTCCCTCTTTGCCCACCTCAGGACTTTCTCTCGATCACTTAGCCGCTGGAACCGCACCAGCACCGCCCTCGGGGGCTCGTTTGCCCTAGGCCTCCTGGCCATGACCCGGTATGCCTCTTCCAATTCCAGGGGCGCCGGACCGGCCCCTTCCCCCATCAGGGAGCTCAACATCTCCGCCACATATCCCGGGAGATCCGACCCCTCCAGGCCTTCTTCCAGGCCCAGGATCCTCAAATTTTTCCTCCTCATCCGAGTGTCCAGCTCCTCGAAGCGGCTCTGCCACTTCATGTGGAGTGCCTCGTGCACCTCCACCTTTGCCCCGATGACTGTGGCCTCCTCCTCCCTCGCGGTCATCTCCTGCTGCAGATCTTTAATCGACGCCTCTTGGATCGCCTGGGCTCCCACCAACCTGGTGGCCGTCGCGTTCATGGACTCTAAGAGCTCCACTTTCATCTCCGTAAAAAAACGGAGGAGAGCGGCCTGCTGCTCCTCCGCCCATTTCTTCCACTCCTCCGGTGCACCGCCGGCCGCCATTTTGATTTTCTTCCCCCGCTTTTTTTGGGGAGCTGCTGCCGTTTTTCTTGCCGCTCCACTCCGGGTACCGACCATAAAATCGGTCTAGTTCTCCTCAGGGGACCTTCCCCCACCGGGATTCGTTTTTTCAGCGCCGTTGGGGCCCTCCAATTGGCCCAAAAACACCTTTGTTGCAGGAGCTTCCAAATGTGCGGCTTAGCTAGTCATAGCCGCAACCGGAAGTCATCATGATCACATTTAACAACCTTCTTACATTGGCCACCAACTGCCTATCCTTAACAAACCCCATCTGGTCCTCCCCAATAATGTCTGGAACATAATCCTCAATCCTGGAGGACAACATTTTGGCCAGCAGTTTGGCGTCCGCATTCAACAGTGATATCGGCCTGTAGGGCCCACACAGCTCCGGGTTCTTGTCCTGCTTCAGAATCAGCGAAATCGTGGCCTCTGATATTGTCGGGGGCAGCACCCCTCTTTCCCTTGCCTCATTGAACATCCTCATCAACACCAGCCCCAATATCCCAGAGAACTTTTTATAAAACTTCACTGGGTACCCGTCCGGCCCCGGGGCTTTACCCACCTGCATGGCCTTCAGACCTTGCACTATCTCTTCCAACCCAATCAGGGCCCCCAGCCCTTCACCAGCTCCCCGTCCACCTTTGGGAAATTCAGCCCCCCCAAGAAGTGCCTCATCCCCTCCAGCCCCTAGGGGGTTCCGACCTATACAGCCTACTGTAGAAATCCCTAAACGCCTTAATCACCTCTGCTGAATCTCCAACCAGGTTCCCATCTCCGTCATTTACTTTCCCTATCTCCCCGGCTGCCTCCCTCTTTCTAAGCTGCCGTGTAAGCATTCTGCTGGCCTTCTCTCCATACACATAGATCCCTCCCCTCGCCTTTCTCAGCTGGTCCACGCCCTCCCTGTGGTTAACAAGCCGACCTCTGCCTGTAGCCTCTGCCGTTCCCTTGAAAGCCCTGCCTCTGGGGTCTCCGCATACCTCCTATCGATCTGTAGTATCTCCTTAACCGGTCAGTCTGTCTCTGCCCTGTCCACCTTCTCGCTATGGGCCCGTATGGAGATCAGCTCCCCTCTGACCGCTGCCTTCAGTGCTTCCCAGACCATCGCTGCTGAAATTTTCCCCGTGTCGTTGACCTGCAGGTAGTTCTGAATACATTTCCTTAGCCGCTCACACACCCCTTTGTCAGCCAAAAGTCCCACATCTAACATCCAGCTGGTTACTATCTTTACGCACCTGCAGGTCAACCCAGTGTGGGGCATGGTCTGAGATTGTGATCGCCGAGTACCCCGTGTCCACCACCCCTGCCAGTAAGGCCCTGTTCAAAATGAAGAAATTGATCCGGGAGCAGACTTTATGCATGTCTGAGTAGAACTCCTTCACCCTCGGCTGCCCAAATCTCCATGGATCCACCCGCCATCTGCTCCATGAACCCTTTTAGTTCCTTTGCCATTGCTGGCACCCTCCCAGGGACAATAATTGTGTTAAAGTCCCCTCCCATGACCAACCTGTGTGAGTCCAGGTCCGGTATCTTCCCCAGCATCCTCTTTACAAACTCCACATCATCCCAATTTGGCGCATACACATTTACTAATACCACCTGCACCCCCTCCAGTTTCCCACTGACCATAATGTACCGACCTCCCACATCCGAAACTATTCTACCCACCTCAAACATCACCCGCTTATTGATCAGGATCGCGACCCCTCTAGTCTTTGAATCCAGTCCCGACTGACCCAGCCTTTCCTCAATCTAATCTGGTCATTTACTCGAAGGTGCGTCTCCTGCAACATTTACCACGTCCGCCTTCAGACCCCTAAGATGTGCGAACACACATGACCTCTTGACCGGCCCATTTAACCCTCGAACATTCCAGGTGATCAGCCTAGTTGGGGGGCTCACTGCCCCCCCGCCGATCAGCCATCCCCTTTTTTGGGCCCGCCTCCAGCCCATGCTCCGCGCCTCCACCGGCCCACCCCCAGGTAGCCTCCGCCCCAATCTCCTCTCTGTCCCTTAGCCCAAGTCCCTCCCTTGTCAATTCTGGACATTTTAATGACTCCTTATCCTGGGGATCGTTAGCCTCTCCCCTCACACAGGCCTCTGTCTCTTTGATTCTTCAGAAGGACAAAGACCTGACAGGGTGTGGTTCGTACCGTCCTATTTCACTTTTGAACACGGACATCAAGCTACTTGCCAAGGTGCTGCTGCTTCGGCTGGAACCTTGCCTCCCAAATATAATCTCGGAGGATCAGATGGGCTTCGTGAATGGTGGACAATTGTCGGCCAATATACTCTGTCTATTAAATGTTGCTCTTTCCCCTCTTTGGTGCCCGAATCAGAGGTGATAGTTTCGCTGCATGCTAAAAAAAGCATTTTATTGAGTGGAGTAGGAGTATTTATTGGAGATTCTTGGGAGGTTTGAATTTGGCCACAAATTTATTTCTTGGACGCATCTATTGTATAAGGCCCCCACTGCAAACGTTTGTGTGTATGTCCTGAACTCTGGTTATTTTCCATTGAAAAGGGGCACGAGACGGAGCTTTCTTGGTCAAACCCTCTGGGAGGAGGGCCCAACTGGGGACATTAACTTTTCGCCTTGCCAAGACGAGTTTTAGTTATCTGGGGGTGTGGGTGGCCCACAACTACTACTACTACTACTAATAATAATAATAATAACAACTGTTTATTGTCACAAGTATGAAGTTACTGTGAAAAGCCCCTAGTCGTCACATTCCGGCGCCTGTTCAGGTAAGCTGGTACGGGAATTGAACCCGTGCTGCTGGCCTTGTTTTGCATCACAAACCAGCTGTCTAGCCCACTGAGCTAAACCAGCCAACTGAACCTCACTTCGTAAATTAAACTACAATAGTCTAGTGAGCAGTATTAAAAAAGACTTTCAAAGGTGGAACAACCTCCCCTTATCCTTGGTGGGTAGGGTTCAGACTATTAAAATTAACGTGCTAGCAAGATTTTTATTTCTCTTTCAAGTGTCACCCCATTTTTCTCCCCAAATCCCTCAATTAAAGGTTTTGCATAGGACTCACTTGACCCAGGGCTAGGATGAGTGTTTTTTTCCCCTGGAGTTGAGGATAAGTGTGAACATTGTTCTTGTGGGCCTGCTAATCAAACACATATGTTCTGGTCCTGCCCCAGTTGATGGGCTTCTTTCTTTAATGCCATGTCGGAGATAATCCATGTAGATTTGGATTCATGTCTGCTGGTGGTTATATTTGGGGTGTCAGGTTTGCCGGTTCTTCAGTCTGGTGTAAGGCCTTTGCCTCGTTGATAGCTCGGAGTCAAATTCTGCTTGGGTGGAGATCTCCTACTCCATTTTGTGCGTCGGCTTGGCTGGGTGACCTCAGGCCACTTCTGAATTTGGAGAAGGTCAAGTATAACATCAGAGGTTTGGTGGAAAGGATCTACCTAACATGGCAACCGTTCATTTCCTTTTATAAGGAGTTAGTCACCATCAGCTGTTAGAGGGTTTACGTTAGTTTTAGTGTTAAAGTTAATTAGGTGTTATGTGGGGTTTTGTTTCTTCTCTTCTATTATTCTCTTCTGTTTGATTAGTATGAAAATCTTTGAACAAATATATTTTTAAAAAAATCTTGAACTGCTCAAACAGACCTCAACTTGTATAGGAGAGGGTGAAAAACTTCCTGAAACAAAATACAACAAATAGCATCCTAACCCTTTTTTGGTTTGAAGAATAGTAAGATCTAATGTTCAATCAGGTGAATGCCGAGGACAATTTGTGGGATAGTGGCCCATACAAGAATCTTAATGGAAAATCATGCCAATATATCTCTATGTGAAGGTTAAACAAATAAGGAAGGAATAAAATCTATTGCGATAGTCTTGTGAAGCAGATGCAGTCTTCTTGCAGACAGATCATATACCTGCTCTGGAAGTCTGCCACCATGTCTCGTCTCTCAGATATTTTTGAGGAACCATCCAATCTCATGTAAGTATGCTGTCTGAAGACCATGTACTCCTGAAACAGGAACAGAAATGGGAATCAGTAAAGAGAAAACAAGATTCACAACTATTGACATCCACAGGTACACTGATACAGAGAGGCCAGTTCTGCAGAAAATCCAACAGAATCATATGCATAGATATCAAATGCAAGAAAGTTATGGCGAACCTTTATAACATACGGTTCAGCTTCAACTGAAATACTGTGTCCCATTCAGGTCACCACGCTTTAGGAAGGATGTGAAGGTTTTGGACTGGGTGCAGAAAACATCTATGAGAATGGTTCTGGAGATGAAAGACTTCAGTTACATGAATAGATTGGAGAAGCTGGGATAGTTCTCTTTAGAGAGGACTGAGACAAAATCTGATAGAGGTATTGAAATAGTGAGGGGTCTGTAGATAAGGAAAAACTGTGCCCATTGGCAGAAGGGTCAAGAATCAGAGAACACCAATTTAAGGTAGTTGGCAAAAGAACCAGAGGAAAAGCTTTTTAAAAAAAACAACACTGCAAGTGGTTAAGATCTGGAATACACTGTCTGACAGTGTGTGGAGGCAGATTCAATTATGGTTTTCCAAAGGGAATTGGATAATTATCGGAACAGAAACAACCTGCAGCGCTACAAGAACAAAGCAGGGGAGGAGGACAATCTGAGTTGCTCTTACAGAGAACAGGGATGGACACGATGGGTTAAATGATCACCTTCTGTGCTATAGCTATTCTATGACAATGCTATAGAATAAACTGGGATTAGGGACTGGGCATACAGCTGTACTGTAATGCAAGATCGGTCAGGGCTGTGAAAAAGGGAGTCATAGCTGTATGTCAACTTGGCGATGCAGAGGGGTGTCCCAGCTGTATGTATGACATGGGAAAGCAGAGGGGAATCCCAGTTACACCTATCTTGAGCTAAGGAAGCAGGTTGAAACAAAAATTCTGAGGTGTTTGATGGAATAACTGCAGAGAGGATGCATCATCTTGTGTTGGAATCTAAATCTAGGGAGCACAGTTTAAAATCTCTTTCCCGAGGGTCATTTGTGTTTGGAATTCTCTTTCCGGGCAAGGAGTGGAAGCTCGGTCATTGAACATATTTAAGACAGAGTTAAACAGATTTTTGAACTCCAGGGATTCAAGGGTTATGATGGACAGGCAGGAATGTGGAGTTATGACAACAAGCAGACCAGCCATGATCTTATTTAAAGGTAAGGCAGGCTCAATGGGCCAAATGGCCTACTTCTGCTCTGATTTGTTCTTATTAGAATTATATTAGTCACAGCTGTATGTTAACCTGGGTAGCAAAGAGGAATTACAGCTGTCGGCGTACCTTATCTAACAGAATGGAACCTGTAACAGAATGATCTGGGCGTGTAGTATGTGCAGAAATAACAAATTAACAGCAGCTACTGAAGAATGGATTATGCACTCTTTCTTCCTGAACCTCAATTGTACCTGGCAGGCATGCTTAGGTCATGCCTAACAAACCTCACCACAACCTTCTTAAGGGCAACTAGGGATGGCCTAACCAGCAACACCCACATCCCATTAATGAATTTTTAAAAATCTTCCTACAGGTGGACTATACAGAACTATTGTACATATACTGTAGAATCCATTGAGTTCAAGGAGGCCATTTGGCCTGTGGGGTCAGCACCGACCCTCTCAAACAGCACCCTACCGAGGCTCACTCACATTCTCTATCCCCGTAACCCCACCAAACCTGTACATCCCAGGACTCCAAGGGACAATTTTAGCATGGCTAATCCACCTGCACATCACTGGACACTAAGGGACAAGTAAAAAAAAGCATAGCCAATCCACCTAACCTGCACATCTTTGGACTGTGGGAGGAAACCAGAGCACTTGGAGGAAACCCACAGAGACATGGGGAGAACATGCAAACTCCACACAGTTAGTTACCCAAGGCCGGAATTGAACCTGGGTCCCTGGCACTGAAGCAGCAATGCTAACCACTGTGTCACCCGTCAGAGATTGAAATGCTCTGCTGGTTACACTCAGCTGGCACAATTCCTTCTAGATGACTACATGTACAATCTGCACACAATCTTCCAAATCCTGGTTTCAACTTGCATAAACAGACAGCTTTAGAAGTAGAATTCAGACAAGGGAATCAGTTTAAAAAAAAAAGGAGGTTGTTAGTGTTTGGGGGTGGGGGGAGCGGAGGTTGGGTCTGGTAAATAAAAGGTAGTAAAACTAACTTTCCTGCAGAGAATGGTTGGAAACTTCAGTAGATCATGGTTTAAAGAGCAAACAGACAAAATTAAGGTTTTGTATTAAGATAGTACAGTGATTGAGAAATGGGATTGACACTGAGAAAGCAAGTGTAATTGAAATTTGTATTATGTTGGAAAAGGTTTAGTTTTATGGCATTAATTCAGATACTGACAAAGCTCTTTATAGTTCAGCAGTTCTTAATGTTAAATTAGTGTTCATTTTGCATCGTACTGAAATCAGTCAGCACAGGGAGATGGTCAATTATCAGGAGCTGCTGGTAATTGAAGGGTTAATTGATCATTGGCTGTTGAAGGGACCTGCAGAAACTCAGCAGGGCACAGTTAAACGGTGCTTAAAAGTGGCATAACATTCCTATAACAGGACCCACTCCCAAACCCCTATTTGTTTTCTTAGTCAGGACTGAACATCCTGTGTTTCTTGTGAAATATATAATTCTTTCATCTCAGAAATGACATAATTCCTGAATTGCTAGCAGTCATTATAATGCCATAAGACTAAGTGTTTTTTTTCTCTGGGGTAGGGTATGAAGAGAAACCCCACCCCCCATGCTCATTTTTATTATTCAAATGAATGCAGTTGAATGTCCAATCCACCAACCCCCACCACTTTCTAACTGAAATATAGTGCCCCCTCAATGCAACTGTATTCCCCATAATTGGTAACATTTTCACTGACAGGAAGTGCCTTTCACATGATTGTGTAAATTTGAGAGCAAAGTGCATTTGGTGTTGAAAGGGGCAAAAGAAATCTGAGACGGTAATGCACAAAAACCTCAGGCTAGTTTGCATTGCTCTTTGCTGTGTTAAAGACTGACTGCTCCATTTCCCACTGTAGATTAGGGATCGAACCTTTCAGTGCTGTCAGCCGATTTCACCCAGTCACACAGGTGAAATAATTTACTGGGGCTGTGGTTATTCCACTCATCACGATTCACAGACACTCACTTCAAAGCACAGGGATGTGGTCATGTTTACTTAATGGCCTGGGTACACTCGCATATGAAGGGTCAATTCAACAGTTGCAGCTGTATAGAACCTTAATTGGGCCACACTTGGAGTATAGTGTTCAATTCTGTTGCCACACTACCAGAAGGATGTGGAGGCTTTAGAGAGGGTGCAGAAGAGATTTACGAGGATGTTGCCTGTATGAGGAGTGGATGAATACGCCTGGTTTGTTCTTACTGGAACGACGGAGGTTGAGGGGCGACCTGATAGAGGTCTGCAAAATTATGAGGGGCTTAGACAGAGTGGATAGTCAGAGCTTTTTCCCAGGGTAGAGCGGTCAATTACTAGGGGGCAAAGGTTTAAGGTGCGAGGGGCAAGGTTTAGAGGAGATTTACGAGGTAAGTTTTTTTTTTACACAGAGGGTAGTGGGTGCCTGGAACTCGCTGCAGGAGGTGGTGGTGGAAGAAGGACGATAGTGACGTTGAAGGTGCATCTTGACAAATACATGAATAGGATGGGAATAGGGGGATACAGGCCCCGGAAGCATAGAAGATTTTAGTTTAGACGGTCAGCATGGCGGCCGCAGGCTTGGAGGCCGAAGGGCCTGTTCCTGTGCTGTGCTTTTCTTTATTCTTTGACAAAGGCTGGTGCTCCTGAAGTGCATCCCAACATTAGTCAGCACCTTGCTGAGAGAAGGAGAGAATATGCAGCAGGTCCTATTACCAGAATTCCTTGCCCCACCCCGCAAAAAAAAATTTGTTTGCTCAAAAGGGGAAGTATATCCCACAATCTGCACCTTTCCTCTTTTCCTGCAGTACAGACAAACAAGCAACAGACCATATCCTGCAGACCATATCCTTTGACACGGCTGGCGCAGTGACTCTCATCCCTCCCCCTCCCAACTTTGTCCCGTTGAGAGACAGCAGAAGCCCACAGAAGTAAGGTTTGTATGCATACAGGTCTGTTATGCTGAATATACTTTTCTTCTTTTGAAAAGAGAAACAAACATTTCCACATTTTGCACCCAGTCAGCTCCAGTTACTGTTGCAGCCAGGAAGACTTATCTTCGACAGCTGACTTGTTCTCATTAAGAGGCTGGAAATCAGGAAGCTACATGCAGCCCTCTACAGGGAGAAAGACGAAAATAAGCTTTCTTCATAACTAGATACATAGAAGATAGGATCAGGAGGAGGCCTTTTGGCCCTTCGAGCCTGCTCCGCCATTCATCACGATCATGGATGATCATCCAACTCAATAGCCTAATCCTGCTTTCTCCCATAGCCGTGGTCACATTCTTCCCAATTACTTCATCTAGCCGCCTCTGAATATATTCAATGATTTTGCATCAACTACTTCCTGTGGCAATGAATTTCACAGACTCACCACTCAGGGTGAAGAAGTGTCTCCTTATCTCTGTCCGAAATGGTTTAACCTGAATCCTCAGACTGTGTCCCCTGGTTCTGGACACACCCACCATTGGTAACGTCTTCCCTTCATCTACCCTGTCTAGTCCGATTAGAATTTTATAAGTCTCTATGAGGTCCCCCTCATTCTTCTGAACTCCAGCGAGAACAATCCCAACCTAGTCAATCTCTTCTCATATGACAGCCCCGCCATCCCTGGAATCAGTCTGGTAAACCTTCGTTGCTCTCCCTTGAGAGCAAGAACATCCTTCCTCAGAGAAGGAGACCAAAACATTCAGACATTGCACCACCCACTGCATAGACCAAACAAATTGTTTTTGCACCTCCAGTCACGATAATGTGGTGACGTCTGCATACAAGTGTGTTCACCAAGCAGCTGTTAGACAGTGGTTTCATCAATAATTTCCTCAAGCTCTAGAACCCTCAGAGATCAGTTATGCTCCTCCAAATCCAGTCTCTTGATCACTCTCCACTTTCATTGCTCCGAGCATTGGTGGCCACGCCTTCAGCTGTCCAAGCCCAAGATACTGAAAATCCCTCCTTAAGCCCTCTCTACCTCTCTTTAAGAGGTTGCTCAAGACCCGCGACTTTGACCATGCTCTTGGCCACCTGGCCTCAGCATGGTAGCACAAGTCGATAGCACTGTAGCTTCACAGCGCCAGGGTCCCAGGTTCGATTCCCTGCTGGGTCACTGTCTGTGCGGAGTCTGCACGGTCTCCCCGTGTCTGCATGGGCTTCCTCCGGGTGCTCCGGTTTCATCCCACAGTCCAAAGATGTGCAAGTTAGGTGGAGTGGCCATGATAAATTGCCCTTAGTGACCAAAAAAGGGTAGGAGGGGTTATTGGATTTCGGAGATAGGGTGGAAGTGAGGGCTTAAGTGGGTCAGTGCAGACTCGATGGGCCAAATGGCCTCCTTCTGCACTGTATGTTCTATATCTCTTTAAAGAAGAAACACTTGTATTTATGGAATGCTTTTCATGACCTCAGAGCATTCCAAATTGCTCTACAGCCAATGGAGTACTTTTGAACTGTAATCACTGTTATAACGTAGGAAATGCAGCAACAAATTGGTGTACAGGATGTTCCCACGAGCAATCATATGAATGATCAAATAATGTGTATTAGTGAATAAATTGAGGGATAGATATTGCCCAGGACACTGTACTTCCCTGTTCTTCTTTAAACTGTGCTATGGGATCTTTTATGCCAGCCTGAAGGGGCAGACTGAATTGACTCAGGATGTATTGCACTCCCTCACAGTTTCACAGTGGACAGTCAGCCAAGATTTTTGTTCTCAAGTCTCTGAAGTGGGACTTGAACCCACAAGCTTCTGACTCAGAGCCAAGAGTGCTGCCAACTAAGCCACAGCTCTCAAATTGGTTTGCTGCAAAATTTTGGCTGATTAAGCTCCAATGAAGCACCCTAGAGTATTCTGCTACTTTGAACCTCCCACATAAATCCAAGTTGTTGCTGTAGTAACACTACATAATTGGGGGTTCACTTGTACATAGTTATGCTCACCGTGGGTTATTATAGCGGAACTGCCGCTCTACGTGTTTTCTGCTTTATTAATCTCCCTGCATCCTTATGCTCTTCCATATATCTTAATTTCAGTGTCAACCAGTCAGAAAAATCACTGGTCTTATCTGCATCTGGTAAAACATGCTGCCCAATATTCCTGGTGACGTGCCATTGGTTCAAAGCTTCCTTTCTTTCTACATTGAACCCTCACCCGAGTGACAATGGCTGGCTGCATCATCCAGCAGGAATTCAATGTTTTGGCACACTTTGCCCCACAGCAGTTGGCAGTCACATTATAAATGTTTGGTCTCAATCCTATTTACGCAATGGGGGTGGCTCGACCTTAATTGTAGCCAGCTTAGATGACAGCATGAAATTGCAAGGAGATATTCACAGACTCGGTGAATGGGCAAATTTGTGGCAGATGGAATTCAATGTAAGGAAGTGTAAAGTTATCTACGCTGGCAGTGGTTAACACTGCTGCCTCACCGTGCCGAGGACCCGGGTTCGATCCGGGCCCAGGGTCACTGTCTGTGTGGGGTTTGCACATTCTCCCCGTGTCTGTGTGGGTCTCACCCCCACAACCCAAAGATGTGCAGGGTAGGTGGATTGGCTATGTTAAAATTGCCCCTGAATTGTAAAAAAGAATTGGGTACTCTAAATTTATTTAAAACACTGTTAGGTTATCCATTTTGGACCAAGAAAGATTAAAGTAGAGTATTTTCTGAATGGAAAGAGGTTAGGTACAGTGGATGTCCAAAGAGACATTAAGATTCAGGTGCACAGGCCCTTAAAATGCCAGGAACAAGTGCAGAAAATTATCAAAAAGACTAATGGAATGCTAACCGTTATATCTAGAGGATTGGAATATTGAAAATGAAATGAAAATCGCTTGATTGTCACGAGTAGGCTTCAATGAAGTTACTGTGAAAAGCCCCTAGTCGCCACATTCCGGCGCCTGTTCGGGGATTGAACCGGGCTGCTGGCCTGCCTGGGTCTGCTTTAAAAGCCAGCGATTTAGCCCAGTGTGCTAAACCAGCCGCTAGGACAGGGGTTAGGGGTTAATGCTGCAACTGTACAAAACCTTGGTTTGACCCCACTTGGAGCACTGTGAGCAGTTATGGGCACCACACATTGGGAAGGAGATTTTGGCCTTGGAGGGAGTGCAATGTAGGTTTACAAAAATGATACCTGGATTACAGGGGTTGAGTTCCGAGAGATTACTCAAATTAGACCAGTTTTCACGAGAATTTAGAAGGTTATGGGGTGATCTGATCCAAGTATTCAAGATATTAACAGGGAAAGACAGGGTAGATAAAAATAAAATGAAATTATTAAATTTCTGTTAAGCAAATATATTAAGGGATATGGGCCAAAGGCAGGTATATGGAGTTAGGTCACAGATCAGCCGTGATCTCATTGTATGATGGGACAGGCTCGAGGGCCTGAATAGTCTACTCCTGGTCCTGTGCCTCCAGTTGGTGGGGAAAGGAGGGAGACTAGCGAAAAAGGTGATGCTGATTCCTGAGCACATTGAACATGTGTCCATGGTTAGCAGCGCAGCCTATGGCGCTGAGGACCCACCCGGGTTCAATCCCGGTCCCGGGACACAGTCCGTGTGGAGTTTGCACATTCTCCCCGTGTTTGCGTGGGTCTCACCCCCACAATCCAAAGATGTGCAAGGTAGGTGGATCGGCCACGTAAATTGGAAAAAAAAATTGGGTACTCTAAATTTATTTTAAAAAGAAAAGAATATATTTCCATGGCACTGATCAAGCCAGTGGACTCCTGACCAACAGTTGTAGACTGTTTATTGCCTGATCTTGCTCAGGCCTGTGCGTTACTGCCATCCCCCTCTCCCTTGCTGAAGTGCTAAGCTGAAACCACGTCTTTTTTTTTCAAATTTAGAGTACCCAATTCATTTTTTTCCAATTAAGGGACAATTTAGCATGGCCAATCCACCTAGCTTGCAGATCTTTTGGGTTGTGGGGGCGAAACCCACGCAAACACGGGGAGAATATGCAAACTCCACACGGACAGTGACCCAGAGCCGGGATCAAACCTGGGACCTCGGCGCCGCGAGGCCGCAGTGCTAACTCACTGCGTCACCGTGCTGCCCAAGCTGAAACCACTTCTACCTGTTTTGTTTGCAAGCATACACCTGCCCAGTGGGAACTGGTCACATACCAGCTAATGCTTTCTTACAGTTGCTGATTTTGTACATTACTGCTATGTTGCGACATTGCATTTCCTGCAGCAACTTGAACCAGATTCTCTGCTCTCTCGCTGTACCAGATCTTCTGCTCTCTCGCTGAACCAGACCCTCTGTTCACTTGCTCGTTCAACACAGCATCAAACTGAATAATTTATTAGCAGTTTAAAGAGATAGGAGCCCTTTTTGTTTAATTCTTCAGAATGGATTGAGTCAACTGAGGTGAGGGGACTGGAGCAATTCCACTTATAAAATTTACTGCCATGCTTGCGTAGAAGCATTTAGGGCTCTTAATATAACCCGTCATTCTTTCGTCCATTAATGGGTCAAGAAATGGAAAATAGTACAACCTTCCCATCTCAAGCACTTTTCCATCACAAGAAAATTGATGGGATCCAATTCCCAGCTCAAAATCTGGAAAGATTGCATTTCATCTTTACTTTTAGTCACATTTCCTTCATTCTTGAAATGCCCACATACAGAATTGACTCGAGGAAAGAAGAGTAGAGATGAAAATCCTGGTGCCATTTCAACAGTATCAGTTGCAGGCATGTTTGGTTGATCTAGCCCACCTATTTGCAGCATGCCCAAATCTCTAATTTTGTGGTGCAAGGTTAGGACCCATTTGGATGGGCAAACGGAGGTGGATCATAATGGTCCATTTCACCCATAATTATTGAGATTTTCCATCAAAGAATCATAGGAAGAAATTAGGGGCGAGATTCTCCCAAAACGGGAGAAATCGTAAAGCTGCCGTAAAACCCGCCCGGGTTTTACGGCAGCGCGCCCCTTCCCGACCGGGGACCGATTCTGGTCCCCGGTCGGGGCTAGCAGCCCGACGCCGTAGGCTCCGGCAAGACGGGCTTAACGAAAATCGTTAAGCCCGCTTGCCGGAGTTAGCGCCGGCTGACGCGTCATATGACGTCAGCCGCGCATGCGCAGTTTGGACGACTCCAACCCGCGCATGCGCGGGTGACGTCATCGCGTTTTTGCGCGAAACCCGCGCATGCGCGGGCCGGGTTGCCCCTCAGCCGCCCCGCGAATGGATACTGCGGGGCGGCGGAAGGACAAGTAGTGCGCGGGCATCGGGCCCGCTATCGGTGCCCACCGATCGCGGGCCCATGGCACCCTCCAATCGGTGCCATGGTTATTAATAGCGAGTTTGTGACGCCGTTTTACGAACGGCAAGACCAGGTGTGTTTGCCGTTCGTAAAAACGGCGGAAAGGGCTGGGACTTCGGCCCATCTAACAGCTGAGAATCGCTGCCGGCCGTAAAAAAACGGCGGCAGCGATTCGGGTCGGGACTTCGGCGGGGTGGTGGGAGAATAGCGGGAGGGCGGCAAAAATGTCGGGAAGGCCCTCCCGCTATTCTCCCACCCGTCGTGGGGGGCGGAGAATTTCGCCCCAGGAGTGCAATCCTGGTCAGTTTTGTGTCTTCTAAAACCAAGCTTTTATGTAAGCTTTATGGAGCTGCTTTTATGTAGCTTCTTCAATATAGAAAAAGATGCCAAGGCACTTTACAGACCTAATGAGACAAAATTATTACTGAACCAAAGAAGGATGGGTGATTAGAAAGTTGATCAAAAAAGTGGGGTTTAAAGCATGGTCTTGAAGGAGGAAAGAGGAGTGGAGAGGTGTAGAGCGCTTAGTGCCTCAGCATTAGAAGGCAAGGCCGCCAGTGGAAGGGAGAAGGAACCTTCCTAAGAGAGTGCTTTTTAAAAATAAATTTAGAGTACCCAATACTTTTTCCCCCAATTAACGGCCAATTGAGCGTGGCCAATCCACCTACCCTGCGCATCTTTGAGTTGTGGAGGCGAGACCCACACAGACACGGGGAGAATGTGCAAACTGCACACGGACAGTGACCTGGGGCTGGGATTGAACCCGGATCTTCAGCGCCGTGAGGCAGCAGTGCTAACCACTGCTTCACCGTGCAGCCCCGATTCTTAAGAGAGTACATGTAAGAAAATGTAACATTCTCAGAGCATGCCATGGCGAGAGTAGGTGACAAAGAGATAAGGAGGGATAAGGTCTTGGAAGGGATTTTAATGCAAGGATTAAAATTTTAAGATTGAGATGCAAGGTGACCAGGAGGTAATGTGGGTGGCAAGCACAGGGGAGCGGAACTTGGTGTGGGATAAGAAAGAAAGGTCTCAGCACCCACTCAACAGGCCATTGCATCCCATCAGACCACAATTGTTACCCTTAGCCTGAGCTCCACAGGTCCATCAGAAGTTCCCACATTTTCCCAACAGGCTCAATGATCCCAGCAGCCACAGACTGCACTGTCTTCCCACGCACACACTGAGTTATCCAGTCATACCCCTGTCTCCCCATGCACTGTGTTATCCCCCCAGATCCGCCTTCCCATGCACTGCATTATACCCCCGAGACCCCTCTCTCCATGCACTGTATTATCCGTCCAGACCCATCTCCCCATGCACCCCATTATCTGCTCAGACCCCTCACCCCATACATTGCATTATCCACATGGACCCGCCTCCCCACGCACTGCGCTGTCTGCCCAGACCTGTCTTCCCATGCACTGAGTTATCCGCCCAGATCCCCGTCTCCCCAAACACTGTATTATCTGCCAAGACCCGTCTCCCCATTCACTGCGCCATCCGCTCAGACCCGTCTCCCCACGCACAGCGTTGTCTGCCCAGACACCAACACCCTCCACGCACTGCACTGTCCGTCCACACAACCCCCAGTCTCTCCATACATTGCCCGTCCAGACCGCCCCAGAACCCACCCCCCTCAATGCATTGCACTGTCTATCCAGACCCTTCGTCTCTCTGGACACTGCATTGAAGACCCAGACCTCATCTCCCCAATCACCACACTGTCCACCCAGACCTCTCCCAAGCACTACACTTCATCCAGATCCCCCCCCCATCTCCCCAAGCACTGCACTGTCCACCCAGAACCCTGTCTCCCTATGCACTGCACTGCCTACACAGGCACCATCTCCCCATGTACGGCGTAGTTCACCCAGATGCCTTCGTCCCAAAGCAGTGTATTGTCCGCCCAGATGCCATCTTTTCATGCACTTAATTAGCTGCCAAAACACTGTTTCCCCACCCACTGCGTTGTCTCCCCATTCACTTTGCTCTCTGGCTAGTCAATATCTTACCACACAAAGCAATGTTAAGCCGAACACTTTGCTGTCACCCATGGTTCTGCTTCACACAATGCTCCATATCACCTTAGAACATAGAACATTACAGCGCAGTACGGGCCCTTCGGCCCTCGATGTTGCGCCGACCTGTGAAACCATCTGAAGCCTATCTGGCCTAAACTATTCCATTTTCAACCATATGTCTATCCAGTGACCACTTAAATGCCCTTAAAGTTGGCGAGTCTACTACTGTTGCAGGCAGGGCGTTCCACACCCCTACTACTCTCCGAGTAAAGAAACTGCCTCTGATATCTGTCCTAAATCTACCACCCCTCAATTTAAAGCTATGTCCTCTCGTGTTGGTCATCACCATCCGAGGAAAGAGACTCTCACTGTCCACCCTATCTAACCCTCTGACTATCTTATATGTCTCTATTAAGTCACCTCTCAGCCTTCTCCTCTCTAACAAAAACAACCTCAAGTCCCTGAGCCTTTCCTCGTAAGACCTTCCCTCCATACCAGGCAACATCCTAGTAAATCTTCTCTGAACCCTTTCCAAAGCTTCCACATCCTTCCTATAATGTGGTGACCAGAACTGCACGCGGTACTCCAGGTGCGGCCGCACCAGAGTTTTGTACAGCTGCAGCATGACCTTGTGGCTCCGAAACTCAATCCCCCTACTGATAAAGGCTAGCACACCATATGCCTTCTTAACAGCCCTATTAACCTGGGTGGCAACTTTCAGGGATTTATGTACCTGGATGCCGAGATCTCTGTTCATCTACACTACCAAGAATCTTGCCATTAGCCCAGTACTCTGCATTCCTGTTACTCCTTCCAAAGTGAACCACCTCACACTTTTCTGCATTAAACTCCATCTGCCACCTCTCAGCCCAGCTCTGCAGCTTATCTATGTCCCTCTGTATCCTATAACATCCTTCAGCATTATCCACAACTCCACTGACCTTCGTGTCATCTGCAAATTTACTAACCCATCCTTCTACACCCTCTTCCAGGTCATTTATAAAAATGACAAACAGCAGTGGCCCCAAAACAGATCCTTGCGGTACACCACTAGTAACTGAACTCCAGGATGAACATTTGCCATCAACCACCACCCTCTGTCTTCTTTCAGCTAGCCAATTACTGATCCAAACCGCTAAATCACCTTCAATCCCATACTTCCTTATTTTCTGCAATAGCCTACCGTAGGGAACCTTATCAAACGCCTTACTGAAATCCATATACACATCAACCGCTTTACCCTCATCCACCTGTTTGGTCACCTTCTCAAAAAACTCAATAAGGTTTGTGAGGCATGACCTACCCTTCACAAAACCGTGTTGACTATCGCTAATCAACTTGTTCTTTTCAAGATGATTATAAACCCTATCTCTTATAACCTTTTCCAACATTTTAACCACAACCGAAGTAAGGCTCACAGGTCTATAATTACCAGGGTTGTCTCTACTTCCCTTCTTGAACAAGGGGACAACATTTGCTATCCGCCAGTCTTCCGGCACTATTCCTGTCGGCAAAGACGACATAAAGATCAAGAACAAAGGCTCTGCAATCTCCTCCCTGGCTTCCCAGAGAATCCTAGGATAAATCCCATCTGGCCCAGGGGACTTATCTATTTTGACATTTTCCAAAATTGCTAACACCTCCTCCTTGTGAACCTCAATTCCATCTAGCCTGGTCGACTGAACCTGAGTATTCTCCTCGACAACATTGTCTTTCTCCAGTGTAAACACTGACGAAAAATATCCATTTAACGCTTCCCCTATCTCCTCTGATTCCACACACAACTTTCCACTACTATCCTTGATTGGCCCTAATCTTACTCTAGTCATTCTTTTGTTCCTGATATACCTATAGAAAGCCTTAGGGTTTTCCTTGATCCTATCCGCCAACGACTTTTCGTGTCCTCTCCTCGCTCTTCTTAACTCTCCCTTTAGGTCCTTTCTGGCTAACTTGTAACTCTCAAGTGCCCTAACTGAGCCTTCATGTCTCATCCTAACATAAGCCGCCTTCTTCCTCTTGACAAGTGCTTCAACTTCCTTAGTAAACCATGGTTCCCTTGCTCGACAACTTCCTCCCTGCCTGACAGGTACATACTTATCAAGGACACGCAGTAGCTGTTCCTTAAAAAAGCTCCACATTTTGATTGTACCCATCCCCTGCAGTTTCCTTCCCCATCCTATACATCCTAAATCTTGCCGAATAGCATCATAATTGCCTTTCCCCCAGCTATAATTCTTGCCTTGCGGTATATACCTATCCCTGCCCATTGCTAAAGTAAACATTAAAAAAAAAAAAAATTTAGAGTACCCAATTAATTTTTTCCAATTAACTGGCAATTTAGCGTGTTCAATCCACCTACCTTGCACATCTTTGGGTTGTGGGGGCGAAACCCACGCAAACACGGGGAGAATGTGCAAACTCCACACGGACAGTGACCCAGAGCCGGGATCGAACCTGGGACCTCAGTGCCGTGACACTGCAGTGCTAACCTACTGAGCCACCGTGCTGCCCTGCTAAAGTAAACATAACCGAATTGTGATCACTATCACCAAAGTGCTCACCCACATCTAAATCTAACACCTGGCTGGTTCATTACCCAGTACCAAATCCAATGTGGCCTCGCCCCTTGTTGGCCTGTCTACATACTGTGTCAGAAAACCCTCCTGCACACACTGCACAAAAACTGACCCATCTATAGTACTCGAACTATAGTATTTCCAGTCAATATTTGGAAAGTTAAAGTCCCCCATAACAACTACCCTGTTACTCTCGCTCCTGTCGAGAATTATCTTTGCAATCCTTTCCTCTACATCTCTGGAACTATTCGGAGGTTTATAGATAACTCCCAACAGGGTGACCTCTCCTCTCCTGTTCCTAACCTCGGCCCATACTACCTCAGTAGACAAGTCCTCAAACGTCCTTTCTACCGCCGTAATACTTTCCTTGATTAACAATGCCACACCCCCCCCTCTTTTACCACCTTCTCTGTTCTTACAGAAACATCTAAATCCTGGAACCTGCAACAACCGTTCCTGTCCCTGCTCTACCCATGTCTCCGAAATCGCCACAACATCAAGATCCCAGGTACCAACCCATGCTGCAAGCTCAACCACCTTATACCGGATGCTCCTGGCGTTGAAGTAGACACACTTCAAACCAGCGTCTTACTTGCCGGTGCCCTCTTTCGAACTTTTAACCCTATCCCTGACCTCACTACTCTCAACATCCTGTACACTGGGACTACAATTTAGGTTCCCATCCCCCTGCTGTTAGGGATTAGACCTGGACTGTGATGACCCATAAATGCAGTGGTTTGCAATCAAACTTTTGTTACTGCCAGTGAGTGCAACATTTACTGAAAAAGTGTACAAGCTATAGACTCTGCTGATCTCCAGGTCAGTTGTAGTTTTGCAAAGCAAAAAGGATTTTATTTGTTCAGGAAGTAAGGAAGAGGGAGCTTCTTTGTACAGGTCAGGATGCATTAGGAGTCCCTATGACATGAGGCAAACCAGTGAGAGAATCAAGTCTGTTTTTACTGAAAAGTTGCTATGTAAGCACTGGGCCCATAAGGTTGCTGGCTAGGTTCCCACATAGGAAATGTAAAAGAGATTGTTTGACAGTAATGCCTTCTTCTGATACTAGTTTATGTAAAAATTGGTTTATTCTTTCCGTGTTTGCGTGGGTCACCCCCACAACCCAAAGATGTGCAGGGTAGGCGGATTGGCTACACTAAAATTGCCCCTTAATTGGGAAAATAAAATTGGGCACTTCAAATTTATTTTAAAAAAAACTAGTTTACATAAAAAAATCTACTAACATCAATTCTTTTCCACTGTGATAATGCACGCAGCTTTTGAAACTGATCACATAACTCAGTAACCATGTATAATAATAAAAAGTGTGTGGTCCCCTTAAAATTTTCTGCACAGACTTGTGCCACATCTTTCAGGCTGCAGTGAGGCAGCACAACTTAGCAGGAACATTGATAACAATCCAGTGATTGTTATCCTAGTAACCAAAAAGGTTTGGAGGGGTTACTGGGTTACGGGGATAGAGTGGAAAGAGGGCTTAAGTGGGTCGGTGCAGACTCGATGGGCCGAATGGCCTTCTTCTGCACTGTAT
The DNA here is from genome assembly GCF_902713615.1 of Scyliorhinus canicula. Classification (NCBI taxonomy): domain Eukaryota; kingdom Metazoa; phylum Chordata; class Chondrichthyes; order Carcharhiniformes; family Scyliorhinidae; genus Scyliorhinus; species Scyliorhinus canicula. The sequence continues at coordinate 91,445,940 of NC_052147.1, forward strand.
ATTCTATGTATACCTCTTCATTCACCTTAGGAAGGAGCAGTGCTCCGAAAGCTAGTGTTTGAAACAAACATGTTGGACTTTAACCTGGTGTTGTAAGACTTCTTACTGTGCTCACCCCAGTCCAACGCCGGCATCTTCACATCATGGCTTCTCAAGGTATTTCAGAGTCTCCTCTTGACCAGATTCTCTCCACAGTTGTAGCCCAATTTCCCCAAGGATCAAGCAGTTGCAGGCTTGATAGATGTTTTGTTTCAATCTTTCCAATTAAGGGGCAATTTAACATGGCCAATCCACCTACCCTCACATCTTTTGGGTTGTGGGGGTGAGACTCATGCAGACACAGGGAGAATGTGCAAAAACCACACGGACAGTGAGCCAGGGCCGGGATTGAATCTGGGTCCTCGGCGCCGAGAGGCAGCAGTGGTGATCAGTGTGCCACCATACCGCCCTCTGATAGATGTTTTAACCAAGTACTCACACTTATGATTCACACGGAGACTGGCTAACAACACATGGACAGGTGTACAAATCGATCTTTCCTCAGCTTATGACAGTGTAGAAAAATGGTCTGCTGTTGAAAACTGCTAGATTTTTCCAGTGGCTTCAATGCTAGTCCCTTCTTCAACGCTTAGCGATCGATGATACAGGATTTCACTTGGGACACCAAATAAGTTCCACAAGGACCCATAGAGATGGAGTTTCCAAAAGCTTTGCTTTAGTTCTAATCAATGTGAACGACATTCCACCCACCACCTACTCTAAGTGAAGTGGTCTCCTCGGCACAAGCTAATGCTTGAAGTCCATTCAATGCTCTCACTCTGTAGGTGGATGTAACTATTAAGATTTGTTCATTTTAAACCTGTGTCCTCGAGCTCTATGCTCACTGTGCAAGTAAAATGGCCTGTTTTCCCCAAATCATTTGTGTTAATCAGTGAATCAGTAGTTCACATATCTAGACTTCGATTCCCCAGTTGGTAGAACACAGCTAAGTTCAGAGTTTCTCCAGGCAACATGGGGCGACAAATACCAAGTTCAACCTCATTATGCTTCTTAATGGTCATGATTGGGGTCAGAGAACTGAAGGTTCGAAACTGTTGCTAACTTGTCTTAATTCCTGTGGAAGAGTCCAAACAGTTGTTTGTTCATTTGATTTATTTCCGGGTGATCCTATTTGTTGACTTGTGCTGAATCTTGCCTCCACTTGGTCTTCAGTAGACAGGTTAAAGCCTTAGTCTTGGTACAATGGTATCACTCAAACGAGTCAGAAAGTTCTGGGTTGAAGATGCACTTCAGAGACTTGAGCACATAATCCAGAGTGATAAGAAGAGTGCTACCTGATGTTTGTCAGTTGAGATATTTAACATCAAAGCCTCACCTGCCCTCTCAAGCAGGTGTAAAAGATCCCACAGCAATATTCCTTACATGAATTATATAAATTTGCCTTGGTATCCTAGCCAAAATTCAGCATCACAAACAGATCACTGTTTCATTGCTGTGGGATAATGATGCAAGAGACTGGATGCTGTGTTTTTAACATTATAATTCTATAATTCAAAAGTACTTCATTGACTGTAAAGCACTTTGAACATGGCTGAAGCTGTGAAAGATGCTGCATTTCATTGCTACCTGTACATATCTATCCGCACGGTTTTGACCTGAAGGTGCCAGGACAGAGCAAACCTTGATTATCTTACTGTCTGACTGTAGCTGGTTCTTCTTGCTGTGCCTTGGCATAAAGATCAGTCTCTGCATCATAGCCAGACTATAAATTTCTGCCTGGTGTGGTCAGCACAAGGTAGGCCTGTCTGTTTGTCTGCAGACACGTGAATGGCTTCTGTGTTTCCTACATGAAAACTGTGACATCAAAATGGGTATAAAGCACTTTTGGACTTCCTTTTTTTTGGAAATAATATTTATTGAAAAATTGACCAAGATACCTATCTTTGAGCCAGGAAGTCCAGAAAAGGCTGCCATCGTTTATAGAACCCTTGTATTGATCCTCTCAGGGCAAATTTGACCCTTTCCAATTTTATAAATCCCGCCATGTCACTGATCCAGGTCTCCACACTTGGGGCCTCGCATCCTTCCACTGTAGCAGGATCCTTCGTCGGGCTACTAGGGACGCAAAGGCCAGGACACCGGCCTCTTTCGCCTCCTGCACTCCCGGCTCTACCGCAACTCCAAAAATCGTGAGACCCCACCCTGGTTTGACCCTGGATCCAACCACCCTCGACACCGTCCCCGCCACCCCGTTCCAGAATTCTTCCAGTGCTGGGCATGCCCAGAACATATGGGCGTGATTCGCTGGACTCCCCGAACATCTGGTGCACCTGTCCTCACCCCCAAAGAAACTACTCATCCTAGTCCCGGACATGTGGGCCCGGTGCAGCACCTTAAATTGGATGAGACTAAGCCTCGCACATGAGGAGGAAGAGTTGACTCTCTCCAAGACATCCGCCCAAGTCCCGTCCTCTATCTGCTCCCCGAGTTCCTCCTCCCATTTAGCCTTCAGCTCCTCCACTGACGACTCCTCCACCTCCTGCATTACCTTATAGATGTCAGACACCTTCCCCACTCCGACCCACACCCCCGAAAGCACTCTGTCCATCGTCTCCCGCGAGGGCAGCAAAGGGAATCCCTCTACCTGTCGCCTAGCAAACGCCTTTACCTGCAAGTATCTGAACATGTTCCCTTGCGGAAGCCCAAATTTATCTTCCAGTTCCCCCAGGCCCGCAAACCTCCCGCCAATAAACAGGTCCCTCAATTTACTGATGCCCGCCCTTTGCCACCCCCTAAATCCCCCATCCTTGTTCCCCGGGATGAACCGATGATTGCCACCCAGTGGAGTCTCCATCGAGCCCCCTGTTTCCCCCCCGATGCCGTCTCCACTGTCCCCAGATTCTTAGGGTCGCCGCCACCACCGGGCTCGTGGTAAACCTCTTAGGGGAGAGTGGCAACGGCGCCGTTCTCATGGCACCCAGGCTCGTACCTCTACATGACGCCATCTCCATTCTTTTCCACGCTGCCCCTCCCCCCTCCATCACCCATTTACGCACCATTGACACATTGGCCGCCCAATAGTACCCCAGAAGGTTGGGCAGCGCCAGCCCGCCTCTATCCCTCCCTCGCTCCAGGAACACCCTCTTCACGCTCAGAGTCCCATGTGCCCACACAAAGCTCAAAATACTGCTAGTCCCTCTCCTAAAGAAGGCCCTGGGGATAAAGATGGGCAGGCACTGAAAGAAGAACAAGAACCTCGGAAGCACCGTCATTTTGACGGACTGTACCCTCCCCGCCAACGACAATGGAAGCATGTCCCACCTTTTGAACTCCTCCTCCATCTGATCTACAAGTCTGGTGAAATTATGTTTGTGAAGAGTCCCCCAGTCCCTGGCCACCTGCACCCCCAGGTACCTAAAGCTCTCCCCTGCCCGCCTAAGCGGGAGCCTACCAATTCCTTCCTCCTGGTCTCCAGGGAGCACCACAAACACCCCACTCTTGCCTAAATTTAGTTTATAACCTGAAAAGGTCCCAAACTCAGCTAGCAGCTCCATCACCCCCCGGCATCCCTCCCACCGGGCCCGCCACATACAGTAACAGGTCATCGGCATACAACGACACCCTGTGTTCCTCCCCACCTCGCACCAAACCTCTCCACCTCTCTGAATCCCTCAACGCCATCGCCAGTGGCTCGATTTCCAGTGCAAATACAAGGGGGACAGGGGGCAACCCTGCCTGGTCCCTCGGTAAAGCCGGAAGTACTCCGACCTCCTCCCATTCGTGGCCACGCACGCCATTGGGGCCTCATATAGCAGCCTTACCCATCTAATGATCTTCACCAAATCCAAACCTCCCCAACACCTCCCATAGGTACCCCCACTCCACTCTATCGAAGGCCTTCTCCGCATCCAGCGCCACCACTATCTCTGCCTCCCCCTCAATCGCCGGCATCATGAGGACATTCAACAATCTCCGCACATTCGTGTTCAGCTGCCTTCCCTTCACAAAACCTGTCTGGTCCTCGTGCACAACCCCTGGCACACAGTCCTCTATCCTGGTGGCCAGGATTTTTGCCAGCACCTTAGCATCCACGTTGAGGAGAGATATGGGCCTGTATGAACCACACTGCTGGGGGTCCTTGTCCCTCTTTAAAATTAACGAGATCAGCGCCCGCGACATCGTCGGGGGCAAAGTCCCCCCCTCCCACGCTTCATTGAGTGTCCGCACCAGCAAGGGGCCCACTGGGTCCACAAACTTTTTATAAAATTCCACCGGGAACCCATCCGGCCCCGGTGCCTTCCCTGACTGCATCTGCCCGATCCCCTTAACTAGCTCCTCCAGCTCAATCGGCGCACCCAACCCCTCCACCTGCTCCTCCTGCACCTTCGGGAAAGAAAGCCCGTCGAGGAACCTCTCCATTCCCCTCCTCTCCCCCGTTGGCTCCGACCGGTACAGTTCCCCGTAAAAGTCCTTGAAGACCTCATTCACCTCTACCCCCTTCCGCACCACATTCCCACTCTTGTCTCTCACTCCAGCAATTTCCTTAGCCACATCCCGCTTGCGGAGCTGATGAGCCAGCATCCTACTCGCCTTTTCACCATGTTCGTACACTGCCCCTTGTGCCTTCCTCCACTGTGCCTCCGCCTTTCTAGTGGTCAGCAAATCAAATTTAGCCTGCAGGCTGCGCCTCTCCCCCAACAGTCCCTCCTCTGGTGCCTCTGCATACCTCCTGTCTACCTCCAGCATCTTTCCCACCAGTCTATCCCTCTCACTCCTCTCCCTCCTCTCCCTGTGTGCCGGATGGATATCAGCTCCCCACGAATCACTGCCTTCAGGGCTTCCCAGACCATCCCCCCCTGAACCTTCCCCGTATCATTCACCCTCGAGGTACCCCCGCAATACTTGCCTGGACCCTCCTACACACCTCCTCCTCCGCCAACAACCCCACATCCAACCGCCACAATGGGCGCTGGTCCCGCACCTCCCCCATCTCCAACTCTATCCAATGCGGAGCGTGGTCGGAGATTGCAATGGCCGAATACTCGGCCTCCTCCACTCTCGGAATCAGTCCCCTACTCACCACGAAGAAGTCTATCCGAGAGTAGACCCTATGTACGTGGGAGAAGAAAGAATACTCGCGTGCCCTCGGCCTCACAAACCTCCATGGATTCACCCCACCCATCTGGTCCATAAACCCTCTCAGTACCTTGGCCGCCGCCGGCCTCCTACCCGTCGTAGAGCTGGACCGATCCAGTGAAGGATCCAACACCGTATTGAAGTCCCTCCCCATGATCAGACCTCCCGCCTCCAGATCCGGGACCCGTCCCAACATACGCCTCCTAAAGCCTGCATCGTCCCAATTTGGGGCATACACACTAGCAAGTACCACCTTCTCTCCTTGTAGCCTGCCCCTAACCATAACATACCTACCCCCCTTATCCGCCACCACCTCCGATGCCTCAAACAACACATTTTTCCCCACCAGAATCGCCACTCCCCGGTTCCTCACATCCAACCCCGAGTGGAAAACCTGCCCCACCCATCCCTTCCTCAGGCGGACCTGGTCCGCCACCTTCAGGTGGGTCTCCTGAAGCATTGCCACATCTGCCTTTAGCCCCTTCAGATGAGCAAGTACCCTCGACCGCTTCACCGGCCCATTCAATCCTCTCGCATTCCAGGTGACCAACCGGATCAGAGGGCGTCCCGCCCCCCTCCCCCGTCGACTAGCCATAGCCCGTCGACTGCCCGCCCCAGGCCAGCACCCCCTGCCCGACCCAGTCCCCACAGCGACAACACTTCACCTCTGTCCCCCCAGCCCCCACCAGCTCCTTCCTGACCCTACCAGCAGCAACCCGGTATTCCCCTTTCCCCCCCTCCCTTCCCCCCACAGGCTAGGAACCCTCCCAGCCGCGAACCGTCCTCCATTGTACTTCCGTAGGTCAGCTAACTTCTGCTGACCCCGGAAACTCCCGCCAATAACCCGACCCCTCCCAAAGTGGGATCATCCCCCAATCTATCCCTCCTCCAGGCACCGCTCCAGCGCGGGGAAGAACCAGTTAGAGGCCCCCGCCTCCCCCCGTCATCGTCTCCGCCCCCCCAGCGCGGGAAACCAGAGGAAAGCCCGCGCTTTCGCACTAGCCCCACCACACCCTTCTGACTCAGCTCCCAAATACCAGCCCAACTCCATACCCCCACCCCGACATAGAATACAACAAACCCCCCCAACCCCTCCCCGCAAGATACAAAACTCAAACAATGCCCCACAGCAAAAAAAAAAACATAACAGAACAGCACCCCATAAATAACCATATCAAAATTGCAAAAGTACAAAAAAAAAACAAAAAAATAACACAGCAACAGCAGAACCAGCAATAAAGCATTACAACCGACCCCCGCAACCCCCAACCCCTAGTTCAAGTCCAGTTTCTTCTCCGTCCGCACGAAGGCCCACCGCAGACCTCCTCTGGGGATCGGAATAAAATGCCGGTCCGAATAAGTTACCCCAGGCGCGCGGGCTGCAACATTCCGAACTTTATCTTTTCCTGTAAAGCACCTCTTTCGTCCGATTAAATCCGGACCCGCCCGCTTAGCCACCTCCGCACTCCAATCCTGGTAGATCCGTACTACCCCATTCTCCCAATTGCTGCTCTCACCTTTCTGGCCCAGCGCAGCACACACTCCCGATCACTGAACCGTGGAACCTCACCAGCACTGCACGCGGGGGTTCATTCTCCTTAGGCCTCCTGGCCAGTACTCTGTGTGCTCCCTCCAGCTCCAAGGGCAGATGGAAAGACCCGGCCCCCACTAGCGAGTCAGCATTGTAGCCACGTAGTTGTCATGTCCGACCCCTCCAGCCCCTCCTCAAGGCCCAAGAGGCCGCATGTTTTTCCGCCTCATGCGGTGATCAAGCTCCTCAAAGCGTTCCTGCCACTTCTTGTGGAGTGCCTGGTGCCCCTCCACCTTACTCACGAGGACCACGGCCTCCTCCTCTCGTTCAGTGGCCTGCGTCTGCAACTCCTTGATGGCAGCACCCTGGGTCGTCTGAATCTCCGACACCCTTCTGTTCGTTTCCTGCAGAGAGCTCAGTACCTCAGCCTTGAAGTCTGTAAAACAGCGCAGGAGAGCAGCTTGTTGCTCCAGCGCCCACTGCTTCCACTCCCTCCAAGGGGCTGTTTAGCACAGGGCTAAATTGCTGGCTTTGAAAGCAGACCAAGCAGGCCAGCAGCACGGTTCGATTCCCGTAACAGCCTCCCCGAACAGGCGCCGGAATGTGGCGACTAGGGGCTTTTCACAGTAACTTCATTGAAGCCTACTCGTGACAATAAGCGATTTTCATTTCATTTCATTTCATTTCCTCTGGAGCTCCGCCGGCTGCCATCTTGGATTCCTTCCCCCGTTTTTTCTGGGGAGCTGCTGCCGTTTTTTCCCCCTTTCCACTCCGAGTTCGAGTCATGGACTGCGGGGAAAGTCGATCAGCACACCGTCTCCCACCGGGAGACGTCGAAAAATTTCCGTTTTGGGCTCTAAAAAGAGCTGAAAAGTCCGTTTAAAATGGGAGCTCCCAAATGTGTGGCTTCCTACGTCATCGCCGCCACCGGAAGTCCACTTTTGGACTTCCTTAAGTTACAAAAGGCCACTCTACGAATGCAAGTTTTTCTTTCCTTTGTCACCCTTTTGGCTATAATGACATTTGTTTCTGCTTCGCTTATCCGGTCCCCTTCAGCTCCTCTTCAAAATGCAGCAACTCTTGCTCAGGCACAATTCCATGAGAACCAGTTCTCTGAATTCTGCTCATTAATGGACAATCACTAGATCTAAGCCAACATGGCTGTAAGTAAGAGTAGAGGAGAGGAGCTTCACTGAAAGTATTATTACATGTCCAAGACATTGGATTGGGCCTGGGATTGTTACACACAAGAGCTAATGGAATTGAATCATTAAGTGTACAACCTACCGAGTACCTCTTACTCCTTATAGAGGAATCCTCAGTGTGCAAATTAAAGTGTGAACTGGTTTAAACCATAATTAATGCTAGAAATAATGATTGAAGTTATGAACAGACATGCCAAGCTCAGAAATGGAACCATTCCAATTAAATCGTTCCAAGCATGCTGCCTGAAGTAAAATGAACTGTTGGATACTTGTGACGAAGTGCGCGAGGTGCACACAGGGCTAAAGATCTCTCTAATGGAAGAGATAGAGGGCAATCATTTGAAAGCAGATGCTGAGCCAAGGTTGCCAGGCAGCAGGCTTTCTAAATGAGCTTGTTCAATCTTTTCGACTGATGACTGCAGTTTGGTTTAGATCTAATCTCAGGAAGTGCTAATTGCTGACCTGGCCCAACACTCACAGGTGTGCCACTGGGAACAACTGTGGGCTCAGGATCTTTCCATGAATTGACAACTCCTGCTCCATTACAGTGTACAGACACTTCCTGTTAGTGCAGCAACTTCCCTGCCAAGGCAGTGGTGGGAGAGTGGAGCTGGAAGAGAGCCCAGTGTACAACAGGAACTGCAAAAAAATTGTGCATGGTGCAGTTTTGATCAGACATGGTGATGTAAATTGAGTAATCCACTCATGTATCCAGGGGTCTCAGAAATTACTGTGTATGCTTGAAAATGTAATAACAAGTCATGAGGGGCAAACTGCCTACAGATAATTCTTGTGTGTAGAGAGGAGAATGGCAGAACCATTATTAGTAGCTTCAACAGAAACAGAGCACTTAAGTGACTTCTTTACAAGTGAACATAGTGCTGTATAATTTGTTTTATTCGTTCATGGGATGTGGGCATCGCTGGCTGGGCCAGCATTAATTGCCATCCTTTAGGGCATTTAAGAGTCAACCAAATTGCTGAGGGTCTGGAGTCACATGTAGGCCTGACTAGGTAAGGATAACAGATTTCCTTCCCTAAAGGACATTCGTGAACCAGATGGGTTTCATGGTCATCTTTAGACTTTTAATTCCAGATATTTTTATTGAATTCTAATTTCACTATCTACCATGGCAGGGTTTGAACCCAGGTCCCCAGAGCATGACACTGGGTCTCTGGATTACTAGTCCAGCAACAATACCACTGCACCACTGCTTCCCTAAATGTGTCAAGTGATGCCAATTTCTCATTTTAACTCGAGCTTCAATGTGCCTCATTCAACACATCGTTGGTAGCCTATGTTTAGAAATAAACAGAATTATTTGCACAAATCTCAATGTGATAATCCAGTGTCATTAAGTATGCAAGTATGTAATCTGATGGAACAGTAAGGGTTAACAGACAGCAGTTATTCATAAAAGCCTGCAAGAGGCAGGAAGAAGATACAGTATTCAGGTAAAAGACAGCAGCAGATCTTTCGTTGCAGTCATCAAATACAAATTTAGGAATAAATTTAGTGTTTTGATTGAGAGAAAAGTCTGCTCACAGTATGGTGCAAGTGTTGCTATATGCATGGTGGAACTATCAGCTGCACAACCATGTGAATCAGTATTGTGATAAGATATTTTGTGCATAGATATTTTACAGACACTGGAATCAGGCCAAATCTTTAAAAAAAAGTCTGGGTTTGTGCCATTGTTTGTTTCTCTGCTGCTGAAATTAAGTGTTAATCTGACTTCACCTACTCCCAGTAACATGAATGATGGCACCAGCCAGACACCAAGCCATACACAAGAGCTCAAGATCCAGTCTCACTGATCTCAGTTAGGGATGGAGCAGGGAAAGATCAAATTCAAAACATTTAAGTGTCAAACCCCAGCTTCACTGATTAAGCCATCAAAAGATGGAGATACAAGACACAAGTCATTATGTTCCACAAACCAATCGCTGGAGTTAGCAAGTTCCCTTCACAGGTCAGTAGCTTCCACCTGCACAACCTTGATTTATAAATTATGAAGATTTCAAATGCACACCAAGGTGTACAAGGTATATTTCTAATTATATGATGCAAGTTGAGACCTCACAGGTTTGCACCTGCCTGGCTTACAGCATTGATATACAGAAGCTGCAATGGGTTCATGTCAAGTATTCAAACTGACTTTCGGACAGCTTCTGATCAAAGAGATGGTTTGTAATAATAAGTTATGTGTGGTTTTCATTTGTGATAAAAAGCCGAGACAGGATGGCACTCTTGTATTCATGCTATTACATGCTTGGTGCGCGAGGTTCAGCTTGGGTCAAAGCATCTTGATGCAGAAATAGATTGTTAGATCTGATCTGGATTAACTGAAGCAACACAATCTATCCCAATGTTATCGCAGGTTTATCACACTGTGTTTATACAGCACCCTTGGTGTATTTTGCCATTACTTGGGTGAGTTCCCAGAACTGACCCCAATGCAAGCCCTCAGCAGGACCTCTCGAATCCAAACTTAAGCCAGTATAAAATAAAAACCAAACTTTTCAGAAATTATACTGAGTTTGCTTGTTGCATTGAGTGCCTCGGGTTTTTACACAAAATTGAACACTTGCTGGACAGTCATTTCTCCAATATTACAAAATTATAGAGGGTGCGATCTACCGGCTGTGTTGCACCTAAAAGGGAGCACGGCACAGCCGGTACCTACAGGAAGAAGCCTCCCGCGGGCTTCCCAACCGCCAGTTCCACTCACAGGAGGCGTTGTGATCAGAATTGTGGGCGGGACGAAGCCTTGTGCACCTAATGAAAGCAATGAATGAAAATGAAAACAGGTTTCAAACCAACATAGACTTGATACCTGGGATCTATCGAGCTCACTGCGTCTACTGGCCTCCCTAGGGAGACTCCAGCTGGGCTCTGTTCAATACTGGTCCACACAAATGTGGAGCAGGCAGAACAGCACCCGGGGATCTCCCAGACTATCAGAGGCCCTTGGGTGGTCAGGGATAGGGCAGGGTGTCCCCTTGGCCCTTTCCCTGGACCATGGGCACATTGGCACTGCCAGGCTGGCACCTTGACACTGCCATCCTGGCACTGTTGAGTTGGCATGAGCACTTGGCCAAACCAGGGCTCGAGATGGGCCTGTGCGCATGAAAGGAGGGAGGGGCATGAAGGGCCAGCGAATGCAGGGTGGGTTTGAATGGGCCTCTGGAATGTTGGGGGGGGGTGGGGGGGGGGGGGGGCGTGAGAAGGCCTGAAAAGGGGGGCCCTCAGTGACCCCATAGCGGACTGCCATTACTGGGGGGGGGAGCTAATTGCTATGTGTGTGGGGGCTGTATATTTCAATGGTAATTGGAGGGGGGGGGGTGGGGAGGGGGGAACCACTAGCCCACTTAGAGATTGGGGCAGCCTTTCAAAATGGTGGCCTTATGTCCGGAGGAACCGGTCTGGTCAGTGAATTCAGCTACCCAGTGATTAAAATAATTCAAAGTGTAGGCTAGCCTGGAGAGAAACTCCCGAGGGCCCAAAATAGTGACTAAGTGTGGTTAGATAGCAGTGTGGAACTACGGACAGAGCCAGGGAGAAAACGCCTAGCAAAACCCACCACAAATAACACTTAGAAAACCGTTCCGTTAGATTGCGCCCTTAGTTTTTGAAATTCACCACTGTGTATGTTCATAGGCAGATAATAGAGTTCACCTCATTATTGAGAAATAGGGGATTACTGCCAATCTCTGCATACAAATATGCTGCCCATAGCAAAGGATGAGTATTGGCAGACTATTCGCTTGCTGTTATCCATAGGGAATCAGAAGATTCACAACTGAATGAAGGGGAATAGGAGAGAGAAAAAGTGAGAGGATGATTGAGAATAGACTGATGGATGGTAATTGGACAAATTGGATTTGTCCTGCTTTTTGTGGGCAGGTGCCAGTGTTGACACTGTACAGGAACAGCTTGGCTATGGGTGAGTCTAGTTCCGGATCACGTTTCTAATATTATTACCAGGGATAGGGATTAGTTTAGAATATTTTGATTGAGATTAGGGGAGAGCATGAAGCAGTGGGGTTAGTTTAGAATTGACACAGGGCAAGGGGAAGACAATGGAGTCATAGACATAGTTCAAGATTGGTTTATGGGGATTAGTTTGGGATGTGTATAGGGCTAATGGGAGACAGCATTGATTTGTCACCCAAGAGCAAATTCAATGTAGATGGATAGGTGGCCCATCCAGAAGAGTAATTACCCACCAGCACAACCTCAAGCAGAGTATATCATCAAATCAAGTTATTCAGTAAACTCACTAGCCAACACATGTTTGTGTTATCGGTAATAAATGTTCAGACAGAAAGCCATCTGCCCTTGCAATTGAGATACAAACATGGACATTGGCTTTTATTTTTAAAAAACTGAACATACAGATGTGATCTAACTTCCATTTATAAAGAGATTTTAAACTAAAAATACATGCCAATACGAAGGAGAAAACGGAAACTATAAAATGGATCAAGTCTAAAAACGTAAAATGTTGGAACTACAAAGCTGATCTGTCATCAGCTGAGAGAAAGCCCGCTGACTCTCAACACTGATGGACGGCAGAGTATACTGCCCACATTTTCTATTGCCAATCTACCAGCCCATATTTAGTTTCTTTTAAAGTTGGCCTTCCAGTAGAAAAGGATAGGTCAGGACTTGTTCTGATATCATCAACTCAGTTGAAAGCAGGTAATTTGTGCTAGCAAGGAGATGCACAATGTCAATTAGCAGGAGTCACTAATTAAATGCTAAACAGTAGAAGCAAGGTATGGTTACAGACACAAGAACGGATAAGTGAGCACACACCACCTCCCTCAGGGTAGCGAAAAATGACATGTTTTCAAAAAGAAAGAATAATTCAATGATAATAAAAACTGCGGTAAAAGCAAAATACTGCGGATGCTGGAATCTGAACCGAAAAGAGAAAATGCTGGAAATTTCAGCAAGTCTGGCAGCATCTGCAGGGAGAGAAAGAGCTAACGTTTTCGAGTCCGATTACTCTTTGTCAAAGCTAACAGACAGAGAAAGTGGGAAATATTTATACTGTGGAGTGTGAATGAAAGATGAGTCATAGCACAGAAACCCAGGGAAACCGGGTGCTAATGGTCACAGAAACCAAGGGGAAAGAGTGGGCTAATGGCAGTCCCCAGAGAGAACAAAAGATGTGAAAGGTCAAACAGCAGGGAAACTAACATCAGTGGATGAACTGTAGGTGTGGGGGGAGGGGAAGGGGGAAGCAAAGAGGAGAAAGGTGAAGGAAAGGTGAATAAGATTGGCGGGGGGAATTAAATATATATTAAGAAAGAAAGAAATGGTAAAAGACAGTTAAAATGAAATGAAAACAAATGGGTCGAGTTGGGGCTGATCATCTGAAATTGTTGAATTCGATGTTGAGACCGGCAGGCTGTAGCGTGCCTAACCGGAAGATGAGATGTTGTTCCTTCAGTGTGCGTTACGCTTCACTGGAACATTGCAGCAGGCCAAGAACAGACATGTGGGCATGGGAGCAGGGTCTTTTGTTAAAATGGCAAGCAACAGGAAGGTCAGGGTCCTGAATGTGCACAAATCGCGTTTGGTCTCTCCAATATAGAGGAGACCACATTGGGAGCAGCGAATGCAGCAGACCAAAGTGGAAGAGATGCAAGTCAAACACTGCTTAACCTGGAATGAGTGTTTTGGGCCTAGAATGTTAAGCATGGAAGAGGTAAAGGGGCAGGTGTTGCACCTTCTACGATTGCATGGGAAGGAGTCATGGGTGATGGGAGAGGTGCTGGGTATGGTGGAGCAGTGGACTAGATTGTCTCGGAGGGAACAGTCCCTGTGGAATGCTGACAGAGGGAGTGAAGGGAAGATGTGTTTGGTGGTGGCATCACACTGGAGTTGGCGAAAATGACAGAGGATTATGCTTTGCATTCGGAGGCTAGTGGGATGAAATGTGAGAACGAGGGGGCCTCTATCCTTGTTCTGGGAGGGAGTGGAGGGGGCGAGGGTCGTGGCGCGGGAGATGGACCACACACTATTGAGGGCCCTGTCCACAACTGTTGGTGGGAAATCACAGTCGAGGAAGAAGGAACACATTTTCGAAGCACCATTTTGGAAAGGGGCATCATTGGAACAAATGTGACGGAAGCGAAGGAGTTGAGAGAAAGGGATGAAGTTTTGGAGGCGCTGGTAACGGCGCCGTTGCCGCTCCCTCCAACGAGGTATACCACGAGCCCGGTGGTGGAGGCTACCCTCAAAATTTGGAGGCAATGGAGATGGCACAGGGGAGAAGTGGGGGGCCCGATGAAGGCCCCGATACGGGGGAACCATCGGTTTGTCCCAGGGAGTATTGATGGCGGATTCCTGGGCTGGCACAGGGCAGGGGTTAGGAGGTTGAGGGACATGTTTGTGGAGGGGAGGTTCGCGAGCTTGGGGGAGTTAGAGGGGAAGTTTGGGCTCCCCCCGGGGAACATGTTTAGGTACATGCAGGTGAGGGCGTTTGCCAGGCAGCAGGTGGAGGGGCTCCCCTTGCTGCCCCCCGCGAGGGGTGCGGGATCGGTTGCTCTCGGGGGTGTGGGTTGGAGGAGGGAGGATTTCGGACATATACCGGGTAATGCAGGAGGTAGACGAGGCCTCGGTGGAGGAACTGAAGGGTAAATGGGAAGAGGAACTGGGTGAGGAGATTGAGGAGGGGACGTGGGCGGATGCCCTGGAGAGAGTGAATTCCTCCTCTTCCTGTGCGAGGCTTAGCCTCATACAGTTCAAGGTGCTGCATAGGGCCCACATGACTGGGGCGAGGATGAGTAGGTTTTTTGGGGGCGAGGACAGGTGTGTTAGGGGCTCGGGGAGTCCAGCGAACCACGCCCATATGTTTTGGGCGTGCCCAGCGCTGGGGGGGGGGGGGGTTGGAAGGGGGTAGCAAGAGAAAGGGATGAAGTCCTTACAGGGTGTAGGGCGCGAAGAGCTGTAGTCCAGATAGCTGTGGGAGTCAGTGGGCTTGCAGTGGATATTAGTGGATAGTCTATTGCCGGAAATTGAGACAGAAAGATCAAGGAAGGGAGGGAAGTGTCTGAGATGGACTAGGTGAAAGTGATGGAGGGGTGGAAACTGGAAGCGAATTTGATGAATTTTTTCAGGTTCGGGCGAGAGCATCTCGCGGCACCAAAATAGCCATCAATGTCATCAATAAAAACTGCGGTGGCTGGGGGGGGGTGGGGTTGGTGGTGGAGCTAGTTGTGGGGAAAGCGGTAGGGTAGAGAGGGCAAACAGGCGCAAGGGAAGGGGGTGGAAAGAGTAAACATGTCTTGGGTTTGGGAGGAGGTGATAAAAATGAGCAGGCCGGTAAGGAAGAAAGGAGTTTGGAGAGAATGAGAAGGCTGTGAGTGCGGGGATGTGGTGCAGAAGCGCGAACAGGCCACGGAGAGAAGGGTTGGAGAGAGCAGACAGGAGAGGGGAGAGGGGTTTAATGTGCGAGCAGGTGATCAAAGAGGAGAGGGATGTAGAAAGTGGTTAGATAGGCAAAGGACAGAAATAGGATTGTAGGGTAGCACGGTAGCATGGTGGTTAGCATAAATGCTTCACAGCTCCAGGGTCCCAGGTTCGATTCCCGGCTGGGTCACTGTCTGTGTGGAGTCTGCACGTCCTCCCCCTGTGTGCGTGGGTTTCCTCCGGGTGCTCCGGTTGCCCCCCACAGTCCAAAGATGTGCGGGTTAGGTGGATTGGCCATGCTAAATTGCCCATAGTGTCCTAAAAAGTAAGGTTAAGGGGGGGGTTGTTGGGTTACGGGTATAGGGTGGATACGTGGGTTTGAGTAGGGTGATCATTGCTCGGCACAACATCGAGGGCCGAAGGGCCTGTTCTGTGCTGTACTGTTCTATGTTTGTTGCACTCTTTGGAGATTTGAAAATCGCTTATTGTCACGAGTAGGCTTCAATGAAGTTACTGTGAAAAGCCCCTAGTCGCCACATTCCGGCGCCTGTCCGGGGAGGCTGATACGGGAATCGAACCGTGCTGCTGGCCTGCTTGGAAAGCCAGCGATTTAGCCCAGTGAGCTAAATCAGCCCTGGATTAGATTTGATAACGTGACAATTAATTTCATGGTATTTGGGATGCTTGACCATGTGACATTTTCCCACTTTGCAAATGCCACCGCATTTACCTGAAGTTGCGTCTCATTATCACCAAGGCCCAACATAATTTTGTTTTATAATGAAATGAATAACTGTAAATCAAAGAAGGAACACAAAGTAGAAAGGTTTAAGGTTAAATTGCGTGATGTATGGCAGTATTGACCCCAGTGAGATACTCAAAGTAAATACCACCTTTGTTTAAGAAGTGTAGCAGGGATAATCCAGGGAATTATAGACCTGTGAGCTTGATGTCAGTGGTAGGCAAACTGTTGGAGAAGATACTGAGGGATAGGATCTATCCACATCTGGAAGAAAATAGACTTATCAGTGATAGGCAGCATGGTTTTGTGCAGGGAAGGTCATGTCTTACAAACCTAATAGAATTCTTTGAGGAAGTGACAAAGTTAATTGATGAGGGAAGGGCTGTAGATGTCGTATACATGGACTTTAGTAAGGCGTTTGATAAGGTTTCCCATGGCAGTTGATGGAAAAAGTGAAGTCGTATGGGGTTCAGGGTGTACTAGCTAGATGGATAAAGAACTGGCTGGGCAACAGGAGACAGAGAGTAGTGGTGGAAGGGAGTGTCTCAAAATGGAGAAGGCTGACTAGTGGTGTTCCACAGGGATCCGTGCTTGGACCACTGTTGTTTGTGATCTACATAAATGACCTGGAGGAAGGTATAGGTGGTCTGATTAGCAAGTTTGCAGATGATACTAAGATTGGTGGAGTTGCAGATAGCAAGGAGGACTGTCAGAGAATATAACAAAATATAGATAGATTGGAGAGTTGGGCAGAGAAATGGCAGATGGAGTTCAATCCAGGCAAATGCGAGGTGATGAATTTTGGAAGATCAAATTCAAGAGCGGACTATATGGTCAATGGAAGGGTCTTGGGGAAAATTGATGTGCAGAGAGATCTGGGAGTTCAGGTCCATTGTACCCTGAAGGTGGCAACGCAGGTTGATAGAGTGGTCAAGAAGGCATACAGCATGCTTGCCTTCATCGGACGGGGTATTGAGTACAAGAGTTGGCAGGTCATGTTACAGTTGTATAGGACTTTGGTTCGGCCACATTTGGAATACTGCGTGCAGTTCTGGTCGCCACATTACCAGAAGGATGTGGATGCCTTGGAGAGGATGCAGAGGAGGTTCACCAGGATGTTGCCTGGTATGGAAGGTGCTAGCTATGAAGAAAGGTTGAGTAGATTAGGATTGTTTTCGTTGGAAAGACGGAGGTTGAAGGGGGACCTGATTGAGGCCTACAAAATTATGAGAGGTATGGACAGGGTGGATAGCAACAAGCTTTTTCCACGAGTGGGGGTGTCAGTTACAAGGGGTCACGATTTCAAAGTGAGAGGGGGAAAGCTTAAGGGAGATGTGCATGGAAAGTTTTTTTACGCAGAGGGTGGTGGGTGCCTGGAACGCTTTACCAGCGGATGTGGTAGAGGCGGGCACGATAGCATCATTTAAGAAGCATCTAGACAGGTATATGAATGGGCGGGAACAGAGGGAAGTAGACCTTGGAAAACAGGAGACAGGTTTAGATAAAGGATCTGGATCGGCGCAGGCTGGGAGGGCCTAAGGGCCTGTACCTGTGCTGTAATTTTCTTTGTTCTTTGTTTCAACAAAAATATCATTGCTATTTTTGTGGACAATGGAATAAAAGAATTGGAGGCAATAATAAATTGCGAGGAACCAGATATGGGTAGGGGTTACAGAGACATGAATACAAAACACAGGAATATACAGACTGGGAATTAAACATTGCAGGGTATAATAATATTTAGAAAAGATGGGAAAGAAAAAGGGAGGTGGAGTTGTTGTACTTAGCACATGTTGCCAGTAGAAAAAAAAGTGATGACCATCAGTAAGGTTGAAACAGAATCTATGTGAACAAAGATAAAGGATCAATCAGAATATAGAGGATAGTCTACACATGCTGGTTTGGACACATGCTGGTTTGGCACAGTGGCTAAATAGCTGGCTTGTAAAGCAGACCCAGGCAGGCCAGCAGCACGGGTTCAATTCCCGTACCGGCCTCCCCGAACTGGCGCCGGAATGTGGCGACTAGGGGCTTTTCACAGTAACTTATTTACACAGGGGCTGGTTTAGCTCACCAGGCTAAATCGTTGGCTTTTAAAGCAGACCCAAGCAGGCCAGCAGCACGGTTCGATTCCCGTACCAGCTGCCCGGACAGGCGCCGGAATGTGGCGACTAGGGGCTTTTACAGTAACTTCATTGAAGCCTACTCGTGACAATAAGCGATTTTCATTTTCATTTTTAGATTACAGACCACCTAATGGAAGAAGAGGCAGCTGCAGTGAGTTGATTAGGTAACTAGTTTGAACTGGTTCCCCAGCCAGCAGTGGCTGACTTCACTCACTGGAATCTGAGCTAGTATAAAAATAGGAGGTTTAGCAGATACATGAAGTAAGTTACATGAAGGTGGTAGCTGGAGGTTGAAGTGAGGCTGAGTGCTTAAATCTGGGAATTTGATGCAGAGGGAGGTGGTGTTGTTCTGACCTTACAAAAAGGAGTGATTCAAGAAAGGGAGCTAGAGTTAATGAAACCTGACAGCTGAAGCCGGGTGCTTAGGTGTGTGGGTAGTTGACTGGTGAGTTTTACACCCCAAAATGGGGCAAATAGATTAACCTGGTAATAATAATAATCTTTTTTAGTGTCAGAAGTAGGCTTACATTAATACTGCAATGAAGTTACTATGAAAATCCCCTAGTCGCCACATTCTGTCGCCTGGTCGGGTACACAGAGGGAGAATTCAGAATGTCCAAATTACCCAACAGCACATCTTTCAGGACTTGTGGGAGGAAACCGGAGCACCCGGAGGAATCCCACGCAGACACAGGGAGAACGTGCAGACTCCGCACACACAGTGACCGAAGCCGGGAATCAAACCTGGGACCCTGGCGCTGTGAAACAACAGTGCCAACCACTACTGTGGTGCCCCTACTGGGGAGATACAAGTATTATACTAAATTGTAGTGTTACACTCCAAAACTATGGATAATCTTAGTGTCATTTTCTAAACTTGAAACTAAATTAGTTCAATAAAAACAAAATAAAGGCAGAGCAGATGATTTTTTGCAGCTCATGGGAGTTGGTGTAAACCTGTAAGATCTATGGCAACCATATCTGTAGCTTGAAGAACTTTGGCTCAGATTTGATCAGCTGGAGTCTGAATTTTGGACATAGCTGTATCAGGGAGGGGGCAAATTATCTCGACACGTTGTTCCAGGAGGCAGTCACACCCCTTGGCCCAGGTACTTCAGATTTGCTCCATAGTCAGGAACAGGAAGTTGTGACTATAAGTAAGGCAGGTATGGGGACCCACAAGATAAGAACGTGTGGATGAGAGCAGAGACAGCAGAGAGGATGAGTCAACTGACAACAAAAATATGGTGCAGGGGATTTTTTCAAGTGGAGGAAGAAAAAAGGAATGCCGATAAAGTAAGGGCAGTATAGTTTTGGGGGGGGGGGGGGGGGGGGGGGAGATAGACATTGTTCTTTGCAGCTGACAGTGAGAGTATGGGAGGTTGTGTTTGCTTGCTGCCAGGGTTAAGGACATATTTTCAGGGCACTTGGAGGGGAAAGGGAAGGATCCTGTTCTTGTGGTCCACATGGGTACCAAAGACATAGCTAGAATGAAGAAAGAGATAAACAAAAGCAATATACTGCAGATGCTGGAAATGTGAAATAAAAACAAAGTGCTGGAAAACTCGACAGATCTGTCAGCCCTGTGGAGAGAGCAGCAGGATTAACTGTTTGAGACAATATGACTTGTCTTCAGCACTGAGATGTAGAAAGGTGATCAGTTTAAATGGTCAGGTACGACAAAAGGCCAGGATAGGTTACAGAGTATATGTGGTTAAATGTGCCATTCTGTCTCCTCTACATGAGGGACTCAAAACAGAGACCAGGTGCCTGCTTTGCAGAACACCTCCACACAGTTCAAAAGCATGACCTCAACTTTCTGGTTGCTTGCTTTAAAAATTTTTTTTTTTTTTTAAAAAGGGTGCTGTCTGTGCGGAGTCTGCACTTTCTCCCCGTGTCTGCGTGGGTTTCCTCTAGGTGCTCCGGTTTCCTCCCACAGTCCAAAGATGTGCAGGTTAGGTGGATTGGCAATGCTAAATTGCCCTTAGTGTCCAAAAAAGGTTATGGGGATAGGATGGAGGGTGGGTATAGGGTGGAGGTTTGGGCTTAGGTAGGGTGCTCTTTCTAAGGGCAAGTGCAGACTTGATGGACCAAATGGCCTCCTTCTGCACTGTAAAAATTCTATCTATAATAATAATCTTTTTATTGTCACAAATAGGCTTACATTAACACTGCAATGAAGTTGCTGTGAAAATCCCCTAGTCGCCACATTCCGGCGCCTGTTTGGGTACACGGAGGAAGAATTCTGAATTCTCAGCCGGTATGAGAATTTAACCCGCGCTTTAATGATATGCTCACCATATTTAGACATGATTTGGAACATTTCATCGGGAGCGGGCCAGTTAGATGGCAAACTGATTTGCTCCTGACGCTGATCTCTACTTTGGCCTTTCCCGCTATTTAACTGGTGTGTCCAGATCCATGATGGGTGCAAACCGGGTGGTTAAATCGCACCCGTAAGACTCTGGAATCAAAAATTCAATTTCTGAATTGCAAGTGAAGCTGAGTTGTCAATACCAAGGAGGACGCAACAAATTAAACGACATTTTAAAAAAAACTTTAAGAATGAGCATTTAATTAGCAAATTAATTTCCACACAGTTAACTGAACTATTAGGTTTAAAGAAAATTAATAGGGTCAGATAATCCAAATGGCATAGAGGAGGTAACTGCTAGAGGAGGTAAGAGGTAACTGGGAGAACAAATACACAAATCACAAAGTAGTGACAAGGGTTAATAAGTCCATTGTAAAATGCAAACCAAGCTCAAAAGGTTATTTCTTGAGGGATAGAATTGAAATATAGATAAAAGTTAGGCTAAATTTGTAATGAATCTTGATCCAATCACACTTGGGTATTCTGGTTGCCAAATTATAAGGAGGATACAAAAGAACTGGAAAGGTACAAAAATGTTTTACAAGATGGTAAAACAAGAATATATCTATAAAAGAATAAACAGACTGGGTCTCTTTCCAGAAGGTTGAGGGTGATCTAACAGAGACATTTAAATTATAAATGGTTTTGATGCAGTAGAGAGTGTTTCGCTTGAGGCAAAACTAGAGACTGTCAATATAAGGTTCATCAAGGAATCCAATAGGGAATTCAGAAGAAACTTCTTGATTCAGAGTGGTGAGAACATAGAATTTACTACCATAGACAGTAATTTAGGGAAAAATATATAAAAGGGAAACTAGATAAGCATATGAGGGAGAAGCAAATGATGGGAGGAGGCACAAATAGTATGTAAATGGTCTGTTTCTGTCACATTCTCTAATTCTATAAAAAAAAATACTACTTTTCACACAATTGACTTTTCCAAATACAACAAGCTACTGTTCTAAAAAAACAAACCCGATTCCAAATGCTCATTCCCACACTCTACTGGTGAAGCCCAGCTTCAGGAAGATCAGGCTCAGTCCTCAGGGAGCAGCACCTCAGCTAAGTGACTTGTAGAGCCCAGCACATTTAACAATAGCAGATTATTACAGACTGACAAACTTTCTTTCCTAGCTTACCTTTCTCCCTCTCCATCCCCTAGTTGCTCTCTCAGGACTCTCAGATGCTGCTATTCTCACAACCCCACTAAGTAAGCAGTGTTTCTGAATAACAGAGCAACAGCAGCATCCATACATATATCGAAGTTTGGTTGCAAGCTAAGACAGCCAGGATACTGCGTCAGCTGAACCGTAATTACAAGGGCCATTTTCCCCAAGGTGTAGCAGCAGCAATCTGTGGTGACAAATCGCCCATTTAGGTGGACTCCCATAAGCAGTGGGGTTGGGAACTCTGGAGGAAGGATGGTGGGTAGACATGGAGAGGGACAAAGGAAGAGCGAGACACAATTGCAAGGAAAGATAGATAGATTTCTGTTTCTGGTAGGATTCTCACATGGTTCTGATTAAGGAGCCACATCTAAGAGCTGTATTTTTCCTCTATCTGATGCTCAGCTATATGTTACACAGAGAAGGAATCTCGTTATTGAGACAGATGATTCAGGTGAGTAGGTGATGGTCAGAAACACCAGATTCCAACAATCAGGAAAAGCCTGGGAGAAATCCTGTCGCTTAAGCAACCAAGTAGAAAAGCATCAATGTTCGATTTGGAGTATTACTCATTTACATACTGCACAACCAATGAATATCATGAGTAGTCATCCAGGATCTACTGTGTGACTGTTTTCCTCACTGAGCACACACAATAATCTTGTATGAATGTGCAACAGCTCATTGATAGGCTTGCACTAGGATAGACAATGCAATGTTATTAAACAGTAACTCACTACAAGCAGCTAAGCGTTCTACCTGTCAGCAGCATGCATGGCAGGACTGTGCTATTTTAACACTGAATCAGGACAAAACTTATCTAATACAACAAAGAGTAGATGTTACAATTGTGCATTCCAAATCTTGTAAGGGGTCTAGTTTGAGGGCTATGGTGACGGCAGCTTTGCCAATGGCCGAGTAGGTATTCAAGGAGCCCGGTGGTGCAGTCCACAGTGAAGATATGGAATCAGTTGAGGAGGCATTTTAAGGTGGAACGGATGTCGGTGCTAATGCCGCTGTGCGAGAATCATGGGTTTAAGCGGGGGGGGCAGGGGGGGAATGGATAGTGTATACAGGAGGTGGAGGGAAGTGGGGCTGGTCAAGGTAAGGGATCTGTATATCTGTATATGGAGGAAGGGTTCACCAGTCCGGAGGAGCTAAGGGAGAGGGTAGAGCTGCCGAGGAGGAGTGAGTTCAGGTATCTGCACGTTAGGGACTTCGCGCAGGTCTGGAGGGGGTGCCCTAGGTTGCCAGAATACACTCTGCTGGAGCGACTGCTGCTTCCGGATGTGGAAAGGGAGGGAAGAATTGGGGATATACACAAGTGGAGCAGGGAGGCGAGCGGGTGGAAGATCAAGGAGAAATGGGAAGCGGAGTTGGGAGATCAATTGGGGAGTGTGGAGTGAGGCATTGCGTAGGGTAAACGGGACCTCCTCTTGTGCAAGGATGAGCCTGATCCAGTTTAAGGTAGTGCACAGGGTGCATACAACTCGGGCAAGAATGAATGGGTTCTTCAGGCTGTAGCAGATGAGTGTGAGAGGTGTGGGCTGGGATCAGCGAATCACACGCACATGTTTTGGGGTTGTGAAAAATTGGGAAGATTCTGGGCGGGAGTGTTCTCGGTCTTGGCCAGGATAGTGGAGGAGGTGGTGGACCCGGACCCTTTGGTGGCGATATTTGGGGTTTCAGAGAAGCCAGAGCTCATGGAGAGGAGGAAGGCCAATGTCTTGGACTTCGCCTCTCTGATTGCACGGCGGCAAATTTTTCTGCCGTGGCGGTCGACATCGCCACCGGGGGTAGCGGCTTGGTTGGGTGACCTGTGCGACTTCCTGCGATTAGAGAAGATAACGTATGAGTTAAGGGGCTCTTCAGGGTGCTTTGAGGAAAGGTGGGAGATGTTTGTGACCGTGTTTGAGGGGCTGTTCATCGCAGGGGGAGTGAAAATGGGGAAAAATCAGTACAGACTGTAGAGTTAATTGTTGGAGGTATGTTTCCCTGGGTGTTTATTCGCTGTAACCTATTTTGATACATGTTTGTAATAAAATGCATTTTTAAAAAATTGTGCATTCCAAGGTGAAGCTTCACAAGTCAGAGCTCTTATCAAAAATTCACAGGAGGTAAAAGGCAACATAGGACCCACCATCCAGAAAATCCTACAGGATCTGCTGTCCTCCTCGCCAGACTTCCTGATATGCTCCCCAGTTCAATGCTGGGATTGCATTATCATAGTTTCTTGTCTGACATATGAGTTCTGCAATTATTCTTCCCAGTCACTACCCGTCCCCAGCAGGACTTCACTCCGATGTTATCCAGCTCAAAACACACTCCCAGGTTTTAAAGGTGAGAATTGATCACTGTGCTGTTTGACATTTGTCCACAGTTCACATTGACACAGTATAACATTTCACACAGTATCAATATACCCAAATGAAATTCCATTAATAAGTCCAAGAACAGAAGCACTGGCAATGAAGTCCCAGCACAATACTGCAGAACAATCCCCACGTAATAAAACCCAGAATCCCAGAAGCCATGGCTCAGTTGGTACCACTTTTGTCCCTCACAAAGGTCCACGTTTACAAAATCAGATTATCTGGTCATTATCGCATTTGCAGTTTGCACATCTTTCCAACATTACAATGATTACATTGCAAAAGTACTTCAATAGCTGTAAAGTACTTGTTCAGGGGCTACGAAGAGCATTATATAAACACAAGTCTTTCTTTTTTACACACATCTTCTGTCCCCTCAAAGAGCCGGCACGAGGTGGAGGCGTTCACTTTCCGGAGAACCTCACACCACAACCCCTCCTCCATACCCTCTCCCGACTCTTCCTCCCACTTTGTTTTTATCCCTTTCAGTGGTGCCTTTTCCTCTTCCAAAATAGTCCTGTAAACTGCTGACACTAGCTCCTTCTCCAGTACCCCGTTGTCAGCACCTCCTCCAGCAAGGTGGAGACCGGCTCCAACGGGAAGTTCTGGATCTCCTTCCTCGCAAAATCTTGAACCTGCATGTATCTAAACATTTCCCCCTGCACCACACCATATTTCGCTCAAGTCTTTCTTTTTATTTGGCTTTTAACTCAGTACTCCTTCCATCGTTAAAAAATTATTTTTCTGTCCTTCCCAATCTGTCCTCACTCTAAGGATTTTGGCGAACTACTTTTCTTGGATCTTCGTTGGAAATTATACAACACAACTCTCTGCATTGAACTGTAAATGCCTTCTTTAAACTCTCACCCCTAGCCTATATGGTCTCACACATTGTCCTCAGTTTCCTAACTAGGCCCCCTAATTTAGCAGCAAACCTCCACCTCATCCCTACTGGGTCACTATCCAAACCATAAATAGATAAGACCATAAGACACAGGAGCAGAATAAGGCCACTCGGCCCATCGAGTCTGCTCCGCCATTCAATCATGGCTGATATTTTTCTCATCCCTATTCTCCTGCCTTCTTCCCATAACCCCTGAATAATCAAGAACCTGTCAGTGATTGGCCTCCACAGCCTTCTGCGGCAAAGAGTTCCACAGATTCACCACCCTCTGAAGAATGGCTCAAGTGCTAAAAATAATTTATAACAGATCCATAAGGCACATCATTCTCCACATCCCACCATATCCAAAGGATTCTTTTTACTCTCCCTCCTTGCTTTCTATACCCGAGCCATCCAATGTGGAGACATTTAGTCCAAACTAAGGAAAGCGCATCGGGATGATTCTTCAGAGTGATGTTTGGCAAATCATGCTGCTCATTTCTCATGGGCATTGGTGGAGACCATCTCTATATTCTGGGTTTTGAGATGTTGAGAATCCATAGAGACTGATCTGTTTTCTACTGTCATCAGATATCAAACAAGTCCAAAACTGTCCTGATCTGAGCATCAAAGCTTAATTACAAAAACTTTTCCTAAGAATAGGCCATCACTGGGCTGACTGTGTTGCTGTGACTAATGTAGGATCTAACGAGATCTCGCGATCTGGATCCTGCCCAGATTTGCATACTTAAGTTTGCAGTTAAGCTCACTGAAATATGTGTGCGCCAGACTGCCTCGAGTATGCCACTCTTTAGCAATTGTATTCCACGCTGACGTGATTTCCCACTGGCATGATCCAAAACTGGAAGGCCTCACACTGGCAGACAGCTGTTTCAATAAGCATTCATGAGATGCAAATGGTGTTCACACCACCTACCAGCGGGATGACCGACCAGCCATTAACCAGGTATTGGGAGAATTTCAACGTAGTCTGACAGGTTTCAGACTTTTTGGCTCTTGCCAGATTTGTTGCGCCCTCCTACCACCAAACTCGTCATGGGAGGGTTGTGAGAATTTGCCAATATTTCTCTTTTCTTTCTGGGCAAACAAACCTATCTCAGATTTGTGAACTGTATGCTCTCATGAGATTTTCCAACAATCAATTCATAATTCTGCCTAGAATTGTTTTGTTTTATAATGACATGGAGAAAATGACTAGGACTTGGAAAAAGAGCAACTCAAATTGAAAAAAGAATTGTCACCTAAATACAAGCTGTAACAAGTCAGTATTATTCGAAAATTGTGAGGTTCGCACTCTGTAGCCAGAGAAACTATAACAAATGTACAGCTTTGCAGGAACAGACCTTTGGGTTTGGTGGCTCTTTTTGCATGTTTAGTTTTAAAGGTGCAGTCACCAAACTAAAGCAGGCATGATTTTTGTCATAGTTCAGGCTAATATTTATTTTAACAATTTGAACAGTAACATTTATTCATTAAGAATCAGATCACTCCTTACCTCCAGAAGATCGATCATGCGTGTCATCTGGGAATAAATGAGCACACGATGACCCTGGGCTTTTAGGCGTGTCAGGAGGATATCGAGTGTGTGCAGCTTCCCGCTGTCTGTGATCAGGCTTTCTTTGTCTGAAATAAACACATTGACATTGATTAATTTTTCAAACCTGAAACGAAGTGCTCCCGCTTCCCGGCTAAATTTTCTCTCCCTTGCTGAGCTGTGGTTTCATGGACATTAACTAGCTATTGCATTAACTTAGGCAGTAAATGTTGGCAGGGTATTTGGCAGGGTATTTGCCAGAGGCTTCACATTCAATGCTGATCCGATGACACTCATTGGTCACCTTCCTCTACCCCGAAAACACTTCCCAATACAAATCCAAAGCTCAGCTCAGCCCAGACACTTGAACAGACATTGACTCCTGACATCACCTGAGACTGAAGGAAGCTGCACGTGATTCAAGTTTCAATTTGCATATGATTAATTTTACTCTTAAGCTGCATGGCCCTAGCTAATTTTCTCTTCGCTAGCCAATGACACATAGACCAATTATAGCTCAGTGTTTCATGCAAAGCCCAGTAACATAAAAGTCCTTAATTGCCTTATTAAAAACTGTAGCAGGAGTAGAACTTATCATATGCTTTTTTTTTTAAAAAAAGGGATAGGATTATCAGTGTAATTCTCCCTAAACTTTGGGTTTCCCGGCGTGTTTTATTCCTCTGTTATTTTCCTTGAAGCCATGGGTATGATGTAACTGTGTTGTTGACCGTATCCTGCTTTGGTGTAGATGGATCTTGTATCCGTGTAGGGAACACGTTGGGGATATTGTCCCCGACTTACCCAGTCTTAGTTGTTCCTATGCTTGCAATGACTTCTGCTCAGTGTTGTACCTGTTTTGCATTGATACCTATGGCCTTATCTTCTCTTCTATTTTGTTTTGATGAGATGCTTGCAAAAATGTGAAAACTTCAATAAAAACATTTAAAAAAGGGATAAGATAAGATAAAAATTTAAAGAACAGGCGAATGGGGCTAGGGGATAGTATTTCAGCGAAGGTACAGATAGATTATCTCCTTCTGCAACAGCTTCAGAATCAGTTTTACAGCACAATGATATGGGCAGCATAGAACCCAGGGTGTAAGGATACAGAGAGTGAACTGTGAACAACTTATGTTATATAGAGCCTTTAACGCAATGATAATGTTGCAACGTGCTTCACAGGAGCATTATAGAACAAAGTAAGACACCAAGCCACATAGGGAGATATCAGTTCACATGACCAAAAGCTTGGTCAAATAGGTAGGTTTTAAAGAGTGTTCTGAAGGAGGAAAGGGAGGTAGGTCGGCAGAGAAATGTGGTATTCTAGTTCTTGGGCCTAGGTAACTTAAGATGCATGATCCAGCAACTATGATTGGGTAGGCAGGTATCTGAAGGGTTATGAGGCTGGAGGAAATTGTTGAAATAGGGAAAGGGAAAGTCAGGATGGATTTGAAAATAAAGATGAGAATTTTAAATCAAAACATAGCTTGATCGGGTGCCAGTGTAGGTAAGGGGGCAACAGGAAAACGAGACTTGGCATGAGTTAAGAAACTGGCAGCAGAGTTTTGGATCACCTCAAGTTTACGGAGAATAGAATGTTGCAGACCAGCCAGGAGTGCACTGGAATAGTCGACTCCAGACGTAACAAAGCCATTAATGAGGGTTTCAGGAGCAGATGAGTTGAGGCAAAGTTAGGCAATGTTACAGAGGTGGAAATAGGCGGTCTTAATGATGGTATGAACAGGAGGTTGGAAGCTCAACCTGATTCAAATGTGACTCCAAGGCTGCAAACAGACTGGCTTAATCTCAGACCGTTGCCAGACAGAGGACTGGAACTCAGGAATGGAGTTTGGAGTGGGGGGCAAAAACAATGGCTTCGATTTCCCAATGTATAATTGGAGGAAATCTTTTAATCCTGGATGCAATGCCAAAGTTTAGAGGAGACGTGCAAGGCAAGTTTTTTTTACACTGAGTGTGGTGAGTGCCTGGAACTTGCTGCTGGGGGAGTTGGTGGAAGCAGGTAGATAGCCATGTTTAAGAGGCATCTTGACAAATACATGAAGAGGATGGGAATAGAGGGATACAGACACTGGTAGTGCAGAAGGCTTTTGTTTAGACAGGCATCATGATCGGCACAGGTTTGAAGGGCCGAAGGGCCTGTTCCTGTGCTGTACTATTCTTTGGATGTAAGATAAGCAATCTGATCATTTGGCAACAGTGGAGAAGTTGAGAGAAGTGCTGGAGAGGGAGAGCTGGGGGTCATCAAAGTATATGTGAAACTAACAACTTATCTTCGGATGATGTCACTGAGGAGCAGGATGTCAATGAGAAATAGGAGGGAGTCAAGAATACACTTGAGGTGCACCAGTGGTAACAGTGCAGGAGCAGGAAGAGAAGCATGGAGGTGAGCATGGAGCTGTGCGGGAGCCACACAATCGAGGATTGTGGAGAAAAGGTATAGGCTAAAAGTTGGAAAGAATGGAAGGGTTTTTTTGACAGTGAAGTGATGACAGCATTTGTAAGGCAGGTGACTGGGAGCTCAAGGTTCACATTTTTTGCAGCTTCATGCATGCACCACAATAGTGTTAACTGTAACCTCTAGGTACACTCGTCTCTCTTTTCCTGCTCTTGTCCCCCCCACCCCCACAAACCCCACCTGCACAAATTTTCACCAGGACCCAGTTTAAAGTGAAAGTGATCACTCTTTTCCTGGCTGTAGGAAGTTATCAGACGATCTCATAGTCAACACCTGCCACAACACGTACACAAATCTGAGTGCCAACTGACTATAATCAGTGGGTAATTTCCTGTAATCTCAATTGGCAAGGAGAAAGCAGAGCACAAACACTAAACAGGCTCTTGGTTAAAGTACTGGAATATAACCCATCTGGAAAATAATGCTAACATAGCATATGGTACATTCATTATACAAGATATCAACCTTCATGAGTACCATGATCAGTGTAAAATGCTTTGAAGAACTTCTAAGACATGTATTAAAACACCATATGATTTTCTTTGACCACACCTGGAAGCCTATTTTTCACAGGGAGTCGGAATTACTGGTAAATACCAGCAATCATCAATAGCCATGTGATGATTTACGGCAGCAAAAAAATGCTGCTTTTATAAGCTCTGAAAAATACACACAAGGGACTTTAGAAATTCAAGGAATGCTGAATCTTGGAGGGGGAAACCTGCTGTATTCCAGGGTAGGATATAGACAACAAAAATACCCTTGTTTCTTGCAGTGATAATTTGCCCTCATGGTTTTCGATAGAATGGTTTCGATACCAGCCTAAAAAATTCTTACAATGCAATGGGGTAAAGCAATAATGGGGCAGGGTGACTTTTACATTTTTGGCAGCTGGATGTGGCCAGCAAGAGCTGCAGTGTAGGTGGGGTTCATTTCATACTGTCGGGTTATTTCCCCAGGGACAGATAAGGACTGGAAACATGAATTAATGTATTATCACAAATCTCCGAATGTTTACACCGAGGGAAAATTAACTATAGAAAGTAGCTGGGAAAGGAAAAATGCAGTTTGATTTAATGCTGCTGACCTCAGTGGGAGGGTGTGGGATGGTGTGAGAATGAAAAAGTAAGAATGCAACCACTGACTTTCAAATTCTGAGCTTTATTTTTCTGTTCATTAGATCAAGTGAGAAGAATTTGTAAGATTACACAAGTTGCACTGATTCAACAGATATCAGAGCAAGAGACCAGGGTGGGATGATTCCCACATTCTTGAGTGCAACCCATCACTTCACAACTCCCATGAACAAACTATCTTGGGGGCCTCGTTGCATAACAAACACCTTTATTTCAAGGGATTACTGACTAGCAATGTTGGATACAGATGAGTGACATTTTGACCAGCTACATAATGAAAATTTCCTTAGAATGACAGTCACATCTGTCACTATCCATACCTTCTTTTAATTAAAAAAAAAAAAAATTTAGAGTACCCAATTCATTTTTTCCAATTAAGGGGCAATTTAGAGTGGCCAATCCACCTACCCTGCACATCTTTGGATTGTGGGAGAGAAACCCGGGCAAACACGGGGAGAATGTGCAAACTCCACAATGACAGTGACCCAGAGCCGGGATCAAACCTGGGCCCTCGGCGTCGTAAGGCTACAGGGCTAACTACTGTACCACTGTGTTGCCCTTGACTCTCCATACCTGCTCAAGGCAGAACTTGCCCTTATATAGCAACATTCATATCCTTGGAATATCTCAATACACTCACAGCAAATGAAGTATCTCTTAAGTGTAGCCACTGCTAATATGGAGACCAACAATTTGTGCACATCAAAATCTCACAAACAGCAAATGAGATAAATGACATGGCAATTTGTTGTTGAAGATGTTAATTGAGAGAAACATCCCGACACTGGGTGAACTCCCTGCTCTTTGAATAGTACCAGGAGATATTTTATGTCTACCCAAACAAACAGACTTAGGGACCCGAAAGATAGTGTTATCAGCAATGCAATGCTCCCAGCCGGCATGATGGCGCAGCAGTTAGCACTGCTGCCAATGGCGTTGAGGGCCCAGGTTCGATCCCAGCCACAGGTCACTGTCTATGTGGAGTTTGCACATTCTCCCAGTGTCTGTGTGGGTTTCACCCCCACGACACAAAGATGTGCAGGTTGGGTGAATTGGCCATGCTAAATTGCCCCTTAATTGGAAAAAATATTTGGGAACTCAAATTTAAAAAAAAAAACAATGCAGTGCTCCCTCAGTAACGCATTAAAACATCAGCCTAGATTGTTTGCTCAAAGAAGAATTGGAATGTGCAGATCAGTCAGCAATTCTAAAAGAGGGTATCTGTGTGGGATCTGAAGGAGTTGAACAGAGTATTTCTCTCACCTGTATCTCTTCTATCTGATGTACCTGCAATATATTTTAGGAACTTTCAGCTTAAATTTCACTTGTTAATTTCCATTTCCTGGCCACAAAAATTACTTTCTAATGCCGCATTCCCCAAATTAACATCTAGCTCAGTGGGCTAGTCAGTTGGTTTGCGATGCAGAACAAGGCCAGCAGCGCGGATTCAATTCCCGTACCAGCTGAGAATTCTGAATTCTCCCTCTGTGTACCTGCACAGTAGCCGGAATATGGCGACTAGGGGCTTGTCAAAGTAACTTCATTGCAGTGTTAATGTAAGCATACTTGTGACAATAAAGGTTATTTATTTATTTTATATGCAGCCAACAAGTCCTGGAAGCCAATCCACAAACCCTAAAAGAACTCCGCTTCCATTTGTTATTATAGGTTTAAGCCAATAGCTATTCCTGTTTGAACTTTGCAGGACTGGAGGTTTGGAAAGGGCCGTTCATAACCCTTGTTCGTTGATAAATCCTAAATCAAAACAGCGAATCAGTGTCAGTAACTGGAGATATTTGTAAGTTGATCAGAACAAACAGTGACACATGTTGACTGCAGAGATCATGGTTCTTAGCTAGGTAGCCCAGGAAAACAAATGTCTTAAAAAACTCGCAAAAATATTGATTCTGACTGCTTTGGGTATCACTATTAAAAACACTAACAGGCAGCAGGTTCAAGGTAATTTTGGGTTTATTAGTTTTTATTTTGAACATTTAAGCACATTATAACACGAAGGCCCCAAATGCCTGGAGCACTTCATTCATTGAAGCAGTGAGATCAAATACAACCACTGCTCCTAACAGCATATTTCTTTCCTCATGCTTCTCCCCTTTTTTTCTTGAATTTCACATTCACATCCCCGATGCACAGGCTCCATTGGTGATGCTCTTTCCAGTATCTCACTTAAGACCCCATTTTGGTATGAATTCACAGGTATGTCCTTCACTTTGCAATCAGGTTTACTGGTATTGTAAACAGTCAACCCAAATACTACCTCACATTTTTCAATTGACAGTGCCATTTACAACCAATTTTATACAATTTATATTGTACTTGGATTTCTAGTCACGTCAAAGTAATGGGAGTACTGTACTTAAATGTAAGAGGCAGGGGGCAACAAGGGTAATCGCCTGGTAATTACCTTTCCTCTGATTTGAAATCATCAAGATGTTGGGCTACTTTTCTTAGTCAGTAAAGCTTTTGACATTGAGGTAGATTGAGGAAGGTCTTAACAGGGAATTGTTTATTGTGCTAAGGGTTCAAATCCTAGTTAAATGAGGATGTGACGAATTAGAAGGCAAGGTGGGGGAAATCTTTCCACTGAAAAGGAATGGAGTTGTAAGAAAGGACAAATAAAGTAAATTAATTGAATGTTTCTGGAACGAGTGAGGAGTATATAGTAGGTAGATGGAGATTATATCAAAAATGAACCCATTTTTGTTCCATTGGTTCTTGGCATATGAACATTACTACAAGTTCAGCATTTATTGCAGAACCCTAATTGCCCTCGAGAAGGTGATCGCGAACCAATTTCTTGAACCAGTGAAGTGCAAGTGGTGTAGGTATGCCTCCAGGTTTTTCTCTGGACTGGTTTGATACAGCCCAGTGCTTGTTAAGTCATTAAGTCATTTCAGCTCACAATTAAGAGACAACCACACTGCTGTGGATCTTGGGAGTCACATGTCGGCCAGATTGGATAAGGCTGATGGATTTTGTCCCCTGTAGCAGTTGAAGGTTATTAGTGAACCAAATGGGGTTTTTGTAACAATTTGGCAGTTTCATGATTATCAGCATTTTATTCCAAATTTGTGAACTAATTGAATTTAAATTCCCCCAGCTGCCATGGTGGGATTTGATCTCATGTCTCTGGAACTTTAGTCTGAGCCTCTGGGTTACATTACCATTTTGCTAACTCCCCCTCTCTCGGCCTTAAATGTTCCTGAACTTGGACGGTATTAAAAGAAAACACTTGTGCCAGCCAGGCCCAAAGCAATTCCCCACATCTTCATTTTTATTGGAAAACTCGTCATGGGAACTCTGGTTGCATGATACTATCTGACTTGTAATATTACCAGCATATTCCAGGAACATGGAAAAACACAGACAGCAAGATAAAGTGATAAGCAGCAAAATATGAAATCTTGTGTGGACTTGTATATCAGAATGCTGGATCTAATTCTGTCATTGTGCAGCATATTGAAGTAACCATGAGGATTACTCCCTGTGAAATGGGCTGCAAAGATGGACTGGCTCATTTGTCCACACGAACCTCATCACTCACTTTACTATATACAAATGTGTGCATGAGCATCAACCACCCAAGAGTAACTAGCAAAGGAATCAGCTCAATGTTCTTCTGCTCCTGCACTGATGAGCAAGGCAAGACCCCAATACAACAAACTTCCACTGGTTTCACCGTCTGTCCACCTCTATCACACACTTGTGCTTTACCTCAGTGTCCCCTGGGGCAACTTTAACCTAGTTCCGCAACCTCTCACTCTGTGGGACTTTATTATACTCTACTTTCTACACATGCAGCGTTCCTTTGTCCATAAAGTATTATCACTTTTCCTTCAGAGCCAATTGATTTGTGCTGTGCCACACTAAACTATGCCTCCAGGCTCTGCTCCAGTTAATTGTTAAACTGATATCTTCCTGTGCGTGTAAAGTTACGCTAAGAAGGGAAAGGGATTATGAGTGCAGCACTGTCAGAGGCGCATCACAAATTTGAATGCCTGATGCCAATTCTAGTGGATGTTGAAAATCCTTCAAAGGGGCCAGCATTTCCTCTTCAAACACGACTACCAAAAGCCAAATGGTTGGTCATGCATACAATTGCTTTGTGGGATCTTGCTTCATGCAAAATGGTTGGGGTGTTTGCCCACACAATATCTGCCACTACGCTTCAGAAATCATAGTTGCACTTTGAGATTTCTAACAAGCATATAATACACGTCTAATACAAGTTTCTTTTTGTTGTTTGCATGATGGGACAACCCTCCAAGATCTGTAAAAGTATAACCTTTTTAAAAAGAAGGCTGATCGATGTGTAATTATCTATGTCATGGCTGCAGTGTCAAACTCTCAGCAGGACCTTTGAGAGGAAAGCGGGAGTGTTTGAACTGTAAAAATATCTAACAAAACTCATCAGAGAAACGTTGATGCTGTTTGTGAACCTAGCCAGTCTATTCTTCCTGTTTGCAATTTATATTTAGATGGGAGCTGGGAAGGGAAATAGGAGATGGTTTGGCCCAGATGTGGACTGCTCTATAACTCATTTCCACAACAGGAGGAAACTCAGAGGCAAGTTTCCTGGTTAGTTTGCTGGCAGGGAACTTAAGTGAAGCATTTAACAGAAACAAGCTGATTTTCTACTTTGAAGTGTTTAGGGGAAGTAATGCCTGGAGAACAGCAATAAAGCAGTTAGAGCAAGCTGGCAGTGTAAAACTTGAAGTCAAGGGAAATTCCATTTCATTTACAAAAATTAATACATGCAATTGAAAAAAAGACACAAACTATAACAATGACTGGCCTCCAGTGATGGCTCATGTGTCTCACAGTAAGCTGCAATCTCCGAATTGGCCCCACAGCTCAACATAACAGTTGGGTGCTTTGCACATGTCACCCTTCCCCCTTGGGTTCAGGTTAACTATCTCTGAAGAAATAATCTTCTTACATTTTTTAGAAACAAATTTAGAGTACCCAATTCATTGTTTTCCAATTAAGGGTCAATTTAGCGTGGCCATTCCACTTATCCTGCACATCTTTGGATTATCGGGGAAGACACATGTAAACACAGAAAGACTGAGCAAACTCCAAACAGACAGTGACCCGGGATCAAACCCGGGTCCTTGGCGCCGTAGGTGCTAACCACTGCACCGCCATGCCAGCCCGTATTCCAAGATTTATAATCCCAGCGATATCATATTTGATATTATTGACATTAGTATTATTTCAGACAAAAGAAATGGCACTAACTTTTACTGATGAACTGCGACCCAGCAAGTTCCACGGAATCTCCTTTATTTAAATCTTTCATTTAGATAAAATGTACTGCTGAGGCCCACCAGAGTGCACCTCCACAGCATAAGAATTCCCATCACAGTACGAGTTTACCTGACCCGAAGATGCTTCCTGTGTTGAGCACTGTTCTATAGATACCTGACTATCATCTGTCATGTCCCAGTTGACAGCATTCTCACTGAGTGACAAGTTCAAATCTGACCCCAGAGACTTGAGTTGAGGAAAAACTACTTCTCCCATGTGTTTACATGGGTCTTGCCCCCATAACCCAAAGATGTGCAGAATAAATTTAACGCAAAGTCAGACGAATTTTTAATTGGTAATGGGTTAAAGGACTATGGAGAGCTGGCAGGAAAGTGAAGTTAAGGCCAGGCTGAGATCAACCATAATTGAATGGTGGAGCAGACTCGATGGGCCAAATGACCTAATTCTGCTCCTAAATCTTCTGAACCTGGTGCAGTTATCCAAGGAGCCATTGAGGAGCTGGAAAGGGCAGAGGGAGGCCATGCAGCTTTGCAATAACAACTCCCAAGTGTCAGTGCAACATGTTGACAAGGTGGTTTCAAGCTCCATTAGCTAGGTTGATCAGAGCACCTTCTATACCCAGAATCACAACATCGAGCAGAGGTGCGTTCAGGCATAGCGTTTCAGTCTGAATGCAGCCCAACATGCTGGGCCTCCTCTCCCCACTCTCAAACATGCAAGTCTGGACAGTGTTTCGACTTTTTAATCAAAACATTGTTTAAAGGTAAACAACAGAGTAACAATATAACCAACTAAAATGTTTTAACCTTTTGAGAACTGCCATGTTCCGAAAACAGATAAAGCACAAAGTGATATGTTTCAACTTAATTTAGGAAAAGACCATTTTCAATATGTGTCCCAGTCAAAATGAACAACGCAGTATCACTGATCCATGCTTTTGCTCAGAGACTCCCTGATCTCAGTTTCACACCACGCCATTTCCTTGGGAACACAGGATATTCACCCCACAGGTTAAAGCATGTTCCACTATTCATGTCTGATATTTGATCTAGCGCCATATTTTTGCTACAGATTCCTTAATATTTCGATTATAAAAATCTATCAATCTCAGAAACGTACAATTGATCCAATATCAACTGCTATTTGCAGTTGAAAATTTCAGACTTCTACCGCTCGTGTGTACAAATAGTTCCTGATTTCACTCTTGAAAGGTCTGGCTCTAATTTCTAGACTGTGGCCCTGTGTCAGAGACTCCCTAACCAGCAAAACGTTTCTCCATCTACTCCCCTTATCCTCCTGAAGACTTTGAGATCAAATCTCACCGTTATAAAGAAAAGTAATGTACAGTACAGGAACAGGCCCTTCAGCCCTCCAAACCTGTGTTGATCATGGTGCCCCAACTAAAAAAAAGTCTGCCCCTACTCGGTCCGCATCCCTTTATTTCCTCCCTATTCATGTACCCATCCAGATGCCTCTCAAATGTTGCTCATGTGCCTGCTTCCAGCACATCCTCTGGCAGTGTTCCAGGCACCCACCACTCTACATGAAATATGTAACCTGCACATTTCCCTTAACCTTTCCCCCTCTCACCTTGAACCTGTGCGTCCTTGTAATTCACACTTCTATCCTTGAAAAAAGCCTGTGACTATCCATCCTGTAATTGCCTCTCATAATTTTGTCGACCTCTCAGTCTCCATCTTTCCACTGATTTTAGTTTTTGTACCAGTCTATCATGTGGGACCTTGTCAAACGCCTTACTAAAGTCCATATAAACTACATCCACAGCCATTTGCGCATCAATTTTCTTTTGTCACCTCTTCAAAAAAACTCAAATCAAGTTGGTGAGACATGACCGTTCTCGTACAAAACCATGTTGTCTGTCACTAAAGAGTCCATTTTCCTCCAAATGTGCGTATATCCTGCCCCTCAGTATCTTATCCAAAAGCTTCCCCACACTGATGTCAGGCTCACCGGCCTATAATTTGCTGGATTACTCCTGCTTCCTTTCTTAAACAAGGGCACAACATTGACTAGAGGACCGGAGAATAGCCAAAGAGGATGTGAAGATATCTATTAAGACCCCAGCTATTTCTCCCGCTGCCTCCTGCAGTAACCTGGGATAGATCCCATCCGGCCCCGGGGACTTGTCTACCTTAATGCACTTTACGATACTCAACACTTCCTCCTTTGATATATTGACGTTCTCACACCTATCCCTGACCTCACCATCCGTCATGTCCTTCTCGGTGAATACCGATACAAAGTACTCATTAAGGATTTCACCCACTTCCTGTTCCATGCATAACTTCCCTCCATTGTCCTCGAGTGGGCTGACTTTCTCTTGCTACCCTCTTTGCTCCTAATATATGCATAAAAAGCCTTGGAATTCTCTTTAACCATGTTTGCTAAAGACATTTCATGGCCCCTTTTAGCCCTCCTAATTCCACGTTTAAATTCCTTCCTAATTTCACTGTACTCCTCAAGGCGGTTTCCCTGGTTTCTGCCCAATCCCAGTTCACAGAATGAAAACAAAGAATTTCTGAGACTACAAATTGTGAATCGCGATTAGATGGGGAAGCAGGGGTTCTCAGTAAGATCAAACTCCATTAATTGAAATAAATTGTCATGATCATTAATAAACCATAGTACAGCTGCCGTGGTGTATGAGGAGAGGAATACCCAACCTTTAATTCTGCACCCTGAGCAAGGGGCATACGTGCAAACGAGTCTGGGCAGTGCAAAGGTGACTTTACTGTGCACCAAACCTGGCTATATCTGTCTTGGGAGTGTTTGATGGGCAATGTAATGGGAGCTTTACTCTGTATCTAACCCATGCAGTACCTGCCGACTGTGTTTAATGTCTGAAATGTTTCATATAACTATACTGGTCCTTGAGCACAGACCAGCCAACATTATAGGTTGCAATGCCCATGAGCAGTATGTGGGCCAAACCCACCCAGTCAACTGTAATCACATTGGGCAGGAGCCTAATGTCCTGAATTACACAGTTAAGTAAGTGTATGTCGGCTCCTGTGCTTTTATGGTGTCACCAGTAGTCTCAGGTGGGTCATAGTTAGTTGTTGCCAAGCGTGTGGAGACCAGTGTGGGAAGCTAGTGAACTCAGCAGCAACACTGACCGTGGGGTCTGTGCTGTACCGTGAGGGGAAACTGGGCCGGAAGTATTTACTGCAGACTGCTGGTCCTCAGAGAGGACAGTAGCAGTGCAATGCACCACGTAAACAGATCACTTTCTGCCTTTTAACCCTGCCTCTGAGAGACAGATTGCAATCACTCAGTCACTTCCCATTCATAATGATGGAAATTGCTGACACCTTTAAGAGTAAAGAGGTCAAAGGCAGTTATAGCTGCTGTTATACTCAGCACCACGCTGAAGAGTAATAAACCAGGCCCCCAATCTCCCTTGGCTGGGTTCAGGGTCACCAGGGAGCTTGCTCCAAGTTATATTTGTAACACAATCATTTATTCCAATCTAAAATGTCTGAAATACAACAAACCAGAGCCAGTTTTTAATCAGTAAGCATCAAGTGTCGTCATCAAAATCAAAGCAGCACAGAGAAATCAAGAGTGCAATACACTCCAAATTCTACACCTCAAAATGTTCCACCATAGTTACAGTGCTTTAAAAAAAGTCTTTATTGTCACAAGTAGGCTTACATTAATACTGCAATGAAGTTACTGTGGAAATCCCCTAGTTGCCACATTCCGGCGCCTGTTCGGGTACACAGAGGGAGAATTCAGAATGTCCAAATTATCTAACAGCATGTCTTTCGGGACTTGTGGGAGGAAACTGGACAGACACGGGAAGAACGTACAGAATCGACACAGACAATGACCCAAGCCGAGAATCGAATCAGGGACCCGGGACCTGTGAAGCAACAGTGCTACTCACTGTGCTACCGTGCTGCCCTACCTACAAGTAACGTGCCCAATTTATAGTGACAGACCAGTACTTAGCCCAGTATTATAGTGAGAGTTGTACCCATCAATATTGTACCCAGATGCTGCACAATGACAGACCTGCATCCACTATAATACCTGTCATACCGTTACGATATATCAAGGTGTGGAGGACACACTGTCCTGCCAGTGCACCCTGGGGCAGTGCCAGAGTACTGCCCAGCCAGAGCAAAAGCCATTTGGGGACTCCCGCTGGATTCACCATCCTCCCCGACTTTCCCGCCCACCGGAACTGGGGGTAGAGAATCCCACCCAGTGTTCTCGTGTGGGATCTGAATGTTGAGAGGTTTAGATTTAACATGCTGCTCCCTGCAGCTCCACAGCGCTCCATTAGATTCCCTGTTTTGCTGCGTTAGTGTTCTACCACCACCCAGTGGCAGTGATGAAGACCTGCAATTGCCTATACTGCCCATTGCATCCATCATAATCTGCCTCGAGAACAATATTTTGTCAAATCAGTCATCAAAATAATAATAATCTTTATTAGTGTTGCAAGTAAGCTTACATTAACACTGCAATGAAGTAACTGAGAAAATCCTCTAGTCGCCACACTACGGTGCCTGTTCGGGTATACAGGAGAGAATTCAGAATGTCCAATTTACCCAACAGCACGTCTTTCTGGACTTGTGGGAGGAATCCGGAGGAAACCCACACAGATATGGGAAAAGCATGCAGACTCCGCACAGACAATGACCCAAGCTGGGAATCAAACCCGGGTCCTTTGCGCTCTGAAGCAACAGTGCTAACCACTGTGCTACCCATATAGTACTTTTTAATAATGTTCTTGCTCATGTAGGATGTCAGCTCTACAAATTAAAAAACAAAATAGATTCCAAATGGGAGGGCAAGTACAGTTGGAAGGGAAAGGATGATCAAAAAGATAAAAGTATGAATTTTGAGAACAAAGCTGTGTGGACTGAGGGGTGCTGTGGATGGTGGATAGGGAAGCAGGTGGGGAGCTCAACAGATGTCATCAACACTCCGTAAATAGGATAGAGAAGGGGGAAGATAGAGTTTGAGAGAGACAGAGAAAGAGTTGAGGGTTAGTTTTCCACAGCACACTAATCCTGAGGCTGAAAAGGAGTTGCTTTTGAAAGCTGAGATGGCGATTAAGTATAAGAAGGGATATGGGGAATGACATTTCAGAGTTAGAGAGATCTGGGAGTTTAAGGGTTCATGATATAGAAGTCATGGGTTGGCCTCATCTTACATCAAGAGAGCTGATGTGTAGCATAAGGATGAGAAAAATGAGGAGGGTAAATGTGCATGTGGAGGCAGGAAAGACAAAATATAATCTAGGTTGAAATAATCAAGAATGACATCTCTGCTCAGCATTGTGTTAAAAATGGAATGTTTAATTCAAGTGCAAGCTCAGACAGAGCAACAGTCCTGTGCTTAGGCTTCCACATTTCTCTCCCCACCCCTCCTTCTCTGAAGGTGTTGGGTCTCCCTGATTGAGCACAAGGACAATCTGTAAGCAATTGGGTTTGGGAAGAAGAGGAGGCAGAGTGATGACATATCTGATCCTCTCCTCAACACATGTCAGCACATTAGGGTTTTCCAGAAGGGTCACTGGGTAGTCACTGAGGGCAGCCAGTTATAATTTCTGGTTTATTCCAATATTACATAGGAACTTGTTCATTTTGTAATGTTTCTCCAATTCATTCACATTCAAATAACATTGGAAGTTGCTGAGAAGGTGCAAGATGAAATTCCAATTTCAAGATTTGGCATTCAATAACAACTCAATCATGATGATCTGGCTCTTGGTTATCCTTAAATGGCCATTTTCTGAAGCAATAATTGATTCCCAGCTACCTAAATCAGTCATTAGGTTTTGCTTCATGGGGATAATCTGATAAATATAACCAAGTTTCCAATGACAGTTTTTACCTCAATGGAACTGGGCACTTTAACATCAATTTCAAATCTGCAAAATATGAAGAGATACTCTGATGGCAAAAGAGATGGGTCACTCACAGTGATGAGATAGACTATAGAGTTGAGTGGGAGATCAAGAAAGAGGAAACAGGAAGCCAAGAAAGGAGAGCAAAAAAGCAATAGAAAGCGAGAGGGAGAAAGAGAAAAAACAAAATGTTTGGGCATGGAGAGGGCAGCAGTGGCCATCGCTGGGATTACAGGCAGTTTCAGATTCAAAAACCCAGGCTCCAAGACTAATGGGTGATGTTGATCTTGGTGGAGAAGCTGGAGGTTGGGGGACATAGGGAGCATCTTTGGAAGGCTAATTTGGGCAAGAGGGGACATGCCCATTGTGACAAAAAGGCCCTTGAGATAGCGACACCCCCCCAAGCCCTGATTCGCCATGTAGAATTGTGGAGAGGTCAGAGTGGGAAGGCCAGGTGGGAAGTTTTGCAGGCCGTCCCCCTGCAAAGCTGCCAGCTGGGGACTACTAACATTTTGCCCATGATTTGTCATATTGAGGGCTGGTAGCACATTGTTTTCTGTACAAAAACAATAAAAGTAACTCCACCTGAATTAACAAAACTGGCTGAATTTCTCCCACCATCTCCAGATACCAGAGTGAGACCTATTGTAACAACACATGCGTGATAGGCAAGAAAGCTTAAAAGATGAGCATTTTAATGATTGGAGGGATGTGCTGCTCCCCAATGTTTAACGATTAGAGAGCCAATTCTACTCCACTGAGTGAACATAAGCAATGTGCCAATGATTAAGTTCTGGTGCCTGCAGCCTTTGTCTTTGAGAAATCTTTTTCACGGATTCATCATGCTGCCCTTCTCAAACTCTAGCCACCCCCTCACCTTAAGCCTTGCATACTCTGTGCATTTTAAACCAAACTTTGGTGTCACCCAATCACTACTAGCAGATTTCCCATTTTTTTTGCAGCCCCTTTCTTGACAACCTTGAAAAGAATTCTGCACTATGAGCCTCACCTTTAACGTCTCCTTGTTATTAATGAGGGTTCAAATTCTGGGGGGTGCTGGGGATTCTGTTCAGGTTTTGCTCCTGGTAAAATTGACAAGAGTTACCATACAGAACTACTTGATTATTAATCTCACATCAATCATTTCCTCTCTTGCACTTCCTGTTAGCGCAGGCTGGCAGAGAAACACAAACATGGCTTTCCTGTCCCTTTCCTCCAATTCCTTGGCCTGAACCTTGCAGATGGCGTGATCAGGCAGTCTTTACTCAAAAGCTGTTTTTCTGAGAGCAGCAGCAGCTAACACTGGCATGCTCCACATATTTTTTCCTCTCTGCTATCTGCTCGAATCTACAGCAGCTGAGAACATTTGGATTGTTTACCATCTACCTCAGTCTCAAATAAACAATTATTCTGTGGAACATATTACAAGCCCCTCTTTCCAACCTCATCAATGACAACCGCCTAGGGGTGAACATATGAACAAGGAGCAGGAGTAGGTCATTCAACCCCTCGAGCCTGTCTCGCCAATTAATATCATGGCTCTAAGCTCAAATCTGCATTCTGCTTAACCCCGATTACCTATCACCCCCTTGCTTACCAAGAATCTACCCACCTTGGTCTTAAAAATATTCCAAGACTCTGCTTCCACCAACTTTTCAGGAAGAGTTCTAAGGACTCACAACCTTTAATATTTTTTTGCCTCATCTCCATTTTAAATGGGCATACCCTTATTTTTTTGACCCCTAGTTCTAGATTCTTCCACGAGAGGAAATATCTTCTCCACATCCATCCTATCAAGATCCCTCAGGATCTTATGTATCAATCAAGTCGCCTCTTCCTCTTCTAAACTCCAGCCTCGCCTGTCCAACCGTTCCTCATTAGAAAACTGACCCATTCCAGCTATTAGTCTGGCAAACCTTCTCTGAACTGATTCCAATGCATTTACTCCTCAAATTAGTTGAGCAATATTGTACTCCAAATCTTTTCTTTATAAACATTTTATTGAGGTATTTATGGTTTTATAACAGAAGAAACAGTGTACATACAAATAAAAACATAGTGCAAAGGCTGTCTTCCTCCTTCACAGGTTCCACCTTTCTAACACCCTAATCTAAACTACACTTAACCCCAACCCCCTACACCCCCAACCCCACTCCTGCTGATGGTTAATTTTCCCCAAAGAAGTTGACGAACGGCTGCCACCTCCGGACGAACCCTAACATTGACCCTCTCAGGGCGAACTTGATTTTCTCCAGACAGAGAAAGATAGCCATGTCAGTTAGCCAGGTCTCTGACTTTGGGAGCTTTGAGTCCCTCCAAGCTAATAATGAAGAAGAAGATCGCTTATTGTCACGAGTAGGCTTCAATGAAGTTACTGTGAAAAGCCACATTCCGGCGCCTGTTCGTGGAGGCTGGTACGGGAATTGAACCATGCAGCTGGCCTGCCTTGGTCTGCTTTAAAAGCCAGCAATTTAGCCCAGTGTGCTAAACCAGCCCCGTCTCCGGGCTACAAGGGAGGCATTCTACTCCAAATCTGGCCTCACTAGTGCCCTTAACAACTGAAGCATAACCACTCTACTTTTGTATTCAACTCCCCTCACAATAAATTAAGACATTCTATCAGCTTTCCTAATTATTTGCTGTACCTCATACGAGCCTTTTGTGATTGAAACACTAGGACACCCGGATCCCTCAGTGCCCTGCAATCTCTCACCATAATATGCTTCTTTTTTGTTCTTCCTACCAAAGTGGACAATTTCACATTATACTCCATTTGCCATATCTTTGTCCACTCACTAAACCTCTGTATCTTTTTGTAGCCTCCTTATGTCCTCTTCACAACTTACTTTCCTATCTTTGTTTCATCAGCAAACTTGGCGACCATCCCTTCATCCAAATCATTTATATAAATTGTAAAGTGCTGCAGCCCCGGCGTTGATCAGTGGCACATCACTTACTATATCTCACCAACCTGAAAAATGTCAATTTATGCCTACTCAATTTATGGTCCCTGTTAGCCAGCCAATCTTCTATCCATGCCAATGTTACCCCTTATACCATGAGCTTTTATTTCCTGCAATATCCTTTGATGTGTCACTTTATCAAATGCCTTCTAGAAATCCAAGTACAGTACATCCCCTTCATCCACAGCACGTTACTTCCT
The DNA here is from genome assembly GCF_902713615.1 of Scyliorhinus canicula. Classification (NCBI taxonomy): domain Eukaryota; kingdom Metazoa; phylum Chordata; class Chondrichthyes; order Carcharhiniformes; family Scyliorhinidae; genus Scyliorhinus; species Scyliorhinus canicula. The sequence continues at coordinate 91,490,403 of NC_052147.1, forward strand.
CAAAGAACTCCAATAAATCGGTTAAACAATGATTTCCCTTTCACAAGACCATGTTGACTCTCCTGATTTCCTTGAACATATCCAAGTGTCATGCTACGACCTTTTTAACAACAACTTCTAACATATTCCTGGAGTTTTAATTTGACAGCTTTCCCACTGGGGATCTTGTACACCACTTGATGTAATCTGAGCCACCCTGACCAAAGGGTTGTAAATCTGTGGAATTCCTTACCCAGTGAAGCAGTTGAAGCTACCTTGTTGGATATTTTAAAGCCAAAGATAGGGATTTTTGAACAGTAAAGGAATGAAGGGTTACAGTGAGTGGACGGGTAAGTGGAACTGAGTCCACAAGATCATCAGCCATGATCTTATAGAATAGCGAGCAGGCTCGAGGGATCAGATGGCCTCCTCCTGCTCCTGGCTCTTATGACCCTAGAAGGGGTAGCACCTAGATGTTGCAATTGGTCTTACACTGGCATATGGAAAAGGTGGAAGAAATTCAGCCAAAGTTCTTGTCTCTGTTGGTAAGAGTAAACATATTTAAAAATAACACGTGGTCTCCAGATTTGATTGGTATCGCAGCAACAGGTAGCACTTTATGGATCGTGTTATGCATGCTCATCCTCTAAACTTAACCCTGTTAATTCCAGCAGCATTAGATAGCACTCAGCACAGGGTAATACTGAACCAGTGCATTTCCAAATGCCAGATACTTTGCTGAAGGTGAGTAAGGCCACCTCAGGGACCAGAGAAGTTAGGTAATCCCACCCCAATTCTATTTATTTTGTCAAGTAGCATGGGTTCCACTTCTGTTTAATTGCTTTGCCCTTCCAGTGTTTGTTAAATTCTTTATCTGGCTGTTGGGCTACACTTCTGGCCATAGTTGGCAGAATTAAGCAAAAGTCCATCTCATTTAGCCGACACCAATGCCACCTCACCGTTCGGCCACCCATTCAGTGACCTCACATGCCCCAAAGCCACGGAGTCAACTACAGAATAGGATAGAATAGAATATAATAGAATAGTGCTTTATTGCCCACGCAAAAGTGGAATTTTGTCTTTGGTTTTGCCTCCAATATAACACACAGTATGAAGTCTTACAACACTAGATTAAAGTCCAACAGGTTTGTTTCAACATAACATACTATCATGGTCATTAGTTATTAATTGTAAATATTTTATGTATACCTACAATTATACATTTGTGCATATATAACACACATCCAATTCATACAAACATAACACCTAGCAATCTGCCATTAAAGCACTTTGTTACTGCAGTTAAAATAAATAAAAACAGCAAGTTAAATTTACATAATAAGTAAGCTTATGGAACAAAAGACCTCGCGAGCAGATTTTTCCTAGCAATAGGCATTCTAAAGTGCGGGCATAGAGGGAGTCTTTCAAATTGATGATAAAGGCTGAGAGGGATCATCAATGATGGCCTGAGCTTTCCTCTTAACTGCGTTGTGGTTTATCCTCACCATTGACCTACAGCCTCCCCGCCCCCCACCCCCTTACTTCATGTTATGGTGGGCTGTTTCCCATTTTGTGCGAAACTGTTTAAATTTAGTTCCTTCCCCCTCCCTTCTGACCTATTCCCCCTCTTCCGCATCCCAATTTTCCCCACCTGCCAACCTGTATTACCCTGCTGCTTTCCTCACCATTACCTATGCTCCAGTCTGCCTCCAATATTGCAGTTCCACAACCAGGCCGTGGAGGTCTGCCTCCAAAGCTGCAGCCTCACGCTCAGGCCATGCTGCTCTGTCTCCAATATTAGTGATGCAGCTAATTTATCTTTAAACTACGCCCAATGTATCCCCTTCTTCCATTATTTCTCTGTATGCAAAATTGGCATTGATTGATCATCTCAGCACTTTGGGATGAATAGTTGCTTGGCAGATGCCTGTTGGGAAACAGCAACATCAGGGGCTTAAAATTTAAAGATATGGGTTTTGCCGATGATTGAAATACTACAAGCAAAATATACAAGACAAAATATGAACCGGAACAGCAGACTGAGAGATCTGCAGTGCGGCAACCGAAGAGGAAAGAGTCGAATTGGACCCCTCCAGAAGGCCGCTGCCCTAGACTCGACATGTATGCTCAAGCCGTCAGAAGTCGTGTCAATGCCAGATTCATCAGCCGCATTCACAAGACAGCCCCGAACGTCACCCAAGCACAACGCAACACCATTTGCGCTCTCAAGAACAACCGCAACATCGTCATCAACCCAGCAGACAAAGGAGGGGCCACCGTCATACTGAACAGAACGGACTACTGCAAAGAAGTATACCGACAACTCAACAACCAGGAACACTACAGACAGTTACCCGCAGATCCAACCAACGAACACACCCGCTAACTCAACAGACTGATCAAGACCTTGGATCCAGACCTTCAGAGCACCCTACGTGCCCTCATCCCACGTACTGATCTCTACTGCCTCCCGAAAATACACAAGGCCAGCACACCAGGCCGTCCTATCGTTTCAGGCAATGGGACCCTGTGCGAGAACCTCTCTGGCGACATTGAGGGCATCTTAAAACCCTTCGTACAAGGTACGGCCAGCTTCTGTCGTGACACGACGGACTTCCTACAGAAACTCAGCACCCATGGACCAGTTGAACTAGGAACATTCCTCGTCACAATGGACGTCTCGGCACTCTACACCAGCATCCCCCATGATGACGGCATTGCTGCAACAGCCTCAGTACTCAACACCGACAACTGCCAATCTCCAGACGCAATCCTGCAACTCATCCGCTTCATTCTGGATCACAACATCTTCACATAGTTCTTCACATAGATGCACGGAACAGCCATGGGGACCAAATTTGCACCTCAATACGCCAACATCTTCATGCACAAGTTTGAACAAGGCCACCTCACCGCACAGGACATTCAACCGACGTTATACACCAGATGCATCAATGACATTTTCTTCCTTTGGACCCACGGCGAAGAATCACTGAAATGACTACACGATGACATCAATAAGTTCCATCCCACCATCAGACTCACCATGGACTACTCTCCAAAATCAGTTGCATTCTTGGACACACTCATCTCAATCAAGGACGGTCACCTCAGCACTTTGCTTTACCGCAAGCCCACGGATAACCTCATGATGGTCCACTTCTCCAGCTTCCACCCGAAACACATTAAAGAAGCCATCCCTGTGGACAAGCCCTCCGTATACACAGGATCTGCTCAGACGAGGAGGAGCGTAACAGACTTCCACAGACGCTGAAAGATGCCTTCGTACGAACGGGATATGGCGCTCGACTCATTGATCGACAGTTCCAATGCGCCAAAGCAAAAAACTGCACCGACTCCTCAGAAGACAAACACAGGACACAACCGACAGAGTACCCTTCGTCGTCCAGTACTTTCCCGGAGCGGAGAAACTACGACATCTTCTTCGCAGCCTTCAACACGTCATCGATGAAGATGAACATCTTGCCAAGGTCATCCCCACACCCCCACTACTTGCCTTCAAACAACCGCGCAACTTCAAGCAAACCATTGTTAGCAGCAAACTACCCAGCCTTCAGAACAGCGACCACAACACCACACGACCCTGCCATGGCAATCTCTGCAAGACGTACCAGATCATCGACATGGATACCACCATTACACGTGAGAACACCACCCACCAGGTACGCGGTACATACTCGTGCGACTCGGCCAACGTTGTCTACAACGTTGGGGGTAAGCAGTCAGTACAGGGATCCCCTGTGGTCGTTCCCCTTAGTAACAGGCTTTGGATACTGTTGGGGGGGGGGGGGGGGGACTTACCAGGGGTCAGCCATGGGGTACAGGTCTCTGGCACAGAGTCTGTCCCTGTTGCTCAGAAGGGAAGGGGGGAAAGGAGAAGAACATTAGTCATTGGAGACTCCATAGTTAGGGGGATAGATAGAAGATTCTGTGGGAACGAGAGAGTTGGTGTGTTGCCTCCCAGGTACCAGGGTCCGCGATGTCTTGGATCATGTTTTCGGGATCCTTAAGGGGGAGGGGGAGCAGCCCCAAGTCGTGGTCCACATAGGTACCAATGACATAGGTAGGAAAAAGGATAGGGATGTAAGGCAGGAATTCAGGGAGCTAGGGTGGAAACTTAGATCCAGGACAAACAGAGTTGTTATCTCTGGGTTGTTACCCGTGCCACGTGCTAGCGAGTCGGGGAATAGGGAGAGAGAGCAGTTGAACACGTGACTGCAGGGATGGTGCAGGAGGGAGGGTTTCAGATTCCTGGACAATTGGGTTTCATTCTGGGGTAGGTGGGACCTCTACAAACGGGATGGTCTGCACATGGACCAGAGGGGTACTAATATCCTGGGGGGGAAGTTTGCTAATGCTCTTCGGGAGGGTTTAAACTAGTTCAAAAAGGGATTGGGAACCTGAATTGTAGCTCCAGTACACAAGAAGCTGAGAGTAGTGAGGTCATGAGTAAGGTTTCAAAGTTGCAGGAGTGTACCGGCAGGCAGAAAGGTGGTTTAAAGTGCGTCTACTTCAATGCCAGGAGCATCCAGAATAAGGTGGGTGAGCTTGCAGCATGGGTTAGTAGCTGGGACTTCGATGTTGTGGCCATTTCGGAGACATGGATAGAGCAGGGCGAGGAATGGTTGTTGCAGGTGCCGGGGTTTAGATATTTCAGTAAGCTCAGGGAAGGTGGTAAAAGAGGGGGAGGGGTGGCATTGTTAGTCAAGGACAGTATTACGGTAGCTGAGAGGACATTTGATGAGGACTCAAATACTGAGGTAGTATGCGCTGAGTTAAGAAACAGGAAAGGAGAGGTCACCCTGTTAGGGCTTTTCTATAGGCCTCCAAAAAGTTCCAGAGATGTAGAGGAAAGGATTGCAAAGATGATTCTGGATAGGAGCGAAAATAACAGGGTAGTTGTTATGGGGGATTTTAACTTTCCAAATATTGACTGGAAACACTATAGTTCGAGTACTTTAGATGGGTCCGTTTTTGTCCACTGTGTGCAGGAGGATTTCCTGATGGAGTATGTAGATAGGCTAACAAGAGGCGAGGCCGTATTAGATTTGGTACTGGGTAATGAAATAGGACAGGTGTTAGATTTGGAGGTAGGTGAGCACTTTGGTGATAGTGACCACAATTCGATTACGTTTACTTTAGCAATGGAAAGGGATAGGTATACACCACAGGGCAAGAGTTATAGCTGGGGGAAAGGCAATTATGATGCGATGAGGCAGGACTTAGGATGCATCGGCTGGAGAGGAAAACTGCAGGGGATGGACACAATGGAAAAGTGGAGCATGTTAAAGGAACAGCTACTGCGTGTCCTTGATAAGTATGTACCTGTTAGGCAGGGAGGAAGTCGTCGAGCGAGGGAACCATGGGTTACTAAAGCAGTTGAAACACTTGTCAAGAGGAAGAAGGAGGCTTATGTGAAGATGAGACGTGATGGTTCAGTTGGGTCGCTTGAGAGTTACAAGTTAGCTAGGAAGGCTCTAAAGAGAGAGCTAAGAAGAGCCAAGCGAGGACATGAGAAGTCTTTGGCAGGTAGGATCAAGGATAACCCTAAAGCTTTCTATAGGTATGTCAGGAATAAAAGAATGACTAAGGAAAGAGTAGGGCCAGTCAAGGACAGTAGTAGGAAGTTGTGCGTGGAGTCCGAGGAGATAGGAGAGGTGCTAAATAAGTATTTTTCGTCTTATTCACACAGGAAAAAGACAAAGTTGTCGAGGAGAATACTGAGATACAGGCTACTAGACTAGAAGGGCTTGAGGTTCATAAGGAGGAGGTGTTAGCCATTCTGGAAAGTGTGAAAATACTTTCCACTTGGGTCGGATGGGATTTATCCTAGGATTCTCTGGGAAGCTTGGGAGGAGATTGCTGGACCTTTGGCTTTGATCTTTAAGTCATCTTTGTCTACAGGAATAGTGCCAGAGGACTGGAGGATAGCAAATGTTGTCCCCTTGTTCAAGAAGGGGAGTAGAGATAACCCCAGTAACTATAGACCAGTGAGCCTTACTTCTGTTGTGGGAAAAGTCTTAGAAAGGTTTATAAGAGATATAGGGTGTATAATCATCTGGAAAGGAATAATTTGATTAGAGATAGTCAACATGGTTTTGTGAAGGGTAGGTCGTGCCTCACAAACCTCATTGAGTTCTTTGAGAAGGTGACCAAACAGGTGGATGAGGGTAAAGCAGTTGATGTGGTGTATATGGATTTCAGTAAAGCGTTTGATAAGGTTCCCCACGGTAGGCTATTGCAGAAAATACAGAGGCATGGGATTCAGGGTGATTTAGCAGTTTGGATCAGAAACTGGCTAGCTGATAGAAGACAAAGGGTGGTGGTTGATGGGAAATGTTCTGACTTGTGTCCAGTTACTAGTGGTGTACCACAAGGATCTGTTTTGGGGCCGCTGCTGTTTGTCATTTTTATAAATGACCTGGAGGAGGGCGTAGAAGGATGGGTGAGTAAATTTGCAGATGGCACTAAAGTCGGTGGAGTTGTGGACAGTGCAGAAGGATGTTACAAGTTACAGAGGGACATAGATAAGCTGCAGAGCTGGGCTGACAGGTGGCAAATGGAGTTTAATGCAGAAAAGTGTGAGGTGATTCATTTTGGAAGGAATAACAGGAAGACAGAGTACTGGGCTAATGGTAAGATTCTTGGTAGTGTGGAGGAGCAGAGAGATCTCGGTGTCCATGTCCATAGATCGCTGAAAGTTGCCACCCAGGTTGAGAGGGTTAAGAAGGCGTACGGTGTGTTAGCTTTTATTGGTAGAGGAATTGAGTTTCGGAGCCATGCGGTCATGTTGCAGTTGTACAAAACTCTGGTGCGGCTGCATTTGGAGTATTGCATGCAGTTCTGGTCACCACATTATCGGAAGGATGTGGAAGCATTGGAAAGGGTACAGAGGAGATTTACAAGGATGTTGCCTGGTATGGGGGGAAGATCATATGAGGAAAGGCTGAAGGACTTGAGGCTGTTTTCATTAGAGAGAAGAAGGTTAAGAGGTGACTTAATTGAGGCATACAAGATGATCAGAGGATTAGATAGGGTCGGCATTGAGAGCCTTCTTCCTCGGATGGTGATGTCCAGCACGAGGGGACATAGCTTTAAATTGAGGGGAGATAGATATAGGACAGATGTCAGAGGTAGGTTCTTTACTCAGAGTAGTAAGGGCGTGGAATGCCCTGCCTGCAACAGTAGTGGACTCCCCAACACTAAACGCATTCAAATGGTCATTGGATAGGCATATGGACGATAAGGGAATAGTGTCGAGGGACTTTAGAGGGGTTTCACAGGACGACGCAACATCGAGGGCCGAAGGGCCTGTACTGCGCTGTAATGTTCTATGTTCTATGTTCATACGCTGCAGGAAAGGATGTCCCGAAGCATGGTACATTGGTGAGACCATGCAGACGCTGCGACAATGAATGAACGGACATCGCGCGACAATCACCAGGCAGGAATGTTCCCTTCCAGTCGGGGAACACTTCAGCAGTCAAAGGCATTCAGCCTCTGATCTCTGGGTAAGCGTTCTCCAAGGCGGCCTTCAGGACGCGCGACAATGCAGAATCGCCGAGCAGAAACTTACAGCCAAGTTCCGCACACATGAGTGCGGCCTCAACCGGGACCTGGGATTCATGTCGCATTACATTCATCCCCCACCATCTGGCCTGGGCTTGCGAAATCCTACCAACTGTCCTGGCTTGAGACAATTCACACCTCTTTAACCTGGGGTTACCTCTATCTCTGGATCTGTAAAGACTTGATTACCTGCAAATGCTCGCATTCTAAGCATTGTCTGGCATCTTTGAATTTGTCTATATATATGTTTTTGGAACATACCTCTTCATTCACCTGAGGAAGGAGCTGCGCTCCAAAAGCTAGTGTTTGAAACAAACCTGTTGGACTTTAACCTGGTGTTGTAAGACTTCTTACTGTGCTCACCCCAGTCCAACGCCTGCATCGCCACATCATCACACACAAGACAAAAAGGATGGATCCCTGTGACCAAATGTACACTTTCTATTCCATCATTTAAGGATATCATAGAACAGTACAGCACAGAACAGGCCCTTCGGCCCTCGATGTTGTGCCGAGCCATGATCACCCTCCTCAAACCCACGCTATACCCGTAACCCAACAACCCCCCCCCCCCCCCCTTAACCTTACTTTTAGGACACTACGGGCAATTTAGCATGGCCAATCCACCTAACCCGCACATCTTTGGACTGTGGGAGGAAACCGGAGCACCCGGAGGAAACCCACGCACACACGGGGAGGACGTGCAGACTCCACACAGACAGTGACCCAGCCGGGAATCGAACCTGGGACCCTGGAGCTGTGAAGCATTGATGCTAACCACCATGCTACCGTGAGGCCCCTAATATAGATATAGATATAGATATAGATTCTAAAACTCTTCAAAACTTTCCCTGAATACACCATGACCATCGTCTCTACCAGACATTCATCAACAAATGTTCCCTGCACCAACCCATCAAAATATTACAGCTTTGGTCATATTTCATGAAGTGCGAATTCAACATTACACACACCAATATGGCAAAAACTGCTATTTATAAGCAAGTACAAGCAACAATTAGTCTCAACGTGTAACATTGAGCTGGGACCAATGTCTCTGCAGGACGGTTTGCTAGTGTTGTTGGAGAGATTTTAAAAACAAATTGGTAGGGGAATGGGAATTTGGATGTAGCATTATAACGGAGAAAGAAGGCTCGCAAAGGGTTCAATGGGACAGATAACATAAGAGTAATAAATAATAAGGTATTAGGTGGGCTCAGACAAAGAGAATACAAGGTTGTCTGAATTAGGTTTATAGCAAGTGTGTAAATGCATGAGATAGAAGAAGTCATTGAGGGATCAAAGATAATTGATTAGAAATAAGAAATGCCTTGATACTACTGGATTTATTCTGTAGATCACCACGAGTGGGATTAGTGTAGAAGAGCAAGTTTGAAAAAGCACGGTAGCGCAGTGGTTAGCATTGCTGCCTCGCAGAGCTGAGGTCCCAGGTTCGATCCCGGCCCTCGGTCACTGTCCGTGTGGAGTTTGCACAGTCTCCCCATTTTTGTGTGGGTTTCGCCCCCACAACTTTACTCAGAAAGTAGTACGGGCGTGGAATGCCCTGCCTGCAACAGTAGTGGACTCGCCAACACTCAGGGCATTTAATGGTCATTGGATAGACATATGGATGCAAAGGGAATAGTGTAGATGGGCTTTAGAGTGGTTTCACAGGTCGGCGCAACATCGAGGGCTGATGGGCCTGTACTACGCTATAATGTTCTATGTTCTATAACCCAAAAGATGTGCAGGGTAGGTGGGTTGGCCACGCTAAATTGCCCCTCAATTGGAAAAATGAATTGGGTACTCTAAATTTATATTTAAAAAAAGAGCAAGTTTGCAGGGAAATTATAGAAAAGTGCAACGACTACAGAGAGTTACAAACAATGGGTCTTCAATCATCTATAATGTTGACTGGGATAGTAGCGTAAAGCAGACGTGGGGTATGTTTCTGAAGTGTGTATTAAGGAAAATTTCCTGGATCAGTGTATTCCCCATTGCAGAATCTGGTTCTGGGGAATGAGATGGTCAAGGTAGATCAATTGTCAATCGGGGAATATTTAGGAGACGATGATCATGGTATCAAAAGGCTTAGGTTAGACATGGAAAAGTACAAGGAGCAATCCAGAGTAAATGTACTAAATTGGAATGGTGTCAACTTCAATGGGTTAAGAATGACTTCAATTTACCTGGGACAAGTCCAAAGATTGGCATGCAAAACTGGGCTGTCTTTAACGGGGAGATGATTCAGGTACATTCCCACAAGGTGGAAAGGTATTACAAATAAAGCCCACAGGACCCTGGGTGATGGAAGAGATAGAGAATAAGATGAAGCAGAAAAGTGGGTGTAATACAAACGTCAGGTGGATAATGGAAGTGAAAGAGAACCAGGCTGAGTATAGAAATGGGAAGTGAAAAAAGAAATGATAACAGCAAAGAGAGTGTATGAGTAGAGACAGTTAATATAGAGGGAATCCAAAAAACTCTGTAGGCGAAGAATTAGCGAAAAAAAGAAAGAGGAGGGAAATCAATTAGAGGCCATAACACATAGGAGCAGAATTCAGCTATAATAATAATAATAATAATCGTTATTGTCACAAGTAGGCTTACATTAACACTGCAATGAAGTTACTGTGAAAACCCCCCAGTCATCACATTCCAGCGCATGTTCGGGTACACAGAGCGAGAATTCAGAATGCCCAATTCACCTAACAGCACGTCTTTCGGGACTTGTGGGAGGAAATCGGAGCACCCAGAGGAAACCCACGCAGACACAGGGAGAACGTGCAGATTCCATACAGACAGTGACCCAAGTCGGGAATCGAACCTGGGACCCTGGAGCTGTGAAGCAACAGTGCTACCCACTGTGCTATCATGCTGCCCTTTGACCCGTCAAGTCTGCTCCGCCATTCGACCATGGCTGGTATGTTTCTCATCCTCATTTTCTGCCTTCTACCTGTAACCCCTGATACCCTGATTAATCAAGAACATATCTATCTCAGTCTTAAAGACACTGAATGGCTTGCCCTCCACAGCCTTCTGTGGCAATGAGTTTCACAGATTCACCACCCAATGACTGAAGAAATTCCCCCTCATCTCAGTTTTAAAGGATTGTCCTTCTCCACGTCCACTCTATCTATGCCTCTCGGTTTTCTATTAGTTTCAATGATATCTCCCTTCATCCTACTAAACCCCATTGAATACAGACCCAGTCCTCAACCACTCCTCGTATGACAAGCCCTTCATTCCCAGGATTATTCTTGTGAGCCTCTTGTGGACCTCCTCTAAGGCCAGCACATCCTTCCTTAAAGAGACGGCCCAAACCTGCTCATAATATTCCAAATGGGGTCTGACCAGAGCCTTATCCAGCCTCAGCAGTACATACCCCTTGCTCTTGAATTTTAGCCCTCTCAAAATGAATGGTAACATTGCATTTGCCTTCCTAACTGCCAACTGCATGTAAACCACAAGAGAATCCTGAACTAGGACTCCTAAGTCCTTTTTGTGCTTCAGATTTCCGAAGCCTTTCCCCACTTAGAAAATAGTCCATGCCTCTATTCTTCCCACTAAAGTGCATAACCAAAAGCAGGCAGGGGGCATGCAGAGGTATTAAATTAGTATTTTCCATGTCTTGGCTAAAGAGGAGGATGCTACCACAGTCCTAGTTAAAGAGCAGGTAGTTGAGATGCTGTATGGGCTAAAAAATAATAGAGGAGTGATCAGAAAGGTTGGCAGTGCTTAGGTAAGTCACCAGGACTGGATGGATATATTCTGAGAATAATGAGAGAAGTAAAGGTGGAAACTACAGAGAAATTGGCCATAATCTTCAAATCCTTCTTGGATAACAGGGTGGTGCCGTTTGACTGGAGAATTGCAAACATCACATGCTTATTCAAAAAAGGATGCAAAGATAAACCAAGCACGAAATGTCATCAGTTTAAACTTTGAGGTGGGAAGGCTTTGATAAATAATAACCCAATCACTTGCACAACTATGGATTAATTATGGAAAGCCAGCACAGTTTTGTTGAAACACATTGTGCTTAACTAACATGACTAACTTTTTTGATTGGGTTATTTGGTTGAAGTAGTTGTATATGGACTACCAAACGACATTTGATAAAGTAATATAACAGGCTTGCCAGCAGAGTTGAAGCTGTGAATTAAATGGGGCAGTGGCAAGATCGATGTAAAATTGGCCACGTGACAAGAAACAAAGCATAGTCGTGAGCAGTGATTTCAGATTGGGGAATGTATGCAGTACTGGTCCTGTGGGCCCGTATCAGGGTCATTGCTTTTCTTGGTGTCTATTAATGACTTGGGATATGAAGTGTTGTGAGCTATGAGGATAAGTGATAAAATTCAAGAGAACATAGGCTGGTGGAATGGGCAAACATGTGGCAGATTATATTTAATGCAGAGAAGTGCAAAATGATAACATTTTGGTCGGTAAAATGAGAAGATTATACAACACGTACAATTCTAAAGGGGATGCAGAAACAGAGAAACTTGGGGTCATTTGTGCACAGATCATTGAAAGTAGAGGGCAGGTTGATGAATAAAGACATATGGGATTCCGTTTTATAAAAAGCAGAGGGTGCAAAGGCAAGGAAGATACAATGGCCTTCTTAAAAAAAACACAGTTCAGCCTGACCTCTGTCCATTTCGGGGCTTGACACTTTAGGAAGGATGTGGAGGCTTTAGAGCAGGGGTGGGCACACTTTTCCGTGCAAGGGCCACATTCAAAAATTCACAATTTTAAGGGGCGGATAGTATATTAAATAAAATAATTAATATTTAAAATAGCCAAGATAAAAGGTTTTTAAAGAAAAAAAAAGCAATTAATTTTTATTAATTAATATTTTAAAGTAGAAACTTTACATGAAACACATTTATTTGAAAAACAAAGTAACTCAGTTTAAAGAAAAAAAAGCAATTAATTTTTATTAATTAATATTTTAAAGTAGAAATTTCACATGAAACACATGTTGTGCCGAGCAATGATCACCCTACTCAAGTCAACGTATCCACCCTATACCAGTAACCCAACAGCCCCCCCCCCATTAACCTTATTTAAAAAAATAAAAATAAAAAAATATTTTAATGACTTGATCTTGGTGGGCTGTGGCCCGTAGTTTGCCCACCCCTGCTTTAGAGAGACGACCAAAATTATTCAAGGGAATGGTTCCAAGGATTAGGTACTGTAGTTATGTGGATAGCTGGAGAAGCTGAGGTTCTTTTCCTCATAAGATGACTGAGAGGGTATTGTATAGAGATATTCATATCATGAGGGGTTTAGAAAATTAAGAGATCAAGGGCCAAGAACTAAAGGATACAAATATAAGGCAATTGGCAAAAGAACCAAAGATGGTGAGTAAATTGTTTTTACACAGCAAGTGGTTAGTAACTGGAATGCACTGCTTGATAGTGTGGGTGGAAGTAGATTCAATGTGGTTTTCAACAAGAGAATTAGTTAAGTACCTAAATTAAATACATTTGCAGAGCTACAGAAAAAGGACAGGGGAATGGGATTGCTAACTACTTTTGCAGACAGCTGACACGGGCTTGAAGAGACAAATGGCTTCCTTCTGTACTGTAACCATTTTATGATTCTATGATATCTCCAATAATAGAGATACCTTGAAAGACAAGGGTACCCACCCACAATTGCAATTGTTCTGTAGGATATCCAAGACAGTGGATTCACTGTACTTTGATCCATCTGCAGGATATCAAGTGGAAACTAGACATAGTAGGCACTTGCATTATTTCCTCTTCCAAACCCTTCAGATTTTAGACACTAGTCCAGCCTTTCATTTCAGGGGACATCAGAGGGAAAACTGCTTGGAATCATACCTAGCACAAAGGAAGATGTTTGTGCTTTTTGGAGGACATCGCAGAGGAGTTAATCAGGGTAGTGTCCTCGGCCAAACCATCTTCAGCTGCTTCAATGACCATACGTCCATCATAAAGTCAAATGTGGAGACGTTCACTGATGATTACACAATGTTCAGTACTCCTCAGATAATGAACCAGTCCATGTCTATATGCAGCTCCACACAATAAAGAGGTTGCCTTTATCAATACCCCATCCACAACATTAAACATTCACTCACTGATGCATAATGGTTGCAGTGTGCACCATATAGAAGGTGCAATGTAGCAACACAGAGTGTAGCAGATGCATAGAACTCCAACACCTGCAGGTTTCCTTCCAGGCCACACACCATCTTGACTTCAGCACTCCTTCACTGTCGCTGTCAAAATCCTAGATTCCTTTTCTAACAGCCAGTGGATGTGCCTACACCAGATTGACTGCAACAACTCCAACACCTTCCCAAGATCGATTAGAGATTAGTAACAAATGCAGCTATGCCACTGATGCTCACATCCCCATAAAAGAATAAAATGAAGTACAGGCCCATCTCCAGTTAAGAGCACTCACAGGAGCGCCACAATGGCGCAGTGGTTAGCACAGCTGCCTCGTGGCATTGAGGACTTGGGTTCGATCCAGGCCCCGGATCACTGTCTGTGTGGAGTTTGCACATTCTCCCCCGTGTCTGTGTGGATCTCATCCCCACAACCCAAAGATGTGCAGGGTAAGTGGATTGGCCACAGTAAATTCCCCTTAATTGGGGAGAAAAAAAAAAATTGAACCCAGGTCCTCAGTGCCGTGAGGCAGCAGTGCTACCTCTTACTTATTTATATAATAAAATAGAATCAGATGAGGGGAATTCACATCTACTTACCAGGGATCCGAATGAAGGACCAGCCATTTCTGGACTGAACAGCTAACAAGCCCCCAGGATGTTCAAGGAAGAAGAAGGACAGCCTATTTCTCCAATGAAGAGCTAGCTCTGGAGTTCCATACAAGAGGCACTGCTTGGCGGTGAGGTGACCCCCTTCCCTCATTAATCGGCGCTCGTACTCTGCACTCCGATCACAACAGTAGATGTCTCGTGGAACAGCAGTTACCTGAGATACACATGAGGCAGGACATTAATGTTAACAGAAAAAAGGTTACATCAAATCACTACAGTTAGTGCAAATCTCATTATGCATGGTGGCCCAAAGTTTGTCAGCAGCAGCAAATGATTGTCACTGCAATGAATGGCTAGAGCCACCCTGGGCTTCTCTAGGAACTTCTGGGAATTAAAAATTTGTTTAAACGAGACACAAGATGTGGGCACGCAATTGGCTGTCTCCTGCGCAAGACTGCTGAATTTTTAAACCCAGAGTCTAAACCAGGAAATGTAAATTACAACATTTAATTTAAGACCAAATCATTGTGCAACAAGTGAAATAAAGAGAGGGAAAGAGAGATAGGATCGGGAGAGATAAAGAGACAAAGAAGAAGTTAAAATTATGTTTTAAAATCTTCAAAAATGATTACAACTCTGAATAAATAGGATTCCATCACTTTCAGCACCAGAGACGTTGTTTGTCCATAATTAGGATGAACCACAGTTAGAAATTGACTTACACTTTAATGAACAAAGCAGAAGCTTTTCGGGCATATTTAATGGCAAATACAGCAACTGCACATATTCTAGATGTTTTAATGGCAAAATTTCTTGAGGAGCAGGGCAACCCCGGACAGCAATAACGTGATTGAAAAAATATTTTTCTTAAAAATGTTTTCATTTATAACAATATAATATAAAACAAATGCTACAAATTACAATGTAAAAGGAACATAGTCAACAGTTAAGAACACATCCAAACCTAAACCCCCACCAATAAACTAACGCCCTCCCGCTCAAACAACTCACAGTGACCAATTCTTTAAAAAAGGAAATGAATGGCTTCCATATAAATGAAAAGCAGATTCAAAATGCGCCGGGGCAGAGGGATCTGGGTGTCTTTGTTCATGAATCACAGAAAGTTGGCGTGCGGGTACAACACACAATTAAAAAGGAAAATGGAATGTTAGCGTTTATTGGAAAATGACTCGAGTATAAAAGCAGGAAAGTATTGATGCAATTGCATAGGCTATTGGTGAGACCACATCTGGAGTATTGTGCCCAGTTTTGGCCTCCTTATTTGAGGAAGCATGTGGTGGCATTGGAGGCAGTTCAGAGGAAGTCCACCAGATTGATTCCAGGAATGAAAGGGTTGACGTATGAGGAGAGATTGAACAAGTTTGGGCTTACACTCACTGGAGTTTAGAAGGACGTGAGGGGATCTGTTTGAGGTATATACAATACTAAAAGGGATTGATAAAGTAAACGTAGACCAAATGTCCCCCTCCGTGGGGTAGTCTAGAATGAGAGGTCACAGATATAGGTTGAGAGGTGGTAGATTTAGAACTGAGATGAGGAGGGACTACTTCTCGTAGAGGGTGGTGAATTTGTGAACTCGCTACCCCATAGTGCGGTGGAGTCCGAGTCATTAAATGGTTTCAAGAAGGAGATACTGTAGTTAAATTTCTGATAAAAAACAGGTTAAAGGTATATGGGGAGCAGGTAGGGAGGTGGATTTGAGACCAAGAAATGATCAACTATGATTTGATTGAATGGTGGTGCAGGCTCAGGAGGCTGAATTGCCTACTTCAGTTCTTAATTTCTATGTTCCATCTCAGGTCGAACCCCTCGACCAACTCCCTAATGATGGTACTTGGCCTTCTCCAAATACAAAAATTCCAAGTCACCCCGAGCACTGGGCGGAGTACGAGAGCTCCACCCAAGCAGGACTCTGCTCCGAGCTATTCGCCTTCATTCCCCTCTGCAGCACCGGCGAGTCTTTTACCCCAAAACTGTCCACTAATGGTCAAGGCTCATGTCCGAAGTTAAGAATCTCTGACATGGGCAGCACGGTGGCGCAGTGGGTTGGCACTGCTGCCTCACGGCACTGAGGTCCCAGGTTCGATCCCGGCTCTGGGTCACTGTCCGTGTGGAGTTTGCACATTCTTCCCGTGTTTGCGTGGGTTTCGCCCCCACAACCCAAAGATGTGCAAGGTAGGTCAATTGGCCACACTAAATTTCCCCTTAATTGGAAAAAATGAATTGGGTACTCTAAATTAAAAAAAAGAAAAATCTCTGACATGGTGTTAAAGAAGGGGACCCAAAAACGTAAGAACTTGGGACGTGACCAGAACACAGGAGTATGATTGGCTGACCCCCAGGAACACCACTCACAACTGTCATCCACCCACAAAAAAAATCCACTCGTGCCTCATGCCCATATTCAACAAAAAATACCCTGAGCTCAGGGTATTAGTGTGGACACTAGCCGTGGGGCCCTGTGCAGCAACCAAACCAACCCTCCTAAGGATTTTGGAAAGATATCCCCACTCCACCCTATCATAAACTTTTTCGGCACTCATGGATCCAATCACCTTTGACTCGAGCACCGGAAAAGGGGAAAGAACGATATTTAACAGCCAATGTATACTGGCCAACAATTGCTGACCCTGAACAATGCCTGCCTGGTCTTCTGCAATCACCTCTGGCAGGCAACGATCCAATCGCAGCACCACCACCATGGCAAGTAATTAAGCTTCTGCATTCAAAAGCAATATTGGTTGATACAACCCACATTCCGTAGGGTCTGTGTCCCTCTTCAGGGTCAGAGAAATAGAAGCCTGTGTACGTGTACCGGGCAATAAACTCTGGGACAATGAACAGGCGCCAGAATGTGGCGACGAGGGAATTTTCACAGTAACTTCATTGCAGTGTTAATGTAAGCCTACTTGTGACACAAATAAAGATGATTATGATTATTAACACAATACCTTTCGGAATCTCTACAGGGATTCCAACTTCTCCAATCTTTTTCTCTCCACCAATGGGGAAGGACAACCCATCTAAAAACTACACCATGACCGAACTCTCCTCCAGGGACTCCAATCTATAAAGATTCCTATGGAGTGCTTCGAAACCCTTGGCAGCATGGTGGCGCAGTGGTTAGCACTGCCGTCTCACGGCGCCGAGGTCCCAGGTTCGATCCCGGCTCTGGGTCACTGTCTGTGTGGAGTTTGCACATTCTCCCCGTGTTTGCGTGGGTTTCACCCCCACAACCCAAAGATGTGCAGGGTAGATGGATTGGCCACGCTAAATTGCCCCTTAATTGGAAAAAATTAATTGGGTACCCTAAATTTATTTTTAAAAATGCTTCGAAAGCCGTGTTCACTTTAAACAGGTCGCAAACAAATCTGCCACTTGAGTCCCTAATGTTTATAGTCTCCCGGGAAGTACCTGCTGCCTCAGTTGATGAGCTGAAAGATGACTGGCCTTCTCCCTGTATACATAAAATACCCACTTCGAGCGCCGAAGCTGATTCACCGGCTGACACCTGTTGATAACAATTCAAATTGCGTCTGTAGCTTTCTCCTGCTCACACGCAACTCCGGAGTAGGAGCGAGTACTGATGGTCTACCTCAAGGATGGAGTCCACCAGCCTCTGCCTCTCCACCCTCGCAGTCATTTTCATATCTGCTTTATAGGAGATTATCTCCCCCATAATAAATACTTGAAGGGTTTCCCATCGCGTAGAGGGCGAGATAGGCTTGCCCTTATTAAACTTGATATATTTCTCAATGGTCGAGGACAAGTTTGCAAAATCCTTTATCTGCTGCCAGCGCCGTATCCAACCTCCACGGTGGGTGCTGAGAGGGACCAAAATGTGGAGAATGGTCTGAAATCACAATTGCCCCCATCTGCTCCATAAAATCCAACAAAGCCTTTACCACCCCAGCTGGAGCCAGCGACCTGGCCCTAGATCGATCCAACTTCGGTTCAAGAACAGTTTCAGTGCCCCCCTGCCAAGATTAGTTGATGAAAGTTCAAATCAAGAATGGAGACCTGCAACTCCGAATAAACCCCGTATCATCCCAGTTTGGCACATAGACATTAACTTGGACCACTAAAGTGCCGATCAAAGACCCACTGACCTTCACATATCTACCACCAGGATCCACCACAACCTTGGCGGCCGAAAATGGAACTCGTTTACTAATCAAAGTTGCCACCCTACAGACACTGCGATCAAACCCGAATTAAATACCTGGCTCACCCACTCCTCCCACAACCTTGTCTGGCCCCTTACCCGCAAATGGGTCTCCTGCAAAAACACCAGATCAGCACTCAAATGTTTCAAGTGAGCGAATACCGTCGACCTTTTTACTGGGCCACCCAATTCCCTTACATTCCAGGTGACCTTCCGATTTGGGGGCCTCTCACCACCCACCCCTTCCCGACCTGGAGTCAGTAATTACCACCAAAAGGGATTATCCAAAAACGACTTCGAGTACAGGCACGAGGCCCACCCAATTTGGCCAGCAAGGCAAACAAAGAAAATCTGTAGTCAGCAAACTAAAGCTACTCCATCACCCATTTCCCCGCTCTCAGACAGTACCACAACCAAATTTACATTCCGGTAACCACAAAACAAATGAACCCCCACCCCCCCCAAATTAACCCTAGACCCAAACAAAACAAAAACACAAAGCTCAATATCACCTCATAACATAAGCTTCCAAGCTGGTGTGCCTGCAGCCCACAGACTCCAAAAGGTCAAAAGATTTGTATCCACTTGAAATCAGGTATCTACATTTATCGTAAAAACAGAAAATGCTGGAAAAACTCCGCAGGTCTCACAGCATCTGTGCAGAGATACAAGACTTTATGTTTCAAGACCAATGTGACTCTTCTTTGGAACTGGAGGGAGATAGAAATGTGATGGGTTTTATGCTGTTGAAAATGGGGGAGGGGCAGGTGGCACAAAATAGAAGGTATGGGATAAGTTGGAGAGTAGGAAATATTAAATGACAAAGATACCATGGAACACAAAACAAAGGGAATGGCAATGATAGTATTAAAGACTAAAGTAGGAATTAATAGCAGAATAAAGGCCAACACTGTTTGAAAGTAAAATAACAGAACACGTTAACAGTAGAAAAAGAGTCAGCGCTGTCTGAAAGCAAGAACAAGATACAGATAAGGGGTGGGGGATTTACAAAAAAAAATCAAAATGGAGTTCATGATCCGAAGCTGAACTGAACGTAGAGTCCAGGAGACAGTAAAGTGCCTGATCGGAGGATTAAGGTGCTGCTGCATCAGTTTGTGTTGGGCTTCACTGAAACATCTTCACAGGCAAAAGACAGAAATGTGTGTGTAAACAAGGTGGTGAATTTAAATGGCGAGTGACTGGAAGGTGGGTATTATGCTTGCAGACTAAATCAAGGTGTTTTACAAAGCTGTCACCCAGTCTGTGTTTAGGCTCCCAATGTAGAGACGACCGCATTGTGAGCAGAAAAAACAGCACATTAAATGAAAAAAATATTTGAGTAAATCACTGCTTCACTCGGAAGTAATGTCTGGAGCCTTGGACAAGTGTGGGGAGGGGCGGCAGGGTATTACACCTCCTGTGATTGCATGGGACGATGCCGTAGGAAGGGGATAATGTGTTGGGGGTGATGGAGGAGTAGACCTGGACACGGAAGGAACTGTCCCTTTAGAGTGCTGACTAGGAAGGAAGTATTTGGTGTTGGCATCATGCTGGAGCTGGGGGGAAATGGGAATGAAATTTATATTTGTTGACTTCCTAACTGTTACAGTATGCTACTTAAAAAGCATTTTGTGCAGCCATAGTCAATAGTTTTTGCGCAGTTAAAACAGCTGCTTGGCAATAAGTCAGTATTTGCAATTTCCCCCCTGAAAGAACTGACATCCATAAGCTGAACTAGCATGTGATCTCAAAGTTGGTGAAGATTCAAACTATCAGCGAGGTACTATATCCAGATCCCAGCAGCAATTTCTCTTTGTTCCGATTCCTGCTGTGAAACATCAATTTAGATTTGAAAGCTAAACCCAATCGGGTTTGTGCTCTGAGCTACACTTCTTTTGAATGAAACGCATGCTGTGCTTTGAGCTTGAAGTCGTAATTTCCTGGCTAAGTTTCAAGTTTTGGTTTATCACATTACTGCAGATGGATGGCTAGGCCCTTCACAACTAATCCTGCCAAAGAACAAACTGCTGAGCAAACACAGCCCATATACACACAGCAAATATTTAACATGGACGGGAAATGCAAACACTGAAGTGCAGCCAGCTTCCATTATCACCAAAACCTGCCCATTCTGACTCCCTTTCTCTTTGCAGATGCTGCGTTCGATAGCACCTGGACTTGATTGCTGCCTGTAAACTCTGACTAAGATGCTAATCTATTCTGTAGGCTTTTTTCATTTCAGACAATGACAGTAATTACTAGAGAACTGACTGGAACTGGATTAATGATCTCTTCAGGACAGCACGGTTGAGAATCAGCACTTTCTTCTGACAGCATGTGGTCTAGTGCCTCCTGATAATGAGGTGACTGGAGTTCATGGACTGAAGTTCAGCACTGATTCACCAGGCCATGTACTTTAAGTTATTAACTCCATGCTGCATAAAATTTTTGCCCTCGTCAACTGATAGGAGACAGTATACTTTCTCTTGGACAATAAGTCAATGATATTGAACTGCCTCCTCCTTAACACAAATCATGACTGAATAGTGCCACAAACTGATATCTGCACCTCTTTAGAAAGAATATCCCAGGTTGCCTTCATAATGCAAAAACCCAGCCTGCTTGCACTACAAACAAATAGTGGAGTCTCCCTGTGGAAAAAAAACAAGATCCTGAGCAAGGTCCCAAACAACAATGAGGGGGGATCTCATAGAGGCGTATAAAATTTTAACAGGACTAGACAGGGTAGATGCAGGGAAGATGTTACCAATGATGGGAGTGTCCAGAACCAGGGGTCACAGACCGAGGGTTCAGGGTAAACCATTTCGGACAGACATAAGGAGACATTTCTTCACCCAAAGAATGGTGAGCCTGTGGAATTAATTACCACAGGAAGTAGATGATGCTAAAACATTGAATATATTCAAGAGGTGGCTAGATATAGCACCTGGGTAGAATGGGATCAAAGACTATGGGGAGAAAGTAGGATTAGGTTATTGAGTTGGATGATCAGCCATGATTGTGATGAATGGCGGAGCAGGCTCGAAGGGCCAAAAGGCCTCCTCCTGCTCCTATCTTCTATGCATCTATGTAACAACCAGATCTACTTCAATGTTGAAGTTATATGCTAGGATAACTGCTAAGCAATAGGAAATAGGGCCCTCCCTCTGCCTGTTCTGGTTGTTCAGGATCCCATGATACTACATTAAAGATGAGCACTTTGTTTACCAACATTACTCCCTCAACCACACCACCACCCAAAACAGATTTTTGGCCATACATCACATTTGCTATTAAAGAATCTTGTAGTAATTCTACATAACTAATTGTATTTCATTTGTATGTGAATTAATTGCATGGGATCAAAGAGGACCCAGCCCAGAATAAATAGCTGAAAAAATGCCACAGCAAATAGTGGAGCAACAGTGCAAGAGATTTAAACAGAATTGTTACATCGAGGTTAAATATCTTCCAACTAGCAAGAAAGAGGGTATGTAACAGGTAGGTAAACATCCCAGCAAAATGGCTTGGGGATGGAGGGTGAATTACAGAGAAGAACTGTGACACAAAAGATAGACATAGAACATACAGTGCAGAAGGAGGCCATTCGGCCCATTGAGTCTGCACTGACCCACTTAAACCCTCACTTCCACCCTATCCCCGTAACTCAATAACCCCTCTGAACTTTTTTTGGTCACCAAGGGCAATTTATCATGGCCAATCCACCTAACCTGCACGTCTTTGGACTGTGGGAGGAAACCAGAGTACCTGGAGGAAACCCACGCAGACACGGGGAGAATGTGCAGACTCCACACAGACAGTGACCCAGCAGGGAATCGAACCTGGGACCCTGGCGCTGTGAAGCCACAGTGCTAATCACTTGTGAGGAGGGAAGTGTTGTGCATTCGTGTTCCTAGTTGGAACTGAGTTAATGATCTCTTGTTGGAACAAGGTCACTTTAAGAGTCCAATTACGTAACAAATTGATGACGCCACCAGCCATTCGCGCGGGCAAACATGCAGTCTTTCCTAACAGCTTGTAGACACCTTTCCAATAAAGTTCTCTTTTGTTTGTACCTTGGTGGGCTGCATGCCTAACCTTTAAAAATACCACAGGACGAAACAAAAAGGACACTCAGAGTAACAGAGTCATTTACAGCACAGGTGGACATTCAGCCCATTGAGTCCATGCTGGCCCGCCATGGAGCAATCCAGTCAGTCCCATTCCTCTGTTCTATCCCCATTCTGTCCTGCAAATGTGTTTATTTCAAGTTACCATGTAATTTCCTTTCAAAATCATTGATATATCAGTTTTTCCCACCCTCGTGGGGAGTATGTTCCAGGTCATTCATCGAATAAAAAAGTTCTTTCTCACATTCCCCTGCAACCTTTGCCAAAAAACTTAAATCTGCGTCACTGAGTCTGTGTGCCATCAGCTAATGGGACAGCTTTCTCTTCTTCATCTGATTCAAACCTGTGATAATTTTGTACAACTCTATTAAATCTCCCTCAAACTCCTTTGCTCCAAGAAGAACCCCAGCTTCATCAACTTAGCTAAAATCTCCCATCCCTGGGTCCATTCTAGTAAATAGAGCAAGTAAAAAGATTGGTCATCAATGTCAAGGGGTTTAATCGTATGTAAGAAATAGGAACATAGGACCAGTAGGCCATTCAGCCATTCAATACAATCATAGCTGATCAGACACTTCAATACCTTTTACACATACTATTCCCATAACCTGACACTTTGTTAATCAGAAATCTATAGAAACATATTGGTTACCAAACAAGGTAGGACAGGGGCTTTTTGCACTCAAATGGAGTAAGGTTTCAGGAGTATTTCACCTGTGTGTGAGATTTGAGCAGGAGAACAATATTCAAAAGGAAGCTGCACTAAAAAGTTAACGGGACACAAAATCATAGAATCATATAATTTACAGTGGAGAAGGAGGCCATTCAGCCCATCGAGTCTGCACCAGCTCTTAGAAAGAGCACCCCACTTAAGCTCATGCCTCCACACTATCCCCGTAATCCAGTAACCCCACCCAACCTTTTTGGATACAAAGGGCAATTTAGTATGGCCAATCCACCTAACCTGCACATCTTTGGACTGTGGGAGGAAACCGGAGCACCCGGAGGAAACCCACGCAGACATGGGGAGAACGTGCAGACTCCACACAGACAGTGACCCAAACCGGGAATCGAATCTGGGACCCTGGAGCTGTGAAGTAACAGTGCTAACCACGGTGCTGCCATGTTAGCACAGTTGCTTCACAGTAGCATTTTCACCATCTGAGTGTACTAGGTGGTTAAGGAAGAAAGAGTAGGGACATTGACACGCATCATCAGCTATCTTTGGGAATGGAGATCGTGTAAACGCCTCAAAAGTTAAAAAATATTAAAACCAGTGAATTATGGACCAGGTAATCTGACCCCAGTAAAACTAATTGGTAATTATCACCAAGAATGTCTTTAGTTCAGAATAGGGATGAAATAGGCCATTACAGAGAGGCCTGGGCTAATCAGGGCAAACAGCATGGGCTTGTTAACAGTAGGTTTGGTTTGACAAATTCAAATCAAATTTGTGAGGATAAGGAACCGTTCTTAAAAGAATGGACACAATCACAACAGCCCGACTACCCTACTGCCGCGCTGTAGAATCATAGAAAAGCTACAGCACAGAAGAAGGCCATTCAGCCCATCTTGTCCATGTTAGCCCAAGAACACCCAGTGCCCTTTCTAATTCCACCTTTCTGTATCTGGTCCATGACCCTGGAGTTTACAGCACTTAAGGTGCAGATCCAGGTTTTTTAAAAAAAGAGTTTAGGTTTCTGCCTCCACCAACCAACTCAGGCAATGAATTCCAGACACTCACTACCCTCTGCATAAAAACATTCTTCCTCATGTCCCCTCTACACCGTCTGCCTCTTATCTTGAATCTATGTCTCCTGGTTCTAGAATTCTCCACCAAGGGAAACAATTTTATCCTGTCCACTCTATCTCTTCCCCTCGTAATTTTGTGCATCTCAATTAAGACATAGACAAAGACAAAGAATTTACAGTGCAGAAGGAGGCCATTCAGACCATCGAGTCTGCATCGGCCCTTGGAAAGAGCACACGACTTAAGCCTTCACTCTATCCCCTTTATCCCCATAATGCAGTAACCCCACCTAACCTTTTTGGACACTTAAGGGCAATTTAGAATGGCCAATTCACCTAACCTGCACATCTTTGGACTGCAGGAGGAAACTCTAGCACCCGGAGGAAACCCATGCACACATGGGGAGAATGTGCAGACTCCACACAGACAGTGACCCAATTCGGGAATCAAACCTGGGACCATGAAGCTGTGAAGCAACTGGCAGATAGTGTTGAGGATTGTTAGAGGATACAACAGGACAGGGATAGGTTGGAGACTTGGGCAGAGAAATGGCAAATGGAGTTTAATCCAGACAAATGTGAGGTAATGCATTTTGGTAGGTCTAACAGAGGGGAAATATACTGTAAATGGCAAAACTCTTAGGAATATAAAAAGTCACAGAGATAGAACATAGAACATAGAACGATACAGCGCAGTACAGGCCCTTCGGCCCTCGATGTTGCACCGACATGGAAAAAAAAACTAAAGGCCATCTAACCTACACTATCCCCTTATCATCCATATGCTTATCCAATAAATTTTTAAATGCCCTCAATGTTGGCGAGTTCACTACTGTTGCAGGTAGGGCATTCCACGGCCTCACCACTCTTTGCGTAAAAAACCCACCTCTGACCTCTGTCCTATATCTATTACCTCTCAATTTAAGGCTATGTCCCCTCGTGCTAGCCACCTCCATCCGCGGGAGAAGGCTCTCGCTGTCCACCCTATCTAACCCTCTGATCATTTTGTATGCCTCTATTAAGTCACCTCTTAACCTTCTTCTCTCTAACGAAAACAACCTCAAGTCCATCAGCCTTTCCTCATAAGATTTTCCCTCCATACCAGGCAACATCCTGGTAAATCTCCTCTGCACCCGTTCCAAAGCTTCCACGTCCTTCCTATAATGAGGCGACCAGAACTGTACGCAATACTCCAAATGCGGCCGTACCAGAGTTTGGTACAGCTGCATCATGACCTCATGGCTCCGGAACTCAATCCCTCTACCAATAAAGGCCAACACACCATAGGCCTTCTTCACAACCCTATCAACCTGGGTGGCAACTTTCAGGGATCTATGTACATGGACACCGAGATCCCTCTGCTCATCCACACTACCAAGAATTTTACCATTAGCCAAATATTCCGCATTCCTGTTATTCTTTCCAAAGTGAATAACCTCACACTTCTCCACATTAAACTCCATTTGCCACCTCTCAGCCCAGCTCTGCAGCTTATCTATGTCCCTCTGTAACCTGCAACATCCTTCCGCACTGTCTACAACTCCACCGACTTTTGTGTCGTCTGCAAATTTACTCACCCATCCTTCTGCGCCCTCCTCTAGGTCATTTATAAAAATGACAAACAGCAACGGCCCCAGAACAGATCCTTGTGGTACGCCACTCGTAACTGAACTCCATTCTGAACATTTCCCATCAACTACCACTCTCTGTCTTCTTTCAACTAGCCAATTTCTGATCCACATCTCTAAATCACCCTCAATCCCCAGCCTCCGTATTTTCTGCAATAGCCGACCGTGGGGAACCTTATCAAACGCTTTACTGAAATCCATATACACCACATCAACTGCTCTACCCTCGTCTACCTGTTCAGTCACCTTCTCAAAGAACTCGATAAGGTTTGTGAGGCATGACCTACCCTTCACAAAACCATGCTGACTATCCCTAATCATATTATTCCTATCTAGATGATTATAAATCGTATCTTTTATAATCCTCTCCAAGACTTTACCCACCACAGACGTTAGGCTCACCGGCCTATAGTTACCGGGGTTATCTCTACTCCCCTTCTTGAACAAAGGGACCACATTTGCTATCCTCCAGTCCTCTGGCACTATTCCTGTAGCCAATGATGACCTAAAAATCAAAGCCAAAGGCTCAGCAATCTCTTCCCTGGCTTCCCAGAGAATCCTAGGATAAATCCCATCCGGCCCCGGGGACTTATCTATTTTCACCTTGTCCAGAATTGCCAACACTTCTTCCCTACGCACCTCAATGCCATCTATTCTAATAGCCTGGGTCTCAGCATTCTCCTCCACAATATTATCTTTTTCTTGAGTGAATACTGACGAAAAGTATTCATTTAGTATCTCGCTTATCTCCTCAGCCTCCACACACAACTTCCCACCACTGTCCTTGACTGGCCCTACTCTTACCCTAGTCATTCTTTTATTCCTGACATACCTATAGAAAGCTTTTGGGTTTTCCTTGATCCTACCTGCCAAAGACTTCTCATGTCCCCTCCTTGCTCGTCTCAGCTCTCTCTTTAGATCCTTCCTCGCTTCCTTGTAACTATCAAGCGCCCCAACTGAAACTTCACGCCTCATCTTCACATAGGCCTCCTTCTTCCTCTTAACAAGAGATTGCACTTCTTTGGTAAACCACGGTTCCCTCGCTCGACCCCTTCCTCCCTGCCTGACTGGTACGTACTTATCAAGAACATGCAATAGCTGTTCCTTGAACAAGCTCCACATATCCAGTGTGCCCAACCCTTGCAGCCTACTTCTCCAACCAACACATCCTAAGTCATGTCTAATGGCATCATAATTGCCCTTCCCCCAGCTATAACTCTTGCTCTGCGGGGTATACTTATCCCTTTCCATCACTAACGTAAAGGTCACCGAATTGTGGTCACTGTCTCCAAAGTGTTCACCTACCTCCAGATCTAACACCTGGCCTGGTTCATTACCCAAAACCAAATCCAAAGTGGCCTCACCTCTTGTTGGCCTGTCAACATATTGTGTCAGAAAACCCTCCTGCACACATTGTACAAAGAACGACCCATCCAATGTACTCGAACTATATCTTTTCCAGTCAATATTAGGAAAGTTAAAGTCTCCCATAACAACTACCCTGTTACTTTCGCTCTTTTCCAGAATCATCTTCGCCATCCTTTCCTCTACATCTCTAGAACTATTAGGTGGCCTATAGAAAACTCCCAACAGGGTGACCTCTCCTTTCCTGTTTCTAACCTCAGCCCATACTACCTCGGAAGAAGAGTCCCCATCTTGCATCCTTTCTACCACCGTAATACTGTCCTTGACTAGCAGCGCCACACCTCCCCCTCTTTTGCCCCCTTCTCTGACCTTACTAAAGCACCTAAACCCCGGAACCTGCAACAACCATTCCTGTCCCTGCTCTATCCATGTCTCTGAAATGGCCACAACATCGAAGTCCCAGGTACCTACCCATGCTGCCAGTTCCCCTACCTTATTTCGTATACTCCTGGCATTGAAATAGACACACTTCAAACCACAGACCTGAACACTGCCGCCGCCCTCCTGCGAAGTCAAAACTGTGCTCCTGACCTCTCTACTCTCAATCTCTCGCACCCCAAAACTACAATCCAGGTTCCCATGCCCCTGCTGAATTAGTTTAAACCCCCCCAAAGAGTACTAACAAATCTCCCCCCCAGGATATTGGTGCCCCTCAGGTTCAGATGTAGACCATCCTGTCTATAGAGGTCCCACCTTCCCCAGAAAGAGCCCCAGTTATCCAGAAATCTGAATCCCTCCCGCCTGCACCATCCCTGTAGCCACGTGTTTAATTGCTCTCTCTCCCTATTCCTCATCTCACTATCACGTGGCACGGGCAACAACCCAGAGATAACAACTCTGTTTGTTCTCGCTCTGAGCTTCCATCCTAGCTCCCTAAAGGCCTGCCTGACATCCTTCTCCCCTTTCCTACCTATGTCGTTAGTGCCAATGTGGACTACGACTTGGGGCTGCTCCCCCTCCCCCTTAAGGACCCGGAAAACACGATCCGAGACATCACGTACCCTTGCACCTGGGAGGCAACATACCAAACGTGAGTCTCTCTCGCTCCCACAAAATCTCCTATCTGTGCCCCTGACTATTGAGTCCCCAATTACTAATGTTCTACTCCTTTCCCCCCTTCCCTTCTGAGCAACAGGGACAGACTCCGTGCCAGAGGCCCGTACCCCATGGCTTACCCCTGGTAAGTCGTCCCCCCCACAAGTATCCAAAACGGTATACTTGTTACTCAGGGGAACGACCGCAGGGGGTCCCTGCACTGACTGCTTCTTCCCAGTCCCTCTTACTGTTACCCATCTATCTCCAGTCTTTGGTGTAACTACTTCCCTGAAGCTCCTATCTATGACCCCCTCTGCCTCCCGAATGATCCGAAGTTCATCCAGCTCAAGCTCCAGGTCCCTAACACGGTTTTTGAGGAGCTGGAGTTGGGTGCACTTCCCACAGATGAAATCAGCAGGGACACTGACGGCGTCCCTCACCTCAAACATTCTGCAGGAGGAGCATTGTACTGCCTTCCCTGACATCCCCTCTAGATTAAAAAAAAAAAAACAAGAAAAAGAAAAAGAAAGGAAGAGCTTACCTGATATTACCTCAAACCCTGATCCCGCTGAAAGGTAAGCAAATTTAAAGGCACTCACTCACCTTCACGACAGGCCCCTGCTCCCGCTTCCCAACCACCGTGGGGTGGGGGGGTTGGTTAGAGGAGGAGGTAGGGTGGGAAACACTCACAAAGTGTTTCGGGTTTAACTGTCACTTGCCAACAGCCCCTCCACAAACCACCTTCAACTTAGGCTGACCGCACTGCACGTATGCAAATTTCCCCAGAACAGCTGACCAGTAGCTCTGCTCTGCTGCCCTCTGCTGGTTGCTTGCCTTTACTCAAACTCCTTGGGTCTTCTTCGCAGGTTCACCTTCAACTTAGGCTGACCGCACTGCACGTATGCAAATTTCCCCAGAACAGCTGACCAGATCTGGGCGAACAGGTCCACAGTGTCATAATATCCACTCATGTATATAATGAGATGCAGACAGGCAATGATTGACACATAGGATGACCAATGAACACACAACACAGAACAACCAATCACTAGACAAGACACCACCACTATAAAGCCCACATGGCATTAAGACTCCCGCCCTTTTCGGGACCCAGACACTGAGACAGTCAGAGTGCACAAGTCAGTGGACATTATTGCCATGTGGTAGCTAGTACGCCTGGTCGAGCCAGTAAGAGATCGTCAGTAGGATTAGTAGAGTGTCAACCCACAGCTGAACATGTACAGCAGTTCATAGTTAAATAAAACAGTGCTGGATCATCTCTGGTGTTAGACATTTGTTTCTAGCTTCCCTGCATCCAGTTGCAGTCAACGTCGAACCAACCTGCCTAACACATCATGGTACCAGAGTGCTATTAATCCTGCCAAACCTACCTCGAGTGAATCTGCAACGACCAGCAAGCGGCCATCCAGCGACATGGAAAACATCCAGCCTCCTCCGCAGCTCCGCATCTCCGGCAACCTCGCCGCCAATTGGAAGATCTTCAAGCAAAAGTTCCTCCTGTATATCGAGGCCTCTGACCTCGAGGAAGCATCGGATGCAAGGAAGATCGCGCTATTTCTCTCGACCGCGGGGATCACGCCATCCATATCTACAACTCGCTTACGTTTGCCGATGGCGAAGACAAGACGAAGTTCAAAACAGTCCTGCTAAAATTCAACAGCAACTGCGACATTGAAGTGAATGACAGCTTTGAACGGTACATCTTCCAACAGAGGCTTCAGGGTAAGGATGAACCTTTTCAGTCCTTCCTGACCCAGCCATGTAATTACGGCTCAACGGCTGATTCCATGATCCGAGATCAGATCGTTTTCATGGTCCACTCCGATTCCCTGCGGCGGCAGCTCCTCAAAATCAAACAGCTAACTCTCTCCGTCGCTATCGAGACGTGCGTAGTCCATGAGCATGCCAAGAATCGTTACTCCCACATCAGGACGGCGGAAACTGGAAAACTGGCCTCCCACGAGGCAGAACGGGTGCAGGCCATTTAAAAAATGCAAGGCCTGAGTATCGAGGAGTGTGGCCGTTTTGCGGCTTTTCCCGGGTCCCTACGCATGCACGCCACGACCTGATGGACGACGAGACCGAAAACCCTAATGCGCAGGTGCGTACGTCGGCCGACCACACTGTGCGTGCGCTTTGGCGCACAGAACGTGCTGACGTCAGCGTTATGACGTGTCCGAATTGTGGCTGCGCCCATTTAAAGCGGCAATGCCCAGCCAAAGGACGGCGATGTCTACAGTGTGGGAAGCCTGGCCATTACGCGGCCTGCTGCAGGTCCGCTCCACCGATTATCAGCCGGCGGTCCCAGACACGGCGCAGAAGTATCCGCTCGGGACAATAAGACATGCGGGAAGCTGATGCCGACAGCCCAACGGATCCCGATGCTGACTGCCTCGAGTCTCCATATCGGGTGGGCATCATAACCACAGACGACCTGGTCTCTACTGCACCGGCAACCCACCTTTCAATCCTGACGATCCCGACGACGAGTGGTGTGCTATCCTCACAGTCAACCAGGCTCGCATCCGATTTAAACTGGACACCGGCGCGTCTGCGAACCTCATATCGCAGTCAGATCTCGACAGCATCCGTGATCAACCCAGCATTCTTCCACCAGCATGCCAACTCCTACAAAGGCAATGCCATAGCTGCCAGCGGATCGTGTTGGCTAGGGGTATCGCACAAGGAATTCAAGACAATTTTACGATTTGAGATCGTGCGGCCTGACAGGGCGTCCCTACTCGGTGCTCGCGCCTACAAGCTCCTGAATCTGGTCCAGCGAGTCCACACCATGTCCTCGACGCCGGCGACTGCCTCGACCGATGTGAATCTCTAGGACGAGGTAGACGACATTCTCACACAATACCACAACATGTTTGATGAAATGGGCACGCTCCCATATCGCTACAAAATTCTGCTCAAGCCGAATGCCACCCCAGTGATCCATGCACCACGCAGGGTGCCGGCTCCTCTCAAGGATTGCCTAAAAAAGCAGTGCAAGACCTCCAAGACCAGGGCATCGTCTCAAAGGTCACGGAACCAACAGACTGGGTTAGCTCCATGGTATGCGTCAAAAAACCCCCTGGTGAACTCCGTATTTGCATTGATCTCAAAGACCTGAACCGCAACATCATGCGAGAGCACTACCCGATCCCGAAGCGTGATGAGTTAACCAGTGAGATGGCTCATGCCAAATTTTTCACCAAACTGGACGCCTCCCGTGGTTTCTGGGAAATACAGCTGGACGCGTCCAGTCGGAAGCTGTGCACGTTGATATTGCTCCAACCGCATGCCCTTCGGTATGTATTCCGAAGTATTTCATCGCATCATGGAACAAATGATGGAGGGCATTGAGGGGGTGAGAGTCTATGTGGGCGACGTGATCATCTGGTCCACAACGCCCGAGGATCACATTGCCCGCCTCAGACAGGTCTTCCAGCGGATTCATGAAAATGGCCTCCAGCTCAACAAGGCCAAATGCTCGTTTGGTCAATCCGCTGTCAAGTTTCTGGGTGACCACATTTCACAGCACGGTGTGCAACCTGACGCCGACAAGGTGCTGGCGATCAACGCCATGAAGACCCCGGAGGACAAGAAGGCGGTCCTCCGCTTCCTCGGGATGGTAAATTTCCTCGGGCAATTCATTCCCAATTTGGCAGCCCACACCATGGCCCTCCGGCATCTCGTAAAGAAGTCAACAATGTTCCAGTGGCTGCCCGTACATGAAAAGGAGTGGCTCGAGCTAAAGGCGAAGCTCACCACAGCCCCAGTACTGGCGTTCTTTGACCCAACCAGGGACACCAAGATATCTATCGACGCTAGCCAGGACGGCATTGGGGCGATGCTCCTCCAGCGAGACGACTCCTCGTCCTGGGCTCCAGTGGCATATGCCTCCAGGGCCATGACGCCAACCGAGCAACGGTATGCCCAGATTGAGAAGGAGTGCTTGGGTCTCCTGACAGGAATAGTCAAGGTTCATGACTATGTATACGGCCTGCCGAAGTTCACGGTGGAAACAGACCACAACAGGCCTTTAGTCCACATAATCCAGAAGGATCTAAATGACATGACGCCTCGGCTACAGCGCATTCTTCTTTGTCTCCGCCGATATGACTTCGAACTCGTCTACACACCGGGTAAGGAGCTGATCATCGCAGATGCCCTATCCAGGTCCATCACCATGCCGTGTGAACAAGGCAACTTCATCTGCCACATAGAGGCACAGGTGCAGTTGTGTGCCAGCAACCTACCAGCCACTGATGAACGTGTGATCCAAATTAGTGAAGAAACTGCCAAGGATCCTCCACTGCAGCGCGGGATGCATCACCTCGCCCATGGCTCGCAAAAGGGGCAGTGTCCCCAGTTCTTTAACGTTAAGGACGAGTTAACGGTCACTGAGGGAATCCTTAAACTGGACAGGATCGTCATTCCTCAAAGCATGCGAGCTCTGGTGTTCGGAAAGATCCATGAGGTTCACCTTGGGGTGGAAAAATGTTGACGCAGAGCTCGGGAGGCGGTTTATTGGCCGAGTATCAACCAGGACATTGCTGACACGGTCCTCAACTGCCCGACCTACCAGAAGTTTCAACCAGCTCAGCCCAAAGAAACACTGCAACAGCACGAGATTGTGACCTCTCCGTGGTCTAAAGTGGGGGTAGACCTCTTTCACGCCAATGGGCGTGATTACGTGCTCTTGGTTGACTACCTCTCCAGGTACCCGGAAGTGGTGAAATTGTCGGACCTCACGTCTAGGTCCGTCATCAAAGCCTGCAAAGAGACGTTTGCCAGGCACGGGATACCACTCACAGTAATGAGTGACAACGGTCCATGTTTTTACAGCCAGGAGTGGTCCGATTTTGCACGATCCTACAACTTCAGACACATCACTTCCAGTCCCCATTACATTTTTTCATAGAATTTACAGCGCAGAAGGAGGCCATTCGGCCCATCGAGTCTGCACTGGCTCCTGGAAAGAGCACCCTACCCAAGGTTAACACCTCCCCCCTATCCCCATAACCCAGTAACCCCACCCAACACTACGGGCAATTTTGGACACTAGAACATAGAACATAGAATGATACAGCGCAGTACAGGCCCTTCGGCCCTCGATGTTGCACCGACATGGAAAAAAACTAAAGGCCATCTAACCTACACTATGCCCTTATCATCCATATGCTTATCCAATAAATTTTTAAATGCCCTCAATGTTGGCGAGTTCACTACTGTTGCAGGTAGGGCATTCCACGGCCTCACCACTCTTTGAGTAAAAAACCCACCTCTGACCTCTGTCCTATATCTATTACCCCTCAATTTAAGGCTATGCCCCCTCGTGCTAGCCACCTCCATCCGCGGGAGAAGGCTCTCGCTGTCCACCCTATCTAACCCTCTGATCATTTTGTATGCCTCTATTAAGTCACCTCTTAACCTTCTTCTCTCTAACGAAAACAACCTCAAGTCCATCAGCCTTTCCTCATAAGATTTTCCCTCCATACCAGGCAACATCCTGGTAAATCTCCTCTGCACCCGTTCCAAAGCTTCCACGTCCTTCCTATAATGAGGCGACCAGAACTGTATGCAATACTCCAAATGCGGCCGTACTAGAGTTTTGTACAACTGCAACATGACCTCATGGCTCCGGAACTCAATCCCACTAAGGGCAATTTATCATGGCCAATCCACCTAACCTGCACATCTTTGGACTGTGGGAGGAAACCGGAGCAACCGGAGGAAACCCACGCACACACGGGGAGGATATGCAGACTCCGCACAGACAGTGACCCAAGCCGGAATCGAACCTGGGACCCTGGAGCTGTGAAGCGATTGTGCTATCCACAATGCACCCGCAAACAAATGGGAAGGCCGAGAAAGGGGTCCATATCGTCAAGCGGTTGTTGTGCAAGGCTGCAGACTCAGCATCCAATTTCAACTTGGCGCTGCTGGCCTACAGGGCAGCCCCTCTGTCGACTGGTTTGTCTCCAGCGCAGATGCTCATGAACCGCAACCCGAGGACGACTGTTCCAGCCATTCATATTCCAGACCTTGACCATCTCATGGTGCTGCAAAAAGTGCATCGGTCCAGGGATCAGCAGAAGATCACGTATGCCACGGATCTGCCTGCACTGGCTCCCGCAGATGTTGCTCGCGTCCAGTTGCCTGAGGGAGGTTGGTCGGCCCCAGCTGTTGTTATCAGGAAGGCCGCCCCAAGGTCTTTCATTGTCCAATTGGCTGACGGCTCCATTCTCCGGCGCAACAGGAGGGCGCTGCGGAGAGTTCCCTGCCCACCCCCTAACTGCATTGCTCCGCCGGCTATCATGCCTCCTCCAGACGTTTCCTGCCACGAGGTCACCGATTTGCCAGCGATCCCGCCTGTCCACAACACCGCCGCAATGCCAGCAATCCCGCCTGTCCAAGTGCTGGCGTCTCCTGCTCCACTTCTGCGGCAATCGACCAGAATTCATCGCCCGGATCGACTTCCGGGCGGCGAGCGAGGAGGTCGCAGGGAGAGGGGCTCCCGCAAGCGGTAGACAAGAACAACAACCCCCCCCCCCCCCCCCCCCCCCGACAGGCCGGACGGCGGAGGAGGAGCGCCGGCAGAGGAGCCGGAGCGGGAGCCGAGGAGCCGAGGAGCCGGAGCGGAGGAGCCGAGGAGCCGGAGCCGAGGAGCCGAGGAGCCGGAGCGGAGGAGCCGAGGAGCCGGAGCGGAGGAGCCGAGGCGGAGGAGCCGAGGAGCCGGAGCGGAGGAGCCGAGGAGCCGGAGCGGAGGAGCCGAGGAGCCGGAGCGGAGGAGCCGGAGCGGAGGAGCGGAGGAGCCGGAGGAGCCGGAGCGGAGGAGCCGGAGCGGAGGAGCGGAGGAGCCGGAGCGGAGGAGCCGGAGCGGCAGCGGAGCGGCGACAGGGGGG
The DNA here is from genome assembly GCF_902713615.1 of Scyliorhinus canicula. Lineage (NCBI taxonomy): Eukaryota > Metazoa > Chordata > Chondrichthyes > Carcharhiniformes > Scyliorhinidae > Scyliorhinus > Scyliorhinus canicula. The sequence goes on from NC_052147.1 coordinate 91,525,805, forward strand.
CCCAACAGCAGCAGGTCCATCCCCTCTCCCTCCCCCCCCCCCCCCCCCCACGCGGGCCAGGAGCGGTGCGGCGGCGGCGGCGGCCCCTCTTCTCTCCCCCCCCCCCACGCGGGCCAGGAGCGGTGCGGCGGCGGCGGCCCCTCTTCTCTCCCCCCCCCCCCCACGCGGGCCAGGAGCGGTGCGGCGGCGGCGGCGGCGGCGGCCCCTCTTCTCTCCCCCCCCCCCCCCCCCCCCGCGGGCCAGGGGCGGTGCGGCGGCGGCCCCTCTTCTCTCCCCCCCCCCCCCCCGCGGGCCAGGAGCGGTGCGGCGGCGGCGGCCCCTCTTCTCTTCCCCCCCCCCCCCAGCCAGCAGCGGGGACCCCCCCCCCCCCAGCCAGCAGCGGGGACACAACCCCCCCCCCCCCCAGCCAGCAGCGGGGACACAACCCCCCCCCCCCCAGCCAGCAGCGGGGACACAACCCCCCCCCCCCCCAGCCAGCAGCGGGGACACAACCCCCCCCCCCCAGCCAGCAGCGGGGACACAACCCCCCCCCCCCCAGCCAGCAGCGGGGGACACCCCCCCCCCCCAACCAGCAGCGACCACCCCCCCCCCCCCCCCCAACCAGCAGCGACCACCGGCCCACTCGCCCCTCCCCCCCCCCAACTGCTGTGACCACCACGTGGCAAAGACAAAGGGACTCTCTCTCCTGGTTGAGTGGGGAAAGAAGACAAAAGAAAAAAGAGACTTGTATTTCTGTTCTTCCCAAAAGAAAACTGGTAAAGAGAAAAGGGTAAAAGGGGGAAAAAGAAGAACAAGGAGAGAAGAAAAGATGAAGGGGAAGGGGGAGAAAAAAGTGCCAGAAGGGAGCCAAGAGAAAGGGGGCACCGGAAGTAGACTGGGCAAAGGGAAAGCCAGCTCGGGCGAACGAGTCAACACGCGAAGCGGCGGGAAGGATGCTTCGCCGCATCCAGAAGAGCTGGACGGGCGGGCAACCTCTCCCCTGGGGTTAGAGGGGGGCGTGAATTGGAAGGAAGCCTTTGCCGAGGTGGTGAGGGAGCAGCTGCAGGAATTCAAGGCAGAGTTAAAAGCAGACGCAGAGGCCGCAGCACAGGCAGCAGTGACCAGGGCCATGTCAGGGGTGCAGCAGGTTCTGACCAGATTGGAGAAGAAAGTGGATGCCCAAGGGAAGATACTGGAAGCCCAAGGGAAGATACTGGAAGCCCAGGGGGCAACCATTAAAGAGCTGGAGAAGGCAGCGACTGACGCGAGCGACCGGGTCATATCCCTGGAGAGGGGAATGGTGAAACTGAGTGCAACACAGGGGAGCCTGAAGGGCAGGGTAGACGACCAGGAGATCAGCTCGAGAAGGCAAAATATTAAGATAGTGGGCCTGCCAGAGGGGATAGAGGGTAGAAATCCCACAACATTCGTGGCTGCGATGCTGGGCTCCTTAGTGGGGCGGGAAACTTTTCCCACCCCACCGGAAATGGACAGAGCTCATCGGTCACTGCGCCCGAAGCCCAAGGAAGGGGAAAAACCGAGAGCAGTTATAGCCAGACTGCACCGGTACCGGGATAGGGAGACAATCCTGCGCTGGGCCAAGGAGAATAGAGCCTGCAATTGGGACGGGCACGCCATCCGAATCTACGAGGATTTTGGAGCGGACATAGCTAAGAGACGGGCGGAGTTCAACAGAGCGAAAGCAGCTCTCTATAAGAACAAAGTACGTTTTGGTATGCTGTACCCAGCAAAACTCTGGGTCACATACCAACACAAGGAATATTTCTTTACAGCCCCTGCCGAGGCGAATAGATTCGTCGAGGAGCACGGGCTGGAAAAACGCCATGGGAAGTAGGGACGAGGGGCCCATGGCAAGGAGACACGTCATGCCGACGGGGGGGTGGGGAGGGGCGAGGCAAAGCCAGCCCCCTCCCCCCTGGCAGGAACACCCAGAACGGAAAACAACCCAATGCCCTAGGGCCCGCTCCAGGTGGGAGGCCAGGCCCCGGCACGAGGGAACGGGAGTACTGGAGAGGGGAGAGGGGAAGCGGGACAGTAACCTCCGAGAGGGGAGCCACCGTGCTAGCAGGAAAGCTAGCGAAGGGGGCGCGCAACAGAGCAGGGCCGCAGCGCACCCCCAACAGGGGGGAAGGCGCCAGGCAGGGGAGGGGGGGGATCACCCATCAAAGGTGGGAGAGCAAATGGGGACAGGAATGGGGGAGAGAGGGGCAATGGAGGGGTACACAGGGGTATCCCCGAAAGGGATAGAGCGGGGGGGGGGGGGGGGGGGGGGGGGGGGCACCCGGGGGGCGAGAGACCAGGGAGGGGAAACGCAGGGACGAAGGGACAAAAGAGGCCAGTAAGGGAATAGGGCCACAAAGTGCCACAGACAAGGGCTCGAAACAGGGAACTGCGGCAAGCACCCACCCAGTACGGTCTGTGGGTGAAGGGCCCCCCCGGAGTGCAGGGGACTACCCGCGTGGCGGACACAAAGTGGACGGCCATGGCGGGTGTCCCCGGGACAAGGGGGAACCCCGGAGCGCAGGGACCCGACCGCATGGGGAGAGCAGTGATAGTGGACATCCTGGACGGCCCCCTAACATAGGGAAACCCCAGAGGGCAGGGGCGCGTCCACCGGACAAATATGGTTAACCCCACAGGAGCAAGGGGGCAGAAGCCCCCCACCAGAATAGTCACCTGGAACGTAAGGGGACTTAACGGCCCAGTGAAGAGATCTAGAGTCCTCACCCACCTTAGAAACATGAGGGCCGACATAGTCTTCCTCCAAGAGACGCACTTGAGGGAGCAGGACCAACTGCGGGTAAGAAAGGGCTGGGTGGGACAAACCTATCATTCCTGTTATGGGGCAAGGGCCAGGGGGGTGGCGATCCTGATTGGCAAGAGGACAATGTTTAGGGCGACAAAGACGGTTACGGACCCAGGGGGACGGTATGTCATGGTCAGCGGGGCCCTGGATGGGGCGCCGGTAGTTCTAGTTAACGTGTACGCGCCCAACTGGGACGACACGAGCTTCATCCAAAAGACCATGGCAGAAATCCCGGACATAGCGACGCACCGACTAATCATGGGGGGGGACTTCAACTGTGTACAGGACCCAACGACGGACAGATCAAACCCCAGAACGGGGAAAACCTCAAACATGGCAAGGGAACTCAGCCACTATATGGAGCAGATGGGAGCAGTAGACCCCTGGAGATTCGCCCACCCGGGGGAGAAAGAATTCTCTTTCTTCTCCCCAGTACACAACGTGTACACCAGAATTGACTTCTTTGTGGTGGGGAAAACGGTGCTTCCAGAGATAGACAAGGTGGAATACTCCGCAATTGTGATATCAGACCACGCTCCACACTACATGGATGTGCGGCTAGAGACGGGAAGGGCCCAGCGCCCCAAATGGAGGTTGGACGGTGCCTTACTAGCTGACAAGGCCTTCAGCGAAAGGATAGCGCAGGCCATAGCGGAGTACACTGAGATCAACCAAAACGGGGAGGTCTCACCCTCCACGTTCTGGGAAGCGCTTAAGGCCGTACTAAGAGGGGAAATCATAGCCTACAAAGCGCAAAGAGATAGGGAGGAAAGGGTGGCTAGGCAGAAGCTGGTCGACTCCATACTGGAGGTAGACCATAAATACTCCGAGGCCCCGACTGTAGAACTCCTGGCGGAGAGAAAAGAATTACAAAGGAACTTTGACCTGCTCTCCACCAGGAAAGCAGTACACCAACTCCGCCAGGCACGCGGGGCCCTATACGAACACGGAGACAAAGCCAGCCGCCTGTTGGCCCACCAGCTGAGAAAGCAGGCAGCCAGCAGAGAAATTGCGCAAATCAGAGATACCAGAGGCACGTTGGAAACAGAACCAGAGAAGATTAACAAAACCTTCAAGGCCTTCTACCAAGAGCTGTACACCTCAGAGCCCCCAACGGGGAAGGCTGGGATGAACCGGTTTCTTGACGGACTGAACATACCAGTTGTGGGAGAGGGCAGAAAACGGGATCTGGAAGCACCACTAGCACTGGGAGAGATCATGGAGAGCATTAGCTCCATGCAGGCGGGGAAGGCGCCGGGACCGGACGGATTCCCGGCGGACTTCTACAAAAAATTTGCGACAGCGCTGGCCCCGCACATGCGGGAGATGTTCACAGACTCGCTAGCTAGGGGCACGTTGCCACCCACGTTAGCACAGGCCTCAATCTCGCTGATACCTAAGAAAGACAAAGACCCAACGGAATGTGGGTCATACAGACCCATATCTCTGCTGAATGCAGACGCCAAAATACTGGCCAAAATCCTAGCCAAAAGGCTAGAAGACTGTGTACCTGAGGTGGTCACAGAGGACCAGACGGGCTTTGTCAAAGGTAGACAGCTGACCGCGAACATCAGGCGCCTGCTGAACGTGATAATGACCCCCTCCGGGGAGAGAACACAAGAGGTGATCGTCTCCCTGGACGCAGAAAAGGCCTTCGACAGAGTCGAATGGATATACCTCATAGAGGTACTGGAGCGGTTCGGGCTTGGAACAGGGTTCACCGCTTGGGTAAAGCTCCTGTACAACGCTCCCATGGCGAGTGTACAGACCAACAATACCAACTCCCAATACTTCCAGCTGCACAGGGGCACCAGACAAGGATGCCCACTGTCCCCGCTGCTGTTCGCACTAGCAATCGAACCGCTAGCAATCGCGCTCAGGGCAGCAAAAAATTGGAGGGGGATCCGAAGGGGAGGTAGAGAGCACAGAGTCTCACTCTATGCGGATGATCTGCTCCTCTATATCTCGGACCCACAAAGCAGCATGGACGGAATCATCGCGCTCCTGAAAGAGTTTGGAGCCTTCTCGGGCTACAAACTCAACATGAGCAAAAGTGAGATCTTCCCATTACACCCGCAAGGGGGGGGGGGGGGGGGGGGGGCAGCACTAAAGGGGCTGCCGTTCAAACAAGCCCGACATAAATTCCGCTACCTGGGGATCCAAATAGCCCATGACTGGAAAGGGATCCACAAATGGAACCTCACCAGCCTGACGGAGGAAGTTAAAAAGGACCTGCAAAGATGGAACACACTCCCGCTCTCCCTCGCGGGGAGAGTTCAGACGATCAAAATGAACGTACTGCCCAGGTTCCTCTTCCTGTTTAGATCCATTCCGATCTACATCCCCAAGGCCTTTTTCAAAGCGCTGGACAAACTCATCATGGCGTTCGTATGGGGGGGTAAAAATGCTAGGATCCCAAAGAAGGTCTTACAAAAAACAAAAACCAGGGGAGGGTTAGCCCTCCCGAATCTACAATTCTACCACTGGGCAGCAACAGCCGAGCGAGTAAGGGGATGGATCCAGGAGCCAGAAGCTGAGTGGGTGCGTGCGGAGGAGGCCTCCTGCATGGGAACCTCCCTCCGGGCCCTCGCCACGGCAGCACTCCCATCCCCACCCAAAAAACACTCCAGCAGCCCAGTGGTGACAGCCACCCTCCAATCCTGGAACCAACTGCGGCAGCAACTTGGCCTGACCAAAATGTCGAACAGGGCTCCCATCTGCAACAACCATAGGTTCAAACCAGCACTGACCGACGCCACCTTCAAAAGGTGGAGGCAGGACGGGGGGACACTGACAGTCAGGGACCTATACACGGACGACAGGATCGCAACACTGGACGAACTGACAGAGAAATTTCAGCTAGCTGGGGGGGAACGAGCTACGGTACCTGCAGCTCAAAAACTTCCTACGAAAGGAGACAAGGACGTACCCACAACCGCCACGACAGACACTACTGGAAGACCTACTGGACGCAAGTATCCTAGAGAAAGGGAACTGTAGTGACATGTATGACCGACTGGTAGATAGGGACGACACCGTACTGGACGCAACAAGGAGGAAATGGGAGGACGACCTGGGGATGGAGATCGGGTGGGGACTCTGGAGCGAAGCACTGCATAGGGTCAACTCCACCTCCACGTGCGCAAGGCTCAGCCTGACGCAACTAAAAGTGGTACATAGAGCCCACTTAACAAGAACCCGTATGAGTAGGTTCTTCCCGGAGGTGGAAGACAGATGTGAACGGTGCCAAAGAGGCCCGGCCAACCACGCCCACATGTTCTGGTCTTGCCCCAGACTCGTGGAGTACTGGACAGCCTTCTTCGAGGTAATGTCCAAAGTGGTGGGAGTGAGGGTGGAGCCATGCCCGATAGTGGCGGTCTTCGGGGTTTCAGAACAGCCAGATCTATTCCTGGGGAGGAGGGCGGATGCCCTTGCCTTTGCCTCCCTGATCGCCCGCCGTAGAATCCTGTTTGGCTGGCGGTCAGCAGCACCGCCCAGAGCTGCGGACTGGCTGTCCGACCTCTCGGAATCTCTCCAAATGGAGAAAATCAAATTTGCCATCCGAGGGTCGGACGACGGCTTCCACAGAACGTGGGAGCCATTCATGCAAACTGTTCCGGGACCTATTTGTGGCCAATGTACAAGAGGAAGAATAGTCGGGGGAAGGTAGCGGGAGGGGGGGGGGGGGGGGGGCTACGGGTTCGTTACGGGGGTTCGATGGCTAGCTAAGGCCCAAAACCAAGCTAAATGAACATGTTGAGGGGGGGGGGGGGGGGGGGGGGGGGGGCGCAGTTACTACTACGAAGATGCTTACCTGTAAATATGTATGTTAATTTTTGCGTGTTTGTTTTTGTTTGTTTTTTTTTTTTGTTTCTCTCTCCTAACAATTTGTAATTTGTTCAATATAAAATACGAAAACTGAATAAAAACATTTATAAAAAAAAAAAAAGAATTCATCGCCCGCCTCAAAGACTGAATCTATAGACTTTACTTTTGTAAATTTTGTTCAGTTTGCTCTGTATCTGCACGATAGACACCTTCCCATGTACATATGTTCATTAACTCACCACTTGTACATAGTCAGGCATGTATATACCTTCACGTTCCATAACTTATTTTTAAAAAAAGGGGAGATGTCATAATATCCACTCATGTATATAATGAGATGCAGGCAGGCAGTGATTGACATATAGGATGACCAATGAACACAGAACAACCAATCACCAGACAAGACACCACCACTATAAAGCATTAAGACTCCCGCTCTTTTCGGGACCCAGACACTGATACAGTCAGAGTGCACAAGTCAGTGGTCATTATTGTCATGTGGTAGCTAGTAGGCCTGGTTGAGCCAGTAAGAGGTCGTCAGTAGGATTAGTAGAGTATCAACCCACAGCTGAACATGTACAGCAGTTCATAGTTAAATAAAACAGTGTTGGATCATCTCCGGTGTTAGATGTTTGTTTCTAGCTCCCTGCATCCAGTTGCAGTCAACGTCGAACCAACCTGCCTAACACATCACACATATCTTTGAAAATGGCAACACAAGTGGACAAGGTAGTCAAGAAAGCATACGGAATGCTTGCCTTCATTGGACGGGGCATCGAGTATAAAAACTGGCAAGACATGCTACTGTTGTATGGAACCTTGGTAAGGCTGCACTTGGAATATTGCGCACAATTCTGGTCGCCACACTACCAGAAGGATGTGGAGGCTTTGGAGAATGTGCAGAGGATGTTTACCAGGATGTTGCCTGGTCTGGAGGGTGTTAGCTATGCGGAGGGCCTGAATGACGCGGACTGTTTTCATTAGAAAGACGGAAGTTGAGGGATGGCCTGATAGAAGTCTACAAGATTATGAGGAGCATGGATATAGTGGATGGGCAGGCACTCTTTCCCAGGGTGGAGGGGTCAGTCAACAGGGGCCATAGGTTTAAGGTACATGAGGCAAAGTTTAGAGGAGATGTGCGAGGCAGCTTTTTTTACGCAGAGGGTGGTGAGTGCCTGGAACGCAATGCCAGGGGAGGTTGTGGAAGCAGATACATTAACGGCGTTCAAAAGGCATCTTGAGAAACACATGGATAGGATGGGTATAGAGGGAGACAGTACAAAGACGTGCTGAGGGTTTTGGTCATGGGTGGTATCATGACCGTGCAGGCTTGAAGGCTGTTCCTGTGCTGTATTCTTCTCTAATAATTGCAGTCAGTATTCACCATCATTCACCACCACTCAGATACTGAAGCAATCTGTGCCCACATGCTGCATGAAAAAATTCGGGCTTGTGCTGATAACTAGCAAGTAACATTATGTCACGGAAGTACGAAACGACGGCAGTTTCCAACAAGAGGGGACCACTCTTGACATTTAATGGCATTACCCTCAATGAACCCCTCCATCAACATCCTGAGGATTACAATTAACCGGAAACTGAACTGGACCGCCATATAAATACAGTGGCTGTAAGAGCAAGTCAGAGGCTGAAAATTCTACACCGCATCGCCCCAAATCCTCTCCACAGACACAAGTCAGAAATTGATGGAATACTCTACCTATCTGGATGAGCCATGATATGGAGATGCCGGCTTTGGACTTGGGTGAGCACAGTAGGAAGTCTTACAAAACCAGGTTAAAGTCCAACAGGTTTGTTTCAAATTGTTTGAATTTCAACTGACGAAGGAGCTATGTTCCGAAAGCTAGTGATTCGAAACAAATTTGTTCGACTTTAACCTGGGGTTCCTAGAATTTACAGTGCAGAAGGAGGCCATTCAGCCCATCGAGTCTGCACCAGCTCCTGGAAAGAGCACCCTACCCAAGGTTAACACCTCCACCCTATTCCCATAACCCATAACCCAGTAACCCCACCCAATTTTGGACACTAAGGGCAATTTATCATGTCCAATCAACCTAACTTGCACATCTTTGGACTGTGGGAGGAAACCGGAGCACTCGGAGGAAACCCACGCACACATGGGGAGGATGTGCAGATTCCACACAGACAGTGATCCAAGCCGGGAATCGAACCTGGGACCCTGGAGCTGTGAAGCGATTGTGCTATCCACAATGCTACCGTGCTGCCCACTTCTTGCAAGACTTCTTACTATCTGGATGAGTCCGCTCCAGCAACATGAAGCTCAACAGCATCAGGGATAAAGAAGCCTTCCTAATTGGTATCCAATCCACCACTTTAAACATCTGCTCCCTCTACCACCTTTGCACAGCAGCTGCAGTGGGTAACATCTACAAAAGCACTGCAGCATCTTGCCAAGGCACCTTTGACAGCACATTTCAACATCCAACCTCTACTACCTGAAGAGCAGCAGACACATGGTGAACACCATCACCTGCAAGTTTCCTTCAAAGTCGCACACCACCCTGACTTGGAACTATATCACTGTTCCTTCATTATTGCTAGATCAAAATCCAGGATCTCACTCCTCAGCAGCATTGTGGGTGTACCTGCACCACCTGGACTGTAGCAGTTCAAAAGCCTGCTGTTCACTACCACCTGCGCAGCGGCAATTAAGGCTGGGCAATAAATTCTATCCTTGCCAGCAATGCTCACATCAAGAATAAACAAACAAAATTATGCTGCAATAAAGAAAACATGGCAAACAGTAGAGAACAAGCATACAAAAGAACATGGAAAAATGCCCCTACTCATGTAGAAAGTATGCTGTGCTGGTTGGTTGCTGTGAGATACACATTATCAGTGATAATACAGCTGGCTGTTTACACAGGTACAGCAAAGCCCACAATAATCTAACTCTCTCCAGCCATCCCAGAAAACAAACAATACTATCTATTTCTAGACCTAGAGCTCTGAAAATACAGATACTGTAAACCAACCCAACAGGTCCATCTGACTACCCATAAAGTACTTATGTTACTGATCCAATCATTTCTGTTAGATTGGTTTTTTTTAGTGCAATAAATTAAATATTTCAAAATACTCAAATAGCCGTTTATTACAGGAATTTGGCTCAGAAGGTATTTTCTGGTGATCTACTGACATTAAGATAATTGATCCGTGTGCACAGGCTGGAATACTTTCCATATCCATCATTCAGTGGGATGAGGGAGAGAAAGACAGACGTGTGGGAATAGAACATAGAACAGTACAGCACAGAACAGGCCCTTCGGCCCTCGATGTTGTGCCGAGCAATGATCACCCTACTCAAGTCAACGTATCCACCCTATACCAGTAACCCAACAACCCCCCCCCCAACCTTATTTTTTAGGACACTAAGGGCAATTTAGCATAGCCAATCCACCTAACCCGCACATCTTTGGACTGTGGGAGGAAACCGGAGCACCCGGAGGAAACCCACGCACACACAGGGAGGACGTGCAGACTCCGCACAGACAGTGACCCAGCCGGGAATCGAATCTGGGACCCTGGAGCTGTGAAGCATTTATGCTAACCACCATGCTACCGTGCTGCCCGGTGCTTCCCCCTGAATGGGGGAAGAGGGACAGGTACCAACACAGGAGTCGGTAGTGTCCAAAATGGGCACATCTGAAGGCAGAGTTCCACATTCTGAGACCTGCCTCCAAATACAATAATGTGATCCACCCCGCATCCAAAAAAAAATTCAAGACTCCACTGTCATGGACAGCCCTCTCTCCCTTTTCTTTGGAAGGGGTAGTTTCCAACTCATGACTCACAGTCCTCCCAAAACAGATATGACTTCCAACTTTCAATGCTGCCCTGTGACTGCGATTTGTGAAAGCCAAAGTGAATGGACTTGGATCCTTACCTTGGGTATGTTGCTGTAGAGGAAGGCTGACATTTCTGTGGGCTGACTGTGGCGGATGGATGAGGTAGCCAATTTCCGTCGATGGAGAAGGTGCTGTGTATGGCTGATTATTGCTTTGCAATAGCCGGTAAAACAAAGATCCTGTCAGACAGAATAGATTGTTCAAGACTTCACTAATATCCTAAAGAAATACAGATCAGAACAGCAATTCTCAACAACAATTCACTGCGGACTGTCTATACATTGCCAATGTGGGCAATTGAAACAGAAATGGACAGTGGGCATTCCTTGTCCCACTTTGATCCATTTGATTTTACAAATGAAAAGACTTGGATTTGAACCCCCATTCTAATACACTATACTGGGATGACAGAATTCTTCAGGATTTAGGTATTCAATACTGACAAAATACTTCAATAACACCCACAGCTGAAGCCAACGCATTATTACAGGATTCACTGAATCCTTTATGTGCTGTAAAAAAAAAACAAATGCCCTTCAGTAACTGCAGTGTCTAAATGTTGGCTCTATCGTGGGTTTCCTCCAGATGCCCCGGTTTCCTCCCACAGTCCAAAGAGGTGCAGGTTAGGTGAATTGACCATGCTAAATTGCCCCTCAGCACCCAAAAGGTTAGGTAGGGTTACTGGGACAGCGTGGAGGTGTGGGCTTAAGTCCAACGGCCGGCAGAGACTCGATGGGCTGAATGGCCTCCTTCTGCACTGTAAATTCGATGCACTGCAGGCATTAAAACAAAGGACATCAGGTCTCATGCACCTCAACTAATGCTTCAAATGTTACCCCACAGTTACAAAGATCGTCACTGTTATTCCATCACAACCATGAATGCACAGAGACCAGAGCATGGAGACAGTGCTGCAGACAGCAGTGGATATGTCACTTGCAAGAGACTCTAACTCAAAGCTCAAATAGTGCTATTAAGGTCACAGTAGCTGACAATGGGACTTGTTCATTGACTCTGACATGCTATTGAGATGCTTTTCCTTTCATAAGATGAAGTCCTGTCTTCACATTGGGAACACCCACCATTGTGTTGTGTGGCCCTATTACCGTGCAAAATGCGATAGAATTTTAATAAATCGAGCAAACACTGGGCATCCTGGGAGGCACTATGAGCCATTAGCAGCAGCAGAATTGCATTCAACCCGGCCACACAGTGGTTAGCACAGTTGCTTCACAGCTCCAGGGTCTCAGGTTAGATTTCTGGCTTGGGTCACTGTCTGTGTGGAGACTGCACGTTCTCCATATCTGGGTGGGTTTCCTCCGTGTGCTCTGGATTCCTCCCACAGTCCAAAGTTGTGCAGGTTAGGTAGATTGGCCATTCTAAATTGCCCATAGTGTTCAAAAAGGTGAAGTGGTGTTACTGGGTCGTGGGGATAGGGTGGAGGTGGGTTGATCTTTCCAGTGCGGGCTGGATGGGCAAAATGGCCTCCTTCTGGACTGTAAATTCTATATCTATGTCTATGTTTAACCACACTCTGTAACCTCATGGTCTGAAGTACACACTCTCGCTCCTCATTTCCCCCCGGTATCTCCATTCTACCATTACCATCAAGCTGGTTTCAATGAAGAGTGCAGGCGAGCATGTCAGGAGCAACAGCAGGCATATCTAAAAATGACGTGTCAACCTGGTGAAGCTATAATCACAGGACTATTTGTGCGCCAAACAACAGACAATAGACAGGAAGCGATCCCACAACCAACGGATCAGATCTAACTCCTACACATCCAGTCATAAAGGTGGTAGATTGGCGGCATGGTGGCACAGTGGTTAGCACTGCTGCTGCTTCATGGTGCTGAGGACCTGGGTTCGATCCCGGCCCCAGGTCACTGTGTGTGCAGTTAGCACATTCTCAGTGTCTGTGTGGTCTCATCCCCACAACCCAAAGATGTGCAGGGTAGGTGGATTGGCCACGCTTAATTGAAAAAACAGCTGACGTTTCGAGTCCAGATGAACCTTTGTCAAAGCTTTGACAAAGGGTCATCTGGGCTCGAAACATGAACTCTTTTCTCTCCCTGGGATGCTCCCAGACATGCTGAGATTTTCCAGCATTTTCTTTTTTAATACTCAGGGATAATGTCCTCCTTCCTCTGATAACATTGTTCTCAGGCCAGCAGTTTGAAACCCCACTTGTGCATCACATCTCATAGTAGTTCTGACTCAACTGGGATGTTTAAAACATGGAGGCACTGGATGGGACTTTCCTCCTTCTCCGGAGCGTGTTCTGCAGCGGTGGATGACTGCTCGACAGTAGCCAGCAGCAGGGTCTTCTGGTCCCGCTGCTGTTAACGGGGGTTTCCAGTTGAACGCACCCCTTGCTGGCGGGAAACCCACGACGGGATCTTATGGTACGCCGTTGGTGGCACCATAAGATCCCGTCAGAGTGAACGGCCAGAAAATCCCACCCTCTGTTACATACATGCTCATTCTCACCTGGAAATATCTGCTGCTGTGGATGTTGGGGAAAGACGTGCAGGAATCTACCCACACGATCAGATCCGTGCTGTTCAGATGTTGCCTCTTCACCTCACGATCTCTCCAACAACGTGCATGATGAAGCCTATAGGAAGCTTTCTGTGATAAAAAAAGAGCTAACCACCTGTGGAGGAAAAGGTGGCACTGAGATGTACTGAATATTATACATCTTAATAAGTCACTGCACGTAAAAGCTTGGCCTCCCAAACATGACAAGATTCATTTCAGTGTACATCATTCCATCAACACCCTGCACTCTAACACGAGGGCACCTTCCTTATCCCAAATATCTCAGCACTCCAGAAACAGTAAAGCATCTGCAAACAATGTCGGGGCAGAGAGAGAGGGAAGAAAAAGCTGGGAAAAGAGCAATTGTGAGAAGAATAACCATCTTGACAACCTTTGCAGCTAGTGCAGATAGACTGAGCAGCCATCAGCAGTCGAAATACAACAAAACACTAGCCACCCACCACAATTCTTCACAATGTTTACAAACTTAGCAGAGTGCTTAAAACCTTTAGTTAGCAATTACCCAGAAGAAAACAGTCAAGCTGTGTGGCTGTGTGCAATGTTAGAAGCGTTGCTTGGAATTAACATGTCTTATCATGGTTCATACAGGGAACAGGAAACAAATAACCCAGGAAATAATCAAAAATATCCAGTAGGCCCAGTTCAAATTGCTGTTTGCTCTGGTCATGCTAGAAGTTGGATATGTGATAAAATTGTTCCTTGAAACAGCAAAATCCAGCAACAGATGATCATAACAATTCCTCGAACAGGTGTCCTGCAGCCTCCTCCACAGAGAAGAGAAGATCTGCTTACACACCAGCATGGGCGGGGACAGAGCAATTGGTCAGCAATTTAACAGAGCTCAGGATGAGTACCAAAATAATTTTGGAGAATTCATCCACATTTGCCCATGTGACTGAATTTTGCTCCACATTACTGGAACTCTCTGCCTCAGAAGACAGTCGAAGCAGGATCACTGATTTTCTTTTTTAAGGCAGAGGTACATAGATTCGCAGCAGGCAAGGAAATCAAAGGTTATCGGTGGCAGATGTGGAACTCAACACAAACAGATCAACCATGATCTTATTGAATGGCTGAGCGGATCAAGGGGCTGAATAGTCTACTCCTGCTCCTATTTTGTATGTTCATATTGTTTCCAAAATCTTTTCCACCACTGGTGTTAAACTTAATGGCTTGCCGCGTGTGGGTTTATCCTTACACCATTTCTTGAACATGGGTGTAACATTTGCAATTCTCCAGTCCTCTGATGCCACCTTTGATTCTCAAGGATTGGAAGATTATGGTCAGTGCCTTGACAATTTCCACCCTTACTTCCCTCAGTATCCTTGGATTCATCTCACCCAGTCTCGGTGACTCATCCAGTCCAGGTGCCTTTTCAACTTTAAGTGCAGACAACCCATCTAATACCTTAGCTATCACCAATTGTTTGCCCGTCTAGTGTCTCAACTTCTTTCACTATGACTTGGGAAGCACCTTGTGACGAATCAATTGGCCTTTTAATCTGTTGTCATCTCCTCGAGACACATACTATGCGACCTTAAAAGGGGCAGTATTTCCAGGCATATTTCCTCAATGGGGTAACATCACCAACCTATTCCCATTTTGGTGTTTATCCTCCACAAGAGCAGATAGCTCTGATCATGTTTACCCACTCTGTTTTCACAACCATTTATCTACTTCTCTAATCTTGAACGTTGTTATAGTTCCCGCTTCAATCATTAACCATAGAAATGAATTCCATAGCCTCAACTCTGAAGGGGTTACTCTTGTTCTAATCTTTTAGTTAATCTTCTTTCGATGGCCCCTCAGTCTTGGCCCTTTGACTACAGGAAATAGCTTCTTTCTATCTTGTCCCACTCTTCATAATTTGGCACAGCAGACACACCTGGTACAAGAGGGCAGGTTTGCCCACTGAATTTTAGACACATATACTTTAGTCCCTGCATACCAACAGCACTCACCTTGCAAGCATCCCTTGAAGCATCACATTTGACATTTCAGAGGGTGACACATCTATAAATCGCAGAAAAGAGAAGCAGCTTTCTTCATCATTACCTGGGTGAGAAAAAACACATCTTTAGAGGTCTGGCACCCAATAACTGGACAAAAACTTGGAGAACATCAACTAAAATTCTTACCTTTTCTATGAAACAGAGACTGATGGATGTGGACTGGGGAGAAGGGGGAAAGAATGACTCGTAACCACCTAAATCAAAGAGGGAGAACAATGAAAAATTAAGGATTCATCTATACAAGGCTGTGCAATCAGCAGCCCTGAACAGCCAGCCGCGACATCCCCACCCACCTCTGTAAGAGACACAAACATAATCCCCCTTTAGCATTCTTTATAAGCAGGTAAATTCACAATCTCCTATCCAGATACATCTGCAAATACATGGCCAGCGGCCATCACAGAGACAAAAAGAAAAATCAAAGCCGACTGGATTCTAGATTATATATAGGTTCCTATAGCTGGGACTAGGTTTCAAAACCAGCCCAGACAGATGAGTCTCCCCAATTGCATCTGTAAAGATTAAATATTAAATTGTCTTGGCCAGTTTCCCTGCAGGTGCCAGAGGCTAAACACAGAGCATAAAACTGGCATGAATCAGGAATGTCACTCAAGAAAACCACAGGATGGCTGTAATGGGAAACTAGAGGTCCAAGTGCAGTTGAGACATTGAGGTACTAAATGCTGTCATTCAGAAGCCTGAAATGTATGTGCTGGGCAGCTGGGGAATGGATCATATTCCATTTCAAACTCGGGCTCCTCTCAAACTCCGATCTACCAGAGGAACATATTTTCATCGTCTAACACTCGAACATGATCAATTGATACAGAACTGGGGCAGTTTTGTTATTAAGGTCCTGCCTACTCAGAACTGTGGGGAGAATGTCAAACTCTTTTCAAACAGGATAGAGCCTGCAAAGAGCAGACTTTCATCATGTTAGTCTGGTCGAAACAACAGTGCCAGCTAATTACAAAATATTTTGTATTAAGAGGATAACAAATTGTTAGCGTGGCACGAGATGTTATGATTAAATAACTCCTGTTTCAACAACAGTCAAAGTTTGGTAGCAAACATTTGGAGATTTAATGAGAAGAACTTATTAACATGGATTTTTTTTTAAAATAGTAACTTTTTCATGTGTGGATCTGTTGCTTGCTGACCTGTTGCGACAATGATTGAAGTGATTGATCTGTCCATCCCTGTAAATAAGTTTGGGAATGTTGTACGGTTTCAGAGACATATGGAAAGGTGATTTTGTCTCTTGGCGCTCAAACAGTTCTGGATGGTTACAGACCTAAAATAGAGAAACAAATCTGAACATGAACAACACAAGTTCACAACTATCCAACTAGTAAAAATGCATAGATGCATATGCATATAAGAATGAACCACTCTTTCATTAGTGCACGCGTGTAGAGCTCCTGCTCTTGGTCTGTTTGGATTTCTTGGTGGCTTACTGGTGAAAGCACAGACCAGGATTCAGTGTCTAGGTCACTGATGGTTTACTGAGTGAACGCCCCAAACCCTGGATTGCATTCATTCCTTCATGGATTACTGGGTAAAGGCACTGATCCCTGATCTGTGAACTAGCTCAACTCAGAAAGAGAACAAAAACTGAAATAGCCAAGAAGGGACACCTTCAGCACCATATTAGGCTGGATCATTTTGTGAAATATGCCCTGGTCTCCCTGGAAGATACAGAACAACCCAAAATAATTTCCTTGATGATATACACTGTCTCATCCATCCCTTTTCCCACTACCCTCTCTTCTGGTCCACATCCTTGCCTCCAACATAAAGTGTAAGGATCTTCCTTTCTCTGCCATTGGCATCTTCTCCTCTCTCTCTCTCTCTCTCTCTCTCTCTCTCTCCCCCCCCCCCCCCCCCAGCCATTGCCAGTTGCTGACTAACCACGTTCTGTGCCAACAATCCTTTCTAAACCTAATCTTCACTCTTTGTTCTCTTTAACCCGTCTACACGGTTAACCTACATCGATTCCAAAGATGTGCGGGTTAGGTGGATTGGCCATGCTAAATTGCCCGTAG
Source organism: Scyliorhinus canicula (assembly GCF_902713615.1). Taxonomy (NCBI): domain Eukaryota; kingdom Metazoa; phylum Chordata; class Chondrichthyes; order Carcharhiniformes; family Scyliorhinidae; genus Scyliorhinus; species Scyliorhinus canicula. The sequence continues at coordinate 91,542,948 of NC_052147.1, forward strand.
TGTCCTTAAAAGTAAGGTTAAGGGGTGGGGGGGTTGTTGGGTTACGGGTATAGGGTGGATACGTGGGGTTGAGTAGGGTGATCATTGCTCGGCACAACATCGAGGGCCGAAGGGCCTGTTCTGTGCTGTACTGTTCTATGTGTGATCTATAACCACCAGTACTCCATGGTTAGGCCCTCAATGTCCTTGCCTGGCACCTATTTACATCAGGGACCGATGGACTGCTAGATATCAACATCCCTGTACACAACCAAAAGCCAGATGAGAGAAATGAGGAAATAAACAGTTGTCATATTTCACCTATTGTGAACACATTATTCTGAAGCCACAAGTACAAAAAGTTTGAAAGATTCTGTTGAGTGTCTTGTAAAGAACGTAGGAATTTCAGATGTATTGTATAATAAGTATTTGGTGCAATAAGGGTTAAAAGTCTGGGTTAGTGCGAGTATGGTTGCTGCAGTGGTGTTTCGACGGTTTTGGGAGCCAGAGGTACAATTAAAGCATCATAAAAGCTTTGACTAATGGAGATGTGTTTGGATTAAGGGGGGTTCCCATGTGAGTAGATGCATTGTGCGCTGGCTTGGTAAGATGATGTAATTAATGGGAGGAGCTACGGTATCAGACATTTTGGAGAAAAACAGTTTCGTTAAGTTTTAGATTGGGATGTGAGCAGAAGTCAAGCATCTGCTCTCACTGCAGTTCAGTTAAGGATATGTCTGTAGACAGGTTAGCAGTTTCTTTCCAAGCAGTTCAGAATTGTTTGGCTGGAAGGTGAGCTGAAACAAGCAGAGAAGCAGCTTCTGAAGAAATACAGCCAGAGTTTCTGCATGGTTCTGACAGGATTCAGGTCTCTTTTTTAAAGCAGTGTCAAATGATCTTTCTTTCGCAAAGTAGAGTATCCAAAGAACATCTCTGTGCAGCATGTATTCCTGAGTGACAACTGTATTTGAAAGTGGATTGAGAGCAGAATTGGATTTGTTGTTTGAGTGGGAATAAAGACAACAGTTAAGGGTTATTATGTCACTGTATTCATCAGCATTGTTTAAGGGGTAACTGTTAGCTAATTTTCTTAGTGACTAAAATATATTTTAATACCGTGTTAGTAATAACATTTGTTTTAAGATACCATAACCCAATTTTGTGTGAAATCATCCAGGAGTGAGGTATCCTTTCCTCACAGTCTTAGAAAATTAAAATCAAATATTGGGGTTTCTGTCCAGTATCCTAGATACTGTTGGGGTCTGGACTGGTCCAGGATCATAATATCTATGGAGAAAAGCTGAAAGTGCAGGGTGTACTCTGAATGAACCTTGTTGCCCACAAAGATTATCGAGATATACACTCGACATGCAGCATCAGCATAACAAATAGGGAGCCAAACTGCCGCTGTCCTGTCTCTCGTCAATCATTTTGCTCCCCATCTCTGAATGCAAATCGGTGTGCAGTCCAGCTGAAAATGGACATGTCAATGAGGCCCTTGTCATGTGAAAGTGCCATTAAGAATTGGATGTTTAAGAAATGTACCTTTAAGAAGTGAAGCTGATCATATTACTGAAGTGATGTCACAGGGGGGAGATGAGCTCACTTCTGTTTTTTGGGAGTTTTAGTTTCAGTTTGAAGAAAGCTTGGGTATGGCTGTGAGCTGCATTGCTGGTGATCTCTGCCATGAAGGACTATCTCTTAATCCTTTGGTGAAATCAGAATTGTAAAAAGGTCTCAGTATTGAATATAAATCTAATGTGCTTCTGTTTGAAGGATTTGTTAAGTCTTTTGGCCGTGTAAAGAACAGTTTGCAGGATTGGGTAGTGTTGTATTATTTTCTGGGTTATCTTTGAAGTAAGGGGTGTTACGAGATCCAATGTTTATTTAAAAGGTTAATTTGAGTTCATGGAATAAACATTGTTTTGTTTTAAAAAATCACGTGTCCATAATTGTAATACTACACCTGGGGAACAAGCCGTGTGCTTCAAAAGCAACAATCCATTAAAGGTGGGGGTTGGTTGAACTCCATGATACACTTTGGGGTTCTGAAAACACCTCTCCCATAATAATTGGGGGCTCGAGGGGAATAAAAGTCTATCTATTGGATTGACATTTGTGAACTTAAAGACAGTGAAGGATTGTTGCTTTTCCGGTGTGGTATTTTAGTTTAAGTGTGTTGTGGACAATGGCTCTTTCAGAGGCTCAGAAGTTTTGGGGGGTGGAGACTGTCACACGCAGTACCTTACGGACAGAGACTAAAAGCAGACTGTTAGATTTGGCAAAAACATTGCAGTTAACATTACCTGACAAAATGTGAAAAGATGAGGTAATTATGGCAGTGGCGAAGCATTTAAAGTTGCCTGAGATACAGTTAGACTCATTGGAAATGGCACAAATTCAGTTGCAAATTAAACAAATGGAAGATGAGAAAGAATTAAAGTGGCTTGAATACGAAAGTGAGTTTAAAAAGAAAGAGAACGAGAAGAAAAAGAAAAGGAGAGAGAAGAAAGGAGAAAAGAAAGAATAGCCCTAGCAGAACAAAAAGAAAGAGCAAGGGAGATATAGATCAGTGAAAAAGATAGAGAGAGAGAGTTTGAACTTCAGAAAATGGCCACGAAACAAGCCAGTCAATTAAAATTGGCAGATGTAAAGGGAAACGTACAGTTGGATGATAGTGATGAGGATAGTGAGAAAGAGTGTCAAAGTCAAAGGCGTGGTGGGGATCTATTTAAATATGTCCAAGCATTGCCAAGGTTTGACAAGAAGGAAGTGGAAGCCTTTTTCATTTCATTTGAGAAGGTAGCTAAACAAGTGAAATGGCTCCATGACATGTGTTACGAATTCAAACAAAGCTGGTAGGTAGAGCTAGTGAAGTGTTTGCATCACTACCGGAGGAGGTATCTGGAACGTATGAGGAAGTGAAGAAATCCATCTTAAGTGCATATGAGCTAGTGCCTGAAGCTTACAGTCAAAGGTTTAAAAATTTAAGGAAAGAATTTGGTCAAACATACATAGAGTTTGAAAGGCTCAAACAGAGTAATTTTGATAGGTGGATAAGGGCTTTGAAAATAGACCAAACGTATGAAGCTCTCAGAGAAATTATACTTTTGGAGGAGTTTAAAAATTCATTCCTGATGTAGTGAGAACTCATGTGGAAGAACAGACGGTTAAAATTGCGAGATTAGCAGCAGAAATGGCAGATGATTATGAATTACTTCGTAAATCAAAGATTGGTTTCCGACATCAGTTTCAGCCGGTGAGGGATTGAAACTGGGGACATGAGAAATACTCAAGTGGTAAAGGTAAAGGTGATCTGATGGGAGATAATAAAGAGAGTGTACCTCAGATTAAAAAAGAAACCCAGGAGGGTGGAAAAGAAATGAAACGTTTCAAATGTTTTCACTGCAATAAACTAAGCCATGTAAAGTCAGTGTTGGTGGTTGAAGAAAAGCACTGGAAAGGCTGATATGGTAAAACAGGATAAGACAAAGGGATTTGTTAGAGTGGTAAAGGAAAGCCCAAGGGAAGCGAAGGAGGTGCAAACGAAGGAGGTCAAGAAGTAATTGGTAAGAAGGTGCCAGATGTCTTTAAATAATTTACTTGTGTGGGTAAAGTTTACTCATGTGTATCAGGAGGAGCAGGTAAAGAAGTCATAATTTTAAGAGATACAGGGGCTAGTCAATCTTTAATGGTAAGAGATGAGGAATTACGTTTGGGAAGAATGCTGCCAGAAAAGGTGGTGATATGTGAAATTCAGGGTGAGAGAAGTCACGTTCCATTATATAAGGTAAGGTTGGAAAGTCCAGTGAAGAGTGGTGAAGTGGTAGTAGGAGTAATAGATAAACTATCTTGTCCAGGAATACAGTTTATCTTGGGTAATGATATAGCTGGATCGCAGGTGGGCGTGATGCCTTCTGTGGTTGATAAGCCAGTGGAAAATCAGACAACTGAAGTGTTGAAGGACGAATATCCTGGGATTTTTCCGGATTGTGTAGTAACAAGGTCGCAAAGTCACAGGTTAAGACAAGAGGAGAAATCAAAGAGTGAAGATGAAGTTGAAGTGCAATTATCAGAAACGATTTTTGATCAGATGGTTGAAAAAGAACAAGAACAGGTGGAGGATGAGGCGGATATTTTTAGTTCAGGAAAATTGGCGGAGTTACAACAGAATGATGTAGAAATAAAACGGATGTATCAGAAAGCATATACGGAAGAGGAATCTGGGAGTATACCAGAGTGTTATTACCGTAAAAGTGATGTCTTGATGAGAAAATAGCGACCTGTACACATGCAGGCGGATTGAAAAGTGGGCAGAAGTTCATCAAGTAGTATTGCTGGTAGGGATAGAAAGGAGGTGTTGAGAGTTGCACATGAGGTACCAGTGGGAGGTCATTTGGGAATAAGGAAAACTAAAGCTAAAATCCAGAAACATTTTTATTGGCCTGGACTACATAAAGATGCAGTAAAATTTTGTCAATCATGTCACACATGTCAAGTGATAGGGAAACCTCAAGCAGTGATAAAACCGTGCCCTGAATACCCATTCCAGGATTTGAGGAACCTTTTACAAGGGTCCTAATTGATTGTGTCGGACCGCTTCTGAAAACCAAAAGTGGGAATCAATATCTTTTGACTATAATGGATGTGCCTACTAGGTTTCCAGAGGCCATTCCAGTACATTACATTACAGCTAAAAAGATTGTGGGGGAGTTACTTAAATTCTTTACTAGATATGGACTACCCACAGAAATACAATCGGATCAAGGATCAAATTTTACCTCAAAGTTATTCAAAGAAGTTATGGATAGCTTAGGAATAAAACAATTTAAATCAACTGCGTGCCACCCAGAATCGCAGGGAGCATTAGAAAGGTGGCATCAGACATTAAAGACAATGTTGAGGGCGTATTGTCAAGATTATCCAGAGGATTGGGATAAAGGAATTCCATTCGTACTGTTTGCAATTAGGGATGCACCAAATGAGTCAACCAAATTTAGTCCTTTTGAACTAATTTCTGGTCATGAGGTCGAGGACCACTTAAATTGATCAAAGAAAAATTGGTGGGTGAAAAATCGGAAATTACACTATTGGATTACGTGTCAAATTTTAGGGAACGATTAAATAGAGCAGGTGAATTGGCTAGACAACATTTGAAAGTTGCACAAAATGTGATAAAACGGGTAGCGGACAAGAAATGCACAGTTCAAAGTTTTACAAGTGGAGATAAAGTTTTAGTGTTGTTACCAGTGGTAGGGGAGCCTTTAAAAGCTAGGTTTTGTGGACCGTATCAGATGGAAAGGAAATTAAGTGAAGTGAATTATGTGGTAAAACCACCAGATAGAAGGAAGACTCACCGAGTGTGTCATGTGAATATGCTTAAAAGGTACTTTGAGAGGGAAGGAGAGAAAAAGGAGGCTTTAATGATTCTAACTCAAAGTGACGAACCAAATCCAGATGACTGTGAATTTGACATCTCAAATTAAATTGGAAAATGAGGACGTTCTTAAAAATTGGGATGAATTGTTAAGTTACCTTCCAGAGGAAAAACGAACTGACCTGAAAAAGTTATTGAAATCACATGGGCAGGTTTGTGGAGATAAATTGGGAAGTACTAAAATGGCTATACATGATGTAGATGTGGGAAATGCTGTTCCCATCAAACAACATTCATATAGACTTAACCCTTTAAAATTAGCACAGGTTAACAGAGATTGAGAGTATGCTTAAAAATGGCATGATTGAAGTGGGTTGCAGCCAATGGAGCTCACCCATAGCGATGGTACCTAAACCAGACGGTACCCAACGGTTATGTGTGGACCATCGAAAGGTGAATGCAGTTACAAGAACGGACTCTTCCCCTATCCCACGTTTGAAGGATTGCATTGAGAAAGTGGGACAATCTGCTTTTATTTCCAACTTCCAGACATGGAAAGAACATTTTAAACATCGTATGGAGTTCTTCGATCGACTTCAGGCGGCGGGTTTGATGATGAACCAAGCCGAAAGTGAATTTGGAGAAGCCCGAATCACTTTCCTTGAGGAGTTTCCGATACCCTCAAGACGAAGGGAAATAATGTGATCTCTTAGCATGAATGAATTTGATCGAACCTTTGTGCGAAAGATTTGTAGCGTGGTTGCTCCACTGATGGAATTGCTGAAGAAAAGTAAAAAATTTCAATGGACAGGGGACTTTCAACAGGCATTTGACTGCCTGAAAGCTGTGATCACCAATACTCCTGTATTGGAGAATTGCAAGGGGCTCTGTGGTCAGATTGAACTAAAGTATCTGATTCTAAAGAGAAATGCCGAGGCGTAGAGGAATGGATGGATCGTGCAGAGACTTTGTTCAAAGAGACTGTCAATCGAGAAGGTTTTCGGTTGGAGGAAGAGAATGGGAAAAATTGACTATTATTATGCCTGTTTGCGTGTGTTGTTTTTTTAAAATGAAAACGTATATTTACTGTGTGCATTTCTTACTGGATGGTGCAAAAGTGAAAAATGAAACCATCTCGAAGTTGATGGTTTATTTTTTTTCTTGGGGGGAGGTGTCATGTGAGAGTGCCATTAAGAATTGGATGTTTAAGAAATGTACCTTTAAGAAATGAAGCTGATCATATTACTGAAGTGATGTCACAGGGGGAGCTGAGCTCACTTTTGTTTTTTGGGAGTTTTAGTTTCAGTTTGAAGAAAGCTTGGGTGTGGCTGTGAGCTGCATTGCTGGTGATCTCTGCCATGAAGGACTATCTCTTAATCCTTTGGTGAAATCAGAATTGTAAAAAGGTCTCAGTATTGAATATAAATCTAATGTGCTTCTGTTTGAAGGATTTGCTAAGTCCTTTGGCTGTGTAAAGAACAGTTTGCAGGATTGGATAGTGTTGTATTATTTTCGGGGTTATCTTTGATGTGAGGGGTGTTAAGAGATCCAATGTTTATTTAAAAGGTTAATTTGAGTTCATGGAATAAACATTGTTTTGTTTTAAAAACCACGTGTCCATAATTGTAATACTACACCTGGGGAACAAGCCGTGTGCTTCAAAAGCAACAATCCATTAAAGGTAGGGGTTAGTTGAACTCCATGATACATTTTGGTGTCTGAAACACCTCTCCCATAACACCCTGGAGGCACAATGTGTAGCACTGTGGTGGTTCAAGACAACACACTGGAGACTTCCAGTGCCAACTAAAAGAGGTTTATCAATATTTTCAATAGTTATCAATATATTCAGGCACAGAGCAATGCTGGATGGGTCTCGGCTCTGCAGTTCTGGGGTCCATGCTGCCCAGGTCCCTGCTCCCAGGGCCCCGAGATTTTTTCAATTGGACATAGAACATACAGTGCAGAAGGAGGCCATTCGGCCCATCGAGTCTGCACCAACCCACTTAAGCCCTCACTTCCACCCTATCCCCGTAACCCAATAACACATCCTAACCTTTTTGGACACTAAGGGCAATTTAGCATGACCAATCCACCTAACCTGCACGTCTTTGGACTGAGGGAGGAAACCGGAGCACCTGGAGGAAACCCACGCAGACACGGGGAGAACGTGCAGACTCCGCACAGGCAGTGACCCAGCGGGGAATCGAACCTGGGACCCTGGTGCTGTGAAGCCACAGTGCTATCCACTTGTGCTACCGTGCTGCCCAATTTTGGGCAGGGTTCATGCATTCCCGCGCGATTGGTCCCAAGCCAGTCATATGGACCACATCCCTGCCTCACCCCCTCAAGATCCTCATTACATTTTTAAAACAAGTTGTATACAAGTGCTTTATACAAGGTCAAGAGACATGTGGGGGAATAAAATATAACCAGAGTTCATCCTGGGACCTTCGAGTCGTCCCAGACCTCCTAAGTCCCCCAGCCAGCTCTACCGACTCTGAGGTAGTGTTGTTGCCTGCAGAAGATGACGGTTCAGCGGACGCCATCTCTTCTGTAGGGCTGCTCGCCTTGCTAGCTCCCACCTGGACTGCTGACCGGGCTGTCTTGGAAATTCCTGGCACTTTCTTGAACAGCCACAGTAACATCGCGGCAATAGCAGAACCCATTCGATCTGGAACCCTGGCTCCACACGCGGTCGACATGTTTCCGCACAATCCTGCCACTCACATTTACCATATAGGTCTAGATTGGGACATTTGACCAGCTGGACCTCCGGTGATGACTTGTGAGAGCAAGTCGTACAAAAGGTGGTTCCTGCCAGGATCATTGTATTTTGATCCCTTTCGCCCGGTTTATCGCGAGATTTTGTGTTGCAACCCAGCAGATTGGCATGGATAAGGATAGTCGACAAAGGCATGTCAAATGCCTCTGTGAAAAAGGCCACGGCAAAGAAACTCCTGCCTGGTAGCCCAACAAAGGAATCTGGGGGAAGGAAAGTTGGCGGGGGCGGTCGCACCCAACAAGTTAAAGACACTGGCAGGGGTGGTGGCGCTGGAGTTGGAAACGTTTCGAAGGCAGATGGATTGAGCGGCAAGGAAAGGAGATTAAAGAGTTCAAAGCCACCATCGAGGAGGCATTAGGCACGATACGAGAGCAGCTGGGCAAGATTGCTAAAGCTGTGAAAGAGCAAGGGGAGACGCGGAAGAGTACGTGGAGGATGTTTTATCAAGGCATGAAGTTCAGCTTGCCTTGTTGGAAGCAGAAATGCTGCTCGTGGCAGAGAGGAATAAGGGCTTAAAGGCTAATGTTGGAAGATCTGGAGAACAGGTCAAGGTGCCTGAATCTCAGAGTGGTGGGTTTGCCAGAGGGAGTGAAAGGCCTGAGGCTAACTGAGCATTTTGTCGAGAGCTTCTCTCGGTTGGTTGGGGTGGGGTGGGGGGTGTAAGGATTTGTAGAGCATAACTATAATGGGATAGCCTCGTCCTCGACTTTGTGAGAGGCGCTAAAGGCGGTGATTAGAGGAGCTTTCATAGAGATACATGGGGATGGGGAAGCAATGGAGGAGTAATAGAAATTGATGGAGAAGGGCTATGGCTGATCGGCGTAGAGGGAAGGGGACGGCCCCTCGGGTTCGGTTGGTCACATGGAACGTGAGGGGGCTGAATGGTCCGGTGAAGCGATCCCGGGTCTTGGCTCACTTGAGGGGGCTGGGAGCGGATGTGGCTATGCTCCAGGAGACGCACCTCAGAGTTACGGATCAGGTGAGGCTAAGAAAAAGTTGGGTGGAACAGGTGTTTCACTCGGGGCTTGATGCAAAGAACCGTGGGGTGGCAATTTTGGTGGGTAAGAGCCTGTCGTTCGTCGCGTCCAAAGTGGTGGCGGATAGTGCAGGTCGATATGTGATGGTGAGTGGGAGACTTCAGGGGGAGCGGGTGGTCTTGGTTAATGTTTATGCTCCGAACTGGGACGATACGGGCTTCATGCGGCGAATGCTGGGCCTGATCCCGGACCTGGAGACAGGGGGATTGATTCTGGGTGGGGACTTTAACACGGTGCTGGATCCGGCTCTGGACCGCTCGAAGTCTAGGACAGGCAGGAGGCCGGCAGCGGCCTTGGTGCTGAGGGGGTTCATGGATCAGATGGGAGGGTGGGGGGGGGACCCTTGGAGGTTTTTGAAGCCGGGGGGTAGGGAGTTCTCCTTTTTCTCCCATGTTCATAAGGCGTACTCCCGGATTGACCTTTTCGTGCATAGCAGGGCGCTGATCCCGAGAGTGGTGGGGGCGGAGTATTCGGCAATAGCCATTTCTGATCATGCTCCACATTTGGTGGACCTGGAGCTGGGGGAGGGGAAGGATCAACGCCCGCTGTGGTGGTTGGATGTGGGGCTTTTGGCAGAGGAGGAAGAGTGCGGTCGGATCCGTAGGGGTATAGAGGAGTATCTGGAAACCAATGACACCGGGGAGGTGCAGGTTGGGATGGTTTGGGAAGCGCTAAAGGCAGTAGTTAGAGGGGAGCTGATATCTATTTGGGCGCACAGGGAGAGGGGGGAGAGGGTCGAGAGGGAGAGGCTGGTGGAGGAGATGGTCAGGGTGGATAGGAGATATGCAGACACCCCGTAGGAGGGGCTTCTGAGGGAGCGGCGCTGTCTCCAGGCAGAGTTTGACATTCTAACCACCTTCTCGAATATAAGTGGAGGAGGGCACAGGGGGCTGTGTATGAGTACGGGGAGAAGGCGAGCTCCGGAAGCGGGAGGTAGCTAGAGAAATTGGCGGAGCCACGGATGCAGGTGGGAACTTAGTGCGGGGTGGAAAGGACATTAATGGGGTGTTCAGATCCTTTTATGAGGGGCTGTACCCCCCGGGGAAGCAGGCGGGATGGACCGCTTTTTGGATAAGCTGGAGTTCCCAAGAGTAGGGGACGAGCGGGTGGAGGGTTTGGGGGCCCCAATTGAGTTGGAGGAGCTGATGGAGGCGTTGGGAAGCATGCAGACAAGGAAAGCGCCGGGACCTGACGGGGTCCCGGTGAAATTTTACAAGAAATTTTCAGATTTGCTGGGCCCGCTGCTGGTGAGGACCCTGAATGAGGCCGGGGGGGGGGCGGCGGCTCTGCCCCCGACGATGTCCAGGGTAATTATCTCTTTGCTCCTGAAGCAGGATCTCGATAGGCCTGATAGGCCGATCTCGCTCCTTAACGTAGATGTCAAGTTGTTGGCAAAGGTGCTGTCCAGGAGGGTGGAGGATGTGGTCCTGACGGTGATCCACGAGGACCAAACGGGGTTTGTAAAGGGGAGACAATTGAATGCCGACGTGCGGAGGCTCCTGAATGTTATGATGATGGCGTCGGTGGCTGGGGAGTCAGAAATAGGTGGGGGGGGAGCACCGGTTGTCGCTGTATGCAGATGATCTGCTACTGTATGTCGCGGACCCGGCTGAGGGGATGCCAGAGGTGCTGAGGATACTTGAGGAGTTTAGGGACTTTTCGGGATATAAGCACAATGTGGGGAAAAGCGAGCTGTTTGTCCTGCACCCGGGGGGGTCAGGAGAGGGAGATAGGGGAACTCCCGTTGAGGAGGGCTGAAGGGAGCTTTAGGTATCTTGGGGTCCACGTGGCTAGGACCTGGGGGGCTATGCATAGGCTTAACTTTTTGCGGCTGGTGGGGCAGATGGAGGAGGAGTTCAGGAGGTGGGATGCGCTGCCGTTCTCGTTGGCGGGCAGGGTCCAGTCGGTTAAAATGACGGTGCTCCCGAGGTTTTTGTTTCTTTTCCAGTGCCTCCCCATATTGATCCCGAAGGCTTTTTTCAGAAGGGTGAATAAGTCGATTCTGGGGTTTGTGTGGGCGCGGAAGGCCCCGAGAGTAAGAAGGGTATTTTTGGAGCAAAGAAGGGAGATAGGGGGCCTGGCGCTGCCCAACCTGTGTGGATATTATTGGGCGGCGAACGTGGCGATGATTCGCAGGTGGGTGACGGAAGGGGAGGGTGACGCATGGAAGAGATTGGAGGTAACATCCTGAGCGGGTACGAGTCTGGAGGCCTTGGTGACGGCCCCACTTCCAGTCCCCCCAGCAAAGTACTCCACGAGTCCGGTGGTGGTTGCGTCCCTCACAATCTGGGGACAGTGGAGGCGGCATAGGGGGGGAAGTGAAGGCCTCAGTTTGGGCCCCGATACGGGGCAATCACCGTTTTGCGCCAGGGAGAATGGGGGGGGGGGGGGGGGGGGGGGGGGATTTGGGAGTTGGCACAGGGCAGGCATCAGACAGTTTGGGGACCTCTTCTTGGATGGGAAGTTCGCGACTCTGGAGGAGCTGGTGGGGAAGTGGAATATCCCCCCGGGGAATGCTTTTAGGGATATGCAGGTCAGGGACTTTAAGAGGCAGGTGGAGGAGTTTCTGCGGCTGCCGCCAAGGGGGGTGCAGGACAGGGTGCTTTCGGGTGGCGTGGGTCGGGGAAGGGACGATCTCGGCTATCTACCAACTGATGCAGGAGGAGGAGGAGGCCTCAGTAGATGAGCTCAAAGCGAAATGGGAGGAAGAGCTAGGGGAAGAGATTGAGGATGGGACATGGTCGGACGCCCTGGAGAGGGTGAATTCTTCCTCCTCTTGCGCACGACTCAGCCTAATTCAGCTGAAGGTGCTGCACAGGACTCACATGACGGGGGCAAGGATGAGCCGGTTTTTTGGAGGGGAAGACAGGTGTGGGAGGTGTTCGGGTGGCCCGGCAAACCACACCCATATGTTTTGGGCATGTCCGGCTCTGGAGGGGTTTTGGAAGGGGGTGGCGGGGATTTTGTCGGACGTGGTTGGGTCTAGGGTCAAGCCGGGCTGGGGGCTCGCGATCTTTGGGGTAGCTTCGGAGCCGGGAGTGCAGGAGGCGAGAGAGGCCGGCATTCTGGCCTTTGCGTCTCTAGTAGCCCGGCGCAGGATTCTGTTACAGTGGAGGGATACGCGGCCCCCGAGTTCGGAGACCTGGGTCAATGACATGGCTGGGTTCATCAAGGTGGAGAAGATGAAATTTGCCTTGAGGGGGTCGGTACAGGGGTTCTTTAGGCGGTGGCAGTCCTTTCTCGATTTCCTGGCGAAGGGGTCGGTCTCGGCAGCAACCGGGAGGGGGGGGGGGGGGGGGGGGGGGGGGGGGGGGGTGTTTGGGGATGGTTGGGGGGTTTGTTTTTGCGGCGGTGGGTTTGTTATGTTATTTTCTTCTTTCTTGTATTGCTATTTGTTATTATTTATTTTTGGGGGGGGAAAAGAGTTATTTTCTTGTTTTGGTGTGGGAACACACCTTGTTTGTTTAAATTGTGGGATGAAAATCTGTTAAAATTTGTTATTGTTATTAAAAAACTTGAATACAAATTATTTTTTTAAAAAAGAAATTGATGGATGAGATCCTGGGAGTGAATTTTAGATATGTGAGGGGCCTGATTCCGGATGCCTTCGCATGTAGGGAAAGACTGCAAACGCCAGTTATTGCAAAGGTGTTAGCATTATGGCCTTGCCTTCCTGAGGTAGTGGGAGAAGATCAGACAGAGTCTGCAATGGGACGGAAACTGCCTTCCAATGTGAGATGGTTGGTGAATGTGATGCTACCCCTGTGACCGGGCTGGGAGTGGATATAATTGTGTCATTGAACACAGAGAAGGTGTCCAACCAAGTTAAGTGAGGGTATCTCTTTGCGGTATTGGAGAAGTTTGGGTTTGGTCCTGGGTACGAGATTTTGTTTTTATCTCAGCGTCTCCTGGCTTTCCTACCTAATCTTTTCTCCAAAGGGTTGAGCGGCTTATTTCCGGCTTTATATGGGTGGGTAAGGTCCTGAGGCTAGGAGGAGGGGGTCCTTCAGAGAGACAGACAATTCGGGGTCTGGCGCTACCAAGCTGGCTACATTATTACTGGCGGCCAAACCGGATGTGTTGGGGTGGTACGGGGATCCGGGAGCTCTCTGGGTTCAGGTGGCGTCTGGGTGATACAGAGGAACAAGTTTGGGGGCATTGGTAAGGGTGCCACCGGAAGGTACTAGGCAAACTCAGTGGTGGTGACCAATTAAAAGATATGGAGGCAACTCTGCCTGCACTTTAAGTTGGGGGTAGCCTCAAGGCTGGCTCCCATTTGTGCTTACCACCAGTTTAGCCGGCAAAGCTGGGTGCAACATTTGAGGCATGGAAAGTGAAAGGGCTGGAGAGAGAATGATTGATTTATTCCTGGCAGGGCGGTTTGCCAGCCTGGAGGAATTGAAAGCGAAATTTGGGTTGGCAGGCTTGGACGTGTTTAGGTACCTCCAGGTATGGAGCTTTGTGAAAAGAATGTTCTCGGATTTTCCAGTGGTGCAGCCATCATCCTTATTGGAGAGGATTTTCTCCTGCTTGGTGTCGGCAGCGGCGAAGGAAATGCTGGGGTTTATGGAGCGGATGGGAAGGGTGGACCCGTGTCAGTTTCGGAGGACGAGAGTGAAGGAATTCTCGTTCTTTTTGCAAGTTCACAGAGTGTATTCCGGATCTATTTTCTCATGCTCAACAAGACATTATTGGCGGCGGGGGGTGGGTTCTACATGTGGGGCTGTTGGCTGATAAGAGGGATCTGTGAAAGGATAGAGGTGGCTATAAGAAACTATGTGGAGCATAATAGGACGGGTGAGATCTCCTCCCCCATATTGTGGGAAGGACTGAAGGTGGTGATCAGATGGGAGTTTATCTCGACCCGTACTGCCCGATTTAGTTTGTCTGAACAAAATGTTGGAAATTGTCCTCAGTAAAAGGGGTTCCCTTAATGGACATTCCTGCGGGTTAAGTCGGGCCTCAACTGTTCAGACTGTTTGTGGAGCCAACCTGTTCGTATCATCTGTTTCACCATGTATAATAGTGGATCTCACGGAGTCCAATTCTGTAGGTGTCCGGAAGAAACCGGCAAGTTCCCCGCCAAGATGATTTCTTGAGGTATTTGCTGTGGTCATATAGGCTGACAGATTGGTCATGCTACCCAATTTAAGGTCTGTGGCCCTTCTCGAATATAATCAAATGTCTCCTCCCCCACAACTGTAACTGATGCCTGAGTAACGACTTACATGTTCATGGGTCTTCCAGTCACTTGCAGAATTATTTTGATTGGGGCTGTCTTAATTACTTAGACGACATTCAGATGGTAAATTTTGTGCTCCTCAGAGTTCTTCACTGCTTAGTTCAGTTGTCTTGTGGATTGTTGCTGCTGTTTTGTTTTGCATTGGTGTGCTTTGCCTCGCCAAAAAAGGGCAGCACGGTAGCATTGTGGATAGCACAATTGCTTCACAGCTCCAGGGTTCCAGGTTCGATACCGGCTTGGGTTACTGTCTGTGCGGAGTCTGCACATCCTCCCCGTGTGTGCATGGGTTTCCTCCGGGTGCTCCGGTTTCCTCCCAAAGTCCAAAGATATGCAGGTTAGGTGGATTGGCCATGATAAATTGCCCTTAGTGTTCAAAATTGCCCTTAGTGTTGGGTGAGGTTACTGGGTTCTGGGGATAGGGTGGAGGTGTTGACCTTGGGTAGGGTGCTCTTTCCAGGAGCCGGTGCAGACTCGATGGGCCGAATGGCCTGCTTCTGCACTGTAAATTCGATGATAAAAAGCCTGGATATATCCTCTTTGGGTACAATGGAAACACACAAACACGCGACAACAGCAAGCATCCTGGGGTGATCTTCCCCACACCAAAAACAATCCACTTTGTGATGACCCATTCTTTTCCCAGTTCGCTGAGACTTTGATTTGGTCCTGAGGACTGTGTCTGATTCTCCCTTGTGCCTGTCTTGCAGGGGCTCCTCGTGACCCTGTGCCCCACAACTGATTCACTTCCCTGTCTGGCATGATTTGGAGCTCAGGCCCGCCTTTTTCGGTACCTGCCGTCGGCTGAGCTATCTCAATCGCTGTGTCTAAAGTGATACGTTTCAGCCAGGAGTGTTTTCTGGATGCTGAGGTTGTTGATCTCACAAACTAGGTGGTTGCGCAGCATATCGCTGAGCACTGCACTGAACTCACTGAACTCGGTCATTTGGCGGAGCCTGGCTACAAAGGCACAAATGGACGGCCACAATTTAAAGTACCCAATTCTTTTTATCCTAATTAAGGTGCAATTTAGTGGGGCCACTCCACCTACCCTGCACTTATTTACGTTGTGGGGGTGAGACCCATGCAAACACGGGAGAATGTGCAAACTCCACATGGACAGTGACCTGTGCCAGGAGAGATGTACTTTTTTGGGTCTCCAACAGCAGAGTTGAATTTAAACCACCGCGGGATTATAAAGGGCCTGGATTAAATGTTCCTTGACCAATGTAGCTAACTAGTCAAAGATTTTTGAGTCAGAAGCCTCTGGGGACGCACGTTTTTTTATTGAGTTGCAGGTTTGAGGTCCACAACTGTCAAAAGTTATCACCTTCTGCTCGTCATCCCTTGCTATCTCATTCGCTATGAAGAAATAGAAGAGCCATTCAATGTACTGGCTCCAGGTTTCCGATTCTCTTCTGTCTATAGAGATTTTTCCTTTTCCCCCTTCAAATCCTGAGCTAAAGACTAGCAATTGAACTGTTTACTTTGTCGCCAACATGGAGGTTCGAGACAATACACTTCCAGTAGCAACTGAAAAGAGTTTATTATCAGTCGGCAAAGCCAACTACATTCAGGCACAGAGCAATGCTGGATAGGTCTTGACTCTCCCGCTCCGGGGTCCACACTGCCCGAACTCCTGCTCCCAGGGCCCTGCACTTTCTCTCTATTGGTCGGCATTTGCACGCTCCTGCACGATTGGTTCTGAGCCAATCACATGGATCGCAAAGTCTATCCCTTAAACAGGCCACTACAAGAACTCAGTTGCTTAATTTGCTAAGATCACTGACTTTCTCCTTGAAAGTCTTTTTCTTGCCCCTATTGATAAATAAGAATTGTTATTTGCATTTTATTGCAGGAAAATGAAGCTCTTGTACATTACTCTCAAATTTAGCCTAGCAACCCCTCCTTTAGTGTGGCCAATCCACCGACATGTTACATGCTAATCCCACCTTTCTGCCCATTAAGGCATTAGTTCACACAAGTAGATTAATGACAAATATGTAGTTTGGAATTTACAATCATAAAAAATGATAGGAACTGCATGAAGTTGTTAGTTTTGTTAGACAAAAGCACTTTTAATATAGGTCTGATGTGTGGGAGAGTGGAGGGAAGTGGAAAGCTCAAGGACATGGACAATGGAGAGCACTGACCTTGCGGAACTGCATGACAAGGTTCATGAGGCTGCTGGTGGTGTTCTGGGCCTGCTGAGTGGTTCCCATAGATGATTGGAGCAGATCTTCAATGGAAATTTTGTTTTTCAAAGCCTGGTACAGCATTTTCTGCCTACTTTTCAGCTGGCAATACATCAGGATCTCAATCTGCACAGGGAACAAAGGAGAACAGTGGTTTAGAAGACGTAATTTAGCAGCACACAGGTCAAGATTAAGTGCAGCTCCCTGCCTATAGCTGTCAAATATCAATGTAGGCAATGAAACTAAATAGGAGAGCTTTGGTGCTCCACTCCACAACCAACATTCAAGATGCAGTTATATGGCAAATTCTCAGAACATCCCAGAGCACCCGTATTAATAAATTTAACTTTACCACTAATGTTATGAAAGCAAATGCATGGGCAGCACGGTGGCCTAGTGGTTAGCACAACCGCCTCACGGCGCTGAGGTCCCAGGTTCGATCCCGGCTCTGGGTCACTGTCCGTGTGGAGTTTGCACATTCTCCCCGTGTCTGCGTGGGTTTCGCCCCCACAACCCAAAAATGTGCAGAGTAGGTGGATTGGCCACGCTAAATTGCCCCTTAATTGGAAAAAATAATTGGGTAATCTAAATTTAAAAAAAAAAAATGAAAGCAAATGCAGCAACTGTTTTTAATTTGTTCTTGGATATGAGCATTGTGGGCAGAGAATTGGCATTTATTGCCCGTCTCCAATTGCCCTTCAGCAATGTTGTGCCACCTATGACTGAGCAGCCTGCTGGGCCATTTCAGAGGACCATTAAGGCTTAATCACACTGCTGTAGGTCCAGTGTCACATGTAGGCCAGGACAGGTAAAGATGGCAGATTTTCTCCCCTGAAAGACATTGGTGAACCAGTTGGATTTTATGATGTGGACATGCCGGTGTTGGACTTGGGTGAGCACAGTAAGAAGTCTTACAACACCACGGTAAAGTCCAACAGGTTTGTTTCAAATCACTAGCTTTCGGAGCACTGCTCCTTCCTCAGGGCAAATGGATTTTGACAGCAATCTAGTAGAATACCTACTGTGCAGGAGAAGACCATTCAGTCCATTGAGTCTACATCAACTCTCTGAAAGAGCACTCTACCTCGGCTCACTTCCCACAATATCCCCATAACCCCACCTAACCTGCTCATCTTTGGGACGAAACCGGAGCACCCGGAGGAGACCCACGCAGACACGGGGAGAAAGTGCAAACTCCACACAGTCACCCAAGACTGGAATTGAGCCTGGGTCCCTGGTGCTGAGCCAACAATGCTAACCACTGTGTCACCGTGCTGCCTCATAGCAGTTTCACAATCATCGTTAATGAAACCAGCATTTTATTCCAGGTTTTTAATTTATTTTTTATTTCTGTTCTATAAATTTAGAGTAACCAATTCCTTATTTTTCCGATAATGGAGCAATTTAGCATGGCCAATCCACCTATCCTGCACATCTTTGGGTTGTGGGGGTGAGACCCACGCAGACACGGGGGAATATGCAAACTCCACATTGTCAGTGACCCAGGGCCGGGATCGAAGATGGGCCCTCAGTGCCGTGAGGCAGCAGTGCCAGATTTCTCAATTAAATTAATTTAAATACCCCAGTTGCCGGGGTGGGATTTGAACCTGTATTTCCAGAGCACAAGTCCAAGCCTCTGGATTACTAGTCCAGCAACATTACCATTAAGCTACTGTCCCTCTGCGCAGCAAAGTACTACGACACTAAACGAAAGAGCAGGAGGGAGAAATATGGGCTTGAGTATCAGGAAAATTTCCTCTTTTTCTTTGAAAAGCCGAACGGGGTGTTTTACACCTTGCTGACCATGCGGATGGGTCTGAATCCAATTTCTCAACTGAAGCATGGCACCTCTAGCAATAAGAACTCACTTCTGTGCTACACTGAAGTCTCACTCAGATTTAGTGCTCAAATTTAAGAAGCGGGACTTCAACCCACAGCCTTCTCATGAGGAGGACACGTGTGCTATCACTGCACCAAGCTGGTGCTTAAATATTGAAAACTTTTATTAAATAAACAGGAATAACACGTGAAACTCCTCAAAATGCCACCGATTTATTACAATAGCACAATACCAATATGATAAAATGCGTGGATTAGCAAATGTCTATAATTGTTTTGATTTATCATAGCATCTTTAATGCAACACAAGCTCAATGAGATAAATAAAATTACGCTTTCAAAACATGAAAATAACAGGATTAATGTATATAAAACAAAACTACCCAAAAAATATGCACTATTTCAAACTATGCATCAGTTTTCTCCCAGAGGTCAGATTGAATGTGAATGCCACTTGTTAGCAGAAGTTGAAAACAATGTCAGGTTGGCGCAGTGTTTAGCACTGCTGTCTACGAGGCTGAGGACCCCAGTTTGATCCGGACCCTGGGTTACTGTCCATATGGAGTTTGCACATTCTTTCAGTGTCAACCCAAAGATGCGCAGGGTAGATGAATTGGCCACGCTAAATTGCCCCTTGGAAAAATATAATTGGGTACTCTATGGGTACTCTTTTTTTTTTAAAAGGTTGGGTACTCAGCTGCTCCCAATCCTATTGTTACCAATGTCACAGCGTAAATTCTAAAATTCTTCCTTCGAACCTTGATCCAACAAAAATAAAAATTAACATGAAACTTGGTGTCCCCTTACAGCACTGCTTTTCATTAGCATTACAGTGCAGTGACCTCTGCTCAATTCTTAGCATGTGCAAATCTCAGTGGGTGTAAAGTGGTCCGTTTTCAAGAGCAACGGCAGGAGAAATCAACCAAAACTTGCTGAAAAGCATCCATCTGTGAATGATATACGAGAAAAGAATGGGCCTTCCCTTCAATGTGGTCAAATAGCCAGCTAATATTAACAATTAATTAGGGCTTGTACCATGAATAATTGTGGCCAATTGTGGTGGAGTCATTTGGAGCAAGTATGAATCAGCACTAACAGTGCAAGGGGAAAGAACTGCCAGAACAAGCTGAGCTGGTTGCTTGTGGAGCCAGTGTTCCAGGGTGATCAGTGGATTACAGGTGGCCAAAATAGCAGACACAGGTAGAATTACCAGAGGAGAAAGCAGTGCTGTTCAACCTTACCTTATCCGAGAGTTCATTTTCCACATCCTTTTTGATCCTCCTCAACATGAAAGGCTTGAGAATCATGTGCAGACGTGACAACTGGTCTGAAAAATAAGGGATGGGGAGAAACCGCTGGATTAGTTGGCAGTGGGCGATACCCCAATTCCACAAAGTCATGTGCAACCAACAGGGCTTGTCACACAACAGCTGCTCAAAAAAAAACCTTCATAAAAGTGATAAAACGAAACTGAAGAGCAATAAATGTCATCGCCCCACACCCAAGCCCATCAACAAACTTGAGTCGGGAGTTTAAAACAGTGTGATAAAAGCCAGGAGTTTGAAAGAATGCAAGAAGATTTGGGAGTTTTAAAGAGTGCAAGGACGGGGAGTGCAGTGGTTAGCACTGCTGCCTCATGGCGCTGAGGACCCGGGTTCGATCCCAGCCCTGGGTCACTGTATGCGTGGAGTTTGTACATTCTGCGCGGATCTCAAACTCACAACCCAAAGATGTGCAGGGTAGGTGGATTGGCCACACCAATATGCCCCTTAATTGGAAAACAAATGAGCTGGGTGAATTAAATTTATTTTTAAAAAGAAAGAGTGCGAGGAGCTAGGAGTTCAAATGAGCGCGAGAGGAGCTGGGAGTTTGAAAGAGCGCGAGAGTAGCTGGGAGTTTGAAAAAGCGCGAGAGGAGCTGGGAGTTTGAAAGAGCGCGAGAGTAGCTGGGAGTTTGAAAGAGCGCGAGAGTAGCTGGGAGTTTGAAAGAGCGCGAAAGGAGCCGGGAGTTTGAAAGAGCGCGAGAGGAGCTGGGAGTTTGAAAGAGCGCGAAAGGAGCCGGGAGTTTGAAAGAGCGCGAGAGGAGCTGGGAGTTTGAAAGAGCGCGAAAGGAGCCGGGAGTTTGAAAGAGCGCGAGAGGAGCCGGGAGTTTGAAAGAGAGCGAGAGGAACTGGGAGTTTGAAAGAGAGGGAGAGGAGCCTGGAGTTTGAAAGCGAGCAAGAGGAACTGGGAGTTTGAAAGAGAGCAAGAGGAACTGGGACTTTGAAAGAGCGCGAGAGGAGAAGGATAAAAACAAACACTGGTTCAGAAAGTGACATGGGACCAACCAAAGCAGCTGACTTGAGTAAGTCCTGGTGAGTATTTTCAATCTTTTAACTAAGTCATTGCTTAATACTAAGGTAGGGACTAAAAATTAATAAAAAGGAGTATAAAATAGTACCATACAATTATAATAGAAGGGTTTGGTAAGACACAAGGTTCAGGGCAGCCCGGTGGCACAGTGGTTAGCACTGCTGCCTCATGGCTCTGAGGTCCTGGGTCACTGTCCGTGTGGAGTTTGCACATTCTCCCTGTTTACGTGGGTTTCGCTCCCACAACCCAAAGATGTGCAGGCTAGGTGGATTGGCCATGCTAAATTGCCCCTGATTTGGAAAAAACGAATTGGGAACTCTAAATTTAAAAAAAAAGAAACAAGGTTACTATCTAAAGTAAATAAGGCCCCTAGCTACATCTTGTTTTTTTTTTTTCCAGGGAGTAACTAGCTTAATCGAGGGGAACATCATGGCAGGAGACATCTGACATGTGATATGCTTCTCCTGCACAATGTGGGAAATGAGGGACATTTCCAACGCCCCGCGTAATCACGTGTGAACCATCATAGAATTTGCAGTGCAGAGGGAGGCCATTTGGCCCATTGAACTGCACCTGCCCTTGGTAAGAGCACTCCAATTCCACAAGAATGTTCATTTTATTAGTTTTTCATTAGGCATACAGGGCGAAAATGTGTAAAAATGAAAACAGGAGAACAACTTATTTTCCCCAGAGGCAAAAAAATACAGATTCAGACATATCATTTGAGATGGAGAAAGAGGGTATAGATTCCAGACAGGTTAGGATAGAGAGGCATAGACTGAGGGTACTGATTCTAGACAGGTCACTCTAAAGAGGTGCAAACTGAGTGGACTGGTCCCAGACAGATCAGTTGAGAGAGGTGCAGAGGGTACCGATTCCAGAAATATCAATACAAAGAGGTGCAGTTAGAGGAATGCCCATGGGACAGGAAACCCCAATGTAATTAAACCGCACTGAATATTGCAAAACAGCACTTACTCTCATCGATGGCAGATTTGTTCTCAGCGTGGCTTTCGATATCTTTGGAAAACCATTCATTGAATTCATCATGAGAATCAAAGAGTGTTGGCATAATAAAGTGTAGTAGTGCCCACAGCTAAGGAATATGACAGGAAAAAGGTTTACATAATCAGTCTGGTAAAATTCCTGACTTATCACAGATCCTTCCCTTCCATCAGACATGTGTGCTAGAAGGTATTAGCTCCCATGATACTCAACAGACATGTCAGTATTGTGCTGCCATATTTCTAATGCAAAAATGTACTGCTTTTCAAAAAATAAACTTCTCCAACTTCATCCACATAACAGCACACATATCAGCCAGAAAGAATGTGGAGCTCAGCAGCAATAGGGACCACCACATTTAAAAAGGAACTTAATTGAACTGATTCATACTTCTGCGAGGAGTATAGAGTATGTGTTGGGACAGGCTCAAAATTACTCCCTCAAAACTAATCAAGGAAAGAGATTTTTTTAAAATATCAATAGATAGAAACATACAAATTGGAACAGGAATAGGCCATTTGGCTGTTCAAGCCTGCTCCGCCATTCAATATGATCCTCTATCTCAAAAGCCATACGCCTGTGCTCTCTCCAAACCCCCTTTTGTTTTTCAGATTGCAAGTAACAGAGTTTGTTGTATCTCAATATTGTTAACCATATGAAACAACTGGATTGACATCAATGTCTGTTGGAAAGAAGTTACCAGCTCTCCACTAGGTGAGCAGAAGAACATAACACGGAGTACAGAGTGGCAGACATAAAAAGGATCTTAGTCCCACAGCAATCTGGATCACTGTGGCACAGTGTGGATCATCGCTTACATTTTATATTCGGGATTCCTTATTCTGGACCCCTCAGACACTGGAACAAATCTGCTTCTATCTCCCCTATCTCTCGTTGCATAACATTCGTGTCAAAAAACAGAGAAAAGCAAAGCACAAACTGCTAGGTACCTCACACAGGAGCACAAAGTCAATTCTCCACAAATTGATTTTTCCTGCAGACATTTCATAGGTATGGTTGCTTATGAGCACATATGATAATAGTGTTCCCTTAGAGGGTACTTAAACTTACTGACCTCTGCCATAGTATTCTGAATCGGGGTTCCTGTCAGCAGCAATCTGTTTCTGCATTGAAACTGCAGCAAAATCTTCCAACGAACACTGGAAAAAGGAAGAACTCAGAAAACTCAAAATTCATGTGCAAAATACCAATGTTCCTCGATAGCATAACTCATGCAATGATATCTACTATTTTCATCTTTGTGTATACTGCAGCCAGCTAATACAAACTCCTGGGGAGAATTCACGAGTCCAACTTCAGCAAAACAAATTCTTCCTACTCCTTCAAAACTAATCAAGATAAGGGACTTTTAAAAAATATCAATAGATAGAAACATACAAATTGGAACAGGAATAGGCCATTTGGCTGTTCAAGCCTGCTCCGCCATTCAATATGATCCTCTATCTCAAAAGCCATACGCCTGTGCTCTCTCCAAACCCCCTTTTGTTTTTCAGATTGCAAGTAACAGAGTATGTCGTATCTCAATATTGTTAACCATATGAAACAACTGGATTGACATCAATGTCAGTTGGAAAGAAGTTACCAGCTCTCCACAGGAAGCAGGTGGGAATGCAAGCTTGGCACATGTAGAAGTACTTTCTTGGACTAGGATTTAGGAATTCTTCCAATTACTTTGTTTTGATCAGCGAGACCATAATGTTAATGGCCACCCAATGTTAAGTGCCAGGATAGTAGAGTTCAAAGGTCTCTGTTAGAGCAGAGTGCTGTGTAATTAGCCTGGTCAACTTATCGGAATTGAAGGATGGCACGGTGGCTGGCGCAGTGATTTGCCAAGGATCCGGTTCTATCCCGGCCCCAGATCACTGTCCGTGTGGAGTTTGCGTATTCTCCCCGTCTCTGCGTGGGTCTCACCCCCCACAACCCAAAGATATGCAGGGTAGGTAGATTGGCCATGCTAAATTGCCCCTGACTTGGAAAAAAAACTTGCAGGAATTGGGAGCAACTGCCTTTGTGTTACAGAGGATGTCGTACCAATGGGTGACAATGAAACCTGCACACTTGCCTCCACTGCATTGTTGTCAACATCTACAGTCCTCAGCAGTACATCTGCCATCCAGCTCCACAGGTCAGAAGCTGATAAATGTGTGAGGATCTTGATTAGACTAGTTTACCTGGAACTGCTTTTGAGTGCCTGGGCCTCATCCAGCACCATGTACTGCCACTTCACCCGCTGGAAGTACTTCACATCCTGAACTACCAGCTGGTAACTGGTTATCACCACATGGAACGGTGCATTCTGGGTGTATAATGTTTTCTACAACACAAGAGAAAAGCAAAGACAGCAGTTACTCGTAACTAATCATCAAAGTCAGTGAAACTCTGCAATGTAACTGTAGACACAACTAACCAAATTCTCCATCCACAATATCATTTAACCTAGAGCTCACCAGCAGTACCCAAATAACTGAATATGAGGCAAACCAACCAGCCACCACAGATGGCAGGGATGTTAGGCAACATCTCCATTAACAGCCTTAAGAGAGGAACATTTAGCTTCAACTGGGTCAGAAAGTACTTGCGCATCAATAGTGTGTGTGACGTGAGGTAGACCACATTCTGCCCATGTTTTTCTTCATCTAACAGGCTATCTGTAACTGACATAACTCATAAGTCTGAGTTCAGGTGGCTAAAGCGAATTGGCATATTAGGTTAAACGATAGGTCAATCAAGATGCAGTGGCAGACATTTAAGGGAATATTTCAGAATACATTCCAACTCGAAAGAAAAATTCCAAGGGGTGTACCTTCCATCTGTGGTTAACTAAGACAGTTAAAGAAAGTATCAAACTTCAAGAAAAAGTGTATAATTCTACAAGGATGGGTGGTAGGTCAGAAGATTGGACAAAATATAAAGCACAGCAAAGATTGACATAAATATGAATAAAGAGGAAAAGATTAAGTACGGGAGAAAGCTAGCTAGATATAAAAGACATGCATACATGGATGTTGAAATAAGAAAAGAATGAATGTTGGACCTATAGAAAGTAAGTCTGGGGAATCAATAATGGAAAATAAGGAGATGGAAGATTAATTGAACAGGTATTTTGATTGGTTTTCACTTTTGATGATACAAGTAAAATCTTTATAAATTAGGAAATGGAAGTGTTCTGCACTGTGAATTCTATGATTCTATAAAGCGAGGGAGAAACTCAGAAATTCCAATCACTAGTTGAAGTGGTACTGAGTTAATTGTTGGAGCTGTGAGCTGACAAATCCGCAAGTCCTGATGGACTTCATTTCAGGGGTCTTGGAAGAAGTCCCCTACGTAAATGGCCATCCAATTTTAAGTGCAAGGATAGTAGAGTTCAAAGGTAATTAACTATTGAGATAGTTAATGCATTGGTTTTAATTTTCCAAAGTTCAGGGAACGTTCCATTAGATTGTAAAATAGTGAATGTAACTCCTTTTGTCAAGAAGGGAGGGAGAGGCGGCACGGTGCTGGAGTGGTTAGCACTGCTGCCTCATGGCGCCGAGGACCTGGGTTCGATTCAGACTCTGGCTCACTGTCCGTGTGGAGTTTGCACATTCTCCCTTATGTTTACATGGGTCTTACCCCCACAACCCAAAAATGTGGAGGGTAGGTGGATTAGCCACGCGAAAGTACACCCTTAAATGGAAAAAAAAAATTAGGTACTAAATTTATTTTAAAAAAGGGAGAGAGACAGATGGCAGGAACCTACAGACCAGTTATCCTAACATCTGCCATAGGGAAAATGATAGAACCTTTATTGGAGATGTTATAACAGGGCACATGGATAAATTCAAGGAAATCAGGCAGAGCCAACCTGGTTTTTAAAAAAAAATCGCTTATTGTCACGAGTAGGCTTCAATTAAGTTACTGTGAAAAGCCCCTAGTCGCCACATTCCGGCGCCTGTCCGGGGAGGCTGGTATGGGAATCGAACCGTGCTGCTGGCCTGCTTGGTCTGTTTTAAAAGCCAGCGATTTAGCTCAGTGAGCTAAACCAGCCCCTTTCCGAGGCAGAAATCATGTTTAACAAATTATTGGAGTTCTTTGAAGGAGTCACTTGTGCTGTGGATAAAGGGGAACCAGCGGATGCATTATATTTAGATTTCCAGAAGGCCTTTGATAAGGTACCATATCAAAGGTTATTGTGGAAAATAAAAGCTCATTGTGTGGCAGGTAACATATTGGCATGGATAGAAGATTGGCGAACTAAATATGACATAAATAGGTAATTTTCTTGATGGCAAGATTTAACAAGTGGTGTGACACAGGAATCAGTGCCTGGGGCCTCAACTTCTTACAATTTATATTAATGATTTGCATGAAAAGATCAAAAGTATGATCGGTAAACTTGCTGATGATATAAAGATTGGTAGGAAAATAAGCTGTGAATAAAAATTAAGGAGTCCATAAGGGATATAAATTGGTTAAACGAGTTGGCAAAGATCTGGCAAATAGGATATGTGGACAAACGTAAAATTGTCCATTTTGTCAGGAAGATGGCAAGGAGCTAGACCACAAAGGGATTTGAACATGAGACTAACAATTTCAAACTGCAATGTTGCTGGATCAGGAGCCAATGCAGGCCAGCGAGCATATTGGCAGCATGTGAATGGAACTTAGTATGAGTCAAGATAGAGACAGCAGTTTGATGAGTCACTCCGGATCTACTCTGAGCAATGGTCCTCACCCGCCTCTCACCATCCAGCAAGGGCCACATTGCAAATGATGAGACTTGTTTAACTTTCCCCTTTCCTACCCCAGGATCAGTTACTGCTTGCTCGCACTACCAGACGTGGTCTGCCTGGCAGTTTTGAATTAAAACACACGGGGAGTAGAATAAGGCTCTGTGCTGAACTGCTTACAATGGTGGCCAATCCTGTTCAGCAGTTAAATACAGTTCAGATATCAGTCAGATAAAAATTAAACCATACCTGGCTCCAGAACTTCCTGATCACCTTCCTGTCATGAGGGTTTCCCCAGTAAGGTAACACCTAAAAAGTCAGAAGGGAAAACAAACATACTGAATACGTTTAAGAAATCACTCAACACAGCATTTAGCACATTCAAATGCAAGGTGAAAGGCAAACAACTCGCAAAGAAAAATCTTCCATTCCTATAGAATCATAGAACATAGAGAAATACAGCACAGAACAGGCCCTTCGGCCCACGCTGTTGTGCCGAACTTTTGTCCTAGGTTAATCATAGATTATCATAGAAGTTTGGACACTAAGGGCAATTTATCATGGCCAATCCACCAACCTGCACATCTTTGGACTGTGGGAGGAAACCGGTGAACCCGGAGGAAACCCACGCACACACGGGGAGAATGTGCAGACTCCACACAGACAGTGACCCAAGCCGGAATCGAACCTGGGACCCTGGAGCTGTGAAGCAATTGGGCTATCCACAATGCTACTGTGCTGCCCTTAAGAACAAATTAATCTACACTCCATTATTCTACCATAATCGATGTACCTATCCAATAGCCGCTTGAAGGTCCCTAATGTTTCCGACTCAACTACTTCCACAGGCAGTGCATTCCATGCCCCCATTACTCTCTGGGTAAAGAACCTACCTCTGACATTCCCCCTATATCTTCCACCATTCACCTTAAATTTATGTCCCCTTGTAATGGTTTGTTCCACCCGGGGAAAAAGTCTCTGACTGTCTACGCTATCTATTCCCCTGATCATCTTATAAACCTCTATCAAGTCGCCCCTCATCCTTCTCCGTTCTAATGAGAAAAGGCCTAGCACCCTCAACCTTTCCTCGTAAGACCTACTCTCCATTCCAGGAAACATCCTGGTAAATCTCCTTTGCACCTTTTCCAAAGCTTCCACATCCTTCCTAAAATGTGGTGACCAGAATTGCACACAGTACTCCAAATGTGGCCTTACCAAGGTTTTGTACAGCTGCATCATCACCTCACGGCTCTTAAACTCAATCCCTCTGCTAATGAACGCTAGCATACCATAGGTCTTCTTCACAGCTCTATCCACTTGAGTGGCAACTTTCAAAGATCTATAAACATAGACCCCAAGATCTCTCTGCTCCTCTACATTGCCAAGAACCCTATCGTTAACCCTGTATTCCGCATTCATATTTGTTCTTCCAAAATGGACAACCTCACACTTGTCAGGGTTAAACTCCATCTGCCACTTCTCAGCCCAGCTCTGCATCCTATCTATGTCTCTTTGCAGCCGACAACAGCCCTCCTCACTATCCACAACTCCACCAATCTTTGTATCATCTGCAAATTTACTGACCCACCCTTCAACTCCCTCATCCAAGTCGTTAATGAAAATCACAAACAGCAGAGGACCCAGAACTGATCCCTGCGGTATGCCACTGGTAACTGGGCTCCAGGCTGAATATTTGCCATCCACCACCACTCTCTGTCTTCTATCGGTTAGCCAGTTCGTTATCCAACTGCCAGTTCGTTATCCAACTGGCCAAATTTCCCACTATCCCATGCCTCCTTACTTTCTGCATAAGCCTACCATGGGGAACCTTATCAAATGCCTTACTAAAATCCATGTACACTACATCCACTGCTTTACCTTCATCCACATGCTTGGTCACCTCTCAAAGAAGTCAATATGACTTGTAAGGCAAGACCTACCCCTCACAAATCCGTGCTGACTATCCGTAATCAAGCAGTGTCTTTCCAGATGCGCAGAAATCCTATCCCTCAGTACCCTTTCCATTACTTTGCCTACCACCGAAGTATAGGAGAATCCCTATAGCGCAGAAGGAGGCCATTCGGCCCACTGAGTCAGCACCAAACCTCTGGAGCACCCTACCTAGGCCCACTCCCTCACCCTATCCCTGTAACCCCACCTAAGTTGCACACTAAGGGACAATTTTATTATGGTCAATCCACCTAACCTGCACATCTTTGGACTGTGGGAGGAAACTGGAGCACCCGGAGGAAACCCATGCAGACACGGGGAGAACATGGAAATTCCACACAGTCACCCAAGGAACCCGGGTCCCTGGTGCTGTGAGGCATCAGTGCTAACCACTGTGCTGCCCACACATGTATCTTATCATGTCACCATGCCCTCACTAAATTATTTCACCCCCAAGTTTTAATGCTGACAACAGTCAATCTGTGCATTAAGTTCCAAAAAAGAAGTAAGGTAAATGATCAGCTAACCAGTTTTGCTAATTTAGATTTATGTTGGTCGGGACACCATATTGTGTTTTAAGTAAGATTTAATGCCTCATTTGAAAGACAGCATCTGAGATAACGCGTTGTCTCAAACTGCACTAAGTGTCAGCCTTCTTTGAAATAGATTTGTGAAATCTAATGTTTCTTTCAAAGAAATCTGTAAATTTTAGGAAGTGAAAAGATAAGAAGCTGCAGTGTAAAAGTCCCAGGTAGAATGTTTTTGATTATGAAATGATTATTGGGAAATTTAATAGATATTTTTGAGAGTTAGGAAAGATTTGGACAGTGGATGTAATAAAAGGGAATCTGAAATAAAAGCAGAAAATGTTGTATAAACTCAGGACGTCTGGCAACATCTGTGGAGAGAGTAACAGTTAACGTTTTGAGTCTGTCTTATTCTTTGAAAGTTGACTCTGATTCTCTCTCCATAGATGCTGCCAGACGTCCCGAGTTTGTACAGCATTTTCTGCTTTATTTCAGATTCCCAGCATTCACAATTTTTGGTTTCATTTTAGTGAAAGGCATTCAACTGGTTAAAAAATTGTCAACAACAGGGCACAGACTGCAGATTGTCATGAGAAGAATAAAGGAGAAAATCAGAAGTTTTTTTCAGTGTATTATTCAAACATGTCAATGTTTATTCACCTCAAAAATCAATTGCTCTCTGGTGTCAGTATTAAATACCTCCCAAATGGAAATCTATAATCTCATTCACCTTTGTGCCAAAACTAAACTGACCACCATAGTAACACTTGATCTAAGGTTTGTGGATGACAAAAAGGTCGTTATCCACCCTGCAAGTCACTCTCAAACTCTTGAATAATGCATACAAGAAACTTGGCCTTGAATGCGGTCAAAACAGAACTCATATCAACTGACACCTGATCACACAAATAATCCATTTCCCATACATTTTGTAAAAGAGACACATGTTGAGCGTTTCCTAGACTTTGCACCCACCTCTCTCAAAAGACCACCATTGACAAAGAGATCCAATACCAGATCAACTGTGCCAGTTGAGCCTTCTACAAACTTCGGCAGTCAGTGTTCCGCACAGAGTTCTGCAAGTCAATAGGAGCCCCTATGTTCAGAGCAGTATTGTTATCACACTCCTGCACTGCACTGAGATCTGGACCACGTATCAGTGACACATAAGTGTGCTTGAAAATTTCCATCAGCAACGTCTCCTCTGGATTCATGAGGGGACTGGTAAACAAACTCTTATGTCCTCTTGAAGCCAGCTCCACAGGCATTCAGGCAAAACTCCTGTAAAATCAACTCTGATGGACAGGACAAATTTTCAGATGGCCGAAATGCACCTACCCTGCCAGGTTGCAGGACAGGTTAAAGAAAACACTTCAAAGACATTCTGAATCATTGGCATTAATGACTGGAAGAAGTTTGCTACCAATCATTTAAAATGACTGCAACTTAGGGGCAGCACGGTGGTGCAGTGGTTAGCACTGCTGTCTCACAGCGTCGATGTCCCAGATTCGATCCCGGCTCTGGGACACTATCTGTGTGAAGTTTGCACATTCTCCGTGTTTGTGTGGGTTTCGCCCCCATAACCCAAAGATGTGCAGGATAGATGGATTGGCCACGCTAAATTGCCCCTTAATTGGAAAAAAATGAATTGGGTACTCTAAATTTTTTTTTAAATAAAAGAATAAAAAAACAATGAAATTACTGCGACTTGTCCATCAAGCTGCATCTTAATGATGAGGCAGAGCCATGGCACAGCAGGAAAGAAAAGGAAGCAAATTCTTCACTCTGAATACCATAACCTGTGTGACGTCCTGCCCCATGTGCCCAGAGATCTATGGGTCGAGAATCGGCCTGTTCAGTCACATGATGATCCATGACAGAAACCCATGGCTCAGACATCACCTTCGAGCCAAAGGACAACTGACAAGAGAGAACATGTGCAAAATAATCAAACAGAACTAAAATGGGATCTGAAATATTTTATACACTAGTAGCTTGGAACGTGTAATTTTTTGCCACAAACTGCTGTTTGAACAATGTCCATAAATTTCTGTTGTCAACTTGGTTACAGGGTAAAGAGACAAAATAGTTTGCAAAATGACCAAGAGGTTGGAATTAGATTAGCTAGGCAATTGGAGAGACCTTGGAGTGCATGCCCACAAGTCCTTGAAGCTGGCAGGACAGGTGGACAAGGTGGTCAAGAAAGCATATGGCATGCTTTCTCTTTAATCAACAAGGTATTGAATACAAACACAGGGATGCAATGATGGAACTGTATAAAACTCTGGTTTGGCCACAGCTGGAGTTATGTGCAGTTTTAGTCACATTATAGGAAAGACATAATTACTCTGGAGAGGAGACAGGGGATATAAACAAGAATGTTGCCAGGGCTTGAAAATTGTAACTATGAGGAGAGGAGAGATTAGATAGGCTGGTTCTTTTCCTTAGAATAAAAGAGGCTAAGGGGTAATCTAATAAAGGTGTACAAAGTTATGAAGGACTTGGACAAGGTAGTGTTGTACCTGTAAAACCTTTGACCAGTTTACTGACTTAAAAGTTTACCCAGGTGCCTTTATTTGTGAGATGAACAAAGGACAAAATAGGTTCACGGTCAGACAGTCCTTCGATAAGAAGTGATAGGTTGCTCCGAAGTCGAACCTTCAACACTCAACCAGTATTTTTCAGCACTCCGTCTGAGCCTGAATTAAGAGGGCAAGAGCCCCACGTGACGGCCGGTCTTAAGTGAGTGAAGGACTAATACAGTTTTCAATCAATAAAATTGGGCCATATACGAGGTGTCTGGAATGCGAGGTGAACAAACTACGTATTTAGATCTTGGATAGTCACAGGAGTTGGGTAAAATCTTTGGGATGGAATTTAGTGAAAGCCAGACCCCTACCCCAGAGGATTCCCACACATCTGTGACAGATTCTTGGGGAAGAGAGAGAATAAGAAGAATAGAGAAATGGCAGAGTGCCCAGAGTGAGTACTACAGTAAATTAGAAAGGGTCTGGGACCCAAAGGGCAATGAGTACGGACCCTCGAGGTTAAAAAGCGCAGCAGTTGCATCAGTGCTCCTCTCACAGGGTGGTGGCTGGTTAACCCACTCCTCATGTACTGTTTGGTAGTATCAACCGTCCTGTAATCGTTAAGTTCGTTAGTACTGACGTAAATCCAGCGTGCTCTCTGTAAATCCAGCGTGCTCTCTGTGCTCATGCAGCAGGGTAGCATGGTGGTTAGCATAAATGCTTCACAGCTCCAGGGTCCCAGGTTCGATTCCCGGCTGGGTCACTGTCTGTGTGGAGTCTGCACGTCCTCCCCCTGTGTGCGTGGGTTTCCTCCGGGTGCTCCGGTTTCCTCCCACAGTCCAAAGATGTGCGGGTTAGGTGGATTGGCCATGCTAAATCGCCCGTAGTGTCCTAATAAAAGTAAGGTTAAGGGGGGGGTTGTTGGGTTACGGGTATAGGGTGGATACGTGGGTTTGAGTAGGGTGATCATGGCTCGGCACAACATTGAGGGCCGAAGGGCCTGTTCCGTGCTATACTGTTCTATGTTCTATGTGTACTGATGAGTAGTGAGTGGAAGAATTAGCAGAGAAAGAGTTAAAAGAAGTGAACAAAAAGCAAGGGTACACTAAAGTCACGGAATAGGGAAAGGATATTTGAACCACCTTGTGGAAGGTGCCCAGTGACAAAAGGTTCCTTACGGGATTCTTTGTGTCAAAGGGAGAGGGAGTTATGAGTTTTACAAGAAGCCAGTGTAGAAATATGAATGTTAAAAATCAGTGTGGAAATTTGTGCTCGGAATAGTTAGGGAATATCTTGAGTTTAAAAGGAAGACGAGTGTGTCTTGTTATATGAATTTTAGAAGTCAGTGTGGAAATATGAGTTTTAGAAGAAGTCAGTGTGGAAACCTGTGCTCTGGGTAGTTGAGGATTACCCAAGGTTAAAAGAAAGACGAGTATGTTTTATTATATGAGTTTTAAAAGTCAGTGAGAAAATTTGTGCTCTGGATAGTCTGGGATTATCCCAAGAAAAGAGTCCTGGGTCTTGGTACATGATGTTTCAGAAGTCAATGTGGAAATCGGTGCTCTGGGAGCACCTTATTGTTAGAAGTTAGGAAAAAGAGGTTAGTGTCTCCAGTTCACCATCCAAAGAGGTATGATGTGTGCTTTTGGAGATCAAGCGAATGAATATAAGGTTAAAAGATGGTCAGCAGACCATCTTTTGGTAGTTGCTGTTGGCAGATGAAAAAAAAGAACCTGTGTTTGTTGGGTTGCTGTATGTGTTGGTGTGGATTTTTACTTGTCTGTGAGTCCGTCCAGTGCCTGTCCCACTGAGGTAACTCTCTGTGGTCTGGTTTTATTCGACATTTCAAAGTTGCTTATTTCATGTGTGTATTTCTGCAGTTGCATTTTGAATTAGGTTTAGGTGCAGGATAAACTGTAAAGCAATTGTTCGAGTTGGAGAGTGGTGATTCTCGGGCAATGGAAAAGCCACGTGGCTGCAGAAGAGTTTAAACTTGCTATATATATTTGTGAGAGAATTTACATTCTCTTTGAGTTTTAACTACAGTTCTGAAGAAAGAAGAACAAAGACGACTGTCTTAATCCATGATAGAGCATTGATTTATTCATAGTTTTAGGTGCTAGTTGAATGCATTTAGCTGAGAGCTAAGATTATTAAAAGTGTCTTGACTGTGGGAATCCAGTCATCCTTTCGCATAATGTATTAGCCATTGTATTCCAGTGTATTTAGCACTAAGGATGTTAACAGTCTAATCAACTAATCAGTTGCAACAAGATCTCCGGGCCAAGCTATGCAACATGGAACGTATGCGAAACATATCCAGTAATTTTTCTGAGTGCGCATGCAGACGCTGAGCTAGTTTTGAAAGGCACCAGTCAATCTTAAGTGATGTCCAATGTTTGATTAACAAAGCATCCTCTAAGTAACAGACATTAATTTGGACAAGCCAGGAGGTCTCAGCTGAGAATTAGAAATCAATGCGAGTAAATGAGGGGTTAAACCAGAGATAAGAATTCCCTTACAAGTAGGGCCTTGTGATCGAAGTCTTTGTTTCTGAATTCTTGAATCATCTATCTGTTTGTCTGTGTTAAAGTGATTTCTTTAGTTTTATGATTTTTGCTATATGTTTGATCTTTTTACGTATTGTTTCTAAATTTTGATTGAATTCTTAATCAAATGCATTCAATTGACTAATTAGTAATAAAGTCGTATTTTGACACCTCCAATCAACTGGACTATCGACGCTGATTAGAAGGTAAGAGTCCCAATAATCCACTTAATTTGTTTTCTTTGAATATTCCAATTTTATTTTTCAGTTAGTTGATATTGAATGAAAGTATAATGATTTGAATTCCTTTTGTTTGAGTGGAGGCCTCCATGGATGAATGAGTGTGTGCGTGTTTGTTTAATAAAGAATTTCTGAATTTCCTTTGGTGTTTCCAGTTTTTCTAAAAGTTGTATTTTGCAAAAGTGAGTATTAAATCAAACTGGATTCAGAGTGTAATTTAAAATGGGGTAAGTATTTAAAATGTATTTAAAAAACAGGAATAATGATGAACATTGTGGAAGTTACTTCGAACAAAATTTTCAGGAAATAAATGAAAAAAATCAAAGGGATTTGGAAAAGATTAGTTTGAGCTTGGCATAATCTTGGGTGCTCTTAGCTCAAGGTGGAAAAAAAACAAAGGACTCTAAATGGGAATGTGAAGACTTGTCGTCTTTGTTTAATGAGCCCATGTGCTCCTTTGTTACAGGCAGTCTTGATGTACCTACATTTGAAAACTTTGTTCTTTTTGTGTTCCCAAATTGGTAGAGATTTCATTATTCCCTCTGTAAACACATTACACATCAAATTTACTGATCGAGAATTTTCATGTAGCAAAGACGATAGATTTTAATTTTCTTTTAAATTGACAGATACATCTAAACCAAATTAAGTGACTTGGATCCAGGCCGAGTGTATCTTTGTGGTTTTGTTTGAATTACAGATGAATCACGAGTCACAGCCAACAATTCTAGCTGCTTCAAGAATTTCAAGATCGCTCTGTCACAACATAGTGACAATGGGGACATAAAGGCTTATCCTTTGGTGGAAAGGGTTCACTCATTCAGACTTCACTGTTGCCCTTTGAATTAAAGTATTTGTGAAGTGCTACACTTAACTTCTACACCAACTGCAATGTCTGATGATTTGACTTCTCTTAAAACTACCATGCTGGGATATAATTGCTCCAGTGATTTAACTGATTAAACAGCAATTAAGTGAAAATAGTAACTAACATAAAAGTATAATAATAAATTCTAATTTTGACAAATAAAAGGCAATAGGAGTTACTCTGTGTGGGTTGCTGAGCTTCATTGTTTGAAAGGAGATAAATTAAACATTCTCATTTTACAATGTCACCATTTGAAACGAGGATATTTTATAAAAGTAATATTTGTTTTTGTGTGTCACTAATACTAAGTAAATGGTAAGTACGGGAACATGTAAAATCTGTTGTTTTAATTCTGGGTATTTAACTACAAATAGTTCAGAAATTAATGACCTGCTGTAAAAGTGGAGATACCGGCATTGGACTGGGGTGAGCACAGTAAGAAGTCTTACAACACCAGGTTAAAGTCCAACAGGTTTGTTTCAAATCACTAGCTTTCGGAGCACTGCTCCTTCCTCAGGTGAATGAAGAGATAGGTTCCAGAAACATATATAGACAAACATATATATATAATATATATATATATATATAGACAAAGTCAAAATTCGCACCTCAATATGCCAAGATCTTCATGCACAAGTTTGAACAAGGCCTCCTCACCGCACAGGACCTGCAACTGACGTTATACACCAGATACATACATAACATATTTTTCCTTTGGACCCACGGCGAAGACTCACTGAAATGACTACACGATGACATCAATAAGTTGCATCCCACCATCAGACTCACCATGGACTACTCTCCAAAATCGGTTGCATTCTTGGACACACTCATGTCCATCAAGGACGGTCACCTCAGCACTTTGCTTTACCGCAAGCCCACGGATAATCTCACGATACTCCACTTCTCCAGCTTCCACCCTAAACGCATGAAAGAAGCAATCCCCTATGGACAAGCCCTCCGTATACACAGGATCTGCTCAGACCAGGAGGAGCATCATCCCCATAACAGACATCTGCAGACGCTGAAAGATGCCCTCATACTAACGGGATATGGTGCTGACTCATATCGACAGTTCCAGTGCATCACAGCAAAAAACTGCACCAACCTCCTGAGACAAACACGGGACACAACCGACAGAGTACCCTTCGTCGTCCAGTACTTCCCCGAAGCGGAGAATCTACGACTTCTTCTTCGCAGCCTTCAACACGTCATCGATGAAGACGAACATCTTGCCACGGTCATCCCCACTACTTGCCTTCAAACAACCACGCAACCTCAGACAAACCATTGCTTTCAGCAAACTACCCAGCCTTCAGAAAAGCGACCACAACACCACACATCTCTGCCATGGCAATCTCTCCAAGACGTGCCAGATCATCGACATGAGTACCACCATTACACGCGAGAACACCACGTACGTGGTACATACTCGTGCGATTCAGCCAACGTTGTCCACCTCATATGCTGCAAGAAAGGATGTCTCGAAGCGTGGTACATTGGCGAGTCCATGCAGACACTGCGACAACGGATGACGGACATCACGCGACAATCACCAGGCAGGAATGTTCCTTCCAGTCGAGGAACACTTCAGCAGTCAAGAGCAGTCAGCCTCTGACCTCCGGGTAAGCATTCTCCAAGGCAGCTTTCAGGACGTGTGACAACGCAGAATCGCCGAGCAGAAACTTATAGCCAAGGTCCGCACACTTGAGTACGGCCTCAACCTGCACCTTGGATTCCTGTCGCATTACATTCACTCCCCACTATCAGGCCTGGGCTTGCAAAATCCTACCAACTGTCCTGGCTTGAGACAATTCACACTTCTTTAACCTGGGGTTACCTCTATCTCTGGATCTGTAAAGACTTGATTACCTGCAAATGCTCGCATTCTAAGCATTGTCTGGCATCTTTGAATTTGTCTATATATATGTTTCTGGAACTTACCTCTTCATTCACCTGAGGAAGGAGCAGTTAAATTTGGGAGTATCAATGAAGCTGAAACAGATGGTGGGATTCTTCAATCACTTAATTACCTGGGGTTAGGGAATGAGAGTCAAAACCTGAAAGGAGATAACTTGGGTGGGGGGGGGGCAATATTTGGAATTGGGGTCCAAAGCGGAAATATGCCCTTGCATACATGTCATGTTGCATTTTCTCATATCATTGTAAAAGCTTGATATATGGTATGTTAAAAGATCACAAAGGCAAATGGAAGTTTGATTAAATGTGGCATCGGTAATGAGACACAGGAATTGGGTTTCAAATATGTAAATATGTAACTGAATAAGCTTTGAATATTGTACGGTAAGTATGTATCTCTGACTCACTCTGGGAAACAGGGTTGCCCAAACTAATCATCCCATGCGTTTACACTTGTGGGATAACAGGGGGAAATGTGGTACTGAAAACAGGCTGAGAAGATACACATGGGTCAGGAACAGAAACTGTCTCATGAGGCCCTGGCTGGAATCGAAACTGGACATCTCAAGTCAATGCATAAATTTGTCATCACTATATGGACTTTGTGATTACCCACTCCAAAGAACGAGACCATGCTATGAATAGGTAACAAACTTCCAGACATAAGTGATCAACTTTGCAGCATAATGAGTTGTTGGCTGTTCAGACAAGGGTATTTCAGAGGACAATGGGTCTTGATTGAATCACCACGGATAAACAGGAATATCGTGTCTTTCCCATTAACATGATGTGCAGATGCCGGCGTTGGACTGGGGTGAGCACAGTAAGAAGTCTTACAAAACCAGGTTAAAGTCCAACAGGTTTGTTTCGAATCACTAGCTTTTGGAGCACTGCTCCTTCGTCAGGTGAATGCATCTATTTCCCATTAACAAGTTGGGGTCTGGCCAGTTGTGGGCATATACCTATGACTCAATGATAGCATACGAGTATAAAGCAAGGAACATCAGAACAGATCCTCAGCAATAACCTGGGAGTCCCCCAGGCACAACCATCACAAGACCCTGGGTTTCGAACCCAGAGAATACATCCACATCGAGTGATCGAAACCTGCCAGCCTCCTTCACCAAGTGTGGGTAAGACCAAAAGCTCAGTGAAGGAGGCAAGTCCAAGTTACAGTTCGTTGAGTTAGAGAATGGTGAATAAAATTGCATTAAACCGTGAACCTGTTTTGTCCTTTGTTCATCTCGCAATAAAGGCACCTGGGTAAACTTTTGATTAAGTAAACTGGTCAAAAGTATCTGAGGTTTTACAGGTACAACAGTAGACAGGAAAGACTGGTTTCCCCTAGCTGAAGATCAATTACCAAGGGGCATTTATTTAAGATGATTGGTAAAAGGATTAGAGGAACATGCAGAAAAACATTTTCACCCAAAGAGTGGTGGACATCTGGAATTCCCTGCCTCAGTTGGAGGTTGAGGCTGAAAC
Organism: Scyliorhinus canicula; assembly: GCF_902713615.1. Lineage (NCBI taxonomy): Eukaryota > Metazoa > Chordata > Chondrichthyes > Carcharhiniformes > Scyliorhinidae > Scyliorhinus > Scyliorhinus canicula. Next base: position 91,581,551 of record NC_052147.1, read on the forward strand.
GCTCAACTCATTCAAAAAATACCTGGATCTGCACCTGAAGTGCTGTAACCTGCAAGGTTACAGACCAAGTGCTTGAAAATGGGATTAAAAAGGATTGGCTAGTTTCTTTTTCATTTTTTGGCTGGCTGACGCAGACATGATGGGCTGAATGGTGTCCCTCAGGTGGACGCAAAGTTTCCCACAACACTATTTCAAAGTACAGGTGTCCTGCCAAATGTCTCTCTCAACCAACAAGCATTATTTGGAGACTTATCTCATTGCTCTCTGTGGAACATTGCTGAGAGTACAATGACTGTTGCTTTTCAACAGAACATTGAACACACTTCAAAAATTGGCTATGCGGTGTCTTGCTGCATCCCAAGACATGAGAGGCACGATATAAAATGCAAGTTCTTTCTTCTTTGACTTTCTATTAAAGATATGAAATCATATCCAACATACATTAAATAAAATAGACAATTTCTGTCAGCTCCACAACCAATGCAAACTTTTTTCTTTGTCTGTCCAATACTGGGTGAGATAAAGCATGTCACTCGAAGCCAGCAGACAGGGCTTGAAATCCATGCCTTAGATAACTAGTTTCATTTTTAGCTTGTAATTATACAAATTTCTGACTGCGTCACCATGGCCTCAAACATAACAAGCGTTCTATGTTTATCATGTAGCAGCAGTGAATGTGTCCTTTTCTCTAGAAGCAGCAGAGAATTCAAGGATTTCTTCAGTGCCTGTGTACTAAATGCAGCCAGATTCACTGACAACATATAATCACAGTCATTTGCTGTAGAATAATTGGTAATACAATACTGCCACCTGGTGCCAGCAGTGCTCAGAAAACCAGGCATAACAGCAGTCATCTCAATCTATTGAGAGATCTACACATCACTTGGATGCACAATGCACACTCTCTGCCCACATGAACAAAGAAGAAAAGTACAGCACAGGAACAGGCCTTTCGGCCCTCCAAACCTGCACCCACCATGCTGCCCGTCTAAATTAAAATCTTCTATACTTCCGGGGTCCGTATCCCTCTATTCCCATCCTATTCATGTATTTGTCAAGGTGCCCCTTAAACGTCACTACCGTCACTGCTTCTACCACCTCCTCTGGCAGCGAGTTCCAAGCACCCACAACGCTCCGTGTAAAAAAAACTTGCCTCGTACATCTCCTCTAAACCTTGCCCCTCGCACCTTAAAGCTATGCCCCCTAGTAATTGACCCCTCTAACCTGGGGAAAAGCCTCTGACTATCCACTCTGTCTATGCCCCATATAATTTTGTAGACATCTATCAGGTCGCCCCTCAACCTATTTTGTTCCAGTGAGAACAAACCAAGTTTATTCAACCTCTCCTCATAGCTAATGCCCTCCATACCAGGCAACATCCTGGTAAATCTCTTCTGCACCCTCTCTAAAGCCTCCACATCCTTCTGGTGGTGTGACAACCAGAATTGAACACGATACTCCAAGTGTGGCCTAACTAAGGTTCTATACAGCTGCAACATAACTTGCCAATTCTTATACTCAATGCCCCCGCCAATGAAGGCAAGCATGCCGTATGCCTTCTTGACTACCTTCTCCACCTGTGTTGCCACTTTCAGTGATCTGTACACCTAGATCTCTCTGACTGTCAATACTCTTGAAGGTTCTACCATTCACTGTATATTCCCTACCTGCATTAGACCTTCCAAAATGCATTACCTCACATTTGTCCGGATTAAACTCCATCTGCCATCTCTCCGTCCAAGTCTCCAAACGATCTAAATCCTGCTGTAACGTCTGTAACGATCCCGGCACTGAACCCTGCGGAACATCACTAGTCACAGCCCTCCAATCAGAAAAGCACCCTTCCATTGCTACTCTCTGCCTTCTATGACCTAGCCAGTTCTGTATCCATCTTGCCAGCTCCCTCTGATCCTGTGTGACTTCACCTTTTGTATCAGTCTGCCATGAGGGATCTGGTCAAAGGCCTTACTGAAGTCCATATAGACAACATCCACTGCCCTACCTGCATCAATCATCTTTGTGACCTCTCGAAAAACTCTGTCCAGTTAGTGAGACACGACCTCCCCTTCATAAAATCGTGCTGCCTCTCGTTAATACGTCCACTTGCTTCCAAATGGGAGTAGATCGTGTCTCGAAGAATTCTCTCCAGTAATTTCCCTACCACTGATGTAAGGCTCACCGGCCTGTAGTTCCCTGAATTATCCTTGCTACTCTTCTTAAACAAAGGAACAACATTGGCTATTCTCCCATGCATCTCAACCCAGAGAGTACAGAGGCTTAGGTCTGACTCCAACACTGGTGTGGTTCCCACTAGTCAAACCACTGAACCTGTTCGTCCACTGGTTGGTATAAAGGCAGAAACTTAATATTTACAATGTAACCTATAAGTGCATCTGCATCTAATTCAGAATTCAGACTGAAAAGAAAGCCTTGAGGTAATGTACATAACAAGGTGCTGCAACGATACAAGCACCTTCACTGCTGACAGCCCACATTCAATTACACATTTGCATCTCCAAGCTCGAGTGACAAGAAGCAATAACGATGGCTGCAACATTAGAGACATTCATTTCCTATACATCAACAGGGCAGAGCCCAGCTACACCACTCTCTCCTTCTTGCCTATTACCTTGAATCGTGAGACGAATCTGGAGAATTCCTGATGCCAGTTGTTAAGTGTGGAGGCTGGAGAGATGATTAAGAATGGACCCCAGATGTTTTCTCTCTGCACAAGAATTAATTCAGTCAACAAAAATGCACTAAATTCAGTTTGTCAGATAAGTTTGTAAAAAGACTGACAATTTTTGAATGAGTAGTTTTTTTCCTATTTATTTATTTATAATAAATTTAGAGTACGCAATTCGATTTTTAAAAATAATAATAATCTTTACTGTCACAAGTAGGCTTACATCAACACTGCAATTAAGTTACTGTGAAAACCCCGAGTCGTCACATTCCAGCGCCTGTTCAGGTCACGGAGGGAGAATTCAGAATGTCCAATTTACCTAACAGCATGTCTTTCAGGACTTGTGGGAGGAAACCGGAGCACCCGGAGGAAACCCACGCAGACACAGGGAGAACGTGCAGACTCTACACAGACAGTGACCCAAGCCGGGAATCGAACCTGGGAACGTGGCGCTGTGAAGCAACAGTGCTAACTATTGTGCTACCACGCCGCCCCAATATGAGTAGTTGATTGAGCTTTCCCAATTAAGCGTGGCCAATTCACCTACCCTGCACATCTTTGGGTTGTGGGGGTGAGACCCACGCAGAGACTGTGAGAATGTGCAGACTCCCCATGGACATTGACGTGGGGCCGGGATCAAATCCGGGTCCTCCGCGCCGTGAGGCAGCAATGCTAAGCACTGCGCCATCGTGCCGCTCCAGTATGACAGTGAACATACAAATATGGGAGCTGCAGAAATGGAGATGTAACAAGAATGGAAGAGGATACTCCTCTCAACTAAGGGTACAAATTTGGGACAGGATAGAGAAGTGTCCGAGAAACAGCCAAATCCGCACTCCATCCATCAGTCCTACGCAGCCCCAGTCAGTTACAGATTGCGCACATAGCTAATTTAGGTTTGTGCTCAGCTCTGGCAGTTTAAACATTTTCAACCAGCTTACAAATTGAGCTGAAGGTATAGATAAGCATTGAGAAGGAAATGAACAGTGGGCTGCAAAGAATGGCCAAAGTAGCTCAGAATTTGAAACTTCAGGTTCTGTCTGTGTGGCTGGGTGTTAGTTTGTGTCAACCATGGTTTTGGATTTCCATATTGTAGCCATGGCCATTTGCTTAACATTTTGTGCAAGTGGGTTTTTAGCCCAGCCCATTTCAAAATGGTTGAACATTCCTGGTGTAGAGTGCTCTCTATGTAGCCCATGCTGCACCTGCCCTGGGAGCATTTGATGGGACAGTGCATGGGGAGCTTTATTCTATATCTAACCCATACAGTAACTCCCATGGAAATGTCCCACAGGGAAAATGTACAGGGAGCTTCACTTTGCATCTGGTTCATGTTACATGTGAGCCAGTCAGATGAAGAAGATGAAACCAATGTGAAAATTTGTACAAAAGGAAAGAAAGCTGCATCCTTAAGCAGTGTTGTGCTGAGAAGGCTAACGTTCAAATATTCTATAAATCTCACCTCGGCTAAATGTGCCAAGAAAGCAATGCTCTGTACCGTCTTACCAAGTCCCATTTCATCAGCCAGAATCCCATTGATACCCTGAAGAGAAAAGAAAAAGAAATTTAAAACAAGATAAAGTCGCATGAAGCCACAGTGAAGACAAACATACTGTACTCATATCAGTCAAACATTCACAGCTAAGGCAGAACTCCTACCCAATTCTCCCTTTAAACAGAGCTGCGCTATGAAACAGTACACGGACAGCCATTAACGCTTACCTTAAGTTAGGAGACTGCCAGTTTGTGCTGTCAGTGAGCTACCAAAGTTCTGTACCATACAGTGGTATATAGTGGGTTTGGAGAAGGTGTTATAACTACTTTGGGAATGGAAAACCACCATTATTGGGTGAGCAACCACTCAGTCCTGAATTAATCATATAGATATAGCAATTCAAGACATTATCAATGATGGGTAGAAGCAGCTGCAAGGGCAGCACAGTGGCGCAGTGGTTAGTGCTGCTGCCTCATGGCGCCGAGGTCCCAGGTTTGATCCCGGTTCTGAGTCACTGTCCGTGTGGTGTTTGCACATTCTCCCAGTGTTTGCATGGGTTTAACCCCACAACCCAAAGATGTGCAATTGGCCACGCTAAATTGCTCCTTAATTGCAAAAAATGAATTGGGTACTCGAAACTAAAATAAAAAAGCAGCTGCAATCTGACTACACCACCCTGATTCATAGGACACAGAGGCAACCTACATTGCCTGTCATGGGCAATGGTGTGGTAAGTGAGACCCTCACTACTTATGAAAGACAGTCACACCTGTGCGCACACACAGGCATACACATTCATGCGCACATACTGTTTGTGCTCAGATTTTACCTGTTCATAGAGGTTAGCGAGCCAATTCATGCCCTTCAGTTGGTAGGCCTTGAGTTTGCCATTGAACATGGAAGGTTGCGGAATATCTTCACCAGCTCGAATGGAAGGATTGGCTAAGCTGTAACTCTCCCCAAAACCAGTCCCAGATTCATTGGCTGCCCGCAGCGCTGCCATTCGGCTTTCTTTTGCCTCTTCATCAAACAATCGAGTCTAAAAACAGAATAAAAACAATGGTGACCAATTGTGGAATCTGTAATGGTGAGAAGTGCAGGCTGGAGCAAGAGCCATCTCTATTCTGAGCCTATGTTGCAGTCGGATCTTTACTGAGAGATTTTTAATTTCAGTTCCTGCTTTCAGCTCCTGCTCGTAGAATGAAACACATAACAATGTCCCATTGAACATCTAACCATTCAAAAGAGTTTTAGCACTGAACTGCAAAAACTCAGAATCCACACCTTCTACAGTTCAGTTGTGATCTCATTCAGCAGGGGAGGCTTTTTACCTGAACCCTACTCTCACACTAAGTCACTATAATGAAGCACAGCAAAGGCAAAATTATATTTACATAGCACTGCAACAGGTCTACTTTTAAGTGCTAAGTTACCAGTTACCATCGCTATCAAATAACATAACACTGTCAAAATCATTGAACAGAAGTGAATTATCAAACAGAGCTACCCACAATAACTCAACACAAACCAAATCCCTCTAACCCACAGGGCAGAACAGCCAGTTTAATCCTCTGTTATTGCACCAAGGTGCTATTTAAAATGAACGCAAACTGATGAATGTGAAAGCAGCACTTCTCACAAGGTTAAAGGTACCAGTGCAAATCAGCACGTGTACCAGTTGACAAACTGCACCAGTGAAGGAAAAGATACTCCCTCTGACTGGTATCTGGCACCCACAGCTGACGAAACATTGGTCTTCTTCAGGTATAATTCTTCCATTTCACAATGGCTTTTCATTCTCCACAAACTCAAATGTGTCCAAAACGCCAAGTACATCTCTGTCCAACATCAAGTCAATCTCACACGGGCAGCACGGTGACACAGTGGTTAGCACTGCTGACACACAGCGCCGAGGTCCCAGGTTCAATCGCGGCTCTGGGTCACTGCCCGCGTGGAGTTTGCACATTCTCCCCGTGTTTGCGTGGATTTCGCCCCCACAACCCAAAGATGTGCAGGGTAGGTGGATTGGCCACGCTAAATTGCCGCTTAATTGGACAAAATGAATTGGATACTCTAAATTTATCTTTAAGAAAAGTCAATTTCACACATCACTGCCATGCCTGCAGACCTATACTGGCTCCCTGCCCCCAACATATTAAACTCAAAGATGGGTAAGCGACATGGCGGGGTTTCTCAGGTTGGAGAAAATCAAATTAGCTTTAAGGGGTTCGTTCGGAGGTGGCAGCTGTTCATCGACTTCTTTAAAGTAAAATTAGTCTGTCAGCAAGGGGGAGGGATTGGGGGGGTGGGGGGAAAAGGGGGAGACATAGAAGTGATGAACAAGGGTAGGAAAACCAATGAAGGGAGGGCCGTAAGACTCATAGATTCATAGAATTTACAGTGCAGAAGGAACCCATTCGGCCCATCGAGTCTGCACCGGCCCTTGGAAAGAGCACCCTACCCAAGGTCAACACCTCCACCCTATCCCCATAACCCAGTAACCCCACCCAACACTAAGGGCAATTTTGGACACTAAGGGCAATTTATCATGGCCAATCCACCTAACCTGCACATCTTTGGACTGTGGGAGGAAACCGGAGCACCCGGAGGAAACCCACGCACACACGGGGAGGATGTGCAGACTCCACACAGGGAGTGACCCAAGCCGGAATTGAACCTGGGACCCTGGGGCTGTGAAGCAATTATGCTATCTACAATGCTACCATGCTGCCCACGGAGTGTTTATATGGACCATTTTGGTTGGGGTCTGTGTTTGGGCGGGGGGCTATTTTATTATCGGTTTTTTTTGTCTTTGTTGGATCTTTCCGTTTAACAGTGTTAAAATTATAAATGCCTTAATAAAATACTTTCTAAAAAAACATATTAAATTCAAATCCTTCATCTACAAATACCACCACAGATCTATGTCTGCATCTTACGTTCTCTTCCATTCATTCTAAGGAGTACTTTGAATAACCCTTACCTACTACCTTGGATAGCCTCGGGTCACTTTAGGTGCGATTTTCTGGCTCTCCCAAGGCATATTTCCTGGCAGCGGTGGCAGCTTGCCATTGGCCGCCAGCAGAACGCCCTGGTCCCACTGATGTCGACGGTGTTTTGGCACTTCCGGGGAACCTGATGCGGGGAGGGGGTGGGTCACCTTTGGCGGGACCAGACGATGCCGCTGGTAGGCAGAAAATAATTTCCCGTCCCTCTCTCTGGAACTCCCTTCTTACATATTTTCACCTTTCTATTTCTCCCATCTCTTTCAAAATCCCAAGTTTTTTAAAACTAAGCTTTCAATCATCCTCCTGACCTCTTTCGCTTTGCTAAGTGTTTTCAATATATTTCTAAAAACATTTGATAAAGTGCTGCAAAGGCTTGTGCGCAAAGCCAGAGCTCATACTGTTGAAGGGACAGTGGCAGCATGGATATAAAATTGGTTCAGTGATAGGAAAGTGTACAGTTGTCGTTTTTCAGACTGGAGGAAGGTTGATAGGAGTACCTCAGGATCCTTCCCTTTCTTTGACACCTATTAATGACCTAGACATGGGCGTACAGGGCACAATTAAAACATTTGTGGATGACACGAAACTTGGAAGTAACATGAACTGTGAGAGGGATGGTGTTAAGCTTCAAATGGCAAATTGATGGAATGGGTGGACAAGTTGTTGATGAGATTTCATGCAAAGAAGTGTGAAGTGATTCATTTTGGTAGAAAGAGAGGAAAGAATTTGGTAGAAAATCAAGGGTAAAATTCTAAAGGGATGCAGGAGCAGAGGGACAAAACTTTGAAGTCGGCAGTGTAGGTTGTGGGAGCCATGAATGAAGCATAATAAGATTGTGAGTTTTATAAATAGGGGCACAAAGTACAAAAGCAAGGAAGTTACTATAACCTGTATAAAAGACTGGTTTATTTCAACCAGATTATTGCACCCCGCTTTAGGAAGGATCTGAAGGCAATAGAGAAGGTGCAGGATAGATTCACGAGAATCGTTCCAGGAATGAGGAACTTCAGTTAAGTGGATAGCTTGGAGAAGCTGGTGCTCTTCTCCTTGGAAAAGAGAAGGTCACGAGGGGATTTGACAGAGGTACACAAAATCATGAGCGTTCTGGACAGAGTAGATAGAGAAAAATCTGTTCTCCTTTGTTGAAGGATCGAAAAACAGAGGACATTGATTTAAGGTAATTGGCAAAAGAAGCAACAGTGACATAAGGAAAACCCTTTTTTAAGAAGCAAGTGTTTGGGATCTGGAATGCATTGCTGCAGAGGGTATGGTGGAGGTGGATTCAATTTTTTAAAAATTAGACAATTATAAGGAAAAGACGGGGGATACGACTAGGTGGGTTGCTCTTGGAGAGAGTATGCATGGAAATGGCCCGTTCAATGGCCTCCTTCTGTGTTGTAACCATTCTGATATCTTGATTTACAAAGCAAACAGGGATGTGTTTTAATTACTGAATGTGCTACATAAATGTCAACTGTTTTTCCGGTGTGCTCACTCAGAAATCAGAAACAACCAACAGATCACAGGAGTGAAAGTGAACAGCTGTGCAGCCAGTAATTAGAAACCATCTCTATGACAAATGGAAAACCATCAACATCAACACACAAAGGGCAGCACGGTGGCGCAGTGGGTTAACCCTGCAGCCTCACGGCGCTGAGGTCCCAGGTTCGATCCCGGCTCTGGGTCACTGTCCGTGTGGAGTTTGCACATTCTCGCCGTGTTTGCGTGGGTTTCGCCCCCACAACCCAAAGATGTGCAGACTAGGTGGATTGACTACGCTAAATTGCCCCTTAATTGAAAAAAAAGAGAATTGGGTACTCTAAATTTAGCTTTTTTACAAACATCAACACACAAATATGACATAGTTCTGAAGCTCTTCAAAATCAACACTACCACTCATAAAACCCAACAGTTGTTAGCTTTTCATTGGGGATCTGTGTGTGAATCCACCTCTACTGATGGAACAAAGGTATCTCTCCATTGAATGAAATAGCCTTGTCTGGTGAGTTAAGGCAATCTCAACCCAGACCCTGGAGGGGGCAAATTTAAAGCACAAAGCTGGCCCCTACTTGACACTAAATTAGCAAACTCAAGCAGGAAGGCATTTGTGAAAATGTAGTACAAAGCAAAACACACCCTTCACCATGAAGCATATCCTGCACCCCAGGGACAAGACCAGGAGAGTCAACAAGTGAACATAATGATTAACGTCAACACCCGTAAAACTCGAGCCACTCACTTTAGCTTGCTGCACTCGAAAGGCATCCTCTGCATTCTTCAGTGCCTGTGCTTTATAGTATTCACTATCTGCAAAACAGAAAAATAACACATACATTAAGACCCTGAAAATGACTATACTTCCACTGGGGCTCTCAAGTCCATCTTACTGGTTACCTTGGGCATTCAGATGGGATACGCAAGTGTGTCAAATCATTCAAATCATCACTTGAAGGTACAATTTATTCTTCACTGACTTAACCCTTCAATTAGGTTCTGCAGTGCTCCTCTTTACATGAAGATGATGCTATGAAAGAGTTAAACCTGCTGGCTTTCATTGCCCAGCTATTTACTCAGTTCATCTGTAAGACAGGAGGAATTGCAAGCTATGGAGCTGGGTCTATATCAGGCAGGCACATAAACTTCCCAGGCCCCCATGTCTATAATCATGAGGAAGTCAGATTGACCAAGGCCAACGATAGCATATCTAGATAGCATAGCCACTCATGACCTTGGTTACATCCTTGCAAAATGGATCACATTAAAACAAACTGTGCAAGCCGCTGTTAGGAAACAGTGGGATTAAAACATTCCGTACTACACATGTAAAGCAAACACATTCCAGTTAGCATCAGGCAGCAGCATACATTTACATAGCATTGCTTATGTAGGAAGAATATCTTTGCAGTAAAGAGGAAAGGGAAATGGGGTATTTTGAGCTTGAGAGGGGAAAGGAATAGTGAGGTGATCAAGGGGAACTAACGGCATGGCTGGAGAGGTCAATACCGAGAAGGTTTCTGAAAGCAGAATTGAGCTGGCAACGTGGCGGGGAGGAGCGAGTAGAGAATTCCAGAGGGCATTAGCATAGGGAGTAAACAAGCAGTCACCAATGCTGGAGCAGAAAGAGCAATAGTTCAAAGAAAAATCTAGCTGGCATGATTAAAATTTGGGAACTAAGGTATCACGTGAAGTTACAAAGCAATTTAAAAACAAGGACAACAAATTTGGACATAAAATGTTTCGTTTTCTGAAAACCTGAAATAAAATTGCAAAGGCTGGAAGTGCACAACAGTGCTACCAGCATCCAAGAGGAAACCAGTTTCTGATTTAGGTTGACTCTCCATCAAAGCACCCAGGACCCAACTTGACAGGCAGAGGACTGCACTTTAGCCATAGAAACATAGAAAATAGGGGAAGGCTTTTCGGCCCTTCGAGCCTGATCCGTCATTCATCATGGGCGGCATGGTGGCATAGTGGTTAGCACTGCTGCCTCACAGCTCCAGGGACCAGGGTTCGAATCTGGCCTCAGGTAACTGCCTGTTCGGAGTTTGCACTTTCTCCCCGTGTCTGTGTGGGTTTCCTCTGGATGCTCCGGTTTCCTCTCAGTCCAAAGATGTGCAGGTCAGGTGGATTGACCATGATAAATTGCCCCTTAGTGTCCAAAAGATGAGGTGGGGTTACTGGGTTACAGTGAAAGGGTGGAGGCATGATCTCAAGCTCAAGTAGGCTGCTCTTTCCAAGGGTTGGAATAGACTCAAAGGGCCGAATTGCCTCCTTCTGCACTCTCGGGGTTCTTTGATTATGATCATGTGACAGGTGCAGCAGAGATTAGTGGGTGAAGGGACAGAATGTAGAGAGAGGAGACTACACATACACATTATGTACACAGACAGATGTACATAAACATTAACAAATGTTAATGCTATTATAACTGGTTACAATAAAAACAGAAAAGGCTGATAAATTCAGGTCTGGCAGCATCTGGGAAACAAACTTGCATTTTCTGTTTTTATTTCAGATCTCCAGCATCTGCAGTATTTTGCTTTTATAAAACTGGTTACACGTTGTCTTGTTATTTCTGAACTTAGATGGCTCAAATCATCTTTATCAATGAGGTTGTGGGTGCGCCAGCAAGAGAGGAGAGTGTTCTCAGCTTGAATGCGAACATTAGGGCAAATTACCGTTCGGTGGATTCCCTGAGAAGTCATTATCTGCAACTGACACATATCTAAGAACTCCGAAGAGGTGCAGTCTGTTTTTGGGTGACATGTTGCTAATTTGTGCATATTGGTTCTGACCTCGTCATGAAACCCCAAGCAAGTTAACGGTCAATTCCAGCCCCATTTACCCAGAGTAACAACAGAAGTGAAGTAACCAATAAGTCTTATTAAAAAACCCAAGGTCTTTGCCCCTTGGCAGGCTAATAATTACAGTCACCAGGTTTGTAAGTTGAAACACAATTACGGTTTATTTATAAACAGAATAACCATTAAATATGCAGTAGATACAACTGGATGACAACAAACTAACCTACTACTCCCCTTTAAATGTCCTACCCTCTATATATACATACACACACCATATACACGACAAACACAGAGGGGAGGGGGGGTGTAAAAATAATAAGGACGAAGGTCAAGCGTCTTTGCTTCAAATGGTGGTTCTTTAGCACTCTTTCCTCACAGCACGCTAGTTGACTAAAGTCCTTGGATTGCAGCCTGTAATGATCTTCTCTGTAGTCTAGAAATGTATTACTCTCAGCTTTTCCTAGAAAGGCCCCTTTGCTTCACATCAAACTTTGCTTTCAGTTCATGGTTTATTTCCAGGCCTCTTGTCTTCTGTGAAGAAAGTGTTGGATGGTTTACATCAGCCTTTTCTGAAGAGAGAGTTGATCTGTTCTTCCCTGCTTGCACAGCCTGCAATGGAGAGGGGAGAGGACAGTGGTCCTTCCTCTGAGCAGCCAGGAGTCAAACTGATACCAAAACTCAACTCCTGAAGCTCAAACAGGGGCAGCATGGTAGCATGGTGGTTAGCATAAATGCTTCACAGCTCCAGGGTCCCAGGTTGGATTCCCGGCTGGGTCACTGTCTGTGCGGAGTCTGCACGTCCTCCCCGTGTGCGCGTGGGTTTCCTCCGGGTGCTCCAGTTTCCTCCCACAGTCCAAAGATGTGCGGGTTAGGTGGATTGGCCATGCTAAATTGCCCTTAGTGTCCTAAAAAATAAGGTTAATGGGGGGGGGGGGTTGTTGGGTTACTGGTATAGGGTGGATACGTTGGCTTGAGTAGGGTGATCATTGCTCAGCACAACATAGAGGGCCGAAGGGCCTGTTCTGTGCTGTACTGTTCTATGTCTATGTATTCCAGTGAGATCAGGTCCCACCCGTTGGCACCAGTTTAATCAATCAAACCACTGGTGCCAGCCAATCTGAAATCACCAGTCTAAAACTGCACAGCCTTTTGGATCCTACTGTTTGAATTAAAGGCACAGGCTGCTTAGCCTTAAAGTCACAAGTCCATTGAACATCCATGAATCAGAAATGTAACAGCAAAAATAAAAGAAATGGGAAATAAAGGAATAAAGAGCAAGAATCTTTACAATTGTGCTGCTGGGGTATGTAGTAATGCAAGGGTTCCACTTGCGAAATGGTGGAGCCAATGCATCAACGATTTTGGTGATTCTTGGGTTAAACAACTAAATATTTCAAGATTCAATCCAACAACATGCCTTTGGGCCAGGGACAGGTTATTTAGTACCAAATAGCCAGAAATTCTTAAGAACCAATTTGGCTGTGGGATGGTAACCAGGATGATTAAGATTAGAGAGAAGGCAGCAAAATGTATTTGGAAACAAGGTGCAAGGTACAAGAAACTGGGAACGGTAAATAGCACTGGAGTGAATAGTTCAGAAAGAGGTGGGAAAATATGAAGCAGTCAAATACAGGTTTAGAATGCATGCACATAAATACAGAGTATGGTTAAATATTGGTGAGCTTCAGGTACGGTGCTCGGCCTTGCCCATTGATATACTGACAATAACAGATTTGGTTGAAAGAAAGAGGATTGGGAACTTAATGTTCCTGGCTACATAGATACAGAAATGAAAGAGGGGCCAGGGAGTAGCCTTATTGATTAAAGCACCCATTATTGCACAAGAGGGATAATAGAGTTGAGGGGTCAGAGACAGAACATATTTGGTTAGCCATGATGTGGAAGATGCCGGCGTTGGACTGGGGTGAGCACAGTAAGAAGTCTGACAACACCAGGTTAAAGTCCAACAGGTTTGTTTCAAATCACTAGCTTTCGGAGCAGTGTTCCTTCAGACTGCATCTCTTCAGAGTTCTTATACAGTGTGTCAGTTGCAGATAATGACTTCTCAGGGAATCCACCGAACGGTAATTTGCCCTAATGTTTGCATTCAAGCTGAGGACTCTCTCCTCTCTTGCTGGCGCACCCACAACCTCATTGATAACGTTTATTTGAGCCATCTAAGTTCAGAAATAACAAGACAACATGTAACCAGTTTTATAAAAGCAAAATACTGCAGATGCTGGAGATCTGAAATAAAAACAGAAAATGCAAGTCTGGCAGCATCTGCTCCAACTATATAATCCATCATGTTTCTGACTCTCTTCAGCTCAGAAACGGAGTCATACAGACTCTAAACAATAACTGTTTCCCTCACCACAGATGCTGCCAGACCCGAGTTTATCCAGCTTTTTCTGTTTTTATTGTAACCAGTTATAATAGCATTAACATTTGTCAATGTCTATGTACATCTGTCTGTGTACATAACATGTATGTGTAATCTTTTCTCTCTGTACATTCTATCCTTTCACAAACTAATCTGTGCTGCACCTGTCACATGATCATAATCAAAGAACCCCGAGAGTGAAGGAGGAGGCAATTCGGCCCATTGAGTCTATACCAGCCCTTGGAAAGAGCAGCCTACTTAAGCTTAAGATCATGCCTCCACCCTTTCCCTGTAACCCAGTAACCCCACCTCATCTTTTGGACACTAAGGGGCAATTTATCATGGCCAACCCACCTAACCTGAGGAAGGAGCAGTGCTCCAAAAGCGAGTGATTTGAAACAAACCTGTTGGACTTTAACCTGGTGTTGTAACACTTATTACTATATTTGGCTAGGATTAAGGAACAACTGAATGGCGAGTACAAACTTGCAGGTATTTTACACAAAGGTGCAAATGATAATGAGCATCTTCAATGATCCCATTATAGACTGGGATACATAACCTGGTGTTGTAAGACTTATTACTATATTTGGTTAGGATTACGGAACAACTGAATGGTGAGTACAAACTTGCAGGTATTTTACACAAAGGTGAAAATGATAATGAGCATCTTCAATGATCCCATTATAGACTGGGATAGTAACAATGCAAAAGGGAAAAATAAATATACATTCCTGAAATGTGGAAAAGAGAACTGCCTTTAATCAAGGTATTCCCAGTATACCAAGGAAGCAGTCTTAGATATGGAGAATGAAGAGGAGGAAGTGGAGCATGTTTCAGTAGGAGCACATTTGGGGGTCAGTGAATACAACATCAGGTTAGTGTAGTCAGAATACAAAATAGGAGCAGGAGGATGCCATTGGGATCTTCAAGCCTGCTGAGCCATACAGTATCATGTTGATTACTCAACTCAATAGCCTAACCCCGCTTTCCCCCATATCCTTTGATCCCCTTCACCCCAAGTGCTGTCTGTTTCCTGAAAACATACAATGTTTTGGCCTCAACTACTTCCTGTGGTGATGAATTCCACAGGCTTATCACGCTCTGAGTGAAGAAATTTCTCCTCACCTCTGTCCTAAATTGTCTATCCTGTATCCGCAGACTGTGACCCCTGGTTCTGGACACACCTACCATCAAGAACATCCAACCTTCAACCACCCTGTCAAGTCCTATTAGAATTTTATAGGTTTCCATGTGATCCCATCATTCTTCTGAATGCCAGCGAATACAAGCCTAACCGATTTGATCTCTCCTCATACGTCAGTGGCACCATCCCAGTAATCAGTCTGGTAAACCTTTGCTGCACTCTTTCTAGAGCAAGAAGATCCTTCCTCAGATAAGGAGACCAAAACTGCAATATTCCAGATGTGGCCTCACCAAGGCTCTGTATAATTGCAGCAGGGCATCCCTGCTTCTGTACTTGAATCCTCTCACAATGAAGGCCAGCATACCATTTGACTTGTTTACCACCTGCTGAACCTGCATGCTTATCTTCAGTGACTTGTGTAATAGGACACTGAGGTCTCATTGCACATAGAACATACAGTGCAAAAGGAGGCCATTCGTTCCATCGAGTCTGCACCGACCCACTTAAGCCCTCACTTCCACCCTATGCCCGTAACCCAATAACCCCTCCGAGCCTTTTTGGTCACTAAGGGTAATTTAGCATGGCCAATCCACCTAACCTGCACGTCTTTGGACTATGGGAGGAAACCGGAGCACCCGGAGGAAACCTACGAAGGCCTATGGTGTGCTAGCGTTCATTAGCAAAGGGATTGAATTTAAGAGCCATGAGGTGATGATGCAGCTGTACAAAACCTTGGTACGGCCACATTTGGAGTACTGTGTGCAGTTCAGGTCGTCTCATTTTAGGAAGGATGTGGAAGCTTTGGAAATGGTGCAAAGGAGATTTACTAGGATGTTGCCTGGAATGGAGAGTAGGTCTTACGAGGAAAGGTTGAGGGTGCTAGGCCTTTTCTCATTAGAACGGAGAAGGATGAGGGGCGACTTGATAGAGGTTTATAAGATGATCAGGGGAATAGATAGAGTAGACAGTCAGAGACTTTTTCCTCTGGTGGAACAAACCATTACAAGGGGACATAAATTTAAGGTGAATGGTGAAAGATATAGGGGGGATGTCAGAGGTAGGTTCTTTAGCTAGAGAGTAGTGGGGGCATGGAATGCACTGCCTGTGGAGGTAGTTGAGTCGGAAACATTAGGGATCTTCAAGCGGCCATTGGCTAGGTACATGGATTACGGTAGAATGCTGGGGTGTAGATTGATTTTTTCTTAATGTAGGACAAAAGTTCGGCAGACACGGGGAGAACGTGCAGACTCCACACAGACAATGACCCAGCAGGGAATCGAACCTGGAACCCTGGCGCTGTGAAGCTACAGTGCTATCCACTTGTGCTACCGTGCTGCCCAAAGATAAGTAGCAGAGAAAGGTTTCAATCCCCTCTCCGAATTTATAGCTGTTCAGATAATAGTCTATCTTCCTGCTTTTGCGACCAAAGTGGATAACCTCACATTTATCCAAATTATACTGCATCTGCCATTCATTTGCCCACTCACTCAACTTGCCCAAATCACACTGAAGGATCTCTGCATCCTCCTCACAACTCACCTTCCCACACAGCTTGGTGTCATCTGCAAATTTGAAGATATAACATTTTGTTCCCTCATCTAAATCACATATTGTGATTAGCTGGGGTCCGAGCACCGATCCCTGCAGTACCCCACTAGTCACTGCCTGCAAATTTGAAAAAGACCGGTTAATTCCTACGCTTTGTTTCCTGTCGGCCAACCAGTTTTCTATCCATCTCAATACACTACCCCTAATTCAATACGCTTTAATCCTGCACGCTAATCTCTTCTGCAGGACTTTGTCAAAAGCCTTCTGAAAGTCCAAATATACCACATTCCTTGGTTTCCCCTCATCAACTCTACAAGGACATCCAGGGAGCACTCCCAATGAGCCAGCGGACACATCCAGAGTGAGACACATCGAAGAGTGAGTTTGGGAGCTGGGAATTTGAAGCTAGGTGGAAATTTGAGGCTGGGTGGTAGGAGGTGATTTTTATCCCTTGATTTGTTACTCTCAAACTTCCAGTGAGTGGCCGTGCCCTGCTGCAGGTGACTACAAGGGAGAGAGCCGATTGGTGAATAGATGGTAAGGCAGGTAAGTCCGTTATATTCGGAACAGAGCTGAGCGCGAGAAATCGGAGTGCAGTTTGGGACGGTGAATGGTATTTGTGTCTGTGTCTCTCTCCGTGTTTTCAAATTGTGGGGAAGGGAAAAAACTGAGACGCGACATCACGGTAAAGCGATGATCTGATTGGCTGGTAGGGAATCTGTGATAAATTTGAAAATAAAATTGAAAAAACTCATTAAAACTAATTACTTAATTTGGGAGAGTAACTAAACCTGAGAGCAGAAATTAGTATTTAGCATTTAGGTTTACAATAAAAACCTAGCGGCATGGGGTCATATAATTAATTGCAACTTTATCTAATAACAATTTAAGTATTTATTTAAAATTAATTAACGAGTGCTTAAATGTCACTCAGCGAGGTGCAGTGCTCTAATTGTGAGGCGTGGGAGATCCATGACGATTCCAGCGTTCCTGTCAACTATGACTGCAGGAAGTGTAATGGATGGCAGCTCCTCAACAGACTACGTTGTTCGGTTGGAGCAGCAGTTGGATGCACTTAGGAGCATTCAGGTGGCGGAAAGCGTCATAGATAGGAGTTGTAGAGACGTGGTCACACCCAAGGTGCAGGCAGACAGATGGGTGACTACTAGAAAGGGCAAGCAGTCAGTGCAGGAATCCCTTGCGGCTGTCCCCCTTTCTAACAAGTATACCGTTTTGGATACTGTTGGGGGGGATAACCTTTCAGGGGAAAACAACAGCAGCCAGAACAGTGGCACCACAACTGGCTCTGTTGCTCAGCAGGGGAGGGCAAAGTGTGGGAGAGCGATAGTTATAGGGGACTCTATCGTAAGTGGCACAGATAGATGCTTCGGTGGACATGAAAGCTTTCAGAATGGCATGTTGCCTCCCTGGTGCCAGGGTCAAGGATGTCTCTGAACGAACACAGGACATCTTGAAGGGGAAGGGTGAACAGCCAGAGGTCGTAGTACACAAAGGTACTAACGACATAGGCAGGAAGAGCGATGAGGTCCTGCAGGAGGAGTTCAGGGACTTAGGCAATAACTAAAAAGCAGGACCTCTAGAGTTGTAATCTCTGGATTACTCCCTGAGCCATGTGTCAGTGAGGCTAAAAATAGGAGGATAGCGCAGCCAAATATGTGGCTAAACTGGTGGTGTAGGAGGGAGGGTTTCAGATTTCTGGACCACTGGGATCTCTTCCGGGACAGGTGCGACCTGTACAAGAAGCACGGATTGCACCTAAACTAGAGGAGCACTAATAACCTGGCTCGGAGTTTTGCTAGAGTCACTCGGGAGGATTTAAACTAGTATGGCGGGGTGGGGTGGGAACCAGAGCTTGAGCTCAGAAGGTGCATTAACTGAAGGGGAAATAGAGAACAAGAATAAGAGAACAACATCACCTTATCTGATCAAACGCAGTGATTTGAAGCATATTTGTTTCAACGCCAAAAGTATAGCAGGTAAGACAGACAAACTTTGCACACTTATTAGTACTTGGATCTACGATATGTGTCTATCATGGTTAAAGAAAGGGCAGGATTGGCAGCTGAACTTTGGAGGATATAGATGCTTCCGGAGAGATAGAGGAGGATGTAAAGGGGGTGGGGGAGTAGGATTACTGGTTAAGAGAATCATTTTAGCCGTACTGCAGGAGGACACCTTGAGGGCTCATACAATTATGCAATCTGGGTAGAGCTCGGGAACAGCAAGGGGCAATCACAATGGTGGGGGTTTATTACAGGCACCCCAACTGCCAACGAGAGATAGAGGAGCAGATAGGTAGAGAGATTTTCGGTAGTTGCAAAAGTAACAGGGTTGGTGTGGTGGGGGGTTTTAACTTCCCCTATATTTACTGGGACTCCCTTAGTGCTAGCGCCTGGGATGGGGCAGAGTTCGTAAGGTGCATGTAGAAAGGCTTTTTGATGCAATATGTAGATAGTCCACTAGGGAAGGGGCAGTACTGGACCTGGTATTGGGGAATGAGCCTGGACAGGTGATTGAGGTTTCAGATGGGGAACATTTTGGGAGTAGTCACCACAATTCCGTAAATTTTAGAGTATTTTTGAAT
This sequence comes from Scyliorhinus canicula, assembly GCF_902713615.1. Classification (NCBI taxonomy): domain Eukaryota; kingdom Metazoa; phylum Chordata; class Chondrichthyes; order Carcharhiniformes; family Scyliorhinidae; genus Scyliorhinus; species Scyliorhinus canicula. Next base: position 91,600,727 of record NC_052147.1, read on the forward strand.
AGGGATGAGGATAACCCTCGCGTTAAGGTGCTGATCTGGGGAAAGGCAAATTAAGATAATATTAGACAGGAATTGAAGAATTTGGATTGGATGCGACTGTTGGAGTGTAAATCAACATTGGACATGCGGGAGTCTTTCAAGCAACAGTTGATTAGGATTCACGAAAGTCACGTTCTTGAGAGAACGACGGATAAGTGTGGGAAGTTAAAGGAGCCTTGGATAAGGAGGGATATATGGACCTCGTCAAAATGAATAAGGAGACTTTTGTCTAGAAGGGCAGGGACAGTCGAAACCCTTGAGGAGTACAAAGAAAGTAGGAAGGTACATAAACGGGAAATTAGGAGGGCAAGGAGGGTGTGTGTGTGTGGAGTTTGCACATTCTCCCAGTGTTTGCGTGAGTTTCGCCCCACCAACCCAACAATGTACAGGGCAGGTGGATGGGGCACGCTAAATTGCCCCTTAATTGGAAAAAAAATTAATTGGGTATTCTAAATGTATTTTTAAAAAAGGAGGGCTAGGAGGGGTCATGAAAAGTCCTTGGCAAGTAGGATTAAGGTGAATTCCAAAGCTTTTTATTCATATGTAAAAAGCAAGAGGGTGGCCAGGGAAAGGATTGGACCACTTAAGGACAGTGGGGGGAATCTACGTGTTGAGCCAGAGGAAATGTGCGAGGTACAAAATGAGTACTTTGCATCAGTGTTCACCAAAGAAAAGGACTTTTTGGTAGATAATTCTTGGGTAGGGTGTGTGGCCAGTCTGAATTAAAGGGACAGTGGAAGCGTGGATACAAAGTTGAATAAGGGACAAAAAGCAGAGAGTAATTACAATGGCGTTTTGATATATGTTAATGACATGAATTTGTGTATAGCAGGCATAACCTCCCAGTCTGCAAATGATATAAAAATTGAAACTGGAGTAAGCAATGAAGAAAATACGACAAGGCTAGTGAAATGGGCAGCCAGGGAGCAGAATAAACTTATATAAAGTATGAGATGATACGTTTTGGTAGGAGATGCAGTATGAACTAAACGGTACAATTTTAAAAGTGGGTGCAGAAACAGGCAGCTGGGGATCCAAGTATACAAATGTTTGAATTGGCAGGACAAATTGAGAAGGATCCTGGGTTTCACTACTAGATATCAAATACAAACAGAAGGAAGTTTATGCTAAACCTACATAAATCACTGGCCTCAGTTGGAGTATTGTTTTCAATTTGGCACCAAACTTAAGTGAGACCTTGGAGAAGGTGCAGGCATTTACTAAAAATACTACCAGGGTTAAGGATGTTCAATCATGTGGAGATGCTGGGATTATTTTCCTTAAAGTGGAGACGATTAAGGGATTTGATAGAGGTGTTCAAAATCATCAACTGTTTTAATAGAATAAGGAAAAGTTGTTGTTTCAAGTGGCAGAACGGTCTGTAACTAAGAGGACACAAGATTTAATACAAAGGAACAAGAGATGATGTGAGATTATCTTTTCAAAAACATTGAATTAGTGATCCAAAATGTTCTGCTTGAAAGGATGATGATGGGTGATGATTCTTTAGTAACATTCAAAAAATGAAAGTTTTATATATACTCAAAGGGGAAAACAATTTTGGGGGAAGAGGGAAGTGGGATTCATTGGATAACTCTATAAAAGAGTTGGAGATCAAAGTACACAAATCTTTGTATGTGGTGGGACAAATTGTGAAGGATGTTAACAAAGCAACTTTGATCCTAAACAAAGGCACGATGGGCCTAATAGCTTCAATGCATGGGCTGTTTAGTGCCATTATTTCCCTTTACACATACTGGTATCAATGCATGTTCAGTAATGATCAGTGCGTGACTGGACTTCTTGTTTATCTGGTTCCTTATGGATGTGTTTTGTAAAACGAGACAAATTTGACAAGTCACATCATCATGTTCAGGCTCTGGGTTTTGACTGTTAATGACTGTGGACAGACTTTTGTTTGCACTTGTTTGGCAGATATTGGAGCAGATGTGCTGACCATCATACTATTACAGCATTAAGACCCACTGTGTGCAGGCGTGTAAACTCCCAGGCTCTCCTTGTATTGTAACGCACCAATCTGTGTTTGCCTGCTTTCTTCATTTTCTACAGCGAGCTCAAGTCTGGCTGTTGATGCAGCCAAAAGCACCTGGAATGTGTTTTTTTGCTCCTTGTTTGCACTGTCTCTGAAAAAGATAGTCAGGAGTAGGATTTTGTTTGGAGATTCGTCTCCCTTTGCCAACCCCTCAGATTTCCAGAAAACCTGAAAACAATGCACAGAAAACCAAGGCAGGCCAAAAGAACGCGTTACATATTTGATGCTCTCATGTCTGTTTAATCTAACCATCTCCAACAGAGGAGCTGAGACTTTGTCCCAAATTCTTGGCAACAGATTGATGCATGGAGTAAGCAAAGGTACAAACTGGGGCAAAGGTACAAACCGTACAACTTCATATGACCCCTAATTTGGAACTCAGCTGTCTACTGACAGCTTGATTAATGTATTAATTAATATGGTCAAGTCAGGCCACACTTGCAGTGTGGGTAGGATGCAGAACAAAGAAATTGTGACAATGTATTATTTGTCAATAATGTGATATTAGCAACCTGGTTAATACTGCACAAACTCCTGGACTGGTTTTGAGACACAGACCAGGAAAGATCCAAGCTCAATCTGTGTCTGGAACTAGTTAGGCTGATCTTCCACCTCAGCTCCAACTTCATGTTTTACTCCCATATCTTCCAAAACCAAGGATTGGGGAATACGCCACAGCTCGAAGAGGAAAACAAATGTAAAAATCTTTTGTTTTATGGATGGGTGGTGAGAGGAGAAATTTGTGTTGTTAAATTAAGCCCCTCCTGTCTGTAACACTCCAGTACCTAAAAATCTCAATCACTGACTTGAAAAGACACAACTGAGCATCCATGGCTGTTTGCAGTAGAGAATTCAAAAGTTCAGAACCATTAAGTGAAGATGCTTATCACCTCAGTCTGAAATAGTCAATTACGTATGAGACCGAGAACCTTAGTTCTAGACTCTTCAGTCAAGAGAAACTGCCACAAAGTACCCACCTTATTCAACTCCTTAATCATTTTATACATTTCAATGAGATCACCTGTCAATCTTCTAAGCTAGAGGGAATGTAGACCCTGTCTACTTAATCTTCATCTTCAGACTATTTCTCATCCCACGAATCAGTCTTGGGAATCTTCAATGTATTCCCTCCAAGGCCTGTATGTTCTTCCTTATGTAAGGAGGCCAAACTGTACACAGTACTCCAAGTGCACTCTAGGCAAGGCCTACACAATTGCTGTAAGCCTTCTATACTCTCATGTACTCAATCACAACCTCTAACTTCATGGCCTGGCATATCCCCTGTTCTACCATTACCACTATGCCAGGGATCATTCCTAGTTCAATGGGGAATGCAAAGGGGCATGCCAGGAGCATCACAATGCATATCTAAAAATGAAGTGTCAACCTGGTGAAGCTACAATGCAGGATTACTTGCATGCCAATCAGCCTAAGCAGCAAGTCATGACAAAGCTAAGTGATTGCTCAACCAACAGGTCAGATCTAAGCTCTGTAGTCCTGCCACATCCAGTTGTGAATGGTGGTGGATGATTAAATAACTCATGAGAGGTGGCTCCACAAGTATCACCACCCAGAATTATGGAGGAACCCAGCACATCAATTCAAAAGAGAAGGCTGAAGTATTCACAACAATCTTCAGTCAGAAGGGTTGAGTGGATGATTAAACTTTGCCTCTTCCTGAGGGGAGGGCCCCAGCATCACAGATGCCTGTCTTCAGACAATTTGGTTAATTCCACAGGATGTCAAGAAATGGCTGAAAGGCACTGGATACTGTAAAGGCGACAAGGTCCTGACAATACTATAGCTACAGACTAGAAATATGTGTTTCAGAAATTGCTGTGATCCGAATCAAGCTGTTCCAGTACAAATACAACATAACATCAATCCAGCAACGTGGAAAATTGCCCAGTTATGTCCTATACACAAAAAGCAGGACAAATCCAACCCGGCCAATTACCAGTCCATAACTCTACTGATCATCAGTGAAGGCTCAGTTTGCATTCCGCAGGGTCACTCAACCCTTGACCTCAATGTAGCCTTGATTCAAAAAAGGACAAAAGACCCAAACTCCAGAGTTGAGGTGGGAATGACTGCCCTTGATATCAAGGCCACATTTGACGGAGTGTACCATCAAGGAGTCCTAGCAAAACTGGAGTCAATGGGAATCATAGGTAACACTCCACTGGTTGGAGTCATATCTCGCACAAAGGAAAGTGCTTGTGGTAGTTGGAGGTTGATCATCTTAGTTCCAGGGCATGCCTGCAGAAGTTCCTCAGGAGTGTGTCCTCAGCAAAAACAACTTCAGCTGCTTCGTTAATGATCTTCCTTCCAGCTTAAGGGCAGGAGTGGGCATGTTCAAAGAGATTGCACAATGTTCAGGACTATTTGTGATTCCACTGATACTGAAGCAGTCCATGTCCAAGTGCAACAGCACCTGGACAATATCCAGACTATGGCAGAAAAGTGGAAAGTAACATTTGCGTCACACAAGTGCCAGGCAATCATCATTTGCAACAATAGAGAATCTAATCATCAACCCTTGACATTCAGTGGCATTACTAATGCTGAATCGCACATGATCAACATCCTCGGGTTACCATTGACCTGAAACTGAACTGGTCATACAAATACCATGGTTACAAGAGGTCAGAGGTTAGGAATCCTGTGGACAGTAACTCACCTCTTGACTCCTCCAATTACAAGGCACAAGTCATGGGTGTGATGGAATACTCTCCACTTGCATTGATGAGTGTCGCTCTACAATGCTCAAGATGTTTGTCACCGTCCAGGACAAAGCAGCCCACTTGGTTGACACCCCTTCCACAAACATTCACTCTCTCCACCACCAACGAACAGTGGCAGCAGTGTGTACCATCTACGAGATGCACTGCAGGAACTTGCCACGGCTCCTTTGGCGGCATCCTCCAAATCCACGACTGCTACCATCTAAAAGGACAAAGGCAGCAGACACATGGGAACAGCGCCACCTGGAAGTTCCCCACCAAGTCAGGAAAGCATATGGAATGCTTGCCTTCATTGGACGGGACATCGAGTATATAAGCTGGCAAGTCATGCTACAGTTGTATAGAACCTTGGTAAGGCCACACTTGAAATATTGCACACAATTCTGGTCGCCACACTAACAGAAGGATGTGGAGGCTTTGGAGAGGGTGCAGAGGAGGTTTACCAGGAAGTTGCCTGGCCTGGAGGGTGTTAGCCATGCGGAGGGACTGAATAGACTCGGACTGTTTTCAATAGAAATACGGGGATTTAGGGGCGACTTGATAGAGGTCTGCAAGATTATGAGGGGCATGGATAGAGTGGATGGGCAAGCATTCTTTCCTAGGGTGGAGTGATCAGTCACCAGGGGGCATAGGTTTAAGGTCTGTGGGGCAAAATTAGAGATGTGCAAGGCAGAATTTTATATGCAGAGGTGGTGATGAGTGTCTGGAACGTGCTGCCAGGGGATGTTGTGGAAGCAGATACATTAATCACTTTTGAATGCCTTTTGGCGTTCAAAAGGCATTCGACAAATAGGATGGGTATAGAGGGAAATGGCACAAGGAAGTGCTGAGGGCTTTGGCCAAGTGTGGTATAATGACCGGTACAGGCTTGGAGGGCCGAAGGGTCTGTTCCTATGCTGTATTGTTCTTTGTTTGTAAGTCACTCATCATTCTGACTTGGAAATATATAGCCGTCCCTTCACTGTTACTGTGTCCAACTCCGGGAACTTCCTAACAGCACTGTTGATGTACCTACACCTCATGACTGCAGTGGTTAAAGATGGCAGCAAACCACCATCTTCTCAAGAGGAATTAAAGATGGGTAATGAATGCTGGCCAAGCCAGCGATGCCCACATACTGTACAAATTTAAAACCCCGATCCTTAATTTGTTTTAAAATTTGTGATGGTACGTGGGTGTCACAGGCTGTGCCAGCATTTATTACCTATTCTTAATTGGCTTTGAAGGGGCAGTTAAGAGTCAATCACCTTGCTGTGGGTCTGGAGTCACATATCGGCCAAACCAGGTATGAATGACAGATTCCTTCCCTAAAGGACAATAGTGAACCAGACCGATTTTTATGACAATCGACAATGGCTTCATGCGCATCATTAGACGTTAATTCCAGTGGCAGGGTCCAAACCCGAGTCCCCAGAGCACGAGTCTGAGTTTCTGGTTTACTAGTCCAGTGACAATACCACTCTGCCACCGCCTCCCCATGCTTTCCTAATTAAGATTTACTGTACCTGCACGTTAACTCTCTGTGGTTTATGTACAAGGATACCCAGGAAATGAAAATCGCTTATTGTCACGAGTAGGCTTCAATGAAGTTACTGTGAAAAGCCCCTAGTCGCCACATTTAGGGGCAGCAGGGTAGCATGGTGGTTAGCATAAATGCTTCACAGCTCCAGGGTCCCAGGTTCGATTCCCGGCTGGGTCACTGTCTGTGTGGAGTCTGCACGTCCTCCCCCTGTGTGCGTGGGTTTCCTCCGGGTGCTCCGGTTTCCTCCCACAGTCCAAAGATGTGCGGGTTAGGTGGATTGGCCATGCTAAAGTGCCCGTAGTGTCCTAATAAAAGTAAGGTTAAGGGGGGGTTGTTGGGTTACGGGTATAGGGTGGATACGTGGGTTTGAGTAGGGTGATCATGGCTCGGCACAACATTGAGGGCCGAAGGGCCTGTTCTGTGCTGTACTGTTCTATGTTCTATTCCGGCGCCTGTTCGGGGAGCCTGGTACGGGAATTGAACCGTGCTGCTGGCCTGCCTTGGTCTGCTTTAAAAGCCAGCGATTTAGCCCAGTGTGCTAAACCAGCCCATCCCTATGTATACCAACAATTCCCAATCTATCATTTAAAATATATTGTGCTTTTCTCTTTTTCCGATTAAAGTGAATCACTTCACGCTTCACCACAGCATATTCTATCTGCCATGCTCTTTCCCAAAAACTTAATTCATCTATAACATTTTATAACCGCTTTACATCTCCCTCACGGCTAACTTTCCCACCTAACTTAAAAAAAAATTTTTTTTCCAATTAAGGGGCAATTTAGCACGGCCAATCCTGCACATCATTGGGTTGTGGGGGTGAAACCCACGCAGACACGGGGAGAATGTGCAAACTCCACACGGACAGTGACCCAGGGCCGGGATTCAAACCCGGGCCCTCAGCGACGTAGTCCCAGTGCTAACCAATGCACCAGGTGCCGCCCTTTCCCACCTAAATTCTGTGATTCTAGCTTTGCATCGTCATCAAACATGGACTCGTGACACTTGGTTCCCTTGCGAAGCCATTGACAAAGATTGTAAATAGCTGAGATCCAAGCATTACTTACAACCCGAAAATTACCTGTTTATTTCTACCCTCGATTTTCTGTCTGTTAACCAATCTTCGATCCATGCTTAAGGATTGCCCCCAATTCTATGAGCCCTAACTTTATGCAATGACCTCTTGCAAAACATCATATCAAATGTTTTAGGAATATTCAAATATGCTACACCCACCCTGGATACCCAATATCCACCCTGCTGGCTCTAACCACAGAACCCTAAACCTGTAAGTGTAGGAACAGCTGCGTTTTCATGAGCTCTGGCACTACTCATCTTATAATACTTTTTTTAAAATGTTGATGCACAGCCCATAATTATTTAATCCTGATGTGTATAATCTATGTTCTTGAAAGATACTGACTAAAGTTTGGCGATGGGGGGGGGGGGGGGCCAGGTTACGTCAAGAAAATCCTGGTTTGATTGAACCAGTTGGAGATAGCTGGGGTGGGGCACAGTCCAAAGTTTCGTTGGTGAGCGCGCTTATGCTTTGGCGATGCTGTTGCTTTTGAGATAATGGCTGCCATTGTGAGTAAAGTTGTGGACACCAATCTTGGTGTCCGGCACAGGTTACTGGTGCTCACACTGATGAACTATGTAATATCCTAAAGGGCATGGATGAAGTGGAGCACACTACGAAGGTCTTCGAGGCTTGGTATCGGTCAAAGCCTCCGGACACTGGTCTTGCGTTGTTTTGTCCTCTTATGTATGTCAAGAAGGGTTGGAGACGGCTGGACAGGACACCACCCGCTAGGGCCTAAAGTTGCTCTTTTCCAAGGCTTCAGGATGACGACATGTCGGAGGTGCAAAGGCTTTGGCAAAATTCTGGGTGGATAGTGGCTGTTGCTCAAACATCTTGTGTTGGCTTTTGCCTTTTCAAGCTCGGCGGATGATTATATTATCCATCGGTAATCCTGAACTTTGTCCCCTTGTGATTTTATCCTATTTTGCGTTATTGCCATTTATCCTGGCACGGGTGTATGATATATGAGCACAGAGGCATTTGTCGCTTGTTATCTTGTGAAAATCATGCAGAGTTGGTTGTATGACATGAGGATTGTGCAGTGTTTTTTTTGATGCACTATAATCTTTGCTTTTACACTGAGAAAGTACATTTTTCGGTACCCGTCATTTTCTTATGGATAAGATTAGTTTTGCCACAGCAGGATGGCAGATAGGTGATTTTGTATAGAGGTGGTTGGTACAGCACTCTTAAGTCCTCATTGTGGGGGAGGAAAAACCCTGTTAGAACTATTGGTGTTGTGTTTTTCTTTTGTACTTTTGAGATTAAAGAATCCTTGCTTCTCTCCAATGAAAGTAGGTAGGTGTGGTGCTGATACAGGCTCTGGTGATTTGTTATATTTAATTCTTGATTGTTTCCCTTTTATTGTCGAAAGAGATGTCCCGTTCATGTGTTTCTTGATGATTCCTTCTTCTGCTTGTCAGGGGGGTTTTCTTGGTGGAAAACGGATTAAGTTTTCCGGTGATGGTGGGGCCTATACATTGCCTTCGATTTGGCTAGAGGAGAAAGGTCGATGCAAAACAAGTCTTGGCATGGTGTTAGAATCTTTGGCTTATTGACTCCTGTATATGAGAGTTTACACTGTCACATCTTGCATCGATGGCGGTATCCTGTTGTTCCCCTTTTCCTGGGTTATCTTTTCATTGCTTAGAGGTCTTGGGAGGCTGAGTCAGGTCCAATTAGTTGTATGCGACCCCATTAAGGAATCTGTTACATTGTGTCGCTGTCTCTTTGTTGCCTTGTGGAGGAGCGCGTGCACCATAGTGCCAAGTGCTCAAGGCGTGAGCATTATCGCCAACTCTTTTTGGCATCCTTTTATCCTTTCGTTTTTCATATGAAAGGAGATGCCAACTACAACGATTGATAATCTGAACCAAATGTATGAATTTTTGGTCTTCTCCATATGTGTATTTGGAACAATGATCACTGTACCGGATTTGTTTCATCTTGTGGTGAAATATAAAATCTCCCCTTTGAACTAATGTCCTCACAGATTTTTTGTTTGCGGTCAAAGAATCATTAACTGGCAGGTCTCGTATCCGAGAAAATACGTGATAATGTGACATTGGTGCCTCTGTTATAATTGGGAGCTGGGGAGGTATGTTTCGTTGCACAGCCTAACGGGGTGCAAAACCTTATTTTTTTTTGGCTGTATGAACAATTGCTACACGCGAAGGTGTGCACCATTTTACAATGTTTTCATGGCTTTATCCTCTTTACCCCCATTCTCTAGCGTTAAGAGTCTTTCCTTCTGATTTCCATTTGTTCCAATTTTTTTTGTTTTATTTTATTATTTTTGGTCCATAGTCTCCTAATTGGAATGCACCTTTAAGCAGGGACATAAGCTGAAGATACCTGTTCCAGGGTTTGATTTTTGGAGGAGAAAACAAACTGGTTGGCGCTGAGGGAATCTTATGGACCAGCTTTGGAGGAAGTGGTTCGATTGGTTGGTGGCAACCTGAGGGTTGGCCAGAGTCAGTGGTCTGGCTGCCAACAGTCAGTGTTTGGTTTCTGCAGGAAGAACTGGGCAGACGTAATTACACCTTGAACGAAGAAGGGACTTTGTGCTGAAGTAAAGAACTGTTTTTTTGTTCTAATGAGTGAGTGCCTGCTACATCTTTGCTATAGAGTTGAAATGAACTTGAATCTGCAAAAGAAAGTAGACAGCCTTGCCAGAAAAAACCATCAAGCTCAGAAAAAGCAGCAAAGCAAAAAACTTGAATTCCTGAAAAATACCCCGAAAACTATCACAGTGAAAAGATCTTTTATCATTTTTGCTTTAGAATCTTTTTTCTTCCCACTCCACCACACTCTATGTTGTGTGTGTGTTTGTGTGCATGAATACATTAGGGGCGCAATCTAACCAAATTCGTTCCAAGTGTGGTAGCGAACGGCAAATGCCAGGTGTTTCCCAGTAGCTGACCTGGCAAGGTGGTCATTGATGTCCAACATTAATCGGGCCACTTAATGGTGCCCAATGAACTTCTCGCCACAAATAACTGTCCCGTCAGCTGATTTGGTGCGACCTTGCACAGCAGCTTCCCGCTAACGAGCGGCAGCAGCAGTTAAACCGACCTCGCAGAGCAAACTCGAGACAGCATGCAGCCATGCCACCGCACAGACCAGCTCCCTGATTCAGGGATGGAGACCTGGCCAGACTGCTGGATGCGGTCGCGTCCAGATGGGTCGCAGTATCAGCCAGTGCCACCTGGTGACAGTGGCAGCAGCCGTCAGGCTGGGTAGTGCCACCAGGAGGATCTCATAAGAACACAAGAACATAAGAACTAGGAGCAGGAGTAGTCCAATATTGGACCCTCGAGCCTGCTCCGCCATTCAATGAGATCATGGCTGATCTTTTGTGGACTCAGCTCCACTTTCCGGCCCGAACACCATAACCTTTAATCCCTTTATTCTTCAAAAAACCATCTATCTTTATAGAATCATACAATTTACACTGCAGGAGGTCATTCGACCCATCGAGTCTGCACCAGCTCTTGGAAAGAGCACCTTACCCAAGTACACACCTCCACCCCATCCCCATAACCCAGGAACCCCACCCAACACTAAGGGTAATTTTGGACAATAAGGGCAATTTATCATGGCCAATCCGCCTGACCTGCACATCTTTGGACTGTGGGAGGAAACCAGAGCACCTGGAGGAAACCCATGCACACACGGTGAGAACGTGCAGACTCCGAACAGACAGCGACCCAAGCCGGGAATCGAACCTGGGACCCTGAAGCTGTAAAGCAGTTGTGCTAACCACTATGCTACCGTGAATGGAGTTAATGAAGGAGCCTCAACTGCTTCACTTGGCAAGGGATTCCATAGATTCACAACCCTTTGGGCGAAGAAGTTCCTCCTAAACTCATCCTTCTTAATTCCAACAAGTACAGTCCCAGTCTACTCAACCTCGCCTCGTAATCCAACCCCTTCAGCTCTGGGATTAACCTAGTGAATCTCCTCTGCACACCCTCCAGCGCCAGTATGTCCTCTCTCAGGTAAGGAGGCCAAAATTGAACACAAATACTCCAGCTGTGGCCTCACTAACACCTTATACAATTGCAACATAACCTCCCTAGTCTTAAACTCCATCCCTCTAGCAATGAAGGACAAAATTCCATTTGCCTTCTTAATCATCTGTAAACCAACTTTTTGCGACTCATGCACTAGCACACCCAGGACTCTCTACACAGCAGCATGTTTTAATATTTTATCATTTAAATAATAATCCCTTTTGCTGTTATTCCTACCAAAATGGATAACCTCACATATGTCAACATTGTATTCCATCTGCCAGACCCTAGCCCATTCACTTAACCTATCCAAATCCCTCTACAGACTTCCAGTATCCTCTGCACTTTTTGCTTTCCCACTCATCTTGTGTCATCTGCAAACTTGGACACATTGCCCTTGGTCCCCAACTCCAAATCATCTCAGTAAATTGTGAACAATTGTGAGCCCACCACTGATCCCTGAGGGACACCGCTAGCTACTGATTGCCAGCCAGAGAAACACCCATTAATCCCCACTTTTTGCTTTCTATTAATTAACCAGTCCTCAATCCATGCTACTACTTTACCCTTAATGCCATGCATCTTTATCTTAAGCAGCAACCTTTTGTGTGGCGCCTTATCAAAGGCTTTCTGGAAATCCAGATATACATAGAATTTTACAGATTTCATAGAATTTACAGTGCAGTAGGCCATTCGGCCCATCGAGTCTGCACCAGCCCCTGGAAAGAACACCCTACCCAAGCCATTACCGTAACCCTATCCACACAACCCAGCAACCCCACCGAACACTAAGGGCAATTTGGACCCTCAGGGCAATTTAGCGTGGCCAATCCACCTAACTTGCACATCTTTGGACTGTGGG